>NW_026126588.1:16781666-17429583 GCF_943737965.1 Phodopus roborovskii
TAGAAGGAGAAAATAGAAACGAAAAACAAGAAGGAAAACCCTCCTGCTGTAGACAATGACAAACTGCATGATGATGGAGTCTTCACCTTAACTGTAAACAATTACTTGAACTTCTCTGAACAGCTGACTATGCAGATGCAATTTCCAAGCATTAATTCATAAAGACTTCAAAGTAAATAAATCTTGTTACCTTCTGGATATTTTCCCTCACCTCCATGTATTGGATCCATAAAATAATACAAAAAATAAACATAGTTGATATGACCCTGACCAGAAGAAATGATGTGGAAATATATATGACCCAGTTAAAAAAAAAAATGATTCAGAATGAAATTTAGAGACTTTATTAACATAGTACTTTATTTTTATTTATTTGTTTGTTTGTTTTTTTTTTTTTTTTCGAGGCAGGGTTTCTCTGTGGAGCTTTGTAGACCAGGCTGGTCTCAAACTCACAGAGATCTGCCTGCCTCCACCTCCTGTGCTGGTGACACACACCTTTAACAAAGTACTTTAAACAGCATATATTAGTAAAGAAAATTACCAAGATTTAATTTTGCAAAAAATGTTTTCAGAACTGAGAGCAAGAAAACAGAAAGTAATAAGATTATAGTGTTCAAGATTATTCTGTTTGTTTTCTATGAGAGATGGGGGGGTCTGTTTGTTTTTCCTTTTTTGTTTTTATCAGAGACAGATATGGGGTAGATCTGGATGGGAGGGGAGGTAGGAGGAAGGAAGGGAGGAGAAACCATAATCAGGATATTTTAATAAGAAAACACTTATTTCAATAAAAAGAATAAGTTGAAGAGATCACTTTAAAAATAGTGTCTTAATGCTGAAAAATTATTCTTAAAAAAGAAAAAGTAATAAACATGACCAGATTTTGATTCAAATAGCAGGAAACAGAAGAAATACATATCTTATACATATATTTGTAATATACATGTACATGTTTACATATATATATATATGTTTATACTCAAAAAAAGAAGTCAGTCTTCAGTCATCAAAATATCTATAGGACTGTATTTAAAATTCTTTCATGATAATATATAAAAAAATAAAGATTAGGCTGACAGCTTTCTAGAAAAATGAGATGACAGCATGATGTAAAGAGTGAAAAAATTAAGGAATCCTGTGGCTATGGAAGGGACATTTCAGTTCTGAACTCTAAAATTTTGGGGGCATGTCAGATGAAACACTTCTTAAAGAGATGCTGGGGTTTACACACACTATCACACAGTGTGGGGAAAAAAATCAGTTTAAATTTATTTATGCAGGATATCAGCAGCTGATGAATCACGCATGAACAGTAAATAACTGAACATGATTGCTTCTCAGCACAGATGAAAAACATCCGAAGTGAAATATTAGCTACGACATCTGGCCATGGAAGCTAGATAAATGGTTAACCCTTAGAACATGGGGTGGTTTGGTTTAAAAGTGAAAAAAAAAAAAAAAAAATGAACCTATCACCGGAATTGGCTAAAAGAGAGAGCCATCTTTCTTTCTTTTTTAATTTATTGCTTGCCATCTTCCTCTGACTCGGTTATTTTGAGGATCAGGTGGAAAACGCAGACGAGGAACTTTCCTGCTGGTTCAGTCTACTGTTTCCTCCTATACTGTTCTTTTCAAAAAGTCCCAAGCAAGGCATATTGTGAGAGCTGTGATTAATTCCTCCAGCAAGGGCTGCTTTCAAATGCACACACTTAAGCATCTTTCAAACCTAATGGATTAGAAATCTTGATGAAACTAAAGGGCAAATACTTCAAAATAAGTAAAGAGCAAAGTAGACACGGTCTGGTGATGACCCACTGAGGAAATCTCATCAGCATTTTAAGTTTAAAGGAGTCATTTTATTTCCCATAAAGACATCTTTTGAAAAGCAGCCTTAAATGGAGAGGGCACATGACATTTGGTCAGGACTGCCTGTAACCTTTCAGATTTAAAATGTCCCTGTTTTGACAAGGGGTTACCTTTTTGCATTAATTCACTAGCACCCAGCCCAATATATGTATTCCAGGTTTGGAAACCACCATTGCTGAGAAATTTCACTGAATATTGTGATAGTCCCATGAGATTCTGTAATTCATCACCATTGACAGATGTTATTATTTTATTTAATTAAAATACATAGTTGCTACACCAGTTTAGTTAGCTCTGTAGCTATATACTTCTTATTTTTAAATTTAGTACAGTTCACAGTTTGAAAAAAAATTCCCTTCATTTCTTGTTTCCTCAACGTAATGTACCTGTTTCAAATGAATAGTGTTTTTAAGAATATCCACGTTTCCTATTCTCTTTGTTCTTCATTCTTGATTTTTGTTAAGATAGCATTATATCCAGAGAAAAACACCTGTCCATCACATATTTGTTCAGTGTAGTAGGTCCCAGTGGCATTGGAAGGTGCTGTGTGTCATGCAGTACAGACTTTTACCCAAATCTTACTTGAAAATGTTCATTGCAGTGAGCCATTGGTCTAGATCAAGACCTCTGAGTTCTGCTACACCATCAACATAGGACCCTGGCTTAGTCTCCTCTCAAATGTGGTAGGGCATAGGAGTCCCCCTTCCTTACAGTGTGGGTGAATGGGAACCAAGCAGAAGCCCTTGCTGACCAACTCAGCTACCACAAGGCTTTGAGTTGGCCCACTCCACCATCCACCCCATCTGTGTGCTGCTAGAACATGAGAAGGGAACAGTCCTTGGGAAGCATAGAAGCATGATCTATAACTCTGGGCAATGTCAGGATATCCCTTGC
Source organism: Phodopus roborovskii (assembly GCF_943737965.1). NCBI lineage: Eukaryota > Metazoa > Chordata > Mammalia > Rodentia > Cricetidae > Phodopus > Phodopus roborovskii. The sequence goes on from NW_026126588.1 coordinate 16,784,424, forward strand.
TCCCTCTCACACTCTTCCCATCCTTATCATCCTCCCCACATAAGAACCTTTCCCATATTCATGTTTGTTGTTTTGTTTTGTCATCTATATACTGAGCTTATCCATGGCTAACTGTGTACGCATAGGTTGGACCTGTTCATTGCCACCTAGCGGGTATGTCAGTAGATCTAACACTGAAGACAATGTCTGTCCCTTGTTCTATTATCTATCCACCACTAGACCACCTGCCCCTTCTCTGGGCTGTCATCATCTATTGGTAGGCCTGGTTGCTACAGGACTATTGAAGGTAGCAACTGCTGTCTGACTCATTGCACTGGCTGCAATCACACCATGAGGAGAATGACTTCATCTGAAATGGAAAACCAAGAGTCTTAGGACTATAAATTATTCACAGTCTGGATTAGTGTCTGTCAAGTGGGATTCTTCAAAATTCTAAGAACATTAAAAACTGTAATCATGGCGAAAATCATAACTAATTTCATACTGGATAGAGATAGAAATCCTCTGGCAATTAAATTTATTTCTAGAGGCATGCAGTGAGAGAGATGAGGTCAAAGATTCATGTGCACAGATGTTCATTACAGCAGTATTTATAATAGTCAAGTGTTGAAAACAAACTAAATGTCTCAGAAAAGTAGCAGGGTAAAATACACCATTGTGCATTTTTCAACTGTGCTGTCTTCTAGAGCAGTCACATCCTGAATGCGACTGTCTCGTCCAGAGCCATATAACTCTATACATAAAGCACAGCAGCGTAGGCACATTTGAGGCTATGTAAAATCTCTTAATCAGATCCTATCATATGTATTACTTTTAGAGATAAGACTCTCTGAGCAACTATATTGAAATATATCCAGGTAAAAGGAAATAATAAAATCTCTATTGAAACTAGCTTTGTATTGTGGAAGGAAATCATACCACAATAATTTACTATGTGTTAAACAACTCTGCAATACAACGTATATTCCTGGTATATACATGTATGTGTGTGCATGTATGAAGTTGTGTGTGTTTGTAGTTTCATCTCTGTAAATGTCCGTCTATATGTATAGATGTCTATCTGTATGTCTTCCTGTGTGTGTGCTTGTAGCATTCCAGCCCTGATACTTGTTTCTGGAAGTTCAGATAGAAGCAAGTAAGCAGTCTCTTTGCAAGACTACCCACTCACTTAGTACTGCAATTCGGGACTTCACTGTGCTTACAACAGTTTAGCTCTTGGGCTGTAAGTTCTCCCTGCTCTGAATTTCTTTACTTTGGAAACCCACCTAAAAGTTGCTCAGCCTTCTTTCTAGAATATTCTTGATAGGATTACATACTATTTTAGTTTTTCAAAGTGTTTAATATACTTTGCCAGTGACTGTATGATTTTCGTTTAAAGTGGTTGTTAAATAAATCATATATTTATAATATGATCATTAACCAGGAAAAGACTGTCTCACAGGGGACTGATGTACATGATCCTATGGGTGGAAGAAATAGGACAGTTTTCAACACATATCTTATATAAGAATAGCAGGTTCATTTTTTAAAACGCTTCATCTTTCTGTTCTCTGAGTCTTTCTTCTGTCTCTCATAGAACTTTATAAGAACTAAATAAATGAATGCCATTGAAAAGCAAGCATTGTACACACCTCTTACTGTCATAAAGCGGTATTGATATTTATCAGATTAGATGTCAGAAGTGGGGGAAAGAGAGAGGAAGAGGAGACAGACAGACTGACTGAATGACTGACTGAATGACTGAATGAATGAATGAATGAATGAGACCATTGTGGATGTGTGTCTTGGTTTGATTTTTAGCCAAGGGTCTAGTCAGTAGCAAAGTAGATATAAGAATTCAGTAGCTGCATTTGCCTAACTAATTTTTACTGACAAAACAATGGGACAGAAAAATAAATAGTAGTTTACCATCTTGGGAAAAGGAAGTTTATCCATACTATAATTATTACATAGTTAAAAAAAAGTTTCTCTTCCTCTTAGATGATGACTGGAGATAAGAAAGGAAAGAAATTTTTATTATAGGCTGTATTTAAGCACATAAAATATAAAATAAACAATACCATTTTTTTCTATTTCTATTATTAATGGAATACATTTTAAAAAGAAATTTTTCTATTATGTCAGTCTTAAAGAGAGTTAATATAACTTGTCTGTAATTATTCTTTATTGCATTAACAGGGACACATACTTTTCTGTTTCCAGAAAAAAAAATCCAATTATATTTTCAACTTAGTATATTAATAAGATAAAGGCTTAAAAATGCTATGAATATTTATATTCCTATAAAGAATAAGAATATGCATTTCCCATATTGCGAACAATCTGTTTGTCATTTTTGTTGCTGTTGAGGTAAGAGGCAACAGTGTTCTAAGTATTGCATGCTCTCAATTTCAGGTATATTATATAGCGTATCTCACACTTCTTTAAAAATCTGTTCTAGTTCCTAGTTAAGGTTAATATTGCTATGAAGAAACACCATGACCAAAAACAAATTGGGAACGACAGGATTTATTTGGCTTACACTTCCATCGTTGAAGGAAGCCAGGACAGGAACTCAGGCAGGGCAGGAAGCTGAAGGCAGGAGCTGATGAAGAGGGCATGGAGGAGCGCTGCTTACTGGCTTGTTCAGCCTGCTTTCTTTTTTTCAGTCTCTGGAAGGCACATGATGGAGAGAACTGACATCCACAGATTGTGCCATATCCATGCCATGGCACCCAGGCACACAAGCATAGTCCCAACAGGCATGCACATATATACAAAGAGTGAACAAATAAAAGCAATGTTGAAGGCATCCAATGGAAATAATTAAAATGATCAGTGCTTTTCATATTCTGAAAAGAAGCTGTATACCAGCACACAAGCCTAAGATTATTGAAATACTAAAATTCTTTAGGGATGTGCATGTGTTTTCAAATTAAATAACGTGTAACTTACTATAACTCCGAGTCCAAATGTCAAAGCAATTTTAGTCTGAATAGCTATTTTCAAAACTTCTTCCCAGCTCAGCAGCCTACATCTATGCTTAGATTCAATTTCAGGGTTTATTGTTTCCCAGGGCTTATTTTTTTTAATTGAATAAAAAGAAACTTACTTAATAGAGTCATTCGTGGGTTTACTTTTTTCACTTCTTTAATGAAATTTGGGCGTTGTGATTTAATTGTTTTAGTGATTCACATTTTGTAATTTAAAGGTATAGTCCTTAATATTGTCAAGTAAGTGAGGTTTGTTCTCAAAAAAAAAATTGATGAAAATTACATTTCTCCCTCAAACCTAACAGCCCTTTTGTGCATGATATGATTAATTAACAGCAAAGTCCAGGCACGTGTGGGCTCTGGTATCTCTCACCAACCCGTTCATGTTATGGTTGTATATAAAAGAAAAGAGACTAAATGCATATAGCCTGTATGGGAACAGGATACTAAATTTCCAAAGGGATAATCTCCTTCATTATATGATTCCACTCCACCATGAAAATTAATTTTCTTTTATAATTCAAATTCATATTTTATAAAAAAAAAAATACAAACCTGAGAAAATGTGTAGTTTTAGAGTGCACAGCATGAGATTTGATGGCAGGGACAATTCATGGCTATGTACTTATGTATGTAATCATATTCTGCCCTTGAGTTAGTGTGTAGTCAATAGCTGCTCCAAGCAAACAGTGGACTCAGAGGCACTAAGTCTTCTGTGGGGACTGACACGGAGGATGTGCATCCCCTGGAACTGTGTGTGCTGATCATAATGGATGAGTGAAGCCAACCACATCTGGATAAGGAAATACTAGAGATCCCAGGAGTAGCAGCTGTGAAGATGCTTGGGAAGTAAATGTGATTTTATAAGGATGGAGGCCCGAAAGTTCCATTCTTTTTTTTTTTTTAACAAATCTGTTTCAAACCCTTCCCAAAGGTCCATGATGCATAGAGAACACAGCACTGTGAGCATTGCTGTATTTACCCTCATTATGGAACACAGCATGTGCTCTCAAGGAGTGCAAAGACTATCCAATGACAGGTCACATTGACTCCATTTGTCAATGCCTCTTAAAGCTATTGTAATAGAATTCATCCTGAATGTGCAACCAGAATAACATTGCTAAGATGGAAATCAGAATATTTGTGTATTTTACTAAAATTCTGCGATGGCCTTCCTTTTACTTAATAAGTCTAGAATAACTGTTTTGAATACTAATATCTACAATAACTGCTTTTAAGACTCACTCTTGTGAACAATTTTTTCAGACATTTATCTCTTGATAATGCACTGCAAGACCATTATTAATGTCAACCCTTCTCTCTCTTCCTCATAAAAATATATTGTCATTGTCTTTGCACTTCTTTACCCTTTGTTATGGCTTTGTGTGATTTATGCTTAAGAAAGCTTCAGTATAATTTATTGAGAGGACATATAATAATTATTCAGCCATAAAGAAGAAAGTGAAGGCTGAAGACTTTATTCCTATAAACAAGTTATTCATAGTTAATAAGATTTTTCCTTTTCTCTGCACTATAGCAGATGGAAATACGGTGCACACTTTTTCCCATATTTCACATGCATGCATTTTGCCTTGGTCCTATTCTAAGCAGAACACTTCCATGGTCTTTAGCGGTACATTTGGTCATGTGACTTGCTTTAGCCAGTGCAGTTTAAATAAAGGGAGGAAATCTTGGCTCATGTGTGTATCCCCCCTTTGCCTCTACCAATGCCAAGAGCAGCTATCTAATCCAAAAAGCCGGAGAGATAACTGGACACAATGAGCATGACCATCAAGGATGTCTCCAAGCATACACAAACCTAGATACATAAATGAATAGTACAAACTTATTGCCACATGATACAGAAATTTTGTGCATTTTTTTTTTTGTATTTACAACTATAATAAATAATTTGAGCATAAACTTTGCCTATAGTCAGTACATATTTTCTGGAGAAACCTATTTTAATTCATTTGTGATGGTTTTTTTTATTCAGACTTATTCAAATAGCTCAGATTGATTGAACCATTATGTAATTTCCTTGGGACTGCAGAGTTAGAGTAAACTATGTATTTGCACCCTTCAAGAATGGCATTTCAACCCCGTTGAGAGAAGTATAGAATTCTAACTCCTTAAACTTGATTGATTTACAACCCATGTATATTATTTCCTGACACAGCCACCCTACCTGACATCAGAACACATCTGATAAGACAAGAATTAAAACTGCCACTGTCTCACTTTGACACCAACACTACTGCCTTGGAAAGGAATAAAAGATTGCCTTATTGCCTAGAAGGTAACTTACCAGTCAGTCTGGAAGTCAACAGTCAGTCAGCAGTCAGCAGGTAGACTGATTTTCTTGTGTATGACAAACTAGACTTTCATCTATGAAACTCCAACTCAAAGCAAAACCAGGAAACTAATCAACTAAAACCCACTTCCTTGTTTCCTAGTGGAAATATATTCTTAAAGGTGTTAAAACAAGGAACAACCGAAGCTAGGTACCCAGCCCCAGTGACACATCAACTTTGTAATCTGTGCCCCTGTCTCAGGGACCATAGCAGAAGAGAGGGCAGTAAGAGGCAGAAGACCAGGAAATTTGCTGTGAGATTCTGTCTCCTAGAAATGATGGGGCAGCTTCACCCATGCTACCTCAACAGTGTGACAACTAAAACAAGACCTGGCCAAGGACAATACCAGTGGAAATGATAGTGTAGAAGTGGGGTGGAGAAACAGGAGGTCCCACAGCTGGACAATTAAAAAAAACAGGCAACTAAGGAATGCTGGGAGTGGACATAGTTTGTTATGCATTTGTATAACAATTAGTGGAAAAGAGCCTGGAGTTTGGAAGGGGGGAAGAGGCAGGGAATGCAGAAGTTGGAGGAAGGAAACTTGATGGGAAGAAATGCTATCATTGTATTCCAGTTTTGAAAATTTTTTTTTGAAAAGTTGTCTCCTGCCTAACATCTCCTAATGTTTTTAATTTGTCACGTAAGAGCTATTTTAAGTACTCAAGGCCATGGAGGGTTCTTCCTGGCCATCATCCATTTATCTCCCTTTCCTGCCAACGTTGTCAGTGTGAGAAAAGTGTAGGAAATCACCCATCTGTGTATGGAACTTCAGTTCTTCAGGCGAATGATCTGGAAAAAACATTTTATTGATTCAGATTTCTGTGTCATTATATTACAAATCTAGGAATCTACATTGTTTTTTAAATTGTTGACTATTTTACAAAACCAGTAATCTATGCTTCTAAGTTAATCGTGGGGGTGGGAAAAGATAGGAAAGCCTAACATACAAGGGAGATGTGCTTAGAAGAGTACTCTATCCCAGGCTTTTGTGTGTCAGGGTAAAAAGTTATACCAGGGATCCATTCAAACAAAATTAGAGCGCTGTGTGTGGCAGTGCATACCTTTAATTCCAGCACTGGGGAGATGAATGGGGGGGGAGGGGTTTCTGTGAGTTCAAGTCCAGCCTGACTAGAGAGTTCTAGGCCAACCCATCCTATACAGTGAGTCTCTGTCTAAAAGAGAAAAAGCAGGGACTGGAGAAATGGCTTACTGTTAAAGAGTATTTGTTGCTTCTGAAGTTTGAAATGCAGCTCCCAACCAGGCTCACAACCACCTGTCATTCCAGTTCCAAAGCATCTGACACTCTCTGCTCCATGTGCACGCACGCGTGTGCACACACTCATTCAAAATTGTCTACAAATTTGAAATAGGAAGAACTCTGCCAAGAACAGAAGCAAGCTATTGAGCTGAGGAAAGAGTATATGGCAAGCAACGTATGGCTCTTCATAGTGCCCTGCCTCCCCAGTCTGTATTTCTCAAGGTCCCCCATGCTCCCTGAGCCCAGGAAGGAAAGAATTCCAGCATTCTTCTGCAAACTGACTTCCTTACATTACTCTCGATGTAGCTTTCTCCAGTCCATGCTCTAGAAAATGTTCATAATCCCTACTGGAGCAAATAAATCTTATTAAAAATTGCATATATTTTTATGGGATCATGGCATCAATATTTAGTTTGTATGCATTAGTATCTACATTTCACAAAATAGGAATGTGTTAAAGTCAAAACTGAAGTACTCGTTAATCAGATTTCAAATTCCACAAATCTCACAGCATCAAATAGTAATGACAGTTCCATTTAGTACACAAGTATATATTTCATAGAGTTTCCATCAGTAAATGTAATGAACCTGAGCTAAGCAATCTCCATTTGACATTTATAGTGTTAGTCTCTAGACAAATGGGACCAAAAACCTTAGCACAAATGGTGTGCAATTCTATTTTCAAAATATGCAAGAACATATTAGCTGCTTTGCAAACATCTCCAAGATTAAAATGAACCATTAGAATTATACAAGCTGATACCACCAGAGCCTCATTGCAACAGGAACTAAGCAAATAATGTGTCACTGACATAAAATCAAATAGATGTCTACAGGAATTGCTAAGCAGATGTGTAAATGTTTTCTAAAATGGGTAACAGTCAAAGGTACTGGCAACCTTCAGACTCAACTACCCTGATTAATTACCTAGGCCAGGCTCTGCAATTGGCAATGCCTTTCTGTATTCTACACCCTGACTTTGCATGCACCTACATCACCACTCTACACGGGCCGGGCCAAGCTTTAAAATTGCACCTAAAAGACAACAGAAATAGTTGGTCCCTAAGCAAACAAAATAGTTCCCTCTAAAGTGTAGCAGAAAATGTTCCCAGACTTGGGGACACAGTCTATGCCTCAACCAGCCAGGTTTGGCCATCAATCCTTCATAGATCAATAATAGTGAAAGCGAAAGGCTTAGCAAAGTGGCCACGTTGGAAAGATGACAATGAGATCTATAGACATTTCAAGATTCTAACATCTTGAGAGTTGAGTTTAAATGGAAGCTGGGAAATATCCATGACTAAGCAGTCTGTGTCTGCCCAGTCTTCAAGCCCACCATCTCTGAGCTCCAACTCTTTCTTGATAGGTCATCTGACCAGTAGTAAGTCTTCTGGGAGACTGGCTTCTCTTCCAGCTGTATTTAAGGCTTAAACTTTTCTTTCTCTAACAGGAGTCCTGGGGCAATTCTCAATTTCTTTGTGTCCATTCTTTCAATAGTCTGATAGTCAAAGAGATGGGCATAAGTGTCTCTGTAAAATATATGCACTCTTATCAGGGACACTACGTACATAAAGACACTATATTTTAAAGCGGTCCTGCTGCAAATTCACTCATGGAAACTTTGTATTCATTTTACTTAAAGTATGAAAAATATCTTTTGTATTATTTAAATATGTCTACATGATCACTCCACTGTTCCTTCAAAGGCCTGTTTGTGTTACACTGGTCAAGATATTACTTCTATATGAAAATCCCTCTCTGGTCTTCTGCTTGATCTCATTGTATGAAGAAATTTGGAGATTTGTTATTTTGTTCCCATAGTTGTGTACAAACCATCTGTAAGGGAATAATACGGGTTTCTTTAGAAACACAAATGCACATTTATTGTATTATCTCACCTCTACTGTTTTCAAAAACTATGATCATATATATTTGAATCACCAAATTAATAATAACAGTCATTTAAAATAGGTGGACTATTTAGATAGGTTTTTAACATTAGGATAAAAAAATCAAGTTAAGCACATGTTGCTTTTTGAGATTACTTGTGTCTAGGTAAACAGGCACAAACAAGGACAATTCTTTTCTGGGAAGTTGTGTTTGTCTGGGAGGCTTGTCTGGATGCTCAGGTATCTGGGCAAAAGTTTTTCAGGATGTAGAAGATAGCATATTCTAGATGGAGAAAAAAGTTAATTACAGCTGAAAGAAACAATCCATAGCATACATTCAAGTTGCTTTAACAGCTAGTGTTCAGTAATTTGTTTGGATTAGCAAAATCCTCACCAAGGGGATGCCTGTCATTACACCAAAGGGCCTGAATGCAAACTCAGGGCTGAATCTTGCTAAGACCACATCGGACTTTAACTCAATTTGGAGAATATAAATTCATATTGGTTCAGTTAGGAGGTAGGATGGAGCTGGGATGACATCAGAGAGGAGAAAGAATATGATCAAAATATACAATAACAAAATAATATATAAAATTAAAAATAAGGCAAGATCAAGTTTCTAAAATAGAGATGAAAACTTGATCTTGTAAACTGAACTGACTCAGTAGAACATGAGGTGTTATAGAAGGAAACATTAGTTTCCTGTATTTAAAGAAAAAAAAAAAAAACGCTGGAAACTGTTTACCCATGTAGCATAGCAAGAAAAGAACACAAGAGAATTGTTTCCCAGTCTCAAGAAAAAAAATATAGATGAGAAGAAAAAGAGAGATGGGAAATATTTATAAAAGACGATGCCTGAATATTTCCAGTTGTCACGAAACCTCTTTAGATTACAGTGTCAAGAGACCCAGTGCAGCCTCAGCACCAGCCAGATGCAAGAAGAAAACCCTCAGAACTAAATGGATAAAACTGCCAATAAATAGAAAATCTTCTACATAGTCTGAAGTAAGGGTGCCTTTGTGCAAGGTTATAAAGAAATGGATAATGCCTATAAAGACTTCTCTAACAAATGATGTGTGCAATGGTAATGGAGTAATTTCAAAAGTTTTCAAAGAAATGTGAGAGAGTAGAGAGAGAGAGAGACAGAGAGCAGCATTTTGAAGGACTGTAACTTTAAAAACGTCTTTCAGAAAAGAAGATGAAACAAGCATTTATTCAGACATACAAAAGCTGAAATAATTCATCAGCAACAGACTGAAGCTACAAAGAAAACATTTTAAACAGTTCATTAGGCAGGAGGAACAGTTTGCCAGATGAGAGCGTGGGCCTGCACAAAGGAGAGAGAACATCCCTGGGAAGGGGATCGCATAGGGAGCTTTCCACAGCCAAGAGATCCACATCTGTATACTCCAATAGAGGTTAAAACCATGCAGAAAGAGACCTGTCTGTACTGGACATGCCATTTTCTAGTGATCCCCTAAACAATACACCCAGTTGCATTAAGTGTGTTAATTTAGAGATGACTTAAATTGAAAGGTTGTGTAGGATATATGCAAACACTATGCCTTTAAATATAAAGAACTTGAGCATCTGCATACATAGGAGTTCTGGAACTAAATCCCTGGAGATACAAAGGGATGACCATGTCATTTTATGATAATTGAATGTTTAGGCAAAAGTAATAGTGACATTTTGGGGTCATAAGAGACCAATTTCGTTGGCTATATTATCAGAAAGATAAGTTATAGAGCAGTGCATACAGTAGCAATGAAAATAATCTTTTGTTGTATGGGACCAATTAATAACACTATCATAGCTGAGGTTTATGCTGCAGACCTGTAATCCCAGAGGAAGCTGTGATTTGGGAATCACAAGTTCAAGCCTGTTGGGACACCCATTGAGCACAAAGCCATTGTGGGCAACTTAGTGAGACCCTGTCTCACGGTGAATAAATAAATAAATAAATAAATTAATTAATAAATAAATAAATAAGTAAATAAGATCAGAAAGCTGGAGAATATATCTCAGTAGTATAGTGCTAGCTTAGCAAGAATGAGGCCCTAAGTTCAACCTATTATTAAAACAACAACAACAATAATAATAGCAATAATATCACAAAGCATGCTAGTCATGAATATTTAATCATCTAATAATAAGTCTTGTGCCTTCAGCAAAATAGAAAAATTGTTGAACTGTAATGAGAAATGCCTGGATCAACAATCGTAGGAAGAAATTTAATAAATCAGATGAACTGGAAACCATCAAGAATTTAGATAATTTGAGGAACACTGCCAACTAACTAAGCATATAGACAATTGCAACAATGGACAGGAACATATGCATACCATTTCCAGACATACATGGAGCAGAACAATAGAGAATATGGCCTACTACTCAGTAAAAGCAAAAAAGAACAGTCACCGAGGGACACTAACAAGGAGATGAGGTTTAAAACAGTTGTGCTAAGTGAAAGGTAGTAATTAAAATGTGACCATTCTGTGCTATTCCATTTAGAGGAAATGAGAGAAATATGCAAACTAATTACAGTAACAGAAAGCAGATCTGACTTGAAATAAGCTGGGGAAGAGGGGAGGGAGAGGAATTGCAAAGTGGCCGGGGTAAATTTGAAAGCAGGATAGATGGATGTTCACATTGATTCTGGTAAAGAGTTTCAAAATATTTATGCACACCTGAATTGGCTTGTTGTTTCTTCTTGCTTGCTTGCTTGCTTGCTTGCTTGTTTGCTTGCTTGCTTGCTTGCTTGCTTGCTTGCTTGCTTGCTTGCTTTTATCATCTTGATGCAAGAGAGTCATCTGCTAGGACAGAACCTCAATTGACAAAATACCTCCATGAGATCAGTCTGCAGGCATGCCTGTGAGGTGTTTTCTTGACACAGTAAGGTGTACTATTGCTTTTACTGTATATAACCTTTCAGCAAAGTGCACAGCTGCACAATTCCTCCTCAGCATTGCCAGGTTTGAGTTACTGCCAATGATCTGAGTCTACAGTAATTTATTCTTTTTAAGCTTCCATTTATTTGACAATTTTTACCATTTCCCTCCCATCCTCCCATGCCCTCTGCCTCTCCTTTCCATCCCATTTTCCACCCATTCCACAGGGAGGGTGATGCCTTCCAGGATGGATCAGCAAAATCTGTCAAGTCATTTGGAGTAGGGCCTATTCCCTCCCTCCTGCCTCTAGGCTAAGGGAGTACCCCTCCATGGGGAATGTGCTCTCAAAGTCCTTTCATGCACCAAGGATGCATCCTGGTTCCACTGCCAGAGGTCTCGTAGACTGCCCAGGCCTTCTAATTGGGACCCATGTTCAGGGGCCTGGATTGGTCTTATGTTGGTACCCCAGCAGTCAGACTAGGGTTCATGAGCTCCCCCTTGCTCAGGTCAACTGTCTCTGTGGGTTTCTCCAGCCTGGTCTTGACCCCTTTGCTCATCACTCCTCCCTCTCTGTACTGGACTCAAGCTCAGTGTTTCGCTGTGGGTGTCTGCTTCTGTTTCCACCACCTACTTGATGAAGGCTCTAGGATGGCATATTAGTTGACAGCATTTCTCTGTGTATCCCTGGCTAGGCTTGAACTCAGATATCCACCTGCCTCTCCCAAGTGCTGTGATTTAAAGGTGTGTGCTGCCACCACCACCTGGCTTTGACAGCATTTCAACCCTGGGTGTATCACTCCCAACCTGGCTTATTTTTACATCACCTGCACTCCTGTGTGCCACCTTTGAATATACTTATGTCACTCTCAGAAGACATTTAAATAGTATTGACATCAAGATTTTAAACATAATGACATCAAGGGGAAACCTTTTCCAAATAAAGTGATGGTTGAGGACTCCCGGGAGCACACGTGATTGTGAGCCTACTTCACCATCTTACATGCTAATTCTGGGGGGTCGGACAAAGACTTGGGCATTTCTTCCATATCCCCTCTTCCTATGCCCTGCCCTTTCCACACAGCCCTAAGAAAACAAACACCCCTGTGCTACATACAAATGAACAAAAATCCTTGTCCCTAACTCAGCTAATTTGACTGCAATTGCAATGTTCTCTCCTTAAAGATGTTTATGCCTCGTGTACTAATTAGTTTTACATGTCTGCAACACTACATTTTCTACCCCCTGGGAGTGGCAGTCTTGTACAGAAGCATTCACCGGCCCCACCCGTAGCAGAACTCTTCAGACCACTGTGCCCCAACCATAGCACGGAGACTTAGGATTAGTTATGGATGCCTGGCTTTATCATGTAATTGTCCTACTAGCTCGTATGACTTAATTTAACCTGTTTCTCTTCATCTATCTTTTGCTTTCGGACTTTCTACTTTTCTTTCATTCTGGTTGTCCCACTCTGTGTCCGGCTGCCTGGCATACCTTTATAGTTGAAGTACCATTCCACAACATAAACAAATGTAACATGTCTATCTGTAATTAAACAAAAGCACCATAAACAAACGTAAGACACCTTTACATGGCTGAATATTCCACAGCATAAACTAATGTAACACACCTTTACATGGTTGAATATTCCACAGCATGAACTAATGTAACACACCTTTACATAGTTAAGTTTTATTCCACAACACCCGGCCTAAGCTGAGCCCAAATCTCTTTGCAGAGTTCGAAAACTGAGGCTGAGCAAGCTTTCTTTACCTACGGTTTGTGGCCACACGGTATGCCTGCAGACCAGTTCCAGCATGACTGTGTCCCTTAAAGGAAGATGCCTGAAAGACAGAGAAGGTAGAAGTAGGAGGAGGAGCTAAGGCAGGAAAAGCAGAGGACAGAGCAAAGCCAGCAACAGCGGCAATAAACTATTGTGTGCTCCTTGTTGTTGGGGGAATCGGGAGCTGCATGTTGGGCACCATATACTCCCAGTTAAGCCTGAGTCCCATTCCAGTGGAGTCGTAATCTTGTTACTAAAAAGAATTTTAAATGGACTTAGAGGGAAGTTTGTGGACAAGTTTATTAAAGTCTGAGGGGAAAGGCAAGCACGCTCTCAGTGTTGGCGGCTGCCAGGAGAAGACAAATGGAGAAAAGAAAGAGGAAGCCATTCTAGTTTAAGTTCAGATCCCAGAGGACAAGAAGGTTCAGCAGTGGAGTCCAGCAAGCAGCTGGAGGGCAGAAGGGGTTGGGAGTCAGAGAAGCCAAGTAAACAGCTCAAAGTACAGGAAAGCACGCCCCAGCCTGGGCCAGTATCTAAAAGAAAGGAACAGAAAGGAAGAAAAGGGAAAACCAGGAGTTGAGAGCTGTGACCCAACAAACAGGCAGGCCCGACAAGTAGCAGCAAATGCAAAAATGTCTCCATCTTGGGGTGGGGATGGGGAGCTTCTGGAAAGGAAAAGGCCTTATCTCATTAACAGAATAGTGAATCCTCCCGTGCCCTGGCCTGCTCCTGGGCCAAGTCAGCTGAATACAATCATGTAATACTGTTCCTCCGGGTACTCTCCCTAAGTAGTGCTCTTTATCTACACAGAGCTACTTAAATCTAAAATTAAATGAATTAACATTGGATAAAATTAAAACTTCGTCCTCTAGCTTTCACTAGCCACGGTGTGCTCCTTGGCCACATGTGACTGGTGACTACCATAACGAACAGCACACAGTATAAAATCCACCTTCATGAAATCACAAACTGGGCCACGCATTAGCACACATAAATGAAATGAGGGAGACCTATTCATGTTATAAACTCACATCGTGTTAAACTGGCAAGAAAAGAATCAGTTCACAAAAACTGAATAATTGAATAATACAGTGATTTAAATTTTGCCCTCTCATGAAAGTTTGGCTTTCTATGTGGACACTGGATATTTCTGGCACAACAGCTTACATGCGGTAGTCACAGGAGCATTCAGAAATGTTTAGCAAAGCAGAATTCTGTGGGCCAAGCATTTGAGACAGTTTTAGACGGAATTATTCAAACAAGCCCCATGTAAAACTTAAAACAGAACTGGGCAGACGGCACACCAAAAGAGGACTCTGCTATTCACTCACACTGTCAACTCAATTTCCAGCTCCAAGTAAGGCCTAGCCCATTGTCTGGCTGGTCTTACCATTTCCTCTTTATTACTTTTTAAAGCCCTGGCTGGAGTATCTTCAGGATTAAAAATCAGCACTTTGCTGGGTGTGGAAGTCAATGGCTGTGATCCAAGACACTTGAGAGACTGGGGCAGGAGAATTGCTTAAGATGAGGAGTTTGTGAGCACTCTAGGTAAAGAACAAAACCCCATTTCTTAAGAGGGATGGGTATGGATCAGATCTGAACTTAATTTCACAGTCTGGAGTTCCTACACATGCAAGGTGAAATATTTCACTCTTAAAGATGTAGTTAACTTGACAATGTACATTTTATATATCAGCCCACTCTGGGGCTCTAGGAAAAAAAAATCAAGACAGTCAGATTAATAAAGCTATCATGACTAAGATTTGAACCGTGTCTCAGAAGTTCACTCAGCTTTCACAAGGAAGTAACAAAAGGTTAAAGATGAATAAAAGGACATTGCCATATTTTTAATCACTGGGATCCCAGAAGAATTACAAATGCCTTTCTTTTGGGGTAATAAAGAAATGTTTGCTACACTGGTTTATGTAACAATAAAAACTCATAAAAACAAAAGTGCCCAACTGGTTTAGTTATTTCATTTCTATATTGTTTGGCTTACATAATTTATTGGAAAGTCACAGCTGTGTGAGAAATGCTAGAAACATTTTATTTATTAATGTAAGCAATAAGTTTTTCAGTTGCTTTCTAATTAGAAAAATGTTATTAAACGTCTGAACTCCAAGTTTCAGAGAAGATTGAAAAATATTAAGATATCGTGTTAGAATGTTCTTGATTTAAAAGATATACAATTGCCTCCTGAATAAACAATACCATATTGCTAAGCATAACAGAGGTTTTTATGGAGTGCTATTTGTATGTCATGTTCCCACTAACTCATCCTCTGCCATGGCCAAGTTGAATTAGAGCCTTTGAATGGGATTATTAATGATGATGTCAGCATTTTAAGGTGACAGATTAAAACAGATGGAGTTACAAACCAATGCTTATGGTTTGGTAGAATTATATTGTGAAATGTCCACACTGCTAAAAGCAATGCACAGTTTCAATGCAATTCCCAAAAAATGTCCAGAGCCATTTTCCTCCAGAAATAGAGAGGCCTATGCAAGGGGCTGCAGAGTTGTATCAGTCGGTGCCACCCAGATGTGCGAACCTGAGTTTCAATCTCCAGCACACACACAAACACAGTGTGGCAGTTCACAGCTGCAACGCCATTGCCAGGGAAGGCAGATTTCTGGAGCGCACAAGATATCAGCCTAGCTAATAGATGTCCTCCTGGTTCGGTGAAAGATCCAGTGTCAAAAGACAAGTTGTAGAAGGTTATGAGAATACAGCCAACAACTTTGACATACAAACACACAATTCATATGGGAGCACAAAAAAAAAAAAAAAAAAAAAAAAAAAAAAAAAAAACCAAATAGCCAAAAGCAATTCTGAGAAAAAATAATGATGGTGCAAATATCACCATACTTGATGTCAAGTGTGTGTGTGTGTGTGTGTGTGTGTGTGTGTGTGTGTGTGTGTGTGTGTGTAGGACGAAGGTCAAAGTTGACTGTCTTCGTCTCTCACTCTCAACCTTGTTTTTCTGAGACGAGTCTCTCAGTGATCCTGGAGCTCAACAACTGGCTAGACTGATTAGCCAGAAAGTCCTTAGGACATTGACATCAGTTTCCCAACACTGGCGTGCTGCTGCACCCAGCTTTATATGTGAGTGCTAGAATCAAAACTCAAGCTCTTATATTTGGGCACCAAGCACTCTACCCACTGAGCCATTGCTCCATCTCTAGATGCTTATTAAAATATTTAAAAGCAGATCTGCCTCATGACCCGGCTAGCTGTGCCACTACTGTGTATTTACACAAAGGACAAGAAGTATCACAGAGATGCCTGCACATCGATGTTCATTGGCAAACTATCCACAACAGCTAAGCCCTAGCATCATCCTATGGGTCCACAAGCAGTGGATAGGATAAAATATAGCATATGTGGGATTTTTCAGCCATATAAATGAATGAGATTATGCCATTTATAGCAAAATGAAATTCCAGATAGTCATAATAAGGGAATAAAGCCAGTCTCAGAATTGCAAATGTTTCTTTCCTGTTGTTTGTAATCCTACTTCTGTACAGAGATAGAAAATCATCTATCTCTGTATGTATGTATGTATGTATGGCATGAAAGTAGAAACATCACACTATCTAGACACTGGAGAAGAGGCAATGGGGAAATGAAGAAAAGGGACATGGGAGGGTAATTTGCTCTGCATATACAATATATAATTGCATGGAAACGTCCTCTGTAGCGCAGTTCCATGGACATTGTGTGTACACACAAAAAATCCCAAATAATAGTCAATATTCAAAAGCCACCACATAGCTGCAGCCTCATATCACTGTGCAAGAAATTGGTGTTAAGACTTCTTTTTGCCGCAGCCCGCCTTTGCCATGTGCCAGCCTCCTACATCCCTGTGATTACAAGGTCTTAACTTGTGTCATTGCCCTTAGGTTCATCTTTAACCTTTTGGTACCTGCCAATGAAAAACACGAGTTGTCTTCTAAAGCTTCATGATTTTGGTTCTGACAGCATTAGAAATTGTCTGTCTTTTAAGCAGCAGAGTGAGCTAGTCGGTCTAAGAGACTTATTCCACTGACTTCTAATCTCCAAGACAGGAGCTGCATACTATGGAGGGCAGGGACCATTACTACATCGAAATAAAAGCGGTAGCTTCTGGTACCATTAGGCCTTGCGTCTTATTGCTCATATGGTCAACTGGACTGAACATACTTCTGGTAAATTTCTAACATCTTTAAAAAGCAATAATGAAAATAGGGATAGAGAAGTCCTACTTAGAATAGGATCTTAAAAAGAAAAAGACAACATAATATTAATACCCCCTTCTAGTATACTAGAGAGAAACAGGTAAAATGTTCTAGATTTAATTTTAATTATAGCCTTGGAACACTCTCTAATTAATGAAGTTTTCCTCTGTCTCCACCAGGCATCAGATTTTATTTTTATTAATGTAGCGTTTGTGGTACCATTTTTATTGCACAGCTTTATTACTAACAGAAAATTAATACAACAGCTAATGATTAAGAGTCGCCTGCTTGGAAACCTAGGTCACAAGTAGTTTGAACAACAAAAATAATTAGATGAGCTGTGGAACATGGGCAACCTTGGGAATTAATTTTTTAGTCATTCTTTCCAGTAACAGGAAACTGGTTTGAAATTAATATTTTTGAGGGAAAGGATTAAGATTCTGCATTAATTGAAGGGCCCCTCACAAGATATATGTCTGATTTTAGGAGACAGCATGAATGATTGGCAATGTATGTTGCTGATAATAGATAAGAAAAAGTCACAGGGTAACATTAACAGGTAAACTATTATAGGAATCTATGAAACGAAAGGATTGTTGAAAAGGGAGGAATTATACTTATGAAATATTAATTCAAAGGTATATGCCATAATCTACTAACCTAATCTTTGGATACTACACAAACATGGGAATTGTAATCTGCCTGTTCTCAACACTGAATCACAGTTGCAGGAATCATACTTGTGAGATACAATCCTGCCCTGGGCTCTGACAGCCTTGTACTTTCCTCCCTGGTTGCTAAGGACGCCAGGCCCTAGTTACTGTACTCGTTCTGCTGTCTAGGACTGATCAAGCCCCTAGCAAAACTGAGAGGCAGAAAACATCTGCTTTACTGTAAAGGGCTTATTTTGAAATTTCCCTTGGCTTACTCCTTTCCTCCTGTAAGGTGTTCCGCTTGGCCAGCTGCCTTCCCTCTGGGATGAAAGGCAACAAGGGACCTAACACAAATGAACATATACACTCACTGTAGATCTCTTTGCTGTGGGTAGTGAAGTCGCAAGTTTTAATCCAGGAGTCTCATGCCACGTGCTACTGTCTACAAATCAATATCAGAGTGGTTAACTTGTAAGTACATAAAAGTCCACTAACTTGCAGAATTCTTGAAATATCCTCATAAAGCTATTTAACCACCTGAGGAAAAAATACTGCTTCCCCGCCCAATACACTGAATATTTTGTATACAGTTGTAGGATGCAAAGTGATATGATTCATGAATATAACTTAAAATAATAACTTCACATTTTTGAAGTAAGAACATTTAAAATTTGCTCTTGGGAACCGTGAAACCATGACATTCTAATAACTGTTTTCCCCGTGTTGTATCATAAAAATAAATATTACGGTGTTCTTCCCATTGGAGAGTTTGTGCTCTTTGACAATTACCTCCACACCATCCCCATTCCCGTTCCCTGTAGCCACTGTTCTTTCTGTTTCTGTGAGTTAAATTGTTTTAGTCCCAAATTTAGGTGAGAGCACCTCGTGTCTGTCTTTCTGTAACTCCCTATTCTGCTCTTTGAATACATGCTTGTACGTGAGTTCAAGTGAGGTCATTTGAATGGAATATTTTTCACTGCATTTACACACAAACACACACACACACTGTCTTGCACATGTCCCTCCTGTTTTATCTTATATTTTTGATTGTGAGCCTAGATTTTAACAGCTGAGCCAACTCTCCAGCCCATTGTTGTTTTACCTTATCTGGTGGTTTATGAATTAGCATTAGCCTCTTTGGAGATTAGTGTGTTAATATAGAACATTGGGCCGTGTACGTTAGGCCATCATGGGTGTTCTGGTGGCTTATAGGAGTAGTTAGTTTCCTAAGAGGGTATGTTTCAGTAACATGTGCCTTGCAGCATTGTATCGAGTATACAGACACATAGGAATATTATCACATAGTTATACTGTACATAGAAGTAATGGTATCATAGAAAACTCTGTTTAGGGCTTTATTCACTGAATTCCTAGAAAGCTCCACAAATTTAAGTATTATCTCCTAAGAGCTAGACTACTGAGTGCCACTATATTCCATACTTATTGTATGTGCCCTGTGTTTTGGGATGGTTTTCAGTACCTAATGACTTCCCACAGTGAGAAATAGCACTTGCTTTGTTAGTGCCAAAAGCTAACCATCAGAGGGGTATCCAGACATTGCTACCTATCATCCTAACTGGATGTAGGAAGGCTGCAGTTGGGATGTATTGTGTGAGAGAAGAATAAATAAAAAGAAAAAGGAGATAAAGAAAAAGGGAACACATGAAATTGGATGGGTAGAGGGGAAAGTTGTAAGAATATGATCAATATATTGTATGAGTATTTAAAAATATTAAAAAATAAATCATTGGAAGACACCGTTAGAATCACATCTGTTTTAGAGAAACCCATCTGTGTAATGTCAAGGCTAGACTGTGTGATAAACATACCTTGAGATAGATATAAATGAGAAATGTTTAAACGTGTAAGCCCACAGTCAAGGAACACTGATCATAAACATTAATAGCTGTGTACTAAAGAAGTAGTGACTGGAAATTATTGCCAATTTTTGTTGTTTCTTTTATAAAATTTTATGTGTGCCTTACCATTATAGCTGTTACATAAGTATTTATAGTACAAAGGATACATGCACAAAAACAGACTGTATTTTATTGTTTAAAACATTGAGCTAAGAAAGGAACAAGCACTTAAGAATTAACCACACTTAACTAATAAATGTCATGTTCCCATTTGACTGGCTAATTACATTCAATAATATTAAAGGTCATCATTTGCAAAGTGCCTCAGTGTCTAGCGTTTTAATTTTTAGTGACATATTTATGATTCTGACCCTCATAATTAAATTACTTAATTCTAACTGTTTTATGGCTTTATTATAGATTGTTGAGTTATTTTCTTTTTCTCTTGCTTGCTTTGGAAATGTTTCCTTTTATTCATTTGTCTTGTTTCAATATCCATTGACTTTTTTTCATAATGTAAAACCTGACATGAGGATGATGACCAAATGCTAAATCGGTCACCTGCATTTCTTTTAATTTAAAATGTAAATGAAAATGTAGGTAGATACCAGGTCAAAATGACATTGCATATGAATTGACTTTCCAGTGAGGGGTCTGGAGAGATGACCCAGCGGTTACCACTCTGGCATAGGACTTGTGTTCAGTTCCCATCACCCACATGAGCTTGTTCCGGACCATATGTAACTCCATCTCCAGATATTCCAGCATCCTCTTATGGCCTTCATATATGCACATAGTCCACTTACATATGCACAACACTCATACACATACGCATAAAATGAAAATGAATAAATCTAAAAGTCCAAATGATTTTTTTTGTTAAACCATCATACTATACAAAAACCTAGTATTTTAAGACACTTTTCACTTTCTTTTAGACAAAAAATAAAATCTTCAGATATGTATACTTTTCTATTAGTGTTCCATTGTACTGCAAGAGAGACTACCAACACTCCACAATTGGACCTACAACATTAACCATTTCCTATGTTCCAATTTAACTTTTGAGATAGGAAGAATCAACATGTAGGTTTGTTGCAATGTCGCTGACAAGTTTTGAGACATTTATTTTCCAAAATACGTGGTGGGAATCATTCTATGAGAATTCTGTTTTCACCTATTATTTTTTTTTAAACTGGCACATAAGTTGCCACATTTATGTGTGAATACATAACTTTTATGGTTTGTGCAGATAAACCCAAGGCTTCATTCTTACTGGACAATGCTTTATGCTGATCTGTACCCCAAGTCCTTTGTGAGAGAGTGAACGTTGAATTATATTCAATCTTGAGTGAATGTTTTCTTTTTCTTTCAAACATAGATCATTTTATTTTGAGCTAACAGCTGTCAAGCCTTTGCTTCTGTGTGTTTTGAAATATGCTTGCTTTATTGTTGTCTGCATTCACCATCAGTGGCACACTGAAACATCTTTCTCTTCTCTGACTTGAGCTAAGTTCCCCCATCATTCACATTTCCTTTACTCAAGTGACAAGAAAGCTTCAAACTCCATAACTTTATAAACATGTAGTAATTAGAAAAGTCCATACTGGAGGTTTGGCTCAACTGTTAAAGGCTAGGCTCACAACCAAAAGAAATTAGAAAAACTCTATTTCTGGAATGGTGAGCTAGATCAACTGGTAAAATCACTTGCTATAGAAGTGTGACTGCCTGAGTTCAATCTCCAGACCCCACAAGAAGGCAGAAGTAGAGAACTTGACTCCATAGAGTTGTCCTCTGACCTCTAGATGCTCTCAGACTGGATATACTCCCCACCCCCGCCACTCACACACTAATGTTGGGGGAAAGGGAAAAAACCCTTTATATATGGTAGCTATTTATTTTATTTTCACGGTTGAGTATTGAACCCAGATCCTTGCTTATGATAAGCAAATCACTCTACTCCCCAAACATCTCCCGTGGCCTAGAGTCTATTTAATATACTGTTTATGTTTTCATGTCTTTAAAACATTTTTGGTGGGGTGGTAATGGCAACAAGAATATATACATATGAGGAAAGTAGACCATTGTAGAGTGCAAACTCCCTCTATGCAGTATGTATGTTTCAGCTGAGAATTTTCATTGAATTACCTTAAGTTACATCCATCTTTCTTCTCCATAGACACTGTGCACATCATGGTTACTTCAACAACTTCCTGTATATTGATATCTGGCAGACAGTATCTCTCTAGTACACACTTTCTAAAATTCAAATCCCTTTGTCCAAAGCCTATCACTAACTCAGAAATGGATTGATGTTCCCCTCTGATATTGTCCCTTCTCAGAAAACACTTAAACTTCCTGGTCAGAAAATGATATTAGAATGTGGCCCTGTAGCACAATGGATAGTGCATTGGACTTCTAGTGATGAAAATGACATTAGACAAAGTTTTCACAGATATCTGTGCACAAAACTCAAGATTTCAGTGGAAATGCACAAGCCATGTTAAAAAAAAAAAAAAAACAAAGAAAAAAGTAAAAGAAAGAAAGAAAGAAAGAAAGAAAGAAAGAAAGAAAGAAAAGAAAAATAACTAGCCAACAAAAGTAGGCCTTGAGAACTTGGTTTTGATGCAGCTACAAGAAGGTCCACAACTCTGAACCTGACTACCTTGGTGGCTCATCATGATGTACATTTATCCTGTGCTGTGCCTAAAAATGCAATGCTGCTGTCTTGCCTTTTTGTTCCTGTGAAGGATGCTCAGGTGCCCTCAAACACATATTTCAGACAAGATCCTCCCTGACAATGTCTTTCCAGTTCCCAGGCAGATAGACACTCCTCCAGTGTGCTGCCACAGTCTCTGCTCTATCTGCAACTGGAGAGCCTTCAGAGGCTATCAACCGATTAGACATTTCCTTACCTCCCTTAGTAAGCCACTACACTATCCTTTGAAAATTTCAGGAAGTTAATGAACCGGTTTCCAAATAGCCTTCAAGTTGAATTTACAATTAAATACGCTGCATAAACAATAAATCTAGCAGACACAAACTCGTGTGTTTCATCACAGTCTGTACTTCCTAGTATTGCATCTGCTTGGCTGGAATGACTTACAGAGCTGTGCAAGCATTCGTGTCTTCCCACACCATTTTTCAATCATGCCCATCACTTGAAAGCAAATGTGGTACAGGTATTCACATATTGCATGCCCAGGACAGACTGTTGGTGGAACTAGGAAGCTGTGGATAGGATGCTATTTATGAAAATGCAATTGTCAGGTTATTTTCACTACAACCTCTGCATTTGATACAACATAAAATTGAGGAAATATTCTTCTATGCATATCAATAATGAGCATGTGATTTGCTGATAGGAATATTGGAAACTTCACTTTCCTCTGATTAGTTGACATAAGTAAAAATGTCATGTAACATTGATCAGAGCCACAAATGTTTATCTATAGTCGAGGTGTCCCCTTAATAAGTTAGATATTAGTCAGGCATTTTCTGTGTCATAACCTACTATTCTATCAATGTAAGAATAGGATTATAAAACCTACAGTGGATTTTTACAAGAATGTACAACTTGTAGTGAAGTTATATGTGAATGGGATTATGGAAAATCCCATGGTTTATTTTTAAGTTATATTCTTTGTAATAGCAAAGTATACAATGTATTTTTGAGTATATTCATACACACACAATTTCCTTATAGAAGTACCATGAGAATATAACTGAATTAGGGTTCCCAGGGACAAGCTTTGTTTCTTAGTGTGCTGTATCACTAATGTTTAAATAGTAACTCTCAATGGATTGTCCTGGTCCTTTGAAGCTTGTGTGTAGAGCCAGTATGGTATAGAACATACAGTTCAAGAATGAATGTATAGGTCAAAATGACTCCTTAAGAAAAATGAGTAGACATGTAATTATTCATGCATGTGGGTGCTATGAACTAAACGTATGTTCTCTGCAAGAGAAGCATGTGCTCATGAGTGCTGAGCCCTCTCTCTAGCCCCAGCCTGAAGCAGATAAAAAATAGTCTGGTGTCGCATAACTGCATAGTCAAAGTAATATGCATCTGGTTTCCCACACTGCTTTCCACAACACTCAGAGATAAGAATTATCTGTCATTCATAGGAAATGATAAGTTATTCGTTCCTCTTTCTTACCATATTTAATTATGACTTACACTTTATATTGTGCCAAAAATGAGTTCTTTAAGATTTATCATGAACCCAGGAAATAGCCAAGACCGTATGTTCTAAGGAGGCTATAAAGGCCTTTTATATTTGATTTAAAGAATAAAAAACCAAGCAACAGTTAGGTGCGCAAATATGAAGAAAAGATACATTTTAAAACACATATTCTTTTTCGCCATATTCCGCAAAGAATCAAGTCATATGTCCTTGTAGAGAGATCATGTGTCTATGAACAGGAGAGTAAGTGTTTATTAAAGACACATTTCCTCTTACTAGAACATCAGGGGTGCTCTAAATGTTTTGGTAACACCATGTTCAGTGATAATTTCAGCATCTACAGTAAAGTGGGTTATTAGCCACATTGTACTTGCAGGTTAGGTAAGAAGAAAGTTCTCTTTCAAGGAACCAGTAGGAAAATGAACCAAGCAGCTCTTCTAGTCCATGACTTCATTGCATGCATACTGACTAGTGGCATACTTCTCTGCTCACAAAGCCCCTGCCCCAGGTATACAGCTATTGGTAGTTAGTCTCAGTGAAGGGGTCATCAGTTTTCTTCAGGGATGCCATAGGGTTGGGTTTTCTGTGTTCCAATAGGTGGCCATGCACCAATGCACTTCCTGCAGCGATTTTTTTTTTTCATTTAAAACCCTATAGCTCTTAGAGGAGAGCTTCTAGAGCTTCTAGAGGGGCCAACTCTAGTTATCATTTTATATACATATATATAGATAGATAGATAGATATAGATAGATAGATAGATATAGATATAGATATAGATATATGCATATACATATACATATATATATGTATATATAATTAGCATAGAATTATTTCTAACTTTGTCCTATTCTTGCAACCTTCAAGTGTTCCACATGGTTGTTAAATTATCAAAAATGTTCCTCAAATCCAGCTTCCATCATCATGACATTAAATAGTTCCTGAGCAATCTTGTATCCGGTATGGTGTGTTTTACAGCCTCCATGTGATTAAATTCCTGTAATAAGGTTATATGGTGATTGATATCATTTTACTAACAGAGGAACTGAGGTATAGGATAGAAACAACCATCATGGTGTTTCTACACCTGGATTGACAATTTAGGTAGGAACTCTCACACGACTGCAGGATGATGCTGGAGTGATTCCTTCTTAGTTGTGCTATTACATCTCCACGTCCAAATTCTAAAACACTAATTTTCTTCCATCTCCTTCAGAAAGCCAGGTTCATGCAGAGAGGATTAACCTATGAATAATTTATGATTTTGTGTAGATTGCTTAGAATGGAATATTGGCAAACAAGTTGTTTATGTGGCTGTGGACTAATTAGTGACCATTTGTTGCTTTGCAGAACTGTTTATTTTAAATATCTACATACATACAAACACACTAATGAACAATCATGCTTAGAAAAGCTTGGTTCTAAAATTTGTTTTTAAAAATATGCCAAGTATTAGAAAACAAAAATAATGTGTTTACATTAACATTTATATTTCTTCATTAGTAACTAATTAATAGGAAAAGTTTGAACCTTACACTTTTTGAAATTGTGGATTAACAGGAAAACTGCCTCTCTATTATAAGAATTTTCTCTGTAAAATTTTTACGGAAGTAAACCTGTACAGGTATAGCTCCTACAGGAATCCAGAGTAGTCTTCAAAGTGGGAGGGTACTGCTAAATCCTACCACCTGAAGTATTTCTCTTTGGGTTTGATTGATTTGAGCCAAGTTGTATCCACCCTGTGAAAGAATATTCTTTGTGCTCCATTAGCAACTCAATACAGATTCATCAGATGACTACTCGATGAAATATACTGTATTAAAATCTATAGGCCTAAAAAAAGAAAATTAAAGTGAAACTGTGGTATACTTCTTTTTCTTTTAAAGGAGTCAAAATTTTAAAGCCTGAAAAAATACCGAAAAAAATGAATAAAGTATATTGTAGATGCTGTAGATAAAATAACAGGTTATAATAGCTCAGAGGTCACCAAATGCTTGGGAACTGCAGAAAGCACTTCCTTAAGACGGTGTCGTGCAATGTGACCTTGAAGATGTAGCAGACTTTCAACAGAGACAGAAGAAACAGGGGACCTAGTGTATTGGAGTCATAAAAAACATGGACCTACCCTGACCCTGGCTCAGCTAGCTGCTTTCATGGGATACAAATATAATATGCGAGATAAAAATATCAGAATCCTTTCTAACCCCTCTTTCTACTCAAAGACATTATAAAAATCCTGAATAAAGGAATAGGAGTGCAGCCACATGGATTTTGCAAATATTTGGTGGGGGATCAAGAACACAGATATGGGAAGAGATACTCAAATCTTTGGGGACCTGTTGTAGATCAGATCAGTCCTTTCCTCTCATTACCCACTGTGGTAGATTCCATGGACAGTGTCCTGAGATGGTCTATGATAGCTCCTGGAGAATCCATCTGGGCTGGGAACTGTTGTCCACCAAAGAGGAAAAATAATTCCTGGGCTGAGAATAGGCTGCTTAAACTAACTGCACCGTGGGCCTCTCCACACCCTATTAGTGATGTGTATGTGTGACTAAAGGGAAATGTTCCATTTGAAAAGTCAATATGAAGACCTCCTCAAGTAAAATTAAGAACAATCACATAAGACCACAAGATACATTGCAGTCCTAAGCTATGATGACACAACATTTATTAAGAGGCCTTAACCAATAAGAATATAAGCCTCTAGACTGAAAGAACCATTTATGAATCCAGAAGGGAAACATATAAAGGCAGACCATGACAAAAATTTAGAGCTACAGGAATGGAATACTACTATTTAGTCATTATTCATTAAGCATGAAATCCCAGCACTCGGGAGGCAGAGGCAAGCATGTTTCAGTGAGTTTGAGGTCAGCCTGGTCTACAGAGTAAGTTTCAGAAAGCCAGGAAGAGAGTAACCCCAAAACCAAAAAAGAAAGAAAGAAAAGATAAAAAGAGGTTTGCCTAGAGATACTAGTCAGATATAATAAGCTAGGATCGGTCTCCAGCATGAAGGCAGGGATTGGAAAGGAGACTGAAGTATATTTTCCTTTTTTTCTCACCGGACTAAAAGTTACCCTGGAGAACAAATATAATTTGATGGTGTTTTGAAAGCTCACACTAATCTACCTTAAATACTATATTAGAGCCTTCATCCAGTAGCTAATGGAAGCAGAAGCAGACACCTACAGCTAAACACTGAGCTGAACTCTTGGAATCCAGTTGCAGACAGGGAGAAGTGATGAGCAAAAGGGTCAAGACCAGGCTGAGAAAACCCACAAAAACAACTGACCTGAATGAGGGGGAGCTCATGGACGCCAGTCTGACAGCTGGGGACCAACATAGGACCAAACCAGCCCCCCTGAATGTGGGTGTCAGCTAGGAGGACTGGGCAGTCTATGAGGCCTCTGGCAGTGGAACCAGGATGTATCCCTAGTACATGAATGGAATTCTGGAGCACATTCCCCACAAAGGGATCCTCCCTTAGCCTAGAGACAAGGGGTAGGTGTCTCCCCCAAATGACTTGACAGATTTTGATGATCCCTCATAGAAGGTCTCACTTTCTCTGGGGAGTCGATGGGGGATGTGATGGGGGTCTGGTGGGGATCATGGGAGGATTGGTGGGGAGGGAACTGGGATTGATATGTAAAATAAGATTGTTTCTAATTTAAATTAAAAAAATGAAATCCTATCCTTAGCAGGAAAGTGGGTGTAATGGGAAGATATTAACTAAAATAAACCAGCACAGAAAAGCAAATGTTGCACATACATTTCTACCTGAACGTGCTCTCATGACTAGTAGCAGATAGGGAATGTGAGGGGAACCTGGACACAGGGAGGCTGCATTTGAACAGTGCGTGTTGAGGGCTTCTGTGCAGCCCTCAACACTAGAGGTCACTGACACACTAGATGTCAGTAATAAGGACAGTTAGATTACCTTAACTGAAACCTAGTAAATGACAACAACAAAGACAAAGGCCCCCAACAATTGGGAAGCCTTCCAGAAAGTAGAAGAAAACAAAAATGTTTATCACATATAAGCAACAGAAATTCTCAACATGCAGTGGCATGAATAGAAAACATTAAAGTCAGAGCTTACAAAATTTTAACTGAAAATTATTTTTTTTCCTAAATATATTTCCGTGGTTTTGCTTTAAAAATTTTTGTTAACATACAGAAGAACATGGATCATGTCCTGTCTCAGTCAGTGTTCTAGTGCTGTGGAGAGACACCATGCAATTCTTATGAAGCAAAACATTTAATTGGGGCTTGGTTACAGTTTCAGAAGGTTTAATCTTTAATCGTGGTGGGGAGAAAGGCAGGATACAAGCAGATAAGGAGCTGAAGAAGCAGCTGAAAGTTCTACATCCAGATTGCAGGCAGCAAGATGTGTGTGTGTGTGTGTGAGAGAGAGAGAGAGAGAGAGAGAGAGAGAGAGAGAGAGAGAGAGAGAGAGAGAGAGAGAGAGAGAGAGAGAGCCTGCCTTGGCTTTTGGAACCTCAAAGTTCATCCTCAGTAACACACTTCCTCCAACAAGGCCGCACCTTCTCCTCCTTTCAAATAATGCCACTTTCTGGTGACTGAGCTTTCAAATCTATGAGCCTACAGTATACAGTAGGGACATTCTCATTCAAATCACCACACTGAATTCTAAGATGTATTCACTCAATATATTATAATATTGTATTGTGTGTCAGAACCTACATGAATAATCTTGAAAACAGTAAAATCTTTAAATTTTATGCTCTTATTTCTGAATAATATTTGTTACTGAAAGTAATATGTTTTGTCTTTTCTCACAAATTCCATGTAAAACCACTATTGGGTTATGACCATTATTGAAATTATTGCATATGTTTCTAAAATTGACTTGCAAATGGCTTAAAACTGTGTGTATACATTCAAAACAGCTGGACAAAGCAGCCTTACAGACTACAGCCAGGATTTTTGAATCTTCTTCGAATCCCCATGACAGCGCCCCTTACCAGCAGGAAGTAGTTTGGAAAGAACGACGCCCAAATTCCCAAATATTGCCTATAAATGTTTGTTTTCATTTAAATGGACTTGGTTATATAAAATAAAAATAAATAAATAAATAACTGTGTGTATACAATATATAGTATATAATAATACAAATAGACAAGTTGCCAGCAATATGCAAATAAGTAGGTAAAGAATAGATGAATTTCTATCATGTGATTATATTACCTTTTTTATCCAATTGTAATTTTCAACTTGTGCCCTTAAAACTTAGTAGGCAGGGGAGGAGATGGAATGTAAAGAAATGGGAGGAAGAAAAAGAATCTTTCAAGAATTCCTCACAGTAGAAATTACTAAAGAAATTTTCAACAGAATAGTGAAATTAGGAAAAAGGTGAAATCTGTTATAAGGGAACTCTAGGGAAGTGGTCTTAGGAGCTAGGCATGGAGCAGGCATTATTACTAACCGTTTGAAGCCAATGGGGGCTACACAAAGAGAGAAATTAGGAAAACCTGCTCACCTTCAGGCTTAGAAGCCCATCTATATGATCCAAACTGGAACAAAATAATGTAGGAAAGGGCTGAAAGAGAATTGAGCATCAGAGAAGAGATAAAAGCATAACTCCTACCACCTGGTGACACAAACCCTTCAGTGGTCTTCAAATAATTCATATGTAGATTCTTTATTGAACTATAAATGATTTTTAGTCGTAAAACTTGTTTAATGATTATTACTATGGTAACTTTGGATTATCTCATTTAAAAATTAAAGAGTAGCTAAATTAAAGTACTTTAAGGTCTCATGGAAGAACTCTCTATTTCACAACAAAAATATGAAGACATCAAAATGAATGAGACTATTAAAATCACAGGCTTTAGACTCAGATTGTATTGTGTGTAAATAGTAGGATCAACTGAAGGGGAACTGGATGGAAGAAAGGAAAAATAAGTTTTCAAAAATTAAAAAACCTTTTCTTCAGTGATAAAATACTAGCCTTCAGATTACTGAGTTTCAAAAATTTTAATCATGACAGGCGTGCAAATTTCAGCAATTATTAAAACTATTGCAATTTTCAGTTTTAGTTTATGGCACAGGACAAAAGAGATGTGTACATCTCCAGAGTGAAATGGAGGTGTGAACTGGTTGGGTTGTGTGGGAGCATGTTTTCAGGGAGAAAATCACCAGAGTAAAGACCAAGAAATGGGAGTAGCCAAGATGAATGGAGAAGGTTTAAAGTCAACGACCACAAAGAGGAATAAAACTGAATCACTCACAGAATGATTGATGTCTGCAACATGTAATTGCTAGCTTGCTTCCACACTCTAGAAAGACAAATCTCTTCTCATTTTGTCAGAGTAATTTAATCAAACTCGGCACACAATGCTACTTAGGAGATTTAAAAACAATAAAGTTTAAAGCAAACTAAAAGTACTTTAATATCTCCTTTCCTTTTATTTGTTTATTAATTTATTTATTTGCTTTTGCAATAATGACCCCACTATTTTATTCCTATAACCTGATCACAATTTAAGGATCCTGTACTTTAGGTTTTCAATCTAAATGATGGTTATTTGGAGAAAACAATACTTTGAGTAGGATTGCGACCGATACTTTATAACCCCATTAGGTTTGTGTTACTAGATACTAATAATTTATTTTTCTTAGGTTTACTCATCTGTAATTATATGTGTGTATCTGCATGGGGGTGTGTTTGCACATGACTTCAGATACCCACTGAGGCAGAAGATGCGGAGCCCCCTAGAACCCAATGTGGATGGATGCTGGGACCTGAACATAGAGTTCTCTGCAAAAAAAGAGCTATCTTTCTAACTCCTAACCATAATATTTTGAAAAGGAAGAATTACATTTAATTTCTCAATTGATTTTCATTAGAGATCACAACTGTAAATGAATCTTAAAGTAGAAATTTCTATGACTCTGATAGACTGAAGTTTAATTGACAAGTATTAAATATTTTCTATATATATTTCATTTTTAAATAAATTTTTACATACAATATATTTTGCTCATATTCTTTACCTTCTCCCAACTACACCCAGATCCAACCCTTTCTTAACCACCCAACTTCATATTCTTTCTTTAAAAAAAAACACACAAATGTCACAAGAAAAAAAGGAAAAAAACCTGCAATGTTTTTCATTATGTGGATATTCATATATTAAAATATAAC
The DNA here is from genome assembly GCF_943737965.1 of Phodopus roborovskii. Taxonomy (NCBI): domain Eukaryota; kingdom Metazoa; phylum Chordata; class Mammalia; order Rodentia; family Cricetidae; genus Phodopus; species Phodopus roborovskii. Next base: position 16,815,655 of record NW_026126588.1, read on the forward strand.
CAAGTGTGGAAAGCTTATGAGGCCCAAATCCTTAGACAAGAAAAATAAATCAAGAAGACTGGTTTGTAAAAGTTACTGTATTGCTTTATATTTCAGGGGTACGATGATGGCTATGGAGGTGAATATGATGACCAGACCTATGAGGCTTATGATAATAGCTACGTAACCCCAACACAAAGGTAAGACATTTGCTGGTTAATCACATGGCCAGGCATTATCACTGCTCTATTTTGTATTATTCATGTGAATTAGAGTTATGTGAGGGTTTCTAGCAGTTGATTTATCTCTATTATCTTTCTAAATTATGAAACTGTTTACTATACCACATGAGGTAAAGTGTAGTAACTCTGATGGCAACTCCATAACTGCAAACAAGGAAACAACAGCATGTAATTTGAGACAGGGTGATTATCATGCCTATGAACTTATTATACAAGCTTAGACTTAACTAAGTACTACTGCTTATAGAAATTATTTTAATGAATTTGTAAATAAGTTAACAAAGCAGGCACTTGCTCAATGTATATTAAAAAAAACTATAATCTGTAATTTTTATTTGTAAAGTAAATCCCAAGGACACATTATTATTGAAAAGCTGAAAATAAGAAATCAAAACAATAATCCCCTGGAATAAAAATAATCATCTTCTCTTACCAATATCTGTAAATTGTTGAATATCTCTTTATACTGACCTAGAGTTAGTGATGCTGATAAAATAGTACCTCTTGAAAGTCAGATTTATTGACATATTGCTTACAAATGATAAAACTTATCCATTTAGGGCACCGTTGCATGAGGTTCACAAATGTCAGCTACAGTATAACTAGCTCCATAAATAACAGATCTGTAGAGAATTCCATTTGCCCAAAGTCTCTTTGTAATGACGGCCTTTTATAATCAATTTTTCCCTCTTCCTTCTCATACTATGGAATCTACAAATCAGGTTTTTGCTGCACACTTGGCCTTTCTACCATGCTGTTTAAAGAAGTAATATAACAGCCCCCCCCCTTTTTTTTTTTACATGAATGTTTAGTGTATGAATTAATGAGATTCACTGTGGCATTCCCATCAATGTATTCATCACGTCAGTTTATGGTTTCTACCTTCTGCCCTCGCCCTCCTTCCTTCTCTCTCCCCATTTCCTATTCGATTTCTGATCCCCACCCCTTTACACTCACAGGGATTTTTTTGTTGTTACTTCAGTTTCTACATCTGTCAGAAATAAGCAATATTTATCTATGAGTCTAGCCTATTTCCACTTGATAGGATGAAATACATTTCCATTCATTTTTGTGCACGTGGAAGGAGCCCATCCTTCTTTGTAGTAAATAAGATTCCAATGTATATGAACATACACAGCATTTTCTTTACCCATTGGACTGGTTGGGGTTACTATTGATATGACGGAACACCATGGTCATAAGCACATTGGGGAGGAAATGGTTTATTTAGCTTACATTTCCTCATCACAGTCCATCACTGACAGAAGTCCAGACAGGAACTCAAGAAGGGCTGGAACCTGGAGGTAGGAGCTGATGCAGAGGCCACAAGGCGAGGCAGGAGTGCTGTTTACTGGCTCCCTCCCAGAGGCTTGACCAACTTGCTGTGTTACAAAATCCAGGTGTGGCTCCACCCACAATGGACCAGGCCCTCCCCTATCAATCACCAATTAAGAAAATGACCTACAAGAGTTCAGTCATATAGAGGTATTTTCCCACTGAAGGTTCCCTCCTTACAATGACTTTAGCTAGTATCATGTTCACATAAAACTATCCAGCCCACCCATTCTTCCGTAGATGGGCAAGCTACACAAAGCCACTGTAAAAATGAGCCTTCAGGTGTCACTTCCCGTACTGATTTCGTTTGCTTTGCAAATGTATCCAGGTGTCCTGTAGCTAAAAAATATAGAGGTTTTGCTTTCAGACGATGAATATTCACTATACAGTTTTCAGTACTGCATTAAACTTCTACCAACAATTCATATACGAGTCCTTTGTTCTCCATTCTTTCCAGAATGGTTTTATGTTCATTTACACTGTTGTGAAGTGAGATTCCAATTTATACTCACTGAGAGTTCCCTGATGGCTAAGACTATGAAGAACGTCTTTTTTCTTATTTATTGGGCGTTTGTATTTTTCTCTCTTTTTGGATAAGTGTTTATTAAAAGAATTTGCATATTTTTCTTGGATTCGTCATTGTTTTGACCTCTTTGTCTCATCTGGATATTGGTTATCTGTCAAATGAATAGCTGGCAGAGATATTCTTCCATGCTATAGGATATTTTTTGCACTCTTAAGATTATTTCACTACATGGCAAAGGGGGAGAAATGTTTGTATTTGACAGAATCCTGTTTACCAGTTCTTGAATTGTTTTCTCTTGATTTTGGAATTTTACCTCAAAACTCATTGCCTGTGCCGGGATCATGATGTAAATTTCCTTGCTTTCCTCTGGGAGTGTGTATTTCAAGCCTTAAGTCATATCTTTAACACATTTTGAGTTGATTTTCAGATAGGTTAGGAAACAGTGGTCTAGTTCCATTGTTCTACACCCGCTTCTCTAGTTTTCCCAGAACCTAATTCATTGTACAATGTATTTTCAGTACCCTTGCTGTGACTGGACGGGTTATGGATGTGCTGATATACTTGTTGGTACTCTGTCCTTCTGCTCCGTTGGTCAGCTTGATTGTTTATATCCCAAGAACTTGTTATTCTTTCTTTTTTTTTAATGAAGATTGCAGCATGGATCATTTAAAATAAGATAATTTTAGTATTTATTGTGCTGTCATGTAAACTTTAGGATTGTTTTTGCTAGTACTATGAAGAATATTGTCTCAGGGTTTCTATTGTTGTGGTGAAAGATAATGACCAAAAGCAGCTTGGGAAGGAAAGGATTTAGTCCATAATTCTGGGAAGTCAGGGCAAGCACCTGCAGGCAGGAACTGATGTAGAGGCCATAGAAGGGTGCTGCTTGCTAGCTTTTCCCTCAAGGTTTGCTTAGCCTGCTTTCTTATACACCCTAGGACCAACTTCCCACAGGTGGCACCACCCACAATCACTAATAAAGAAAATGCACCTTAGGTTTGCCCATAAGTCAGTCTGGTCAGAGCATATTTTCAATTGAAGTTCCTTCTTCCCAAATGATTTTAGCTTGTGTCAAGTTAACATTAAACTAGCTAGCACAGATATCACGAATATTTTGACGAAGGTTGGTTATTTGAATGTCACTTTTAATAATATTTTAAGTTTTTCCCCACATTTAATGCAATATGTTTATACATTTTTTGTGACTTCATAAATGTATACAATGCTTTTTGATCATGTTCACTCCCTACTCATCCCTCTAAATCATACCAGATCCACCCTTACTCCCAATCCCTTCCCAAATTTCTGGCCAGTTTGTCTTTTTTCTTTTTATAATCCAGCCAGTCAAGTTGGTGTTGTCCTTATACTTAATGGGTGTAGGGTATGTATAGGGCCATCCACTGGAGGGTAGTCAACCTATTAACAAATACAGTAGTTGTCATTCTTGGTATCTATGAGTTCCCCAACCAGGGGTTCTTGGCCAGGTTTATATTAGTACTACTCATCTCATTCCTCCTGTGCAGCCAGCCTTAAATCTAATCAGAAAGTGGATGTTTACCCCCTTAACATTAATTTCACTATTACACTCACAGGTGTACATTGCCCTGTCGGTCATTATTGTAGTTCACAGTGTTCCTAGCAAAGGCAAACGATTGATAACTTTCCCCCAAAAGCAGCCCAAACAGCAAGAAAACCCCAGTGCCATGAAAACTATGGAGCAGGGAGCAAGGTCCCTGGTTATTACCTCTATTTCTCCATGTCTTATGACCAAAGTGTGTGGTATCTTCAACAATAGAGATCTAACATCAAATCACTGTGGACAACCAAAAGAAAAGGCCCATAGTCTGAATTGTTTGGGAACTCTCCAAGGTACTCCTAAACAACTATTTGAGGTGTAGTAACCCAAACCCAGATTTTTTTTTTTCGTTTCTTTGGGGTTTTGTTTGTTTGTTTGTTTGTTTTTCAAGACAGGGTTTCTCTGTATAGCTTTAGAGCCTGTCCTGGAACTAGCTCTTGTTGACAAGGCTGATCTCAAACTCACAGAGATCCACCTGCCTCTGCCTCCCGAGTGCTGGGATTAAAGGCGGGTGCCACCACCTCCTGGTGGGATTTTCTTTTTTTCTTAAAGCATTCTCCTTTTAAATTTTTTTTATTTTATTTTACATATTGATCCCAGTTCCCTTTCCCTCCCATCCTCCCAAGTCTCCCTCCTTACCTCCCCCCCCCCAACCTATAACATCTCCAATTCATCCCACAGGGAGGGTGAAGCCTTCCAGGAAGGATCATCAAAATCTGTCAAGTCATGTAGAATAGGGCCTAGGCCCTCCCTCCTGCCTCTAGGTTAAGGGAGTGTCCCTCCATGGGGAATGTGCTCCCAAAATCCTTTCATGCACCAGCCATACATCCTGGTTCCATTGTCAGAGGTCCCTTAGACTGCCCAGGCCTTCTAACTGAGACCCACATTCAGGGGTCTGGGTCAGTCTAATGCTGGTTTCCCAGCTATCAATCTGGGGTCCATGATCTCTCCCTTGTTCATGTCAGCTGTCTCTGTGGGTTTCTCCAGCCTGGTCTACTCCTCTGTGGTGAGTTTCCTTTGTTGTTGTTGTTGTTGTTCTAGAGCTTTCAATTGTGCTGTTAATTCTCTAATGTGACTGTCGTCCAATTTCTTCAGGTGGGCACTTTGTAGTATGAACTTTGCTTTTAACACTGCTTTCAAAATGCCCCTAGGTTTGACTTTGTTGTGTCTTCTTTCTCACTGAATTCTAGAAAGTCTTTCATTTCTTTCTTTATATCTTCCTTGACCAAGGAATGGTACAATTGTGCATTTTTCAGTTTCCAGGAGTTTGTAGGGTTTCTGCATTTTGTGTTGTTGTTTAATTCCAACTTTAAAACATGGTGGTCTGATAAGATACAGGGACTTATTCCATTTTTTTTTAATATATCCATTGAGGTTTGCTATGTTGCTGAGTAGTGGTCAATTTTAGAGAAGATTCCATATGGAGCTGAGAAGAAGATACAGTCTTTTGTGTATAGATGGAATTTTTATAGATGTCTGTTAAGCCCACTTGGATCATAACTTCTGTTAGTTCTTTTGTTTTTTTGTTAAGTTTCTGTCTGGTAGTCCTGTCTAGTGGTGAGAGTGAGGTGTTGAAGTCTCCCAATGTAAGTGTGTGAGGTTTTATGCGAGATTTGAGTTTTAGTAATGTTTCTTTCACTAATGTGGGTGCCTTTGTATTTGTGGCATAGATGTTCAGAATTGAAAATTTGTCCTGATGGACTTTTCCTGTGAGGAATATGAAATGACCTTCTTCATCTCTTTTGATTGATTTTAGTTTGAAGTCCAGTTTGTTAGATATTAGGGTAGCTACACCAGCTTGTGTCTTGGGTCCATTTGATTATAAGATATTTTCCCAGTCCTTTACTCTGAGGTAACATCTGCCTTTGAATTTGAGGTATGTTTCTTTTATGCAGCAAAAGGATGGATTCTGTCTTCATATCCATTCTGTTAGCCTGTGTCTTTTTATAGTCCAGTTAAGACCATTAATATTGAGGTAAATTAAGGACCACTGATGTTAATTCTTGTTTGTTTGGGATTTGGTGGTGCTGGTGGTATATTTGCCCTGATTTTTCTTTTGCTTTCTGGTAAAGTGGGATTATCTGTTGCCTATATTTTTGTGAGTGTAGTTAACTTCCTTAGGTTGGAGTTTTCCTTCAAGAACTTTCTGTAAGGCTGGATGTGTAGATATGTATTGTGTAAATATAGTTTTATCATGGAATATGGTGTTTTCTCCATCTATAGTGATTGAGAGTTTTTCTGGGTATAGTAATTTGGGCTGGCATCCGCGGTCTCTTAGTGTTTGTAGAATATCTATCCAGGACCTTCTGGCTTTCAGAGTTTCCACGGAGAATTCAGGTGTAATCCTGATAGGTTTGCCTTTGTAAGTTACTTGGTCATTTTCCTCCTCTGCTCTTAATATTCTTTCTTTGTTTCTTCTGCATGTTTGTTTTGATTATTATGTGGTGAGGAGACTTTTTTTTTTTCTTTGTCTAGTTTGTTTGGTGTTTGGTAATAAGCCTCTTGTACTTTCATAGGCATGTCCTTCTTCAGATTGGGAAAGCTTTCTTCTATGATTTTGTTGAATATATTTTCTGTATCTTTAAGCTGGGATTCTTAACCTTCTTCTATATCTATTATTCTTAAGTTTGGTCTTTTCACAGTGTCCCACATTTCCTGGATATTTTTTGTTAAGGATTTGTTGGATTTAAGATTTTCTTGGTTTGATGAATTTATTTCCTCTAGTTTATCTTCAGCATGTGAAATTTTCTTTTCTTTCCCTTGTATTCTGTTGGTTATGCTTGCATCTGTAGTTCCTGATCATTTACCCAGCTTTCCTATTTCCAGCATTCCCTAAGTTTGTGTTTTCTTTATTGTCTCTACTTCAGTTTTCAGGTCATGGACTGCTTGAATTATTTCCTTCATCTGCTTGTTTGTTCTTGGCTTTCCTTGCCTTCTTTAAGAGACTTGTTGTCTTCTTGCATTTTTTTTTTTTGTTTGTGTTTCTTCCATTTCTTTAAGGGATTTTCTTATATCCTCTTTGAGGGCCTCTATCATTTTCATGAAGTTGTTTTTAAGGCCATTATCTCCTTCATCTGTGTTGGGATGTTTAGGTCTTACTGGCATAGAATCCCTAGACTCTGGTGGTGTCATGTAAAATTTTCTGTTGTTGTATGTGTTCTTATATTGTAGTCTTCCCATCTCTCCTTCCAGTGGGTACAGGAGGCATCTCTCCCTCTCCTCTCTACTTCTACCAGAGAGTGAAGGGTCAGGGCAGGAATGGCACCCAGATATTGGGTCCTTTGTTTTGTCTCCAGGTCCCTCTGGGGGATTCCTTAAAGCCCTCTTTAAATTAGGATTGTTTATGTCTATGTAAGTACTTTTACTAATTAAAATAAAGAAAGCATGTCCTAAATTAATTAGATTCTAATCTTATAATTGGTAATAATCATAAATTGCTGTTTTGTCAAATATCATTCAGTCACTACTAATACAGACTCTTGTATTAGAATTCATACATAATGAGCAGCCAGTTATCTCAGTTGGTTAGAACATGGTGCTAATAGAATTCATACGTAAATCAGGGCCAAACTGACCTACATAATGAGTTCCAGACCAAACAGGGCAGCATAACGAGAGAGAAAAACAAGAGAGGAGAAACAGAGAGATAGAGAGATAAGACATGGAGACTTTCAATAAAATATTTTCAACAAATATATTTAATGAAATGAAATGAAAATAAATATATTTAATGAATATATTTAATGAATGAAAATTGTTATTTCATAAAATTGCATGGAGATTTTAGTATAATGTCAGTATGTACTAGACAGATGAACAGTGGAAAAGTTATTAGCAAGTGTATTAAATGCTCAGGCTTACCTTATGTCTATTAGTGTATCAACATGAGAAGAAGTATGATTGATAATTCAGCTGTGGATGTAGCTCAGAGATAAAGTGCTTGTGTAGTACACATAAGGCCCTGGAATCCATCCCAGCACCCCAAAAGTCTAGTTAAGTAAGGGAAATACATGTGTATACATAACAGTGTAGGGACTGGAGGAACAATACTTAGTTTTAAATGATAATACTTTCCACTAAAGATTTGAGGAGTCATTTGCAACTCAGTGTATATTTATATACTCAGAGGATGAAAAAGTGATAGGAATTAGGTGTGAAATTAAGTTCATTTTCTCAAGAATTTGTTCAGAATTTTTTCTAAGATGACTCCCTAATTAAATTAATGTAAGACTTTCCATAATTTTGAAACTTTGTCATATAAAAGAAAAAAATGCTACAAATAAAAGACATCATATATGAGATCAACCAGACCCAGAGACTGTGAAGCTAAGTGACCTTCCAGACAGTCAGAGCAGCCATTCCACACAGAAGCTGTGGAGCTTCACAATGGATTTTATGCTTGCACTGTTGAATATATTTTATGCCTTGCCAAAACCAAAAAAAAATCATATGGCACAGTAGAACTAGAGAAAGAATAATATAAGACTTAAATTAAAGGAAAAAGAAAGTGAAAGGAAATATATGAACATGACTGCAACATTTATACACAATTTGAATATTTTGGTAGGTAATACAAGTCACATTTTTTTCTTCAATGCAAAGTCAAGAGAAATACTGGTATTGAATTCTGAAGTCAAAATAGGAAATGTATAATCTATCAGAAACAACATGAAACGTTTTTGGATGACAGTTGGTGGGTGAATAGACAGTCATAGACATTATGAGGCAGAAGTCGTGTGGTACCTTACTGGAATCACTGTGCCATCCTCATCACAGGTTAAAGAGTTCACAAGGTCACAACTGCAAAAGTTCACCCCGAGTTCAAGAGATGGAACAGCTTAATTAATCCCTCATTGTTTTGTAAGGCACCAGGATGTCTATATTTTTTCAAATGGATCAGGAAAGGTTCTGTACTGAAGACAGCTCAGGAAGACAGCTTAATTGAATGACATTAATGACTGCTGAGGATGGTAATATCATAAAGAACCTCCAACCACCTTTTCCCCTTGATCTCTGTCTAAGAGGAAAAGTAAAAGAATGGATCTCAGAGTTATTATACAACCTCCAAATTGCAGAAATACAACTGCAGTCTCCAGGACAACTCTCTTTCTAGAAGTCTTTGGTTTACAACCAGTTAACTCGGTGGCTAAGAACTTTAATTGGACAAACTTTTATGCCATTTACTGCATTTTTATATACACCTGGAGGTATTAATATTTTCAGGGATTAGCTTTTTAAATCATGCAATTTCATGAGATTTTTTTGTTATTCCACAATTTAGAAATCTTCATCAAAACGGATCATATATATGGAGGAGTAATTTATTTATTTAGATACGAATGGTAGTGTCACAAATAAAAATTAAAAGATCAGGTTTGAAACTTTGATTCTCAGAGTAGCAATTTAATTTGGATGTAATTAATGTAAAAATATCCTTCCATCTGAGTATCTATAATGGTCAGGCATATACAGTGTGTGGGATGCAGGATGAATGAGGCACTTCAAGTGATTTCAGGGAAGTCTGGTAAGGGGACTATTTTCACAGGCAGAGTACCCCAAGGAAGAGTTAATCATCTGGGAGGTCAATACTCCTGTGACTGAGTTGTTCTGCAGTCCAAAGACACCAGACACTTTTACTTCAGAGTGGCGAGGAAACATAAAGAACTGGTAGATATTGCAACACCTTTGACTTCCCCAAAGTTTCTCCCATGGACCCCACCTTCTTGACCTTTATGAAGCAGAATATAAATGACCCAAGATATGGAGCAGCCATTAGTCATCCTTCCAGTAGAAAAGAGGATAGAAGGGATGAAGGCATTGAGAAGGCCAGTTGAAGAGACCTCTCACAATGTCCAATAATTTGTAGTATACTTCAATAACTCGGAATGTAATGATCCATGCCAGATGTCTGAACACTGTAACCATGGCATGAAATTACTATGGAAACAATCGTGCAATGAAGCTTTAAATGACATCTTATTTGTGAAAACATTCATTTGTTCTTGAAGAAGTTCAGTGAATGCATGAAATGCATATAGGACAGGACATGTACCTTTTAAAAATTCTTGGTTCCTTGATAGTCATATCCCTAAGGGAAGGAACCCCCATTTTCTTCATTGAGGCAATAACAGTCCAGTACTTGACCTCTCTGCTGTGTTGAGGAGGGGGCATTCATCTCCTGCACCATGTGAGCAAGTCACTGGTTTCTAATTTTAGTTAATTCCAACCATAAATTCAAACCCATGCCTGTTAAGTGTTCACCATAGACAAAAAGACCAATAAATACAGTCTGGAGCTTTGAACTGGATCATAAATACAACAGCTTTCCAATACACACTTAAACAGAACAGAATTGAATAGAGGGGACATACATGCAGTGTTGTAAGAATTCAAGGGGTTACTTTCAGGCTTTAGAAAAATGTCTGACAGAACAATTCTTCTAAATATGAGAAAAATCAGTTATTTTTCAGGTTGTAAGTTTAAGGTGAGTTTTGCATTTGATGCTAAGTTACAGAAATCCTTCTAATAAAAATATAGCGGTGAAAAATCTACAGTAATTTAATGAATGTCATGATATTAGGTAGATAACAGCTTGTCTCCCTTGTTTCCGCATCGCCATTCATGTAAATGTTCACCTTCATGTTATAACTCAATTTTCTTGTCTCAATGCCAGAGTCCATGATATTATTGAATCTACAGGATTATTGGATTTGTGATGTTTTCCCACAGCTCATACACAAGCCAGTTGTGTGTTCATGCTATCTACACATCTCTGCATGAATAAAAAGTGCATTTCACATCCTTTGAATTTAACCTCAACAGAATGAAACTTGGTTTCTTGATGCCATTTATTTCAGACACAGACCTTAGAGAGACAGCATAAATATAAAGCAAATAAATAATGCAGTTTTTACAAGTTATTCACTGTTCATGGTAACAGTTTATTTTTCATTAATATAAACTTAATTTCCATGGTAACCAGACTGCTTGCAAAAATAAACTTCCCATGATACTTTAACAGGGCCAGTTAGACACCGCATTGTCCTTCATTGCATCAATTATCATCTTCCACAGGAGCCCAGGTGTCCCAGTTCATAACCAAAACCTGCTCACCCTTTTATTCAGGTAAAGAGATCTCTCCTCGCTGGGTTAATTTAGAATTGGAGACACAACTCAGCAGGAAACCCGAGAGAGAAAGGCAGACCACACACAATTAGAGTGCCAGGAATTTTCTCAGACTCTCAAAAACTCAATGCCTTGCCTTGCAAAACCGAGCATGAAGGCCAGGTTGGGTGAAATTCTTGTTTCAGTAATAGATGGAGAAGTTTGGTATTACTGAAGATAAACTAATAAATAAATAACTGGGAAGGAACATTTCACATGTGGATAACCACCATGTAGGAAGAGATGTGGCTACATGTATGATTGTAAAAAATATAAAATAAGAGGTGTCAGCTGGGCTGTGGTGGCGCACAGCTTTGATCCCAACCCTTGCTCAGGAGGTAAATGCAAAACTGATCTCTGTCTAGTCTACAGAACGAGTTCCAGAACAGCTACAGAACTGCTGTTATACAGTTGCTATAAACCCTGTTTCAATACAAAAACAAACACACACACACACAAACACACACACACACACACACAAAACAAAAGCAACAACAAAAACCCCCAAACCAAGAAAAACAAAAAAGTAAATAAAAATAAAAAAGAAAGAACTGGTAAACACTATGATTGAACTGAAACTTCCCTTTGTTCAAAGAGTATTGTTGGAGCTGTGTGGTCCTTATGATGGCCCAGGGGTTCTAGATGAAAGCTGGAATCTAGTCTTTTAACCACCGTTTCTATGTAACAAATCCCCGGAAAGATTAATGGGATTAAAAAAAAAACATAGATTTTTGTGTGTTAGGAATTGCATCAATGTTCAAGTCATGATTTGGCTTTTTCCCACTGTTTCTGGAGGCTCACCTGGAAGGACACAAATACCAAGAGTCTCAGTGATGGAACACTGGAGTTATCTGGAGATTGCCTCTGAGTAAACGACTCTGTCAGTCCGCACCAAAAGTGGAATTATTATGTAGAGTCCTTTTGTGTTACTCATGTTTCCTCCCAGTATGGCAGGCATCTTGCTGTGCCAGGTGGGTGTCCTAAACCACAAGAAGAATACACATTGCCTTTTCTGATGTGTCCTCATTCCCTTATATGAGACTTACAGTCCAAGCTAGATTCAATAGCATAGGTGTTAGACATCACTGGAGAATTGATGATGCCATGGCTATAGGATGGAAAATACAATTGTAGCCAGTTTTGAAAGACATAAACTCTTAAATCAGTTATTTAATAGCAATTAAGTATTTTTAGATGCTAGCAATATCTTGAAAGACATTAAATGCTTTGGGAATTAAACCAAATGTATCTGTAAATTATATTGCCTACTCTTTTCTAAATTCTGCTGTACAAAAAAAAAGTGAGTATAAAGAAATCAATGTACACACAGTGTTACCATGAAATTGGTATTGAAGATTTGTTCAGGGTGGTCATTTGAAGCAGCAGTGCACGGTCTGCAAAAGACATCCGGAGGGTCAGGACAATATATGAGAATGAGCAGACACATAAAACTGGCGTTTTCTAGAAGCCTAATATGGGAGAATGTGAGGATCCCTCAAGTGGAGGGTTAAGAGGCAGTACCAGAAGGCTCCAGAAACTGATGCTCAGCTAGGATTTTACTGATGGGAACAAATGCGCCAGGAAAAGGCATCATCTGGAAGAAGGACAAAGGAATTAAAGTGTAATTCACCCCCGAACCACATGTTCTTCAGGAGTATCCAGTTACAAAGTCCTTAGGTTTGAAAAGGCATTCCTTGAAATGACACAAGAAAACAAAGGCTGTGCATACTATCGTGGAATAAAATAGCATCTGGTAGAGCTTGATGTATTTGCGAAATCTAAAAGCCCCATCCCAGAGTTTATCTTTGGTTTTGGAGTAAAACTGTGAACAAAGATTAAAAAAAAAAAAAAAAAGATTATAAGAGCTAGAGATAAAGAAGGATGACAGCAGATAGTGTCCTCTGGACATGACAGGACCATTTCACTCATCAATTCACAGGAGCTGTAGCTGCCTGCACTAGACCAGCACAAAATGAGCCAATTGACATTTTAGCTTGACAGGGGTGATGAGCTCATAAGCTCAACCCCTAGCTAAGACTTATTTGACAAACAATGACTGCTGGGGGAGGGAGACTCAGTGTTCTTCATGGGTATGGTTCATGGTAGGTTGTCCATCCTTCAGGGAATGGCCCTGCACCTACACCCATACTGGTGGCACTAACTGGACTGGGTTAAGTTATAAAGAAGGGGACATGAAGTCAAGGTGGAGGAATGTTGAAGGGGGAGTGAGGGAGAAGTCAGAGGAAGGGATTGGGAAGTAGATATAATCAAAATGCATTGGATACACATTATAAAAGTCTCAAAAAAATAGGTCAAGACTACTCAATTTAAAAATATGTTTGCACTAAACCAGTGAGCTATACTAAAGCTCAATACATTCTTTTTTGTTATGATTTTTAAACCACACACACAAAAATAAAATCTATCATATGATCTAGCTATACTACTCTTTAACATATGCCCAAGGGATTCAACATACTAAGATGCAGAAACTTGGTCAGGTATGTTTATTGTTGGTATAGTCACAGTAGTTTGGAAATGGAAACAAATGAATGTCCCTCAGCTGATGAATGGATAAGGAAAATGGAGCTCGTGTGCATCATGTAATTCTATTTGTCTATAAAGAAAAGTGAAATTATGACCAATTCCCAGAAAATTGGTGGAATCAGAAAATATGATACTGAGTACAGTAACATAGAACCAGGAAGGCAAGTGTTGCATGTTCTTTCTTATTTGTTGATCATAACTCCAGATCTTTAGATGTGAGTATATAACCTGGAGAAACCACCAAAGCCAGGAAAGTAGAAAGACTATCAGTGAGAAGACATAATGAGCTTGGGGTAGAAGGAAGGAAGATAGCAGAACTCAGGACATGAAGGGAAAAATAGAAAAAATAAAGGAGAAATACTGGTGATAATATGTATGTCATGGTAATATATATTACACATGCATAATTTAAAATGTATTTATTATATATTCAATACATATTTAGTATATACTAAATGAAGTTTTGCCACTTAAATGAATAGTTGCCTCACCACACATCCATTCACACACGATTGCACACACTCATACACATATATACGCATAACCATAAGAACTAAAACAAGTACAGATTTTTATCATATCGCCGTAATACTATGATCCTGATGACTAAAATTCAGAATTCTTTTATTTTAGAAAGTCAGAGTAATGCTTATTCTATATATTACACAATGCCCTTAACAGCATCTGTGCCCAAGATACATGCTAATATTGCATGCAAGTCATTAACCCCATCAAGTGAATCACAAATAGGCATAACTAGCTTCTTGTTGCTTTGGCTTGGTACTTTGGCTTATTTCAGAGAGTGGGGATTTGAAGTTTATAGACATGAGAAATTCCAGTGCTTCTGAATTTTAAAATTTCCAGAATATATCCAAATAAATCGTGTGGAATTCTGTTATCCAACACTCAATAAAATTAAGTTGCAGGAGATGTAAGAAGGAAACAAATGAGAGGCTGAAGGGCCAGGGCAGGGAGCATGTCAGCATTTCCAAAGGTGAAAGTCTCTAACAATGCTAACAAAACCACAATATAGAGGCTTTGCTTTGAGCCAGATGTCTAGAAACAAGCATGTGGCACAGACTTCCATCTACTTGTTTAGTGTAGTTTTCCTCCTTAGGGTTTGGTTGTGTTTGCATTGTTTCCTGAAATGTCCCCCCAGACTTCTGCATCAGAAACACTGCAAATGAAATTTAAAACGTCTGTACGCCAGCTAAGGACAACTGACTCAGAACATGGGTCTTTATTTTAGCACAGTGTTATACGTATTAGACGCGAGTGGAGTCGTACCAATAGAAGTAGAGGTTTAAAAATTAAAGAGCTCTGAGGAAATGTGAGAACAAATGTACAGTAAACATGTGTGATGGGAAAGTACCTCATCCAACATGTGATGAACCCTCGGGGAGAAGCTAGCCATTGACCTGAATCTTAGGAGGATAAAAATGTTCGTAGAGACCTGTGCTCTGTGCTAAGGAATCGTCTCTCAGTCTGAGAACTAGACAAAGAAAGGTGTGAAAGTACATGACCACAATTCAAACATGCTACAGCAGAAGACATGCAAGTAGAAGTCTGATTTCTCCTTTTCGCAAAAAATATCTTCACATTTTTCTAACGCTTGGCGGTAAACATGTTTCATACTTTCACTCATGAAACAGAAGGCTTTCTTGACATCTGTTGCATGCTGTTTCTGTGATAAACATAGCCTCACATGTTGCCCATGTTCCCTTCTCAGGCTCTGTTATGTGCATTTAACTTCCAAAATGTGGGTGTGGAGATTGCTCTTGAAACAGGAACAAGTGGTTTTAGAACAGAGGAGAGATTAGTTTGAATGGAAAAGAATTTGAATCCGTTACTACACAGCCACAGTACTTACAGCCTTAGAGCCATCTACTGTCTACTCAGGGTTTCTATTGCTGTGAAGAGACACCTTGACTGAGGCAACTCTTATAAAGAAAACGTTTGTCTTTGGTGGTTCGCTTACAGTTTCAGAGGCTCAGTCCATCATCACAATGACAAGGAGCACGGCAGTCTGCAGGCAGACATAATCCTGGAGTAGCAGAAAGACTGAGACAATGGGCAGTATCCTGAGCATCGGAGACTTCAAAGTCCTCCCCTACAGTGACACACTGATCCAACAAGGCCATACCCTCTCCAACAAAGCCACGCCTCCTAATAGTGCTACTCCCTATGATGTTTTGGGGGCCAATTACATTCAAACTACCAAAACTACTCTATTGAAATAAGTAGAAATCACACCAGTGTCCACAACACTGAAATCCTATAGACATGTATGAATTATGAATCAAGCAAAAATGTGTGTATGCAGTTTAAGTTGTATCTGCTCCAAACCAGGATTCAATAACATCTATGAGTTTGTACCAAAGACATGTAACAGTTCATTTAACAATATCAAGTGCCATGGAACCTAATTAGTCAGTCAGTTGATGGTCTTATTTCTAAAAAATAATTGCTTCATTCTAATGATAACTCTACACAACTAAACAGAAAGATTAATGTTCTCATTATAAAATTTCTCACCCTTCAGTTACACAATAAAGGGTCAAAGCAAGAAAAAAGATTATAAACTACACTGAGAATAAATGATAAAATGGTGTCTATAAAGGATTTTATTTGTAGAAATGTCCGGATAGTGTTAGATCCCCCAAACAGTGACTTGCAGAAATGTATTTCTCCATTCTTACTGTGTAGCACTCTGAAAATACCCATTTTATGCAAGGGAGATCATCGCCAAGCTGATAATAATTCTACACTGGATGCCTTATATAGATCATCTATCTTGATCTTTAATCTATGAGCAGAACAAATATGTCACTTACCTCATGAATAATCAGCCTATATTTCATCCTATGAACACTGATTACCACCAAGTGAAACTTAGGGAGGCATATATAGCTATTTAATGTTTCAGAGTATTTCAAGATGAAATTCTCCTTGGCATGTCAACCTTTATGAATATTAAAAAGCAAAGCCATGTGGCTATGCCTTCTTTGGTAGGAGGATCACCCATTATTGACAGCAGTTGAGCAGCTGATATGAAGTAGACACTTATGGAGTTATCATAAATTATGTCTTAATACGTGAGGGCTATAAATTATTACTAATAAAAGTGTGGACACTGGGGTACAAAGGGATTAAATTATTGCCCCAAATGGCATTTACATAAAAGATCATCTCTCAACTTTTATATTGAAATATTATGTCTCATGCCAGTATGTTAAAATAATAAAATGATATTTTTTGAAATGTTGATTTCTTACACATAAGTCATACAGTGAAGGCCTCACTGTTTGCCACCCTTGAGACTGAGCTCTTTATCTCTCAGTGTTGAGTTACCTTCAAGTGGGCGATTCCCATCTCATATTCTCTACACAAGGAAACAGAAAAACAGAGTAACTTCTTGTCATGTGTGCTCCTACCTTTCTTAAGTCCCATGGTATCTTTATTTGCTGCTACAATTAAGTCTAGACTCTGTACCATCGAACAAACAAAACATTCTTAAAGATCTACCCCTGTTTCTTGCTCCAGATTGAACACAGATGACTACTCCAATTATCATCTCCCTGGATACTTTGAAGCAACAACAGCTGCCCCCTTTCTCTGAGTTTTGGCTAATATTCCCCTTAAGGATCCCCTGTACCTTCTGACCTGGACAATGCCTACCAACTCTGAAGTATTAGAAGTGTTAGTATTAGTATGTTAGTATTCAGCAAGTGAAAAAAATAAGAGAATATTTTATACTTGCATAATTTCTTTTCTACTACACTGTTATTCCCATCAAAATATTTTTAGTCTCTTTTATTTTTATTGGGATATTTTACAAGAAAAGACAAAGTGTATTTATCTATGTGTAGCTGCCAGGCTTTTGTTTTGCTATAATTGTGACTTTATGGTCATTGTGTCATTATTTTGCACAGCTGGGGATAATGAACATGAAAGAATACTTTGGGAGATGAGGAGGGAAACATACTGATAATTTCTGAGAGAAAATACAAGGAATATACACATGGAATCATCCTCAATCCCATACTAGCAAATAGGTTTGTACAATTTGATGCTCTGTTGGAGAATTTCATCTTTATTACTAGAAATAAATGAAGATTCCTTGATTGGAGAACACTCAGGAATGGCCACCAGAATCACGAAGTTAACACAAAAATGAGAAGGTGTTTGAGCATTTAATGTCTTTCTCCATGTCAGTAATGATTCATTAACATTCTAAATGCAACTGAAGGATACATAGACCCTGTGTGTTGTACTCATTAACCTGAACAGTAAATCTTTATGGCTTTGTAAACAGATATTTTTTGCAGAGCTGATGAAATTTAACAGAAGGAACTGAGCATCTATAAATGAACATGGAAATAAGGGATAATCCAATTAGCAATTTGAAGCTAGGTACAAGACTGAGGATTCATCTTTGACATTTTTGTTTCACATATTCTGTCAATATGACAAATCAAGATTGAAGAGTAGATATATAAAAACAGTTGAGAATGACTTCCTAAATGCTAAATGTACTTGCATCAATATTGTATATCTCTACATGTAGTTTTCATATTATTGCCTTATTTTTAACATGCTAATTTGCTTAACAACAGCAATTAATTTGCTATTTGTAAATATCAAAAGCTCCATGCTGGATTCTGTGTGTGTGTGTGTGTGTGTGTGTGTGTGTGTGTGTGTATGTGTGTGTATAATAAAAATGAAATAAAATTTTAAAGTGAGCCTAAGCATACTATAATACCATTTTATAGTTTTATTTCATTATTTCAGAAAATTACAGTATCATTTTGTTTTGGTCCCTTACCCTGTTTACACATGTTAAAGTAAAAACGGACCAATGAATTCTGCATATATTCAGCCTGGTTACTCAGTTCTCAATTGATTATTATTGTATCTCATCTTTTATAAAGTATAGGGAGGAAGGTTTCTCAACACAGTTATAATTATAGAAGTCCTAATTAAAAGTAGAACATTATTAGTGACTTAGAACTTAATTACTGTTGCGGTCATTAATAGATACAGTTTTTCTAGGAGCTGGCCCATAGACAAAACCTGAATTTTCTTTTCATTTACTCAAACAATATCTAGTTAGTAGCTTTTATATTTTAATACCTTCAACATTAGTAAATATTTGAAAATAGATGGAGAATAATTGGACTTTGAGAGACAAGAACCTTATCAGAATAATTTGTTACAAATTTTGACTAGTATCATTTACATCAAAAAGGACATGAGTGATTTGTTTTTGGTTTCTGTTCCATTGTTCTCAACATAAGCAGATGCCTTTTCTATGTCTCATCTTTTCCAGAAAAAAAAAATCTTCAATATTATTGATACTAAAATACAATGCTTCCTTTCTTAACTTCTTTTTATGCTATCATTTAGTCATCCATTCAACAAATATTTGCTAAATGCCCATTAACCATCAAGGGATTTCTTTTATTGTCAATTTTACTCTGTATGGTATGACTTACAATTCCATAGGGAAGCTGCCCCACGGTTGAGTGGGTGGCACAGGGAAAACCTTGTCTGTTTCCTACGTAATTGGCAGGGGGTGATGGGTGCACTCGATCCTACCTCTCCACTTAAAGCGTTGGGCAGTGGGAGGCTGTCGGTAACATGAGTTGTCCAAAGTGTAATTAGTCACTGATATTTCCAGCCAGTATCATGAAAAGTCAATGGAAGTAGAGGAATTTACTCTCACATAAACTGCAGTGAGTTTGTGGTTTCACTCTGCATGTGGGCACTGTCATATAAGGTACTAGGAAACACTGAGCCACTCAGTTTCTTAGGAAGGAAAGGACTGATTGTTTTAGAGGTGATAACAAGTATTCTATTATTAAATCCTTTAGTCGTCAAATGTGACTTTCCTTCTTTCTGTTGTAAGAGAAATACCTCCCTTCTCCATAATGTAGACTATTCCAGATTCTAATTCCCGAAATTAACTCAAAATCCAGCATGTCCAAGATGTGGAGATCTCCATAATCAGTTAGGCCTTGATGAGATTCTATAAGGTCTGGTACCTTGTAAAATGATCAGCACATTGTGCCCTCTACCTCTCCCCATACAAAAGACCCTGTATAAAAGGGTCAGAAAGAAACAGAGTAACTGTTCTAAAAACTATGACCATGAAAACAGAAGGAGACAGGGAAGACTCAGCGGCAATAGCATCTAAAAATTTCAGCCCACTGGAGGTGGAAGTGACAAGTTTCTGATTGGTGCATCTGGCAATTTTGTTCTCTTTATATGGAAGGGTCCTCCGTATCCTTCCGGTGAATTGATGTGTCTGTGCGCATATCTGAGGTGACTACAGTAGCATTTGTCCTTTTCAGAGGTGTTAGAATTTGTATAGCATCCTTCCCGTTGGCGAATGGTCATAGGTGCAAGGATTGTCCTGGAAATTGTCAGTGTTGAGGAACACTGTGTGTAAGAAAGAAGCCTTAAAGCAACATGAGTTATCTCTTGTTTAAGTACAGAAAACTTGACTTCTCAATAAGGCCTACCTTTCTAAACGCCCTGTCAATTTAAATTCTAGAACACCAACCAGCAAAGTTCTCCACCTTCACGCCTTCATTTTTTTTTTCAAACAGTTTTAAACACATTCATTTTTCTTAACAAAGGGTGAGGTAAGGAACAGTGTAGAGCAAAGGTTCTTCTTGTGTTAAGTCTGAGGCCAAGGTGCTGCCCATGGTACAGTCTGTGACTCCTCAGGCTTTGTCTTTATTCACAGAGTCAATTCTGGGCTATCACCAAGAAGGTTTAGGAACACAAATCAGGAAAAAGAGATTGTCCTTAAATTTGAAATGACCTTGGTTTCCACATTCCATCTGCGCACATCCTGGGTTTCTTCACTTTGTCACAAATGTGCAGATAGCTGGAAGGATGTCTGGTCATACTCAGTGCTTACAGAACTTTTTGTCAAAGACAGGCCCGTATGGAAATAATACTGATGAAAAATAGACATGGGCCCTACAAAGTCTGTTATGACAGTGAACCATCATGTTCATCTGATACTCCATTATATCTCTCAAAATCTGAAAGTGACAGTTTCTCTTTTGGTGTCATTATGTCTTTCATGAGTCATAATCATTTTCTTTAAAATTATTATATTTTAAAATATAATTTAAATAATATATCTCATTCATCATAATACCCTATTTGCCTTCATCCAAATCTTGATGACAATCCAATGATACAATACAGACATGGCACCAGATAGCATTCAACAAGTGATACAGTATACTCCAGGAAATAGAATGACATGTTTACTTAACAAAATGTGGTTACCAGTATCAGCATATTTCCCTATAAATGTTGGTCATTAAGTAATTTCTTATGTTTGCCACATTGTGAGTCTCAGAAAATTAACACGGGGATTTGATAAATCTCAGTGAGGATCCTGAATTGATTTGTATTGTTTTAATGTTTACTTTTATTTTTAGTATGTGTACATGTGTGGGTGGGGTATGTATAGATGAATGCAGGTGTCCTCAGAATCCAGAAAAGAATGTCAGATCACCTGGAGCTCTATTAGAGGTGTTTATGAGCCTCCCAATTTAGATGCTAAGAGCCTAGCTCCCTCTGCAAGAACACACTGGCCTTGAACTGCTGAGTCATGGCTCCAGCCCAGGATTGCATGATTTCTGTTAAGGTACATGTGTGAAAGAAAATACCAGTCAATGCCATTAACCGTCTATCATACAAAGATGAGGAGAATATCGATCATTCAGCACTTTTAATAGTTTCTATGTAAATACTGAAAGCTGTAAAGGCTAGGCTAAGCAATCTTAGTTTTATTCAGCTTCTTTCACTAAAATTAATGTTGGTTCACTATAAATTGCATCCTGGGAGAATAAATGCAACCAAATTTCTTTCTGTTTCTCATTTAGTTTCTAAAGCATAGAATTATTTTTTCTTTCTCTACCGTTATTTTCAATTAAATTTCAAATGCTTGATCCATTGAGACCTAGAGAAAATTCTGGAAGAATAAGAACAATATAAAGAAAGCACATTCTTTCAGCCCCTTCTTAATATTCTTCCCACCTCTGCCCACATACCCATATTCATATCTTTTTTTTTCCAAGATGGGGTTTCTCTGTGTAACAGCCCTAGCTGTCCTGGAACTAGCTCTGTAGACCAGGCTGGCTTCGAACACCTGCCTCTGCCTCCCAAGTACTGCAATTAAAGGTGTGCACTGCCAACACCACCACTGGCTGCTATGCATTCAGATCTTATGCAGTTTGATACTTGGTATGAAATCACTTTCTTGTCATAGTGCTTTATACCTAAAATGGATTTGGGGATAGGCACGGGGCTCAATAATAGAATGTTTATTTAGTGGTTTTGATCTCTAATGCTGCCAATAAAAGAAATTAGTAATACTAAGATATTAAACTAACTAATATTCAAATGGACCGATGCATTATAGCTCATTTAAACCAGACAATTTTATTTAAGGCAAGATATGATGTTTTTATAAATGTGTGCAATGACAATAAAAATGTAAGAATTACCAAAATAGCAACTTTTCTACTTTTTTTGCATATTATTCTTAAAATGTCCAAGGTGAATGAAACCACCCATTTGCGTGATGTTTACCCTCCCTTAGACAGTTAACCCTTGTGTGCCATAAATCTTGAGAAGCTGTCATATGCCAAGCACTGCTATAGAAAATCAGGCCTGGGACAGCAACAGAAAGCAAATAAGGGAGATAAAAATACTCAAACCTGCAGGCCTAAGCACATGTGAGAATCAGCATGCCTTCTGTAACAGGAGAACATTCTGGAGCATGTTGTGCCTTGAACTGAGTAAGGAAGGGGGATATTGGTAGCGTGGAGCCTGAATTAACAGACTTTTATACAAGTCTCATCTTTTTTTTTTCTTCAAGGCCATTGGGAGGCCTTCTGTGGACTTTTGAGTAGAGAAAGACTGATGATTTAACATATCTGTGACAGTGACTGCTGTGTAGAAGACAGGACAAAAGCAGTGAGAAGGTGTTGAATCATTTCAGAGACAAATGGAGGCATCTTTCACTAAAGCTGCAGCTGTGGAAAGGCTGGGACATGTCCACACTCTGTACATATTTGCAGGGATAAATTAAAGAACTTGCTGTTGGGCTCTAACATTGCGAGTGAGATGAAAGAGAGAAGCCCACACATTGTCACTTGGGTGTGACACTAAACAGGTTTCCAGTGATGGTGATGGAAGAATAAAAAGGGGACAAATGTGAGGTGGGAAGGAAATCACGTGCTTTTTTTAATTGGTAAAAGTTTGTTTTGGTATGTGAATAGAAATTGCACTAGGCTACCCCGTACTTGAAAGCAGAGCGCAGGTGCCAATGATGGAGATGTAATTGAGAAGTCCTAAGAATAGGGTGGGTGATTAGACACAGATACAGATGACACAGATGAGGTTGCTTCTGGGGTTAGAAGAAGACATTTCCAGAGAAATTTCTAATAAATGAGAGTAGGTGGTTGGGAAACAGGAAGTTTGCTAATAGAGAAAACAAATGAAGAAACGAATTATAAATATCTCAAAGCAAATGGTTTCATGTGACTTCAGAGGAACATCACGGTGTATTTGAACATGTCAGGATCTGGACAAGACGACTTTGAGTAGGTTCCTGGAAAATAGCCTGATGTCATCAAAAGGAAGCAAGGGGATTGTGGGTGGATGGAGTGAGTACTGCTGTCTGGTCAGGAAATGTTACTGCGAAAGCACACATAGAGAGGGGCTGACCTGCAAAGGATGGGCACCAGTTGACTTGAGGCCCCTAAGTGTTGCTGTGGGGCCAAGTAAGAAACAACCATGGGGGGGGAGCTGTGATCCTTTGAAAAGAAACAGAACACAAGTGCCATTTGCAGTTATTTAATGTGGAAAAACTGGGTGAAAGTAAACAACTTAAATATTTTGATAAGTCTATAAACTAGAAAAGAAGATGTAGATTTTTAATGTTGTGGTGATAAAGCACAAATAGCAGGCAGCTTTTTCTTCAAAACAGACTCTACCTTTCCTGTCATCAACTTTTGAAGTGTTAGACTTGCAATGAGGGGAAATTTAATTGACCACATACAAAGGTAGATTTGAAGACCAACTGACACAGCACCAAAATAAATAATAGATAGGTAGGTGAAAAATATATTATAGATAGGTGATTGTTAGATATCAGCGGACTGATAAATAGATGACAGATGATGGAGATGGATAGATGATAGACAGATAAACAGATGATATAGTCATAGCACTTCTTGTCAATATCCTTCATTTTTCTTGCTGAGTAGTTTTTTTTTTATGATAGTGTTTTATGCCTGGAGTTAACTGGGATATTACCTTGGCACACTTTTGACTTGGAATTTCTTGTGAAGATCTAGTTTTGAAACTTCTGCTTACTGAATCATTGATTCCTGTCTAAATCTGTTGCAGCGTGCCTGAATACTATGACTATGGTCATGGAGTAAATGAGGATGCCTATGACAGCTATGGTAAGATTTTTTCCTTGCTATGGTTATGAGATCAGAACTGCCATCTGTCACTGACAACGGAGAAATTACTTCTATGTCCACCTCCCTGCCCTATTTTCACAGAAGTACTGGCTATGGTGATTTATGTAATTCCACAGTAAAACTTGACTTACAGAACCGGTGCAGAAAATTGGACAGATCAATTTTGATCAAAATTCCAAAGGAAATTAATCACAATCACAGATCATTTCTGCAGCATGATTGAGCAGTCAGTATGCTACAATGTTTAAGCATGCCCACTGCTACAGTCTTTGATGTAACCCAATATTGCATCCTTCCTATTGTCACAAGAATATCAGTATAATCTATGTCTAAAATATTTTTGGACTTGCAAGTGCAGATATTTTTATTATATAATGACCTTCAAATTATTTTTCCATCACATGTATCTCTTAAAATTCCAAACAAACTTTAACTTGTAGGCATTAGCAATTGATAAAAATATTAGTCTATGAAGTTGATTTCAAAATGTATTATTGAATCAAGAATACCACTTAAGATTAACCATAATTCTATCTAGTAAGCACTTGCCTAGTGACTGTGGTCTGTCTATACAATACAACACTTTGATGGGTCGGGCTCTGTAAAATGTTCAGTTAACAGTTTTGCCTTGAAAAATGACATTTAGACATTTATTTTCTTGGATTTTCATTAAGGCCCCTCTTCCTCTGATGGAAAATAAAGAAGACAATGATGTTATCTATCTGTTTGAAGGTCCATGTCATGAAAGTGCAGTGCTATGTCAGTATGGAGAAAGAGAGACACAGATTTGGGGCAGGGGAGAGGATGGAGCAGAGGAACAGGTCAGGGAAGGAAATCACAGATGGTCATGTGGGAGATGAAGGAATAAAGATCACAAAGAAGAATAGAATCACCCTTAGAAACAGTCATTCTTAGTTAAGACCATGGCACACCATCAAGAGAAAACAAATACCACTATGACCAATGCCAAACAAGAGCTAATGGCTATCACATAATTTCATACATATATGTTCATTTCTGCTGACTTATTAAGCAATTTATCCCATTTTCCCAAGGAAACTCAATGACGGGGGTGGGGTGCAGGCAATGTGAGAGTATAGCTCGAAGACTCCCTTTCTTTTCCTCTACTGCATCAGCACTTGCACTTTGACTCACTGTTGCTGTCACATATGAGTGCTTGTTCTGGACTAAGCAAAACCTAATGAAGGCTAAATAATATGAGAATGACCCTAATTAGAAAGTATGGGATCTGGGAGTACAGCTTACACTGGAGCATTTGACTAGAGTGTATGAGGAAGGGGTGTTCCACAAAGTGTCGGGGGGGCATATAGATATATATGATCTACATCACCATCCTCTGGAGAACATTCTCCACTCATTACCTGCGTTTTGAAGATGAGGGAGCAATGGAAGTGGCTATTCCTCAGTGAAAACAATAGCATGAAACAGAACCCCCAAGTATCTGATTGACATCCCCCCCAAAGATGGGAGCAGTGATTCTCAGGGAAAGAATAAGATCTGATACTTTAATCTTGGTAGGGTCACCACTGCCCAGCTAGGTTGAAGTACAAAGCTGAGCACCCCATGGGATCTACAGTTCTTTATGTTCAACAAGAAAATGGCTATACGTGTCATCTTCCAAGCCTATTCCTAGTTTTACAGGAAACAATTCCAGTTAGTGACTGAAAATGATAAATGAATAAGAGACAAATCTAGTTTTTCTGCTTTCATCAGAGAGGATGCTAAAGTGTAGCTTTCTTTGGTCATCCTGAATACAGGATCATCTGACACCAGGTACCTCCACTGTTTCCCTCCACTTTAACCCAGTGAGATCAAAGTCATGTACCTGAGGTAAATTAAGCTGTCTTAGTTTCTATTGCTGTACAGAGACACCATGGCCACAGAGCAAAACTTAAAAACATTTCATTGGGGCTGGTTTACATTTCCAGAGGCTTAGTCAGTCCATGATCACCATGGTGGGGAACATGGAAGCTGGAAGTATGGTTTCATGCAGGCAGACATGGTGCCGAACAATTTGTCACCCTAATCTGACGGCAACAGGAAGTAAACTGAGATAGTGGATGTGGCTTAAGCACCTCAAAGCCCACCTCCACAGCGAAACACTTCCTTCAGCAAAGCCACACCTTCTAATAGTGCCACTCCTTATGGGGGGCCACTTTCCTTCATACCACCTCACAGAGACTAAGCCAATGCTGCATCTGCCTTGGCCTCTGTGTTGTTTTGAATGAGAGTAGACCCCCTTGGCTCATGTGTTTGAGTACGTGGCCCCCAATTAATGGAACTGTTTGGGAAGGATTAGGAGGAATGGCTTTGTTAGAGGAGTTGTGCCACTGAGGGCAGACTTTGAGGTTTCAAAAGACTCACGCTATTCCCAGTGTGATGTCCTTCTCTTCTTGTTCACCAAGTTGGAGTTCTCTTGATGCCTTTCTTCTTCTACCACGGACTCTAGCCCTCCGAAATAATGAAACCAACTTAAGTACTTTCTTGTAAGTTGCCTCTGCCATGGTTTCTTATCACAACAATAGAAAAATAATCATGACAACCTCCCAGATTCATTTCCTAGGTCCGTCCCCCCAAAAAGTCAGTGATGACATTACCAAGGCAACTGGAAATTAGAAAAGTCTGAGGATGATAGTCAACCTGACCATTTAGAACAGAGAGACCCAGGCTAAAGATGTACCTTCTGCCTTTGCCCTGATCATCAAAGCTGTCAAGGAGTCACCAAGAGTCAGGAAGCAGCAGAAAAACATTAAACGCCATGGGAAAACCACTTTGATGAGACTGTCAACATTGCTTGACAGATGTGGTAATGGTCTTACCCAGACAACTCTCCAGAACTATTAAGAAGATTTTGGGTATTGAACAATATGTAAGCCAAAATGTGGATGGCTGCCACTCTCATGACATCATAGATGGCATCAGCAATGGTGCCTTGGAAGCACAGCTAGTATGAAAGCAAGGGGCTTTTACCGTATCTGCCTTCTCACATGCACCCTAACCACCCTCCCCAACCATCCCCCACCCCAATTCCATATGTAGGGCAATGTCATCCAGTTGGGGTCATGTAGATCTGACAGGTCATTTGAAGTAGGGACTAGGGCTTCTCTCCTGTCTCTAGGTTACGGCAGTTATCCCTCCATGGGGGATCTGTTCTCAAGGTCCTTTTGTGCACCAGGGATACATCCTGGTTCTACTGTCTTAGGTCCGTTAGACTGCTCCGTCCTTCTGGATGAGACCCATATTCAGGGGGGCTGAGTCAGTCCCATGCTGGCTTCCTAGCTATCAGTCTTGTGGCCCGTTAGCTCCTCCTTGTTCAGGTCAGCTGTCTCTATGTGTTTCTGCAGCCTGGTCTTGTCCTCTCCATCTACACCTGGGTTCTAGTTCGACTCAGTGTTTATGTATGGGTGTTTGCTTCTGTTTCCAGCAGGTATTAGATGGATAAGTTAGTTATCCATCCATGGATAAGTTAGTTGTTGATCTCACTATCCAGGAAGGGCATTTATGGTAGCCTTTGCATGGAAGCTCAAATTGTTAGTTGGCGGCAGTCTTGTAGGTCCTAGACCTTTCTTTGGGTTCAATTTTCTCTTCAAACCAATATTGGCTCCCTCTTTTATGTTTTCTCTCTCTCTCTTTCTCTCTCTCTCTCTCTCTCTCTCTCTCTCTCTCTCTCTCTCCTGTCTTCTATTCCTACTCAATCTTCCTAGTCACACGTGTTTTCCTCTCCTCCCCCTCTCTTTCTCCTACTTCTCTCTCCATTCGCTCCCCCCCCCACTTCCCCTGTGCTCTGGGGGACTTGTCCCTGCCCAGTTCTGTGAGGGACTTTATATGACTCTCTTAGAATACACCTTGTATCCTAGTTCCTCTGGTGGTGTGAATTATAGGCTGGTGATCCTTTGATCTAGGTCTAAAATCCATATATGAGTGAGTACATACTATGTTCCTCTTTTTGTGACTGGGTTACCTCATTTAGGATGGTTTCTTCAAGTGCCATCCACTTAATAGGCTGTAAGTGTGCTTTGAGTTTTTTTGGTCAACATTTAGAATGCATGTATGTCATGATTTTATTGCTGTTGTTGGTAATGTGTGTGTGTGTGTGTGAACTGAATATTTACTTATTTATTCCATAACTTTAAGAATGCAACATCATGCTACATTGCCCACACTAGTTTCAAACTGTGAATTCAAGTAATTCTCCCCAGTTAAACTCCCAAGTATCTGGGTCTCCATTTTATATAGTTTATTTTGTGTATCATCAGAAGAAAAGAATTTTTGTCTCCTTGAGGTTCATGCTTAATTGTTGAAGAAATATAAATTACATATCTGTAGGTAGCATTAAATATTAAGTGCTTTCCTTGCAACACTATAATACTAAAATTTGTATGTAGCTAAATATGTAAATGTATTGATTATAAGGAGCATTTAATATTTAGTGTGTTATTGGCTCCATTTTTATTAAACTAACATTCATGACATTTTTTAGAATTAATTTATTTTTAGAGAATGAATATTTGATTAGTAAGAATTTAAAATCAGTTTCTGCACATCTAAAATATTTTCTAATTAAACCAGAATTACTAAAATTATTTTGGATATGTCTGAATAGCTCATAATTCAATGGGGATGTATTTTAATTACAGGCCAAGCATTAGCTAACCCAAGCAAGGCTTCACATGAGAAACACCCTCTTCATTCTCTCTGAGATTGACAGCTATGAATGGACAGCAATATTATCTTCTCAGAGAAAAGAGCTGTTTATTAAAATGTATTTAATGTATGAACCAGAGAGCTAATTATGCATCCATTCGTTAGTGGCGTTTTAAATGACAGCTGTGTGGAACCAAGAAGGATAATATTAATACACTGTCTTGAAATGAATGGAAGCAAAAAGAAATTGGGCACTGCATTTCAATCCAGGACTCCAGAGTGCTGCACTTCGAGAAGATTGCAGCACACAAACATCCTCATTTTTCGTTGAGGAGCTCGATGATTATTATCCCAGTGTGAAAATAAGCCTGCATTGATTAATCTGTGAAAACAGCTAAAGAAAATGAAGCCAACTGGTATTCATGCCAGCTCTGGGATTGGAGAACAAAAGCCTGCTATATTTAACAGTAAATAGAGATGTACATTTGAGAAATTGATTTTTACAAAAGATGAGTTTTCTAAAATTACCAAGAATATAAAAGTCATTGAAAATAAAATACATGCAAATAATTTGTTTGTCCTAGGATTTAATATTGAATTTTTCTTTGTATTCCTGAGAATAATATCACACAATGTAACAGGCTTCCTCTCTGGGCTGCTCACTAGCCCTCAAATCATGACAGGGAGACATTATTAGTTATGAATGCTCATCCCTATCTTATGCTCATCCCACTAGCTCTTATAATTTAATTGAATCATTCTCTTCATCTATGTTTTGCCTCAGGGCTTTTTACCCTTCTTTCATTCTGTACGCCCTACTTTTCCTGACTCTGTGTCTGACTGGCTGGTGGCAGCCTGCCTGGCTGGCTCCTGGCTTCTCTCTCTTTCTGCCTCATTCTCTCTCCTCTCTGGAGCCTAGGTTCCTCTCTCTGCTGATTCTCACCTATCCCTCTATTGCCTAGCTGTTGGCTGTTAAGCTTTTTATTAGACCAGTCAGGTGCCTTAGGCAGACAAAGGCACACATACAAGCACAACGTAAGTAGAGGCAACACACCTTCACACCATTAAAGTAATAACAAAAACAACATTAACAAATGCAACTTGTCTTTAACTAGTTTAAGCAATATTCCACAACAACACAAAGTTATGGGCCTTAGTGTAAAAGTTTAATCTTTATTTTTTAACTTAAAGGCAACCTACTGGTGCTGTGTGTGCTCCCAAAGTATCTTAAAATTCCTTTGTAAAATTAAGAATAAACTAATTTCGCTTCTTACTATTTCAGAGACTACAATTATCTGGACATGTAATGCAATTCATCCTGATAATGCTTGAACATCATTTCCCCTAGAGGTGACACAATCTCTAGGGAGATGGGGTGGTGGCTCAGCACGTCAAAGTGTTTGACATGGGGGCCTGTCGACCTGAGTCAGGGTCCTCAGAACTCAAGTGAAAGCTGGGCACTGTAGCAGTCACATAGTTGCCTATGATCCAGGTGTCTCTTCTCCAGGATTGTGGGAAGCAGACTCGGGAGACTCTCTAGAGCCTAACAGCCTGGTTTATTGAGGAGAGCCTATCTCAAACACAATGAAAGGTGCAGGCTAACACACAAAGGCTGATCTCAGTTCTTCAAAGTTTGTATATTCAAGAGTATCACACACACACACACACACACACACACACACACACACACACACACACCATGCCAGAGCCTCACTACTTCATTGCTTTTTTGGTAATTTTTACATTAGGTATATTTAAGATTTCAATTTTGTTTTTGAACTATCCACTCTTAATTGGACAGTTAAAGGCAAACTGAGAACTTGAGTCTACCTATACTAGAGACCGTGTACTTGGATTGTCCTGGCAAACTTAGAAACAAAAGGCTCGTTTTCACTCTTGGTCAGCTGTGTCAAAAGTCTTTTGTGGCAAGGACAAGTGGTAAGAGTGATTTAAAAGCTTGTTGGACATCACAAGCTGGTTTGGGCACATAATGAGGTGGTACTGTTCTGTAGATGGTGAAGGATAGGATGCAAGAGCAGCACTTGTATCTTCATAGCAACCAACAGAGGAAGGCAGAAGTCCAGTAGTTAGAGCAGATCATGGAGCTTAGAGCCTGGTTTTGATTTGATTCTTTGTTCACTAGTTGTCATACTGAGAGTCTTTCTGAGACCAAACACTAGATAATAATAGAAAAGAGACATGAAGGAAGTGGATAACTAGAAGTTGAGGGGTTTTTTTGTTGTTGTTGTTTTTGTTTTTTTAAATCAATGAAGCAGTGTAACCATGCCTGCCTTCTTCATGGAACTGAAGGGAAAGAATTAGTACTTTATATTACCATTTGATTCTCCTAGGTGTTATTTATCATACACTCCTCATATACTTTTCAAGTCTATGGATGAATTCCTCAGCTTTTGATGAAACCTCGACCAACAATAAAGTATAGTTTGATTCAAGTGAGACAAGCTTCTATATCGTGTTCAATTATCATTTGCAGTTTTGGTTTTCGACCTTCTGGAGTGCTAATCTTCTCTACACCTGGTTTCTTTGTCTCTATTTTTTTTATTGAGATGAGATCTGAATTCTACAGTAAGAAGATACTCAATTAAGATCTTTAGGTCCTCCCCTTGTATAAGAGTAGGTCACAACAGACTCTTCTGTCACTGGCATAGGATGTGTGAGCAACGTAGTACATCTCAGGCCAGTCTGAACTACAAGGTGAGACACTTTCTCACAAACAGGATAGTAGACCAAAGTGAAACAACAAATGTAGAAAGCTGTTTCTCCTTCCACTGATCTCTAGTGCTTAGAGGTAGACAATAGTAATCACAACCTCATAGGAATATTGTGAAGCCTGTTGATGATCTATACTATAAGAATGTAGCTGGTCCTCAGCAAGAGGCATTATAATGAGTTACAAAACCTGCAGAACCTCTAAGCGTATCATATTCTTTAGGAACAGTTTGTAAACAATCAGTAAGTATATATTTGAAAGGAGCTTTTCAATGACATGGCCCAGAACCAGGTTAAGAGTTACTCAGCCACATAGCCATGTGAGTCTTATGAGTCATATTCCTAATACCCTAAGCAGCTTTTTGACAGGGGTGATCAGTTTAGGTTCCCTGCTGAGTCTGCAATGTGAAAACCCTAAGGAGAATTTAAAGGGGGAAAGGTGCATTTGGCGTCTGGGGTTCAGATTTCCAGCCTGTTAACGATCATGGTAGAAGGAATGGAGGCAGAGAAAAATACTGGAAGGCTCCAATGGAAGGGTTTATCTTTTCAGTGTGTGCCCTCACTTACTTATTTCCTAGAATGCGTTCAGCTCTGACCATATTCATGGATTATTCTGGTGATGAAGTTTTTCCTTTATCAGCCTATCAAACCTCAGAAGCTCATTAGCTTGCAAACAAGCCTTTAACTTTTAGGAGAACTTTAGGAGGACACTTCATGTCCGAACTACACCCCTTACTTATGAGTTTTAAATCTAGATCTACAGTGTGACCCAAATAAGCAGCCGTTTTTTATTATGGGTTTAAAAACCATTCCCCTCCACCACCAAGATGCTTATGTGAGTTTCAGAAATGGAAAGCTATATCTAGACTTACCAATGCTTGAACATGTTATCTGATCCCTCTTCATAAAAATCTCCATGACATTTCTTCTTTTATCTGATTCAAAATCAATGTACATTGAGTGTGATGTTTTAAATCTACTTCCTGGAACTCAAATAATAATACTTTAATTCCCCATGTACTTTAACAACACCTGCCTTTCTTAAATTGGCCGCTCATGACTGTGCTTCAAGCCTACCCAGACCTAAATGTTTGAAGTATCCTAAACAAAAGCCTGGATGTACAACTTTAAAGGTTGTCTAGATTTTTCTTTCCCACCATGAATGTTCCCTAAAGCATCCAGTTTCATGACGGAAAGGAGAGCAGATTACCATCTGCATGGTGCTTAGTGGGCCTGCATCTGCTGGGTGATCATAGGAGATGGGAAAAAGAGAGCAGATTACCATCTGCATGGTGCTTAGTGGGCCTGCATCTGCTGGGTGATCATAGGAGATGGGAAAAGGGCAGGGCATCTCAGTAGTGTTCAATGCACAAGAAGAGTAACGTGGATGACTTAAACTCCAACCAAAATAGAATGTTTCTCAAGGACACCAACTCCCATGTGGTTTATGTGAACTCCAGGCATTCTGGGAAGCTCGACTTAAGAGGTAATACGTTACTCACAAAGGGAAAAAAAAAAGTAACTTCAAAAAGAAATATTGCTCACACACACACAGCCACAAATCGGGTTGTTAGCAATGCCTCAGCTTGATTCATTTTGCATAATTGGCTTAAAACTTCCTCCCTTGATTAGTGGCACCATTGGTTCAAATGCACCAATGTTTACATTTACGATGTTCCACAATGTCTGCGCCATTGTATAAAGTCCCTTCCCTTATAGATCTCAAAGACCACTTTAGAAATAAGGCAAGACGATACAATATGATCAATGTAGGAGACTCTTTAGAGAAAGTATGACCTGGGATGGACTAAATTCTACCTGAATTCACAGTGAATTTGTGGATTTGCTCAGAACAGCCTCCTCTTCTGGATGACTACAGCTTAGGTTTCAATCTAGGTTCAGGTAAATGATGGAAGTTAGCGGCTCCCTCGTTACTTATCTGAACATTTCCCTAAAAGACTGGTTATAAATGTGCTATGATCTTTGAAGTTTTACAGACATCCTACTCTGAGTTGTCCTTGACTGTGTTCAAATCAGAACATGGGAATGGAACGCATCATAAAGAAAAAGGTTGATGATACTTCATCATTCATAAATAAATATTAATTTCTTTCATACTTTTATAAATTCTATGGTGTTGTAGTCATTTCAGTGTGGCAGAAAGGTATTTTGTACCATCTCTGATAAGTAATTTGTTGTTCATTTATTTTATATTTTAGCCATGTTTCTCATGCAACAATCCCCTAGATAATGAGCACACCATGTTTAATCTGTTAGTCACAAAAATATAGAGTTTAAAGCTTTACTGTAAGGATATTTTTATCTTGCAACAGCATCATGGGACTAAAGATAATTGGCTATGAATCCAAATCTTACACTAAATTTAAAATAGTTTTGAGACCCTAGTGTCTGCTAAATAGAATCCTAAAGGAGCAGCTAAACTACAAATGGTTTTCTAAATTTTATACCTTTATCCTTCTCAAGAGAAACCTCCACCAAAATGGACTGTATTATCACTCTCTAGTTTCTGTTGCTAGCCCCTGAAATTTGCATAGTTGACTCAGGTTAAAGTACCTTTGGAGTCCTTAGGATCATTTTTATTTTAATGCAACTATTATAGTTGCAAAAATATAGAATCACAAAAAAAAAAAAAAAAACCCTTGGGAAAACCATGCAAAGTTCGAAAACATAGTCATTTGTGACAATGGGGAACATTGACTGAGCCAGAACTCTTGAGAAGCAAAAGTACTGCATATATGCACAATATGGCAACTGTGAAAGGTAATTACACCAAACATGGCTGGAGTTGGAAAGACATGGAGGAAAGGAACAGGACACAAAAAGAAATTATAATTCTCCAAACCTTCATTCACTGTTGTTATTGAGTTTATGGAGAAAAAAGGAAGCAAGATCCCAGTTATGAGGCATAAACTCCTGGTTTCATCTGTCAGAGGGAAGGAAACTTGGAAGGCCTAAAACTTGTACTTGCTGAGTAGGAATTCTTTTTTGCTGCCTGCCTAACTTCATAGTTTCAATTATTGTGAGCTGTCAATATTATTCATTTTCCCAGCTTAGAGAAAAGAGAAAAAAGTTAATTCCCACAGATGGATACATTAGTGTGTGCGTGCGTGCGTGTGTGTGTGTGTGTGTGTGTGTGTGTGTGTGTGTGTGTGTGTAAAATGCAATGCAATGTTTAAGGACAATGCAATGCAAAATCTTCATACTCTCAAAGCCACCTCCAGTGACATCTCTCCCCCAACAAGGCCAGCTCTCCTAAGCCTTAGCAAAGAGCCCCAACACCTGTTGATCAAGGACTGGAATGCCTGAGGCCAGCAGGGATCATGTCATTCAAACCTCCACAGTCTCAAATAGTGAACAAAGACTACTTCAGTCCTGAGTATCCTCTGCCATAGTGGATGTTAACACGACCATCTCAGAAACATCTGCTTAAATGCAGTCTTTTCCAAATATTGATAAATGTTTGTTTGTTTTTATAAAATTGACGGTTATTATCTTACATTGAAAACCGAAATTTTCTTGCCCCCTTTGAGAAACTTTTAAAAACTAATGGCAAGGAGCCCCACAGGGCACAGGGCCTGCATTAGTTGCTCTCAGTAGGGATTCTCCGGTTGATATTTTCATTGAATCTACTTGTCTGGTTTTACAAGTGTGACTTTCTTTCTGGTAATTGCCTTCTCCATGTCTGCTGTCTGTCTCTGAAGGAGTAAATTCTGAGTGAAGGACCTAGAGATGCTAGTTTCTAGAACCATATAGATTATCTTAATAAATCCACCTATAAGCTACGGGGACAAAGAACTGGTTCCTTTTTCTGGGAATACAGACTTTAGAGGCTCTATTTCCCACAGCTCTCAAAGGCTCAGCTGGCTTTTGAGTTTTGGGGTTTTGTTCTGGGAGGGGGTAGGCTAAGAGGCAGAATACTTTTAAGAGCCATTTCATTTTCTGAGTGGCATATGGAAAGAGGGATATAAGGAATCTTTCTGTGCCTACTTACCTACACTTCAGCTTTCTCTGTCCTGTGACCTGATCATCTTCCACTCTGTCCCATGAAGCTTATCATAGATCTCAACTCCAGACCAAATCAGAGGCCAGGAAAAGATACAATACACAGACCCTGGATTGCAGAATGCTTCGTTAATTGGTTTGTGCGAACGAGAATGGGTATTTGTTTTGCTTTGCTTTGAGTCCTGTTAGTTTCTCAAGATAATCAAGGGCTAAGAACCACTGGTTTACTATATGCACTTTGTGTTAGACGTTTGTATTGAAAGATTAAATGACCAGATTACATACATACATACATACATATCCTTCTTGCAATGTTATTAGCATTGAAATCTAACACATAACAAATGCTCATTTATCTTAGTTCTTAAACTTTTTTTTTCTTTGAAAAATACCAGGGAAGTCTACTTCATATGGCTATTATATGCACATACTTGGCATAGTCTCACCTTCCGAAACACTAGGCTTTAGCTTTCATTATTGAGATCCTTTTATTATCTTTGCATTAGTTAACCGTTGTTTCTTGAATGACTTTATCTGTAATTGGGAAGTCATGTGTATGTCACTATCTTTCTCTTACTCATAGCACCAGAAGAATGGTCCACAACGCGTTCCAGCCTGAAGGCATTACCACCAAGGTCAGCCAGAGGGGGATACAGGGAACACCCGTATGGTAGATATTGAAGGTCTTCTTCACCTGTGACCTCCTCAAAGACAGTTCATAGCCTCTGATCTCCATACAAACAGCAACAAGACAAGTAATAGTCCTTTTTGTTTGTTTGTTTGTTTGTTTCTGCTCTAGGGATAACTACTCCCACCTACTTCTTGTATTTTCCCCTACACTGTTGATGTGACATTGACGCTAGTATTATTTTACAAAACAGACTGAAAAAAAATAAAAAAAAAAAACCATTGGCAAGTATAGTTTATAAACCATTCAGTAGGATGATATATCTCGATTGTTTTTTTTTTTTTAAACTGTTGTGTGTAAAACTCCTTTCCCCATTTTGTTTTAGTATCATTTTTCCTTTTTCTTTTGTAATAACAGCATGAATCTGTTCGCAGATTTTGAGTCTCAACCAACTAGCAGACTTTTGTTTAGGGTTGCTAAAAGACTGTAATATGATTTTGAACTAGCTGATAATAAAGTTGTAGATAAGATGTTTTAACCTGTCTTTTAATATCTGTTAGTCAGATGGAGATGTTCAATATTAAGTTGTAAATTTAATTTTAAATGCTGTTTTAATGGGGTTGCAAACAAGCAGCTACTGTGTGTATGTAGCTAACTGAATTTGTTCAGTGTTTTAACCTGTATTTGTTAAAAAAAAAAGAAAAAAGAAAAGAAAAAAAACACACATAACGTTCCATGTGTAAGCCTCTCTAAATAGGAACCACAATTTGTCAAATATGTTTGCCATAGTTTGTCAATAAAGCTGAAGGCTTTTGTAAAAACTAAATTTGGAATTACTTGTTTTCTAACTTTAAATGCCTGCTTTATTTCTTCTTCAAGAGATGCCTAAAATGTTTTCTATTTAAAAATTACAAAAAAATGAACCCAAGCCTGTTTTAAGATATCTGTGTAATACTTAAAATGTATTAATAACTTATGGTTGTTAAATAATTTAAAAGTTAACAAACTAAACTGTTACATGAGTCATGGTTAGTAGACACTAATGTATAACATGTTAATGGACGCAATGGATTTAGAATAATAAATGGATTTTAAACTATCCTCTAAGCTTTATCTTGCTAAACACAAATTCTGATTGACTTGTTTGCACTAGCGTGTCTCTCGTGAGAAAGAGTAATGGAGTATAAAGAGGTAAGATTACCACTTACCACTGTCTAAATGCCTAGTTCTTCAACCTTTGAGTTTCCCCGCACATTAAATATCCCATCCAACATGTAAGCATTGCATAGATTCACTTTATTGTTTTCACTCAGAGGAGTGCGTGGACTTCATTTGCGTAGTTTATAACAGTTTGTTTGACAAACAAATCATCAGTGTCAATGGCCAGTTGTTGCTATTCAACCTCAAAAACTTTATTTGTAATTTTCAGTGCTAAATATCACCGCCCTTGAAGGCAGTTTAGAGGGCTGATATTTCTTTTGAGACTATCAGACTTGATGGCTGATGATTGTTAAGGAAATATGTCGCAGGACTCACAGGATGACTAAACGTTAAACAGGTAACACTAATAGTAACTGTAAGTTTGCCTATGCAACAGTAATGTTAAATCTTCTCAGTTATTAAGTTCCTGATAGTTAAAAAAGTAAACCTACAAAAATATAACAAATAGGTCTATAGGCTATTAAAACAACTAATCAACTTTAACTAGAGGCACCAAAATTATTTTACAATATATAACCCTCAAGGTAATAAACAGAACTAAAATTAGCAATAACAGTAATTCAACTCTTGCTAACATCAAACGTTAAGCTAAATTTTGATGGAGAAATACAAAGCGGGAGACTTGATAGTAGGGATGGATGCCAAAACTGTTACTCCTTTAAACATAGTTTTTTTTTGTTTAATGGTGGCTTTTTGTCAATGTGATTGGTTTACTTTTTTTGCTGCCTATCAGCTGAGGCATTTTGCTGTTTAGTTTTTGCAGCTGGAGTTGCATGCTAATAGTTTTATGAAGTGTGTGTCTGTCAATTAAAATTGTAAGCATTTGCCTTTTAAAGATGCTGCTCAGTTATGTTTTCGTCTTCTATTCTTTCTTACTATTTCAGGTTCGCACAAAGAGCATGTAAATGTTAGCAGATGTGATGGGCTAAGGAGAACAAAGGTAAGCTGATGGTTGTCACTTTTTACATAATCTGTACCAAACTATAACACACTATGAAGATATAGTAGCGAGCTAAAACTCTAAATGCCACCTTTTGGCATAGTAAGAAAGCTCAGATTTAAAGAGCTCAGTAATTTTTATCTGTGCATTAAAGATATGGCTTGACAGTCGACTGGCAAGGTTTTCTACAGTTGTTTAAGAACTTATCAAATGAAATAAGAAGTAGTGATTAATATTTAGCCCTCTCCTCTGTAATGAACTCCTTTTCTACAAACCATTCTCCCAGTTGTACAATCCATCATAGTATTAGAACTTGTAATACTCTGAAGTTACAAAAGTCAAAAAACATAATCTTTAAGAAAGGTTAAGCCAATGCCAGAATCAAATAAATACCACCATGGCTTTCCCAATTGGATCTCCTCGACTGATTGAAAAATTCCTTGTTTCTCAGTTTCCATTTTATTTGATTTAGCAAATAGTTATTGAGTAACAAGCACTCTCGGAAATTGAGGCCTAAGTTCTATACAGGAGGATCTGAAAATATTAGCCAATCAGCTGCAAAGTAAAGTTAAAACAAAGACATTTATGAAATCCACCACGGACTGACCCAAGGCAAAGAGAAATGAAATTACTGTGTCCAGTGTTTGAGGAAGGGTTGAAAACCCCAAGCTTTCTGTCTCTGATCATTTCTTTGTTTGTTTTTGTATTTTTTATACCATATATATTCATTATTTGGGTTAAGCTTGAAGCAGTTCTAGGACTTGGGGTGGGCTCCAGAACTTGGATAGGCTGGAAGGAACAGCGGAGACTTTATTCAGTAGGGTAGAAAGAGTCCTGGGGGAAGGAGATGCAGTGTTGGAAATGCCTCTTCAACTCACAACCCTGGAGACTTTTATAAGCACAACCTTTGCAGGAGTGTAGCAAGGGGGGGCATTAGAGGGCAAACATCCACAGGGAAACAAGGTAAAATCCACGTGGAGCCATTTGCAATTACTAACACTGTGTTCATGTAAGGTGGTTTCTCCAAATTCAAGTTGTTGGGATAACTACTGAACATTCTCTGGATTTCAGCCACAGGACCTTTGTAGACTCAACTATTCAAAGTTACGGAGACAAATTTCAGAAGTTAATTAGAATGAGCACTTTAAATGGTTTTATAAAGCCCATGGGAGAAGCTCAGAATCAGAATCCCTGTTGCTTTCAACTAGTAGCAGGCTTTAATAGCACAGAGGAAGAAGCCCAGCCACAGCCTCTAAAGGTTTGATATACTAGCCCTAATTTATGTTCATTATAATAATCTAATAGTTGTTCTGTATGTATGAGCTATCCTGACCCCTGGGTATTCTAATCAAGGACCACTTATGTTCAAAACCCTCTATCTCAAGCTAAACTTGATGGCGGCATGCCTCCCAGAACTTCTCCCATGCCACAGGATTCACCCTCTGTCCTGCGGAAGAGGACGTGGAATGTTCACCATATCCTATTTGCGTGAGCAAGGGCCAGGCTGTTTGGAAGAGCTGTAGACATGTTCAGGCCTTCTGCAGAAACACAAGGAGAGTCTTGAACATGTAGTCATCTGCAGAAAGTCAGGGACCAGTGCTGGCTAGGATGTGCAAATGCCAGTGGACACAATCGAGTAGCAGAAAGACAACAGTTGGTCCCTGCCATTTCCAAGACTCAAATTCAAACCACAAAATGAAGAGGAAAATAATCCCTCGAGTTATACAAGCTTAGGATTATTTTTTGCCTGCCTGGAAGAACACACAGAGTAATATGAAATCAAATTTAGGAATAGGAAAACATGATTTTATATATACAGAGCAGATTTTTTTAACTGAATAATTTTACCAACTCATCAAATAATTACAAATAAATACAGTAGGATTATCTGGAACTGGGAAGTGAAAATTCTCCCAAGGTAGAATGGTATCCTTTCACCCAGTGTTCCTAACAGAATGCCTCTCCTATTAGCCTATGAGCAGAATGCCTCTCCTATTAGCCTATGAGCAGCAGAAAGAAATGCTGGGTTCCACTGCCAACATCATATCTGCTCTCAGGAGCTCAAAGTGATGGCTCCGAAATATGGTGAAGATTCTCATATCTGAAACCACCTCATGCAAGTGATGGAATTTGCATGGCACACTTTAAACCAACCTCCGTACATTCTGTTTACATACATTCTGAAGCTCTGGTCCCATGGAGCCCTTCAGATGATGAAGTTTCTATGGGTCGACTGATAATCCCATAAGAACTGGGAACTCACTGAAATACCAAATTTCAGCCCATAAGGAAGTATTTCAAATAACAATAGCATTTAGTAATTAAGAAAGTTTTGTGCCTTCCCTGGTCCAAGTTTTACTATAGTTAAGCTTGGCTAAAATAGGATCAGTGTGCTTGCATTTGAGAATCTAGTCATTGAATTCATGTCTTTTAATATTTAGATAGTATTCACCTTTAGTTTACTAATGGACCCAAAGATATTTGGCTTGATAAGAACTGAACTGCTAGTGATTTTTAGATGAATATGATGCAAAATGACATATAAACATTTTTGAAAATTCAATGAAAGAAATCGATGTTCTAGAAATATGTTAGTAAAATAATCGCCTCACTCCTTTAATGGTTCATTTAAAACACCTGTGCTTATGTTTCAGAATCACCTGTGCCCTTGGAGAGACACCCTTTGTAGCAATCTCTCTGCATTGATGCAGCAGAGACATATTTAGGGTTTGGTTCTGTTTGGTCTTGATGGGAACACAGAGCACTTTTCTGATGTTGGAGTGGGCAGAATACTCAATTTCAAGTTCCGATGTGGCAACACCTGTTACTGAAAATGTTGTCTGCCACTCATGCAGGATGCAGAAGACCCAAAGCCATTTTCTGGCCTCCATGAGTACCTACACATCCGTGGCACGCTCTCTCTCTCTCTCTCTCTCTCTCTCTCTCTCTCTCTCTCTCACACACACACACACACACACACACACACACACATACTCATAAAGAAATTTAGAAATACTCATATAGAGATTGAAGAAATCCTATTGAAAATAAGGCAACCCCCAAACAAATTTACCCTAATTTAAATTCTGTAGCAACAAAATGGATACTTTCTAAAAACACACTGTAGTGTGTTTCTTTTACGTTTTCACTTTCATATTTTGCCAAACACCATTCTCCCAAAAATCTCTCACTCTATCACTGAAAGATGCAGGCGAAAGCCCCTCACGTTGTCACAAAGCGTGACTGTAGCCTTTTGCAGGGCGAGTGATTACATCTATAGTCTAAGCTCCATTTGACATTATGATAAAACACTCAGATAATTAAATGAGCAGGAAGACAATTCTAGACCTTTGTTCTGCACTCAAAGATCAGAACTCTATTTTAAAATCATTAATAGTTTTAAGTATTATCAATAAATAGTATTTCAACTCAGAAATATTTCTGTGTAGCGATACAGCCATGTGTTAAGAGTACAAATGAAGCAACGCATCTTAAACACTTTTTAAAATCTCTGCTGCCAGGGCAATGTGTTCCCTTTGTCTGCTCATTCCGGTGTCCTGACGATTTGACAAACAGTGGCGTCATTGACTGACAGACACTAGTCTTCTACATGGAACTTGGAGATTGTTTACGGGTAGAGAGAAAAGGTCACTGTACTTAATATGCATTTTACATCTGAGTGTTTTGTACTTGGTAAGGAGAGGGACTGAAAGGAAATAAGATACCTGATGCACACATTACACGTCTTAAGAGGTTCTGCTTTATGTTATTTACACATGAGAGAGAGAGAGAGAGCATTCCTTTAAACTTAGCCAGCTACCCATGAATAATGTTTTGTTTCTGATGTGCCGTGCCTCCATTTCACAGAGGTATATGATGATTATTTATTTACAGGAGAGACTTGGAAGCAGATGACTCCCCTTCTCAGCATCTTCCCTGAGATAGGTTCCCCCTAGTTTCCTGCCACCTTACTTAGTGCCTCTTAAGGTGATGTCTACTGGAGAGAATGCTCACTCTCATCTCACTCTGAGTGCATCACGTGGGAATATCACATACCCTGTCCCGTAAGCTCATACCCTGCCTTTGTGTTGTTCTGCACATTCTCAGAGCCCATGGTGACACCTCTTTCCTAATGCTTCCCCTCACTTTCTCAGTAACACATGACGTAAAGGACGAGAGAGAAGCTCAAGTTCTCAACTTGGGAGAAAGGTTTGTGGGATCATGTGCCAACTGTCATTATTATCTTCCATTTAAATTTACTCTGACCACAATACAAACACACATTTTTTTATGTATTCATAGTGAATCCTATAATGAACTGGTGCATGTTACAGTGGTAATGCATAAATCAGGTAAAACATATTTATCAGCTCAACTCTCTTGTCTTGCAGCTTCCAGAACTGCATGGTAACACTGCTCCTGTCTACACATAACTTAGCACACACTGATAAATTTACCCAGGCCTCTCTTACCTCAGTTCAACTCTCAGCTTCTGAGATCAACATTTTTTGCATTCTACACTCTGTGCCTGTCTTATTCCACTTCGCGTAATAATCTCTAATTCCATCTATTTTGTTTCAAATGACAGGACTTCCTCCTGTGTGGCTGAATAGTATTCTGTTATGCATATGGACTACATTTACTCCATCTGTTCGTCAGGTGATGGCCATTTTGGCAATTCCATGTCTTGACCACTGTGAGTAGAGCTGTGATGAACATAGAAATAAATGCAGGTATTTCCTCAACATACCCATTTCATTTCCTTTGCATCTACCTCCTAGCAGGATTGCTGAACTGTACCATAGTCTTATCCTTAGTTTGGGTTCAACTTCCATAGTATTTTATATAATGGCTGTATGAACTCATATTCCATAAAAGGGTTCAAGAGTCATTTGATTTGTTTTAATCATTCTTATTGGGGGGGTGATGAATAGTTAATTGGAATTGCATTTGTATTTTCCTGATGAAATAGAGACAGTGAGCTTTGTGCCATATATCTGTCAGACAAATGAACAATGTCTTATTTAGGATCTGGTCGCAAAATCATGATGCCCCTGCTCAGTATCACACATGTTTGGACTAGGCTGTGCACCACCACAACCAGGCTAAACACATAGGGCTCTAACTTTCAGAAGTGAGCTGACTTTCAGGTTTAAAGGGACAAAGTAATGTCATACCTAGTCTACTAAGGCTAATGTGTGTGAGGACAAAATCTGTTTCAGCTGGCTGGGGAGCAAGGAATGAACTGGATTGTGAACAAAATTATTTTAACTTTCTCAGCTGCAGTTTTGTCGGAGGTAAAATAGTCATCATGATAGCGCCAGCTCACAGCATCCTGAGATGAAACCAAATGATACCGGTGATTGTATTTCCTCCAAAATTTAGCAGCTGTGCCTGCAAATTGGTCCTTTTTTCCTTGTCAACAAATTCTAAATGTATGACATCTTCTTTGTGTGTTTCAAGTGTGTAAATAAAAATATATTTTACAAGAAAGCCTTAGAAGTCAAATCAGTTCTCTGCTAGAAATATTTAATATACTTTAAAAAATTCTAATTCAAATAATATTAATATTCATGTACTATATGTCTTAGAACACGATGAAATATTCATTATCATATTCATTCCTTAGCCACATATGTCAAATAAGTAATGGGAATTATAAGATAATTATATCCACAAAATCCTATAAAATAACATGCACAGATTTATAAATATGTCCTATGTGTTAAGATGAAGGTAATTCCTGCCGGAATTTGGTACATTTGTTATATGAATAATGTAAAGGAAATGGCTGATGAAATAATGGAGTACATAATGCATGCTGTGGTTCATGTGCCCAGAAACAGGTTCACTTATTTTCTCAGTTTCCTTACATATGGTGCAGATAATCTGGGGCGAAAGTATTTACTTTGTACAAGCCTATAAATTTTGGGTGTCATTGCATCTGCTTGCCAGCCACCAGTGACCAGAAAGAACCTATGTAGAGCTAAGTACAGGAGCCCTCTTGATATAGGCATAAATAACCCAGTAACATAGAACTTCAATAAAAAAGAAAAAGTAAACTAGGAAATCGTGTGTCTCAAACAACAACCATGACTGAAGTCATGCTTTCTTGTATTGGTGCAAAATGGGATGCAATTTCTAGATGATAACCCTCAGTCTATCAGATAATACAATTGAAATGTGGATTATCTTCTGTTATAGTTAAGGTACCAAATAAACTGAACACAGAAATAGACAACAAACTAGATGTAGAGAGAGAAGTAATAAGGGTCTGTTACAAGTGCAAGGGCCTGAGAAACAAGAGGGGTATTTCCTCCTTCATCCTCAGAGCAGGTCTTTTCTCCAGTCGCTCCCACACGCAGTTTTTCATTAAAGACCACATCAGGATTTCCTGCGTTACCTCAGCTGGCCTTACACTATTGGACATAAAAGCTCACACTCCTGCCAAGTGGCTGGGGTTCCATTTGTGTATCATGGTGCGCAGAACAGGGCAACTCTTTACCACTGTTTTCTTAAATCACTGAACCTTCCCTTGTGACATTTTCACAAGTTTGAAATTTTTTACTGTGTACAATATTGAGTAAACAATGCCAATTGGTGCCAACTTCTCACAGTTTTTTTTCCTCTTTTTTTTTTTTTTTTTTTTTTTTTTTTTTTGGTAATTAAACTCTCATTTTAGAAAATT
This sequence comes from Phodopus roborovskii, assembly GCF_943737965.1. Lineage (NCBI taxonomy): Eukaryota > Metazoa > Chordata > Mammalia > Rodentia > Cricetidae > Phodopus > Phodopus roborovskii. The sequence continues at coordinate 16,860,442 of NW_026126588.1, forward strand.
ACAAATAATAAACATCACAACTTTGGGCTTGCCCAGAGATTTAAAAAAGCAAAAAAAAAAATTAAATGTAGACCTGGAGGGATTGCTCTACAGTTAAGAGCACTAGCTGCTCTTTCAGAGGACCTAAGTCCTACCCAATGTCTCACAACCATCTGTAACTCCAGTTTCAGGAGATCTAATTACCCCTCAAGCCTATGTTGGCACCGAACAGACATCCAGGATGCACAGATGCCATGAAGGCAAAACACTCATAATGGTTATTTTAGGAAACAAGTACATAACCCATGAGTAATGACTCTACAGGTATCTTGCCACACTGTCTTAGAATACAATACCTCTGGTATTTCCAACTGTCCCTATCCATCCATTTGTGTGTTTTCAGAGTCCTGTAACTTGGTACAGCATACGGTGTTACCAAAAGCTTTACCTCTAAAAAGGGTTTTAATAAGAATTCGTTGCTTATTTAATGAATTTATATTACTGATGAAGTTTTTAGATTATTATGGTAGAAGGTTAATTTCTGTAAAGTTTCTCGATGAGTTAACTTGGTATCAGGCAGTGGGACTCTTAATTCTCTAGTATTTAAGTCTATGTTCTCTCTATGTGTTAATATACAAATGACTTAAAGAATTGGTAGTTTGCTACCAGTAACTGATTTCAACACAGTAACTACAGGAAATAGAAGCAAATAATACTCTATTAACAACATGTGACTAATGAAGAACACTTATTAAAGGGTAGTCTTGTAAACATCTACAGCTGAAACATATTCAGCAGAGGCTGAATTTGCTAAGCTGATTATACCCTTCACTATTACACACACTGAAGAGTAGCATCAAGGGATATATCTGTTTAAATATCTCTAAGAACTATTTGGAAAAAACAGCCAGACTTAGCCTTACTCCTAGAAAGAACCAGAGTCTCCTAGGAAAAAGTATAACTTATAAAATCTAAGCTAGGATACTAGTCTAGGCTGAAGGGAGGGCATTGTCAAATGAATACAGACACTTAATGTTTTGCCTCTAATGTTTTCATGTCTTATATTCTGTATGTAGTATCTACAATATCTAAAGATTAGCATATTGATTTGTATGTAAAATTCTCATGTTTGATGTGGCATTACATGTACATGAATAGACTAACAAATGTAGGACTTAATGCAAGTACCTTTACCCTGAACTGTTGCCCTGGCATGCAAGACTTTTTTTTTTTTAATCTTTGTTGTTAAACTAAGAAAATAAGATTTCCTTAAATTAAAGGTTTATTCCATAGAACTCCCATGAATTCTGCATGTTGAGACTTGAAGTGAAGCAAACATCTCACTAAGATAATTAACCTTGTCATTTTTTGTCAGTGATAGTGTTTTGCCTGCACATATGTCTGCTGTATTACTCTGGGCAGATGGCTTGTCTTCTTTTCTGTTAAAAAAAAAAAAAAAGCAGCATATGTAAGAGTTTTGAACTTTCTCAAGCTCCAGGACAAACCTCATTTCTGAACTGGAAACAGGTTCTTGAATTTTACTCATTTTACACAGCTCAGGTGAGCTATATGCCTCAGGGCCTCATGTCTCTGGACCTCACAGATTTCTGGTTAACCACTGAAGTCAGGAAATGAACTTTCGTGACACCTGCAAATGGTGACAAAGACTCATGCATTTGTAATGAGATGGCCCCATGACTTTCTCTACACCATAATACCAGGGAAAGTGGCATCTAATAATAAATGAGAGAGATTTTCATTACCTGGTCAGTGTCCACAGCAGAAAAAAAGCATACACAGAGTGTTTAAGATAGAGTTGGTAGCCCAAAGCACATAGAAAGATAGTTTCATAATGGCATTTAGTAACTATATAACTGAACACCATTTCTGTCTCTTCTAAGGCTGATTTATTTTTTGTAAATATGATATATTGAAAACTTTATATTTTCTATGTAATTGTTGTCAATTAGAAAATAGTGTACTTATTAGTTATCTGATCAGACCTTCTTCCATGGGGAGGGTACATTTTATGTAAATGAGTAGTAGATTGCTTCTCAAATGATCTGTATATATAGCATAGTTTTATTTTTGGTAAAACTAGAGATTATATAAGATGATCACTGTCTATCTTAACTGACTGAAGGTTCCTAGGCATAGTTATTATTTATTTGTAATTGCCTTCAACATGTAAATAGGAAAACATGATTTAAAAGTAGAAATTTTAGGACACGGAAGCTGTTAATTTGTCAGTGGGTATGTGTCTTGATCAAATTAAATTATAAAGTCAAATTATTAGAATAAAACAATAAGCTACAACATTGAGTATGATGGCATATACCTATAGTCTCAGTACATGGAAACATGGGGCAGAAAAATTTTGACTTTAGGACCAGCAATGGATACACAATAAAATCTTGTTTCAAACAAAAATAAATAAGTTTTATAGTTAAAACCAAAAACTTGGAAATAGCTCAGTGGTTAAAAGCAGTTGCTGTTTTTCCAGAGAACTGGGGATCAATCTCATCACCCACATATCAGCTTATAACCTTCTGTAACTCTGGTCTTAATGCTTATAATGCCGTCTCCTGGCCTCCACTGGTACTAAACACTCATATGGTGCACATACATGTCAGCAAAGCACTCATACACATAAGATAAAAACATCTATAAGGACCAGGAAGACGGCTCAGAAAATAAAGGCATTTGCTATCCAACCTGACTGTCTAAACTCAATCCTAGGGACCCACATGATGGAAAGATCTCTCACAAGCCGCCCTCTGAGCCCCACACTCACACTGTGATACGTGCATATGCACACATACAAAATATTAAAAGTGTAATGCAAAAACACAAACAACATTTTTTATTGCCCAGAACATTGCTTTGTTATGTTATTCAAATTATACAGGTCTTCTCAGAACTTACCTAAGTAAATAAGATTTTTATTTCAGATTTAAACTGAACATTATTTGTATAAAATTTCTAATTTACACACCAGGGATATGCATGACTCAGATTTTATTGCTAAGCCAGAATTCTACTTTAAACAATAAAACTAAAAAAAAATATTTCAGAATTAGACATTTGCCTAATAGTCAACAAATGTTGAACCATTCCTCAAACTTTTCAGTTATAGAATGAGCAGCATTACTTACAAGTGATCCAAGTGTCATATTTCAAACAGTACACTTCCAGTATTTCAAAGAGTACACTTATATTAGCAGAATGTTTATAACATAAAGCCCTTGAACATTTTCCAACAGTTCTAGCTACCTTTAATAATAACTTATGATTTATGTTAGAGTAGTAAAACTTAAAGTTTATGTCCAGTATGTTTTATAAAATATCTTTTTTCCTTAAATTGTTAATTTACAAAAAAAAAACAACTATAAAAGATCTGTGGTATCATGTTATATTAATTTTAGCTGGAGGCAAGATTAAGAATTTATTATTTCATTTCTCAGTTTATGTGTGAAATGCCCAGAGAATATGCTCATCTTTTTCTTATGGATGCTTAATAGCTTTAAAAATAGACACATCAATTAGTATATGAATTTATATATAGAAAAATGCAGAGTTAGAAAAAGTGTACTCAGTGGAGTTAAATGACTTGTATTAGCACAAACATATAAATGATAAAGGTAAATAAAAATAAGTCAGTTGCTCGGGTAACATGGTTTTCAGCTCTGTATGTAAGGTTGGCCAACTCATTTGTATCAATAACAAATATGAACTGACCATCTTAAAACTGTTGAAAACATAGACATTCTTTGTTAAAGTCTTAATAATGGGCAAATAACAAAAAAAAATGTAGAGCTGAAATAGTCAAATTCTAATCAATTCAACTACATAAATTTTAATTCAACTGTGTTTCAGAAATGCCAAATCAACTAAGAAATCAACAACTAATGTCCAAAGCAGTCAGCTTTGAACAGGAATGTTGTTATGCAGTTGTGTTCATAGTCTGAAGATGGCAGAATGGTTTAAATTTCCCTCCTTTAAGTCATCATTTCTGAACCTCCTGTTGATGGGTTAAAGCAGAGGGCATAAAGAAGAGAGCCACCATTTTATTAAAATATATTTTTAATAATACTTCCTTGTGCTATATGAGATATAATGTTATCCTTAGTGTGTGAAAGACATGTGTCCTCTTTTCTCATTTTCTCCCTGTGAATAAGGATAGTCAACTAACTTGGTCAGTTAATTAACAGCCCTAGTATTGTGATGTCAGAGACTTTAGATTAGGATGAACAGAGAATGATTGTAATCTATTCTGTCCAAATAACAATAAATCCAGAAATAATTTTTCCATTTTAAAACTGACTCAATTTCTGTGTAAGTATATTTTTAGTAGTGCTACAAGCTAAGCTATAGGTAACATGTTGATATGTCACACAATCAACTATTGCTTTAAATGTGATAAATTTTAGTTAAGAAATGGAGAATATCAGTGGTGTCATAAAGTCGCACATAGACAAGTTAGTCGTCTGGTGCTCTATAATGAGATTTGCTTCTGAGGTGGTCTGACATAGTCTTCAATTCAAACCCCATTTTAATCTTCAGTGTTAGCACAGTAAAGCTCAACTTGCATGAGTCATTTCCTCATGTCTGTCTTTTATTCCTATACCAAGTAAGAACTTTGAGTACTGATGCATCATCCTTGTCACAGAGATGATATTATGAGATCCTATAAGAGTCCTGGAAGTTTTCAAGAATTGTTGAACTTCCATTAATTTTAATGTTTCCCAAATGACTTAGGAGAGTTTATTGCTAGGTAACAAAGGATAGGAAGGCAGTATATAAACATCACTTGGTAGCCAAGTGCTTGTTGGCAGGGTGCTTGCTTGCAACTGGTAGAGACATAAAGCTTGGTGTCCTGTAGAGAAAGGTAATTAAGTCTCGCGATACCCTGGCCCACTGCATGTACTAGTGTGAGACGGGCTTCACTCCTTCCTATTGGCTACAGTCAAGTGAATGCCTGCTCAAGTCGAGGGAGTCATCTGCTTCCCGTCATGTGTTAGCTGCTTATAAATATCACTGTTTGTGCTGTGTCTTATGCCACTGACAAGGGCTAATGGTTGCCATTATCTTCACTCAGACTCCTCAAAAGCTTTCTCAAGACAAGCCAGTCTTAGCTAGAAAGATGTTAGTTAACCTGTTTCCCTACTGCATGGAATACAAAAGCAGTTAACTATAAAAGGTGAGATTGATAAATTATTTTGCTTTGAGTTTGTCTGACAACTGCTGGTTGTGGTTAAATTTGACGTGTGGTGAATCAAGATGCTGTATGTGAATCCCTAAGAGATGCCTCTCTGGGTGATTGCATAATGCTTCAAAGTAACTCCACTCATCTAAGAATATAGGTGATGGTGTGTACTAGAAAGCCCAAACGCTAGCATAAATCTGACACTGGTTGTGTGGAGGGTCAGTATTTCTAGCAATGAGGCTAACGCTTCATCATCCATTTGTTATTTCATTTATGAACTCTGTTTTTAAGGTGAGTATAAAGTGTTCCCACTGAGCCCACACAGAAATTTTTAAATAAATGAAGCAGCTCTTTGCATCAGACGGAAGCTGAGTAGTGCATTAAATTATTGTCAAGCAAGTGAAAAACTCATGATTTTATTGTTCGCTAAAGCAACGTAACAGTAATGTATTGATTCTCATTCGCCCGTGGCTTTTAGCTCTTATATCACCAGAATTTGATGTTATGAATTCTTGAGTATTAGAGTAAAAAAAAAAAAAAAAAAAAAAAAAAAAACCAGAATAAGTCAACAAGGGTATGAATTTTGTTGAAAGAACAAGAGAAAATGTTTGAACCATTTTTTTTTCATTTTCTTTTTCTTTTTTCTTTCTTTCTTTTTTTTTTTTTTTTTTTTTTTTTTTTTTTTTTTTTGACAATAAATGGAACAGAAGACAAACGTTCCTGTGGAGAAATACGTCATCTATCATACCTGGTAGACATTAATAGGGCTTCTGTTTAGAGAGTTATGTTGGTCATCTTTCCAAGTTTTTTACCTTTTATGTTAGAGGAAAGTTCAATTTTGTTGCAAAGAGCCAGCGTGGAGGCATTCAGTAAATATCTGTGGGATAATAAGAAGTTTAGCAGAGTGAACAGAATGTGATAGAATAGGGCCATGAGTTCCCTCCTGAAATTCGAATTTTCTCTAAAAGGAGAAATGAATGCATACACTGCAAATAGAGTATCCATGGGTCTTAGTTTACACTTGTTAATCTGTTGTAAATCAGACCAATACTGCCTTTTCCTTTTCAAGGTTCTAGTATGCATGCAAAAGTATGGTAGCCTTATCTATGAACAATAATAAGAGATTATCAGTACTTCTTACCCATTTAATAGATGCTTGCCAATTGTTAGAGACCTTAAAATGTTTCCAATGAAGAATGGATTATTTATAATAACTCAATAAGGCACTGGCTGGGGACATAGTGGTAGGTCATTTGCATATTGCTATGTACAACATTTAAAAAAAAGAAGCAGCAATAATGAGTCAAGTATTTTATTATCCCCATATAACAGTTAAAGAAACAGGATTAGGGAGAATAAAACAGCATGGTGTGCTCTCACAGTGGGCAAGCCTGGATCTCAATCTATAAGAGATTACATGTTCTTTTCCTAATTACCAGTTTGTATAATTAATTATTTTGCTTAACATATTCAAATATTGTCAGTACTTCTACTTTTATTATCCCCAGCTCTTATAACTGTGTTTTTATAAGGCCAAGTACTCTTTAAGATGCAGAAAAGCCTTGAACTCAATTGAGTAGTAGTTCAAGATACTGATGTCTCCATAACAATGAAGAAGATTTGCTGTATGATTGGTTTGTGCCAGGCACTGTAATTTTGATTTTTCCCTATTTCAGACCACAGTTTTGTAAAACAGTTCTACAGGACAAAATATGTGGCTCTTGTGAATGCAAACATTGGTTCACAGGTTAAAAAGGAAGAGCGAGGGATTACATTGTTCCCATAGATTGCCCACCTCTGATATTTCTGAGCTTGGGCATCTAGGAGTAGCTGATTATCACGATACTAGACACAGAATCTGAAGAAAAGGAAAATTCTTAGGGAAGAAGAACTCCACAACCTTTTATAGTTATAGCCACTATCATGCACTAAAGATGATGAGGGCATATGCTCTACATACTGTTTGTCTTTTGTTTTTCTCTTCACTGTAACGCGAATAAGAAAACTGTATTTGAACCAATGTAAGTTCAAATCCACTATGCTATGCAAGGTATTCGTCTCTGAAATCTCTAGATATTGCCTTAATTTAGAAACATTTCTGATAAAATATAATATTTATGATAATGTTGATTCATCAATTTATTTTACCACTGTGTAAACCATGTGAATATAAAATAGTAGTGCAGAAATGCTATTGTGTAGAAAGTCATCATTTCTAGCAAAATGTGCAAATTCATATGAGTATACAGTAAATACTTTATGTTATAGAAAGGCAAATAAATACAACCAGGCTTATATACGTTATGATTACAGTTCACTTGGTGATACAAACTATGACTACAAATATGTACTGTGTGTTGTCATTACAGACTAAAAAAGTTAATTTGGCCTGGGACTGAAAAACTAAAAAATGACATCATAAAGGAGATGAGATTGGATGGTCAGATGTGGAGAAAAGGTAAGTGAAAAGAAACTTTGTTTTTCTTCCTTAGCTAAAATTAATAATATCTTGTTTTTAGGGCTTGAGAGAAGATGGCTCAGTGCCATGTTCTTTCCAAAAACCTAAGTTCCATTTTCAGTACCTATGCCACGTTACTCAAAACACCCAAAGCTCCAGGTCCTGAGGTATCCAATGCCTTTATCCTATAGATACTCAAGCTATACACACACACACACACACACACACACACACACACACACACACACACACAGACTTAACTTTTATGTGATAAAAAATAACTTTTTTATGTTAATGAAAGAAAGAGTTGTAACTTGCTTGGCATCTTATATCTGATTACAAATTCATTTTAATATCTGTAATAAATTAATTCACAGGTAGTAGAGCTAATTTAGACTAAAAACTAACAATGGCAGGATTTCTGTGCTCTTGTTCAACGTTTGATTTTTTAGATTGTTAGCACAGTGGTCAGCATCTACACTTTGTATATCATAGTTATTAAGTAAATGAGGAATTCAGACACTCGATATCTTCATCCTACCCTTCCCTATGAGGCCAATTACAGCAGCCTCCTTTGAAAATGATTGAGTATTGTAGTTGTGGCAGTCTGGAGTTGCTGTTGTTTGTTTTTAGTTGCTTTTGCGTTGTTGTTCTGGACCAAAAGGCTTTCATAATTATCATAACCTTCTGAAACAGACTTTTAGGCTTTTTATTTCCAGGAAGAAAAGGGAAAAAAAAAACAGCAAAAAAGGCATCAACAAGTTAGCTACAGGAGGTTCTCTTTTGAAAATAGCTACTGTATTGATTGCAATAAAATACCATGACTGTAGCATTTTATAGAAAAAAAAAAAAAAAACAACGGGAATTTATTCGGGATTATGGTTCTGGGGGTCAGAGTCCGTGTTGATTGTATGGAGCCAGCAGGCAGCAGGCATGGCCACTAAAGAAACATCTGAGCTCACATTATGAACCACAGACAAGACACACAAGCAGAGACAACACACAAGAAATAGCGTAAATCCTTAAATTCCCAAAGTCCAATTCCAGTGAGATACTCCTGCCAGCAAGGTCACATTTCTTAAAACTCTCAGACAGTGTGGCCACCTGAGGACTAAGAGATCAAACGTTGGAGACTACAGAGGACATCAACCAAACCGCCATAGCTGTCCAACCCTTTTCTCAGATCAGTCCCTCCACTGATTATCCATCAACAGTACATGGCTTCCCATGTTTTCTCAAGCATAGTCTGCTGGTCCCTGTCTTTTTGTAAGAGATGTTTGCTTTCTCACTGTTTTTGTTGGGTGCGTTGAGAGCACTTTTAATGTCATATCCCAAAAGCTAATCAAGAAACTTGATCTCATTCTACATATTGGCCACAGTGAGATCAAACATCCTTAGCATTGGCTTCTCTGATGGAGAATGGTTGGATGCTCATATTCTCCTGATGGAACTTCAGGGGACATTTTGAAACAGGTTCAGAGGTAGACGATAATAGGAAGACTAAAGAATGAAAAGAACACAGACTACAAATGGGAGATATTATTGTGAGCTGATGGCAGAAAGCTTTGATCATTCCAACAGTGTGTCCGTCACTTAGTAAAACACGGAAAATACATTCACTGTGAAATACTTTTAGTAGTAACAATCACCACATACTTTAGAATTAGGAAATGAGAGCACGTAGATCTGGAAGGAGGAGCCTGGGCAGAAGGTATTGTCACAGCCCTAGGCCAATGGAGGCCTAGACCTGAGACCACCTGAAGAAATCCTGGCTGAATTTTGCCTTTGATTTACTTGGATCCATTTGACATTTCTATCTAAGATAGAGAAGATTTAAGAAAAAAAAAGTAACCTCCCACCCTAAAGCAATATTCAGTAAATCTCAAGGTTACCGTATTCTCACAGACACGTGATATTCAGAATTGAATGAAACCTCACAACTTCAAATTGGTCAGCAAAATATTAGCGTTTCTATTGGCTGCCAAATAGTGCCACTCAAAGCTTTGTTCTCCTGGCCTCCTTTAGTGGCTGCCACTACATTGTCTTACCTTCTCCCCATCCTCATCCTAGAGAGGCCTGATCATCATCACATAAACACTGGGAGGGAATCTGTAATTACACAACTCATCATAGTAGTGATTGAAGACAATCTGTCCCACAAGAGTTCATTTTCCTTGGGCTACATAAGACAGCTGAGAATACAATGGATCCATGTATTAAAGATAATTCAAGCATTGACCATCTCATCCTTGGTGTGATGACTGTTGTTACTTGTCTACTTGACACACCTTGGCATCTCAATTGAGGAATTACTTCCATTTCAATTGTCAATGGGACTAATTGATGTAGGAGGGCCCAGGAAACTGTAGTAAGTGTTATACCTGGGTAGTGAGACCTGGAGTGTGTAAGAAAAGTAGCTGAGCAAGCTAAGCATGTGTCTCTATAATTAGGGATATTGCTGGCTGAGTAAATATTTAAAGAAGGCATTGCAAGGGTGAAATCATTTTTGTTAAGTTGCCTAGGTAGGATTCTTTCATTTACTATCTGCTAATAGTGCGTAAAAGACCTCTACCTTGGTCTCTTCTTCCTTAAATGGTAATAAAATATATCCTTTTTTATGATTCTTTTCCTGATGAAACAATCTATTTAATGAGCTACAATTATATTGCCCTTTTAGAAAGTACCTGGGATGGAGACAATTCCTGGAGAGTGTGTTCTGGCAAATCAGCAGAAGGTTATACTAGATAACATTTTTAGTCTCCTAAAGATTGCACAGTATCAGCTGAGCTTTTACATTGTCTAGAAGCCAATGCCCCATTTGAACGAGTTTTGTTGAAATTCGTGATAAAAGCACATCAAAACAGCTTGAGATACCTAAAGTCCTGTGCCAACAAAAGGTATCAACAAAAGGTACAGTAATTATGTTAAAGGGATCCTCTTGGATTTTGCTTATACTGCATCTTTTAAATGAGCATCAAATTTTTCCCTGGGCAGTTACTGTTCTTACAGAGGCAAACACAGATGGTACCAACACTTCCTACCGTATCCTTCTTGGCAATAGAATTCATCAGAATGCCTCAGGTCAGTAAAGACTCAAAGGAAACCCACTATCTTAGTGTCATGCAGCATGGTAATTTAGGCAAATAAACCTTTGTTAACAAATTCAATGAATTTCTGATGAATAAAATATCCTGGTAGCACAAATTCTCAATTCTAAGTTTGACGAAAGGGCATTTTTTTTTTTTTTTTTAGAGAGAAAAGAAAAATCACATTGTCTTTTCTGATGATCATCTCTAGATTTGGTTTCACATCTGTTTTGTAGTGCTTGGGCACATCACTGTTGCCTCCTGACCTGGCCAAACAAAGCAGAGCAGATGGGAGCTTTGTGTGGCACATGCTTACCTTATATGCACACTTTCTAAAAGAGTGCAAGCTTGCTTTCTGTGATTTGACCGGCTCGATTCTCTTCATTGGTTTTGCTGTTTCTAGGTATATTTGCCCTTGAACCTAGTCCTTGCTCTTCCTCTGCCTCAATAAGGAGGAATCTGTTCTCTCTGTTCTCTCTGGCTCCTTTCCCTCAGAGTAGTCCCAGCTGGTGCAGCTGGCTCTTGCAGATGGAGCTTCCGGAGACTAGAGAAGAAAGAGGCAGAAGACAGAGCCTTTCTCTGAGATTTCCCACTCCTGCTTCCTCTCTTACCGGATCCCTCTTAAGCATGCCTGGATTCTTCCTCCCACCAGACAGCATCCAGTTCCCCATGCTGTCCTCTTCCTGGTTTTAATTTCTGGTTCATAGCTTCTCTTTCGGTAATTATCAATGTTCTGTTTTTCTCAGACAGTACCATTCATATACCTCACGTGAATCTTTATTGCCTAATTGGTCCCTGGTAGATTCCAGGTTGGACTTGGACCACTTGCTCTTACTAAATTCCCAAGGAAGGGGACTGTTGACCACAGCATCTTTCCTGTCATCACTACTCCTACCTGAGAGATTTTTTTCTGGTCAGGATCGGCTGCAGATAGTGTTCCCTTCACAACTCTTTTCCTTTGCAAAGGGACTATGCCACCTGAGCTCTCCCAGAGGTGGAGACAGAAACTATTGTCCTAGTTTTTGCTAACTTTAGTGTCAAGACACATTCAAGTGTCACTAACCACTACCCTATCCGTCCTTTCTACAGAGAATGCCTCATACATGTCATAGGAGCTGATTTATGCTATCAGGAGTTGGTGCTTCCCCTAGTACAATGGTTCTCAACCTGTGGGTCCAATGACTCCATCATAGGGATTGCCTAAGACCAACCGAAAGCACAGATATTTACATTACAATTCATAATAGTAATGAAAATTACAGTTATGAAGTCACCACAACATGAGGGACTATCTTAAAGGACTACAGCATTGGGAAGGTTGAGGACCACTCATGTAGTAAGTCTCAGAGTTAACAAGATCCCTAGACACCCCTATGTACAAACGGCAGAATTAGAATATATAGTATGTTGGTTCCTATTCCAAAACCCTGTTCATTGTGCTTTCTTTCCAATGAAAGAAATGTGGGCTACAAAACGTAACTATTTCAAAAGGTTTAAATTATAGTCATTCACTTGTCTTACACCAAAAGTGTCAAACTATCGGTCTGCAACCTTGGAGCTTGTTAAGCATTCTTGGGGAGTTGAACATTGCAGCATTTACCAATGTCGGGTTCCTACAAATAGCCATGTGTGGAGGTTTCCTTCACTCCTTTCACACGCACCATTCCATTCCTCTGCTTCTCTCCCTCAGTTGGCTTTTCCCTCCCAGTTGCTCTTGCTTGGTTCTGAGAACTCTCTCACTCACAGTTTGAGTGGAGTTGCTTACAGCCTCTTGCTTGTGCGTCTGTGGTGCATTATCTGAAATGTAATGTCCCCCTTTCCTGTCAGATTTGTGTCTCCATAATAAAAGGTGTGTCTCCTTTTCCTACACCTACTGCCCAGAAGCTTCCCTGACACTGAGGTGTCATTTAAAACATGTTTGCTGAACTACTAAAACAGTGCTGGCAGCTCCAGGATCTCACATTCCAGGTCAAAATTTCTATAAGCGTTTGGCAGGGAAGCGTCTTGTTGCCCACTGTGCTTACTGTTAGATCATATTTTAATAGCAAACTGGTTTTTGTTCCCTGCTCAAAAGGACACCTACATATTTGTTGAACAACAGTGATGGGGGAAAGAAACAAAAGCCCTTTAAGGACTTCAGGTGGAAATTCTCAAATCTGTTCTCGCTGACACTCTCTTCCACAAGAACTTGCCTCCTCTCCCTGAGTCTGTCCGTCTAAATTTAAGCCTCATTTCCATGTCCATCTAAATATGTCCCCGCAGCCTGCACCATCAATTAAGTAAATGCTGCCCGCGTCTCTAACTCATTTCCTTTCAGAGGAGCAGCTCAGCCGTGCTCTGTTTATTCAATTATAATGGCTGTCTCTGTACACAGTGGTCCATTGCCTCCAGTGCCATTTCTCATACATTTGTTTATTCGCCCCAATTAGACTCGGCCCTCTACAGACGGAAGTGATTTTTTGTTTTATTCTTCATAGCATAGGCTTGTGAACTGAATGTCTTCTAGATTTCCCCGTTGGTGTCTTAGCACTTTATCAAGTAAACACGCTGTGTACTCCCACTATACACAAAGGTCCACTCTGAGTGGGTATTGGTGGCCCACGTAGAACACAGGTCAAAGTGGTTCCTTCTCCAGGCTAGGCCTGGCAGCCCAGAGACCACAGGGACTTGGCTGCTCCTGGCTTGTGACTTTAATCCCAAAAATCAGGAGGCAGAGGTGAGCAGGTCTATGTGAATCCGAGGACAGCCTGGTCTACATAGTGAGTTCCAGGACAGTCTGCACTACATAGAGAGACCCTGACTCAAAACAAACAGATAACAGATAACAACAACAACAATAATAATAATAATAACAATACTAAAACAAGGAATATTCTTGGATTGTTCTCCCTAGGGACTAGCCATTACCTTTCTAGCATTCCCATCATTGATATGTTCTTTGTAGAACCTAATCTTTTCTTCAGAACACATAATGATATTATATACATATTTTAAAACTATATTTGTAATAGGCATAGAAATAAATAGTAGAATTTTAAACATAAATGTGTAAAATATAAAGCATACATAAAGTATGTTTATGTGTAAATAGCATATTTAAAATATAGCCGTATGTGTGTTTGTATAAATGTATAATGTATAAATGTATAAATCTTGCCATAGATTTTCTGTACCTATGTTTCCATCACCAGTAAACACCAAGCCTAACACAGAGCCTGCCACGTAGTAGTATCCATAAATATTCATTGAGGGAATGAGTCAATGGAAATCAACGAAGTCAAAAGTTTTATCCCATCATGAATTATATCAGCTCCTAAGTAGTCTTGAGCAGAGCTATAGAAAGAAGAAAACTGGGAGCCCTAAAAATTAGCTTTTTTTTTTCTTTTCTTTTCTAAACCTTCATGGGGCTGGGCATTGGTGGCACAGACCTTTAACCCCAGTACTCAGTAGGCAGAGGCAAGCGGATCTCTGTGAATTCAAGGCCAGCCTGATCTACAGAGCTAGTTCCAGGACAGGTTCCAAAGCCATACAGAGAAACCCTGTCTCAGAAAAACAAAACAAACAAACAAACAAAAAAAAAAACCTTCATGGGTTTAAGATCTGCCTCCCCAGGAAAAAGGCTCCATTCTTCTCTGTTTTCAGGGTGACTCACTCGAGAAAGAAAAGCTGGGCAAAGCTCTGCTGTTCACTGCTGCCCCCTAACAGAATCCACAGATATCTCAATGTAGTAAAACCCCACAGTCTAGCTAATGAGTTGGGAAGTAAGTGGGCACTTTTCCCATTCTTCTATAGCATCCTGCTTCTCTTCAACAGTCCAACCTGGATGTCTGCAGAACACACCAAGAGCATATATGAGAGAGAGTTCATTCATTTACCATAAAGCAAAGGACTTAGAACAGAGTAGGTTGCAGAGCATGCTGGGAACCAAACCAGTCAGTTTCTAGCTCTCGCTTCACTCCTTTCTAAGTGGTAGACTGCAAACAAGTCGTGAGCCCTGCTTTTCTTTTCTCTCCCCCATCTTTCTTCAGACGAGATCATAAAAGCATTGGAACCATAAGACTTCATCCTAGAAGTAAATAACGGAATGCAAAGAGGCTTCGGAATAATGTCCACCATGCCTAATTGTTCATCAGTCATTTTCATAATTACATTTTGTCTGTTGCCATCCCCAGATTAAGGAAAGATTGCTGCTAATACATGATGATTAAATGTCCACCAAGACTAAGTAAGCGGGGAAATGGAAACCACATATAAGTAATAGCAAGAATTGAAAGGCAAAGAAGTGGAGAGACATAAGAAGGTTCAGCAGAAGCACAGGGTCATTGGTTTGCTCTCTTGAATTCCTACCCGGACAGAAAACATGACATCAGACATCTGTCAAGAACCTAAAAGGACTGCTCTTACAGCATCTCCCATGGTCTAAATAATTTGGAGAACAATTAGGCACCAACTACTCCACAGTCAGCTCAGCATTGCTAAGGAGTCTCCGCTGACTTATCCTGGTGGTTAGCAAACTTCCTCATTCGAAGGCTATTTGAACCTCTTTTCTTCATCCAAAAGGCTTTCGTTCTTCTGTATATCATTATAAATAGCACTGTTAGTCCTTAAAATAAGAGACCCTCTCACACCTGCCTGTGTCCTTTCCTTTGTTATTCTTTATGAATGTGCGTGCGATTCATTTAATACATATTTAGTTAGGGTCTACTCTGGACACAGCAGTGCATTAGATACCAGATATAAAAAACAAACGTGGGGCACAAACCACACAGCAATGAACAAATAGAGTCCGCTCCCACGAAAGCCTATGTCTAATACAGCTGTCATCTGCAAATTGCCAGAAATTTATGCCAGAAATAACTGGAAAGCCTTAGATAATATGATGATGTTGGGACATTTGGCTTAGGCCAATACACTGACATTTGTGCAACATCTGAAGATAGAAAAGAAGCAGGCATTCAAGTTCCTGGGCAAGATGCCCATGGCACGCAGAAAGAACAGCAGTGCATGTGTCATGATGTGGGGTGGGCATGCATGCATCCCAGCATCTGTAGTGGTAGTGGGACATGGAGAACCATGGCAGAATGGCCTGGGGACAGCATGGAGGAGCAAGTGGCAGTCAGGGGATACATGTTGTGTGTTCTTAATGAAGAACATGGCACTATTAGAAGTTAAACAGGCTAGTGTGGCTTAATCCATATTATAATAGACACCCCTGGCTGCTTTATGAAAAACTTGGAGAAAGAGGATGAATAAAATAAAAAAAGACAACTATCAGAGCAATGCAAGCTACAGAAGGAGCTTGTAGTTCAGACTTGGGGAGCTGGAGAGAAGTCATGCCTAGGCGTGACTGGATTGGAAAGGGAAGAACCATGTAAGAGCCTGAAGTGTCTGCTTCATTTGTTGGGTGAGAGTACCACTTGAAAGGAAAACAGGAGTAAGAAGATTTCTGTCTTGGTCAGGTCTTTTCATGATAGGATTTTGGCACCTCAACAGAGATGCTCTGTAGCCACTGGATCACACTAGTGCATAGTTCTTCTGTCAATGGCCTCTCGGTTGTTTAACTCCTTCACTGCAGGGTGAGACCAGTTAGTTTAAAAGCACACCAGGAGAAAAAAGACAAAATGTGACTGGTGCATTTGTTTCTATGAAGTAGGCTACATAAACACATCTTTACCCATTTAAAGATATCCCTGTTCTGTGTTTCTTACCAAACCTGAATCCACCTCTGTTGGCAGTTGGTAAATCCCAGCTCAGATGTTAGGACTGCTCTGATAGCTACTTCACCAACAATTGCATGCTTTCCTTTTGATGATTCCTTTGTCCTTCCCGGTACCCTCTATATCTCAGACTCTGAATAACACCTGTGGATAAAGGGCATTTCCCTACACTAGAAGCTATCTAAGTACCCTACTTAATCTTGTGTGTGCTACTGCCACCTTGGGGTCTTATCATGGTTCCTGATCAGTTTCGAAAATCCCTCAACCCCAAAGAGGCACAAAGGGGAGGAGAGATCTTCCCTTAGATGCCTTTCTGGAAAAGATTAGCAGTGAAAATCAATGCTATCACTTCTGGAGCCTAGAGAATTCCGATGTCATGAATAAATCTGGAGAGTAAAATAGGGGACTTAGAGCAGAAACATACGCAAATACAACCATTGGATCAGTGCCTGCCTACTCTCAGTTGCTCTGGCCATGCACTGGTTCCCTTGGGACAACAAGCCACATAGTCTCTCTTCTCTGCCCTTGTAGTATTCCTGTGGCTTAACCACATTAACTGTAAGCATTTGGCTATTGTCTTTGCCAAACACTGTTCTTGAAAGCATAGTATGTGTTTGTCTTTGAGTTCCAAAGATCTAGCTAAGTGAGTTTATTTCTGAATGACTGAATGACCAAATGAATGAATGGAAAATGATACCGCCAAAGTAAAATAGACACAGGAAAGTTAGTAATGGTGGTGTGTTGATAGACTACAGCTGAGTGATGCTGGTGTGTTGATAGACTACAGCTGACTCAGGCAGTATGCGCCATCTTTGGCTTTCATGATGACAGTAGTAGTCTCTAATCTTATTTTTACTGTCAAACTAGAATGAAGTCTTGCCAAAAGTGTAAACATTTAGAACTTTGGGTGCACATGTGTTGTATGACAAAAACTAAAGAAATAATGGAGTTTTATGTAAATATTTCAATTCATTACGAAAACAGCTAGTTCCACAAAACCTTGAAATGATAATACCACTGGCTAGTTTAAAATTCATCTTACAACATTATATTAACTTCACTTCCCTTTTTCAAAAAGAAGTTTATGATCAAGAAACAATGGTATCTTGGATCCCATTGTGTAAGATCTCAATTTGAGTCCCTTCTTTTTTTTCCTCCTTTTTTTATTTAAATTTGAAACAAGCTTGTTTTACTTGTCAATCCCAGTTCCCTCACCTTCCCATCCTCCCCTATCACTCCCACCAAACCCCAGCCCATCCCCTTTCTGTTCCCCAGGGAGGGTGAGGCTTTCCATGGAGAATCTTCAAAGTCTGTTATATCATTTGGAGCAGGGCCTAAGCCCTCCCCCATGTGTCTAGGCTGAGAAAGTATCCCTCTATTTGGAATGGGCTCCCAAAGTCCATTCCTATACTAGGGATGAATACTGATCCATTAATAGAGGACCCATAGACTTCCCAGTTCTCCTATCACCCACATTTAGGGGGTCTGAGACAGAGGGCTGATTTCCAAAATATACAAAGAACTCAGGAAGCTAGTTACCGGAACACCAAATAATCCAATTAAAAAGTGGGGTACAGAACTAAATAGAGAATTCTCAATAGAGGAATCTAAAATGGATGAAAGACACTTCAGAAAGTGTTCAGCATCCTTAGCCATCTGGTAAATGCAAATCAAAGCAACTCTGAGATACGATCTTACTCCTTCCTATCAGAATGGCTAAAATCAAAAACATCAAAGACAGCTTATGCTGGAGAGGATGTGGAAAAAGGGGCACATGCCTCCACTGCTGGTGGGAGTGCATACTTGTACAGACACTTTGGAAATCAGCATGGCAGTTCCTCAGGAAAATGGGAATTAATCTACCTCAAGATCCAGTAATTCCACTCTTAGGCATTTACCCAAAAGATGCACATTTATACAATAAGGACATCTGTTCAACTATATTAATAGCAGCATTATTTGTAATAGCAAGAACCTGGAAGCAACCTAGATTCCCCTCAACTGAAGAATGGATGGAGAAAATGTGATACATTTACACAATGGAGTACTACTCAGTGGAAAAACACAACGGAATCCTGAAATTTGCAGGGAAATGGATGGAACTGGATGGAACCATCCTGAGTGAGGTAACCCAGTCACAAAAAGACTAACACGGTATGTACTCACTCATATATGGATTTTAGACAAAGGATTACCAGCTTACAATTCATACTGCCAGAAAAGCTAAGAAACAAGGGGGAGACATAGATGGTCCCTCAGAGAAGGGGAAAGGGACAAGATCTCCTGAGCAAATTGTGAGCATGGAGGGAGGGGAGGGGGAGCTAGGAGAAATAGAAAGGGAGAAGAGGAGGGGAGAGGTGGGCATGAGGGAACAGGAAGATTGAGACAGGGAAAGAACAGAGTAGAGCAAGAAAAGAGATGCCATAATAGAGGGAGCTATTATAGATTTAAGGAGAAATCTGGCACTAGAAAAATACCTTAGTTGAGGATGACCTCAACTAAGAATCTAAGCAATAGTGCAGAGGCTACTTTTAATGCCCTTCCACAATAATGAGATTGATGACTACCTTATATGCCATCATAGAGCCTTCATCCAGTAGCTGATGGAAGCAGAAGCAGACACCCACAGCTAAACACTTAGCTGAACTCCTGGAATCCAGTTACAGAGAGAGGGGAGTGATGAGCAAAGGGGTCGAGACCAGGTTGGAGAAACCCACAGAATCAGTTGACCTGAACAAGGGGAGCTCATGCATCCCAGTCTGAGTCCCTTCTGAGAAGACTTTTCTGTTCTTAATTATCATCCATTTTCTGATATCAGTGCTGTTGCCTTTGGGCTTTCAATCAAGGAAGCAAAGCTGGTCCTACTTGTTATGAAATAGATTATTTTTCCTTATATTTTCTACTAAGTTCTTAGTACATAATTTGGAATTTGTCTTAGTTAGGGTTGCTATTGCAATCATCGAACAGCATGACCAAAAGGACCTGTGAAGGAACAGTTTAATTTCACTCACAGTTCCATATACAAAAGCAGTGAGGGAGGAACTCAATCAGGGTGGGAGCCTGGAGGCAGGATCTAAGTAAGGCAGAGGCCATTGGATGGGGTACTGCTTACTAGTTTGCTCTCTATGGCTTTGCTGAGCATGCTTCCATGTAGAATAAAACTGCCATCCTAGGGATGGCACCACCCACCATGAGCTGGACCTTGTCTCATCAATCACATACAAGAAAGTACGCGATAGGCTTGCCTATAGCAGGCATTTTCTCAGTTGAGTATCTTTTCTCTCAGATGACATAAATAGGTCATAGCAAAAAATAAGTAACAAAGCCGGGTGTTGTGATACACACCTTTATTTCTATCACTTGGGAGGCAGAGGCAGAAGGATCTCTGTGATTTCAAGGCCCATCTGGTCTACATAGTGGGTTCCAGGATGGTCAGAGCTACATAGTGACATGCTATCTCAAACAATAACAACAGTAAAAATAAGTAAGTGAGCTGCACACAGGATCATTATGGCTAATTAAGTAATACAAGGTCTCTAGACATATAGGAGCACAGTGCTTCCTATTTCCTTAGCTGTGCCAAAAGTTTGGACAGAAGATACGTTACATATTTAATGAAAACCTTTCAGTACAAAAAAGAAAGATCAGCAAGTTTTGGACATTGTGAGAAGCAGCTAGATACTAAATTTTAAAATCTCACTAAGTGCATCTTAGAAATGATTTTCTAATCCATTGTGTCACAAATAGTAACTGAAGCAAATCCATCTCCAGGGCAGAGCGAAGCAGTTGTCAATCATTGGAGTCCTGTTTTAAGTATCACATTTATCTATAATCGCAGATAATCATGCACCAGCTCACATATATGCCACATCTTTTAATTTATTAACACCTTTCTATGAAAATACTGGCTATAAAGCAATCCAATTAAATATTTTTTTAGAATTTCATACAGGATTACTGTATTTACATAATTTCTACACTAACCTTTAAACTCCTCCAATTCCTCCAACTTCCTCCTGAGTCCCTCTCAAATTCATAAATTCTTCAATTATATGATGTGTGAGTGAGTGTGTGTGTGTGTGTGTAAATAGTCTGCTGAAACCATTTAGTGTTTCTCATATGTGAATGTGTTTAGGGCTGCACACTTGGGAATAGATAAGCTATCAGGGGGTCCATCACTGGAAGGGAAAACAAATTGTTTCCCAGCAGTCACCTGTAGCTCTTCATCTAGGAATGGGACACAAGGTTTTCTCCGCCAACTTTGGGATGTTAAGCGGTGTTGTCATTGTGCAGGTCTTGCTTAGGTGGCCAAATTGTTAATATTTCAGTACAACTACCTGTCACAGTATTTAGAAAAAGCAATTTTGCAGTAGAAGTCTTAGTCCTCTGACTCTTACATCTGCTCTGTCTTCTGCTGTGCTAGTTAAGATTTAGGTGAAAAGTTTCTGTTACTGAGGTGTGAATTGAAGATATATACCCCAAGGTCAGTTCCGTTCACTTTGACCAGTTGTAGATTTCTGTAATAGTCATTCAAGTAAAGAATCTACTTGTATGAGGAGTGACAGCTACTTTTTTTTTTTTAATCTCGACATAATTGTAAGTGTTAAATATGCAGTTGGTAGTCATACTGGTTTAGGAAAGTGGCAAATTCTCCTCTATGGTCTGTGACATCACTAGCCATGGGTATTTTCCCTAGGTTTATAGCGTTAGGCATGGATTCACTTCTACTGAGCTAGTCTTCCATACAACTAAAGGGCTGTTGGTGGTCACCATGATGCAAACCCTACTATCACAACATTGGAGGTACCCTGTCATGCTGATCATTTTGTGGCTCGTGGATTTTATAGCTGGATAGGACTAGTGATTTTTTTCAACCCAGGAAGCTTGTAGCACACCTTCAGATACTAGGATATATATTTTTAATAAGCACAAAATAATGTTTCCTTATGGTATTTTCAATCACCATTAATGTTTTTTGTTTTCCCCTTTCTCTGTATTTCTCTCCCTGCCTCCTCTCTGCTTAAATTTTAAGCCTAAATATCACAATTCCTGCATACAAATTACTGCCTTTGCTATCATTAAATGTTTTCATAATGATTTGCCACTTACAGAATAGCTTCATAATTATTTCACAACAATATTGTTTTACCTATAGAAGCCCAAGGTAATAAATATATACTTAATACCCATCTATCTGTCCTTTCCTAATAGCTAAAATAAACTTAGAAGTGGAAAAATAAAAAAATAAATAAATAAATAAAATGTAATAAGCTTTCTGCATTGCCCCCAGGGGTGAAGTTTTTTTTCCCAGAAGGCTAAGATGGTGCTATGGATGCCATGGGGCATCAGGAACTTTTATGAACACATAGAAAAGGCCAGTGAAAAACTATATTTTCATCAACTTACAATACAAAAAAAAAAAAATAGTGGTCTATTCCAGCACACAAATTAGTCTTGCATGGAGATGCATACCTTTAATCCTGTCACCGAGGAGGCTGGTAACAGAGAACTGTTAGACCAAGGCCAGCTTAGATTATGCACAGATGCTCACATTCAGAGAAAATAAAAGTAGGGGCCATCAGTAATATGTTCTGAAGTATTTCCCTGTGATTACCAGAAACTCCTTCTCTACCTTCCTCTTCTCTTCCAAGGTCACAGCTCTACTCCTCTGTATCTAGGAAGTAAGGGCTCTATATCTAGGAAGTAAGGGCTCTGTATCTAGGAAGTAAGGGCTCTGTATCTAGGAAGTAAGGGCTCTGTATCATCTAGGAAGTAAGGGCTCTATATCTAGGAAGTAAGGGCTCGGGACACCTCTACTTTAAACCATTTGGTAATCCCAGAGCTTATGTTGTGTCCACGGCTCGGAAAGCACTTACAACATCAGGTGCCCAATTATGTATGTTTCTGTAACTCCTGTAGGGAAGATTTTAGCTACAAGAATAGCAATGTTTCCCACTGAGCTACTGGAATTGTCCCAAGACCACATTGTTGATAAGCCGAACATCTTTACACACTAGTGATTTTTTCAAATAATTATTAGTAGGTATTAGGTTATCTCTATTTTATACATAAGGGATCTGACACCCGTGGTGATTTGAAAGTATGCCACAGAAATACAAATTATAAAAGAGAAGCTGAATAGAAGCCCTGGAAATTAATTAAAACACAAAATCATGTGTGTTTATTGGAAGGAGTAAAAAGGATAAAACCAGCATCTGCACTACCATTCCTAGCCACCATGGATCTACTTAAACTAGACCATGGAGCATCACCACAGGTTATGTGGGTAAGCAGAGACTGCAGAGATAGCTCAGAGGTTAAGAACATTTGTCAATTTGACAAAGGAATCTTGTTCTAGTCCCAGCCCCCACACAGGGGCTAACAACTATCTAACTCTGGTCCTAGACAATATGATGTTCTCTTCTAGCCTCTGAAGGTACTGTGCATATTTATGATATTTAGCATATAAACTATGGAAATATAGATACATATCATCCAATGCATACACATTTTTATATAGACATATCAGAGAATGTATGCAGATATAGGCACATATTTATAGCATAATTTACATATTCAAAGCAGTTCCCTTAAATAGCCACCTTAAGGAGCCATGTATTTCCACCCAAAATTTTCAAAAACACAATTTTGGAGTTGATTTAGAGAAACTACATTTTAAGTGTTCTTACAATTGTCTCATCTTTCCATGGAGGATTGATTTTTATTTTTTATTTTTTCTTGAAAGAAATAAAACTACTTAAAGCAAATGGGACCCAAAACTATCAAGTAATAACATTAATTTTCTTATGAAATTTGAAATTGGTTCTGAGAAAAAGTACAGAAAAAGGTGTGTACTACAGCATGTTGACTAATAGGCCCATGGACACGATGCCTATGTGTACTTGCAATTTCTAGTTTTCAGATTAAAATAACTCATGGTCATACCAGTGTGGGGTGTGTTATTATGAATTCAAACAATTTAAATGCATTGAGTCCTTATGTAAAGGACAGTGAAAAATTATGGTAAATATAAAAATGGGTGTTACATCTTTTTATTCACAGCGAAAAAAGAAGCGAAAAAAAAACCAATTAAAGAGAAGATGATACTGATGCAGGGAGAGGAAAGGCAAAGCCATCTGTTTACATTCTGCTGAATCTCCTGAAAAACTCTTCAGTTATGTCCTCAGAATTGGGGCTTCTCGTACACAATAAAAACAAATAAAAAAGAAGTTATTAGGGCTGACTTCGCAAAGACATGGATTTGAACTCAGATGAACTCTACACATGGAAGTTACCTAACCTATAAAATTACAGAATTAAGAGGAGTAAATATGTCCGTGAAAATACTATATTTGTCCCAGTGCCTGGTACTTTCCTATAACACGACAATCATTTCACTACTAAGTTTTTGTCTCTTCAAATATCTTTCCAACTTCATTTTTCTTTTTTTAAATTTTTTTCATTATTACTTTGTCTTATTTTACGTATCGATCCCAGTTCCTCTTCCTTCCTCCCATGCCCCCCAACCACCCTCCCATCCCACTCCCCACCCACTCCATAGGGAGGGTGAGACCTTCCGGGAGGGATCATCAAATTCTGTCCCTCCTATCTCTAGGCTAAGGGAGTATCCTTCCATAGGGAATGTGCTCCTGAAGACCTTTGGTGCACCAGGGATACATCCTGGTTCCACTGTCAGAGGTCCATTAGGCTGCCCAGGCCTTCTGAGACCCACGTTTAGGGTGTCAGAGTCTGCCCAATGCTGGTTTCCCAGTTATCAGTCCGGGGGTCCATGAACTCCCCTTGTTCAGGTCAGCTATCTCTGTGGGTTTCTCCCGACTGGTCTTGACCCCCTTTTCTTAACACTCCTCCCTCTCTGCAACTGGATTCCAGGAATTCAGCTCAGTGTTTAGCTGTGGGTTTCTGTTTCCAATAGCTATTACATGAAGGTTCTAGGGTAGCATATGAGTTAGTTGTTGATCTCATTATCAGGGAAGGACATTTAAGGTAGCCTCTCCACTGTTGCTCAGATTGTTAGTTGGGATCATCCTTGTAGGTCTCTGAACATTTCTCTAGAGTCAGTTTTCTCTTCAAACCTATAATGGCTGCCTCTATTATGGTATCTCTTTTTTTGCTCTTGTGTATTCGTCCTCTGACTCAATCTTCCTGGTCCCACATGGCCTCTCCTCCTCTTCTCTTTCTCACGCTCCTCACCCCCGTTCCCAATAGCCTCAGGAGATCTTGTCCCTTTCCCCT
Source organism: Phodopus roborovskii (assembly GCF_943737965.1). Taxonomy (NCBI): domain Eukaryota; kingdom Metazoa; phylum Chordata; class Mammalia; order Rodentia; family Cricetidae; genus Phodopus; species Phodopus roborovskii. Next base: position 16,885,141 of record NW_026126588.1, read on the forward strand.
TCTGTGAGGGACCTTGTATGAATCTCTTAGGTCCCTCCTTGTATCCTAGCTTCTCTGACAGTGTGAATTGTAGGCTGGTGATCCTTTACTGTATGTCTAAAATCCATATATGAGCAAGTACATACCATGTTCCTCTTTTTGTGACTGGGTTACCTCATTCAGAATGGTTTCATCAAGTTCCATCCACTTGCCTGAGAATTTCAAGATTCCATTGTGTTTTATGTTGTTGTTGTTTTCTTTTTTCTTCTGAGTAGTATTGCATTGTTTAAATGTACCACATCTTCTTTATCCATTCTTCAGTTGAGGGACATCAAGGTTGCTTCCAGGTTCTTGCTATTACAAATAATGCTGCTATGAACATAGCTGGACAGAAGTCTTTGTTGCATGGATTGGATCATTTGGGTAGACCGATTCCCATTTTCCTGAGAAACTGCGATACTGATCTCCAAAGTGGCTGCACAAGTTTACATTCCCACCAGCAGTGGAGTAGTGTTTCCCTTTCTCCACATCCTCTCCAGCATAAGCTGCCATTGGTGTTTCTGATTTTAGCCATTCTGACAGGAGTAAGATGCTACCTCGGTGTTGTTTTGATTTGATTTCCCTGTTGGCACTTTCTTAAATGTCGTTCAGCCATTTTGGACTCCTCTATTGAGAATTCTCTATTCAGTTCTGAAAAGTTCCAAGGAGTTGGAGGAGGGGTTTACCTGCACTCTGCCCAAATGATCACCCCGAGCAGTGGGCCCAGTTGGGTCAAATCATGTTTTTCTAGTTAGGAACATACTGCTTTTTCCTGATCTCAAGCTAGCATTGCTTATGGCTATTAGTATTCTCCCAAGCAACTATTAATTAGTATTTGTTAACAATATCTTATACAGAGGTCTGTGTCAGAGAGGTTATATTTAACTCCATAGGTGAAGGTTATACTGCATCATAATACAAGTTAGAGCCATATCTAAGGAAAGCACACATGGGGTGTGTGAGCACAGGCTAGGAAATGCTTCATGCTTAGGGGGGATGAAACGGAAGATGGAAGAATTAAAAACATCTTAAAGCAAAGAAGAGAGACCCCAATGTGTGGAGTCTTCAGGGAAATGCAGCTGTTTCAGTTGAGTAGTGTTTAAATTAAAGTGTCAAAATGTAAACACTACAGGCATCTGAGTTCTGGGATGCTAGAAGAGTGACAGTGGATTTTACTTAGTAGGTGGTAATAAACAGACGAAATCTTTTGAATGTAGAGGTCCATGGTGGATGCTCGATTTCTCAGGAAGTCTAAGCTGGAAGTTACCCATACTGAATGTTAGAGAGAGAGAAGTTCAGAGGTAAAAAAGACCAACAGAAAAGTCACTAAGATGATTACAGCATGTAACTGTTTCGACCTGTGTTGACTATAGTACAAGGAACAACATGTCGCCTTCACTGTGCCATGTTTTTTGTATAATGTAATATTTGTCTAATTTTAATGACTGATTTATTCTCTCACAGTTTTTTTTACTGGAATCTTTAAAACAGATGTCATCCTGTTATTAAAAATAATTATGTATTTGCCTCTGATAAGTACCACTTTTGATAAAGTATGCACCCCTTTCTTATACCATAGGTCCTTAATGTTACCATTTACACATTTGTATACATTTTTCTCCAGCTACATAAAACATGACCCTCTATAATTTGTTCACATCCAGGTCCAAATAAGATCTACACTTTACTTTTGGCTATCACATAACATATTGTGGTCACGTTATTTGGTGATTATTAAGACGCTTCCCTCCATTTGTTTTTATACATGTGTTTGTTGGATAATATTATTTCATGTTTTGTAACTAGGCTGTTGCACTATTTTCTACTCCTAAGGTAAAACTATGACTCGTCTAACCTTCATTTAGCTGTGCCATAATTACCATGTACAGGACATCCTACTGGATGCTAAGTGTGAATTGCAGATGTCTGCAAATCAGGTCTCCACCTTCAGGGCTGCAGAATACGGAGGAAAAAGAAAGATTGAAGTGCACAGAGGTAAGGATAAATGAGGGTCATACACATTAGTTAAGAGGGAAATGTTTCAGTGTGTAGGGGGAGGGGTGAGCTAGGAGGTAAACTGAGTGACAGCAGGAACTTAATGGCTCAGATGGACGGGGTAAGGTAATCAGCAATTTAAGAGGACGTTAGATAAGGAGAAAATCAAAAGAAAAAGCAAACTGTGCGATTTCAAACTGGAGGCAGAAGCAAAAGCTCACTCCGTGAGTGGAAAATGTTGGGTATAGAGACAAATATCACATGGAGAGAATGAGCAGTGTTTTCAGGGCATCTGAATAATTGAGCCAGTCACTGTAGACCATATGTAAAAGGTTTGCCTAGAAAAACCTAAGTAAGGTTTGGCGTGGGAGAATATTGAATGACAAGCAAAATAATTTGTATAATGTCTTCTAGGACAAGCAACTCCAATATCCTTTCACTTTTCCACATATGGGAAATGTTGGATAGCATGTAAAATTAGATATTTCATTAATAGGCAAAATGTGTCAACTCATTTCACAAGGAACTTTAAAGTGGTTTCTACATGCCAATAGCAATATTTTTTAAATATTTATGATAAATTTGCAAGAAAACTTAATGTTTTATATTGCCCAGCAGCTAGATGCTCCATTTTTAGAAAATATAAACAAATTGGTTCTGATTTAATGAACACCACTACAACAGATCACAGAGACCTTCACAACTTCACAAGCAAGAATTAACTGTCGCTTGGTATAAAATAAAACTTGGCAAATTTATCATGAGAAAAAAAAAAGTAGTGAACACAGATGGGCCAGAATCAACTCTTCATCTATTATTAAAGTGTGTGCTTTAATCCCATTGATGACAAATATGAATTGACTCATAATATTTTTGTCTTTACCAGAACAATACTGATTTTTGTTATTGAAATATTCAAATGGCATCTGAGCTATCCAATTCATCAAAGAAATCATATGTTGAATATGACAGAGATTTATTGGTAATTTCTTCCTGCATGTTTATTCTTGGTAAAATTATGAATAAAATTGTCCATGTAATTTTACATTTTAAAATATCTTACAGTATCTATACATGTCAGGATTTGTGCTGGGCTTATAATAAAATCATATTAAAAAGTCATACTATTCCAATGGCATACAGTCAAGGGTAGATGATCGAATACTACACACCAAACACAAACTATGCACACCACAACACGCATGCACGCACACACGTACACACACCCCACAATAATAAGCACATGCTCACACACGCATGCATGGATGCACTGAGCACACCACCACCAAGTAAAAGGATTAAAATAAAGACATCATCATTTGCTTTAGGCTAGGGTCCCTCATCAGCAAAACTATTAACATTTGGTATAAAATGCTTTCCTAGGACTGCAGAGCTGTCACCTCTTCAATTGCGACAACGGCAACTGTTTCCTGTCTGCGGATACTGTCAGAAGTCCAGTGAGGACTGAGGATGAAATCTCTTGCAGCTTGAACTACTGGATTAGAAGGAAAATTGTAAATGCAATTTGCTAACAACAGTTGGAAAACAACACACTGCTGGGGACATTTATACTGCTTGGTGGCTGATACAACTAACTTGAAATGAAGCATTTTTGAAGTACAAAATAATGAAAAGGTGATAAAGCTTTAATCTGTAAGAGAAATAGTTAAATACAAGTTGTGTTTAGGAAACATATCACCTTCAGTGTTTGGGGTACGGTTAATAAAAATGTATAGAGGGACAATGTAAACCCTGGCACTATAAAAAGCAATCAAATTGTTGAGATCTTTAAATAAAAGACTTTTTTTTTCATTTTGTAGAAATGCTACTTGAATATACAAATGAAACTAATAAAACGTGAGTTTGGAAATGTCAACATGGTACTAATCCATATAAAGGACTGCTTATATTGGAGAACCTGGAGACAGGTGTCCCAGTGCGTGATGAGAGGGAAAGATAAGTGTTTGTCTCTCAACCTCGTGTGTGTGTGTGTGTGTGTGTGTGTGTGTGTGTGTGTCTGAGCTTGTGAATTGTTGAGATTGTCTCATAGAGTGGACACCACGGTAGGGTTGGTCAATAGATTTCCTCAGTCACTACTGGACTCTATGTGGAAAGTTGGAGCTGACGCTAAAGGATATTAAGGTTAAGATGGTGTGACAGCAAACAGCAGCTCTACAGAATCTATTCATCTGGGCTTTTCAATGGTCTCCTTGAAGAAAAAAAAATATTAATATTTAAAGCCTTCCACAGAAGAAGTGTTCAGTATTTGCCTAGGTAGTGAAAATTTTTATTGCATGTTTTATTGTCTATGTTTGTCTGTGTTTCTATGTGTATCACTGTGTCCGTGGTGTGCTCCTGTGTGACTGTAAGTATACCAGTTCTCAGGTGGGTTCAAAGGCCAGAGGTAGGTGCCAGGTGTTTTCCTCGGTCACTTTCCGCCTTAGTTTTTGTCACAGGGTCTCTCTCACTGAACCTAGAGCTCACCAATTAAACTAGGCTTCTGGCCAACAAGCCACACGGGTTCCCCATGGCACCTCCCAGCATGAGGTTACTGTATCGGGCCTTTATGTAGAGGTTGGGGATTTGAACTCTGGTCCTCATGCTTGCATGGCAAGCACTTAACCAACTGAGCCATCTCCCTGGCTCCTAGTGAAGATATCTCCAACAAGTATTAGTATATGTCCAGGTTACCACCATGCAAGCAGGCAGCGCCAAGGTTCCACATCTCTCCAAAACTTTGATAGCATCATTTGAAGATTATCTTCATTTTCAGTGTGAATTATCAGACCCAGGTATGTTTCAATACCATCTGTGGACTCTACAACTAAGCTGTGAAGACCCATTGGAGTTCCTGCTTGCACCATTACCGTATAAATGAACTAATCGGTCCTTGGTTAGTAACTCCACTATTTTTTCTCTTTGTTATATAAACCTTCTCCTGTGCAGATGATATGGTACTAACATAGAAAAATAAAACCAAGCAGAGATATAGACACTAGACCCTCCTCACATCTTCCATTCTGCCCAAGACCTGAGCCTCTGTTGTGTTCACCCATGCATAGTATATGCTCACTTTAGAAATTCTTTAAACTTGTGTTTTTGAGATTATAAATATATTTTATTTGGTGGTCACAAAAATATTTAGGTACACTTGTTAAAATATAAAGACATGGTGAGGTAAGTAAACATCATCTAGACAGTAGACCTGAAATCATAGCAGCTTGGAATGAAAAATGTCACCTAAGGCACAGGTAGTTTTGATCGTTACATAACAAACTCGTTTTATTATTGGGAAAAATAGATATGGTGATAAAATCAGATTACTACTTCTGGCAGTTGGATATAAAATAGAGGAAATTGGAGGAGTAAGTTAAGAGGATGTTGTAGTAATATAAATATTTATTTATCAAAGGCAATATTTGAGATTCTACAGCATTAATTATAATTCACTACATGCAAATTAATTTAGACTTAAACTAGAGAACTGGCTACAGAATGTAAATGATGCTGTTGAGTTTAATAAGCTGATTAAACAACTTCAGGATGTACATTTACGTGAGCCTGTTACAGCTACTCTATCAAATTTCACATATTAAAAGATGATCCACAGTATTGGGAAGCTTTCCCAAGATTAATGACAAGGAGAATAGAAAGAACCTCAAAACATAGACCTTCACTCTCAAACTCAGGAAAGGCGACACCCATAATCACTCACAAGAAGCAGTCTTGATGCAAAAGCATGAGGAATTTTAATCCAAGCGTACTGGGATTCACAATCATACACCACTCAGGGGTAGAGGACGGAGGACCTCGAGAACAGAATTGAGACAGTTTTTATAGGATTTACAACAAAGCACACAAATAGGACAATGGGACGGGGGTTTCACAAGCAGTTTACTAAGACAGACAAGTGGTTAGTCAGCTTTTTCTGTTATGGTACTGGCCAAGGATTACCTAATCAAAGGCCTGTCTGTTCTAAGCAACAAGGAATGTGACCTTCCCGATTCACTGGCAGAGCACAGGGTCTGGAATTTGAGGTTTTTAGGGCTTTTTAGATAGTATTTCTAAACTTTTAGCTTCCTGGGGGTCATTAGAGAGTTAAGCTGTACTTTTCCATCCTTTCATTCCCCATTTCTTCTCTTGTTAATAGTGCTAATCTTAGAATGAGGGAAATTAAGAGGCAGCTTCCTCATGACTCAGGAGGCTCCTGTACAGTTCTCGAAGTACCATAATCTGGACCACACTTACTCATTCCATAACAAAAGTAAGAGGCTGTCCCTGGGTCCTATAACCTCCAGTGGCATGGGGGTGGGTCCAGAAAAAGAGGAGGACATATTCTGGACCTGGCACAAAGTGGGCCTTCCCACGGAGTCTCAAGGTTTCCTGTGCAGTGATGTCTAGTGTAAACCAAGTCCACCTCTGGAAAGCAATGTGGGACTTGCAAGTCTGCTTCCACCGAGTAGACCTCCCAGAGCTGCTTCCAAGATCGCTGTCTCACCCACTCGAGCACCTTGAGCCTAGCCAACAGAGGCTGGGAGAGCAATGCATCAGCACGATGTACAGAAGCAATTTTCATCAATGGAGGAGGCCCCTCATAGAGCAATTCATAGGGGCTCAGCCCAAACCGTCCAGGGGTGTTTCTAGCCCTGAAAAGCATAAAGGGTGAGACAGTCATCTGATTTTTAATGCCAGTCTCTGCAATCAATTTAGTGAGGATCTCTGTAATGGTTTTATTCAGCCTTTCTACTGGCCCTGAACTTTGGGGTCTGTATGAACAATGCAATTTCCAATCAATCCCCCAAATCTTGGCCAGTCCCTGACTTACCTGGGCAATAAAAGTGGGGCCTTTGTCTGATCCTAGTACCTTAGGTATCAAATCTTGGGAAAATTTTCTTAGCCACCACCATTGTGGTTTCCTTCATGGTGGGGTAAGCCTCTACCCTTCCTGAAAAAAGTGTCAACATGAAATAATAAGTACTTCTTACCATAATTGGCTGGCTTTACCTCTGTGAAGTTCAAGGCAAACTATAATGGCAAATGTAAGACTTCCAACAAGCTTAGAATTTCTTCTTGGTTTTTTTTTTTTACTTCCTTTCCTGTTGAAATAAGCAGCAACTTTCCTTTATAGATGAACCCATGCACATGTGCAGTAACAAAAGCCTACCTGCTATCCGTGTAGATATTTATAGATAGGCTTCCAGGGAGACTGAACAGAAACCAGGATGCCTTGCTGGATCAATCTCTACTCATGGGGTTCTGTTTGACTGATACTGGTGTAGCACTAGCCTTCAGCTGAATAACCTGTGTGGGCACTTGTTTCTCCAGACCCATTCCAGATACTTCAGCCCAAGTTAAGGGAGTTTGGGCCAACCAACAGTCCATATTTGAGGCTCCAGTCCTGTCTGAACACTCTAGGTCAATAGCAGGCTCCTCGTGGAGTCTGTACTCATCTTCTAGTCTAACAGTGAGTACTTGCAATTGATTTCCCTGTTTATCAGTTACTGATGGCAGTTCAGAGTCAGAATGAATTGGGGATCCTACTTTTGACAGAATGTCTCTTCCTAACAGTAAGGGCATTCTGGGATAACCAGGAATGAGTGGGATACCCGGCCAACGCCAAGGCCCACTGTTCTTCCAGTAGTCCATGAATACTGCTGTTGCCCCGTGGCAACCATTATCCAAGATTTTTGAATTTTCACTTTTCTAATGGCTGTATTAGCATGGAATGCTCTGCTCTGGTCTCACCAAAAATTGGACTGGTCACCCCTCCAGTATCAAATTTACCCTGGGTCAGGCAGGAGGTCCAAATCTCGTCTCCCTAATCTTCATCTTTCCCCAGGACTAGGACCTTTGATCCCTTCTTTCTGCTCTTGGGGCAGTCCTTTGCCTGGTGTCCTTTCTCTTTACACTATGCACACTGGTCCTTGTCGACTGGGGTCCTGCTGCCCAGGTTCCCCGGCCATCTAGGGCCTGTTCTAAATTTCCTAACTTCCCTCTCTATTTTTTCCTTTAACCATTGTGACCAAAACTTTAGTCAAATTCTTTTCCTGTCTTCTGTCATGCTTTTTCTCTTTCCTTCTCTTTTCTCTGACACTTTCTCCTCTTTTTTCTGTCTTTACTCTCCTTCTCTTCTCTGTCCCTTCAATACACATCCTCTGTATATCCTTGTCTTCCTTGGTCTCCCTTGTGTAATACACCTTCTCTGCCTCTTTCACTAAATCACGAAACTAATCTTCCTGTAATTTTTTTCAGTCTCTGGAGTTTCTACCTAATAGACGGGGCCAATTGACCTATAATAGTCGGAGCCACCAAAGCTCTCTGGGCTTCTGAGATAAAGTCAAATGGATTGGTGGGCTGTGTCCAGGCACCTCTGAGACCCACCATGAGAGCCTGGCCATAGATTTCAAACTCTCCCTACCTTCAGCTGTGTTGAATCCCAACTGGGGCAAGTCAAGGGGAATCGCAAGTCAATCTCGTTTTGCAGCTACAGGGCCCCAGGAACATTTTTTCCCAGCCTCTAGCAGCAGCTGTTGGGCTGTTGAGGGAAAGTAAGGGGACCCCACCCACCCTGTAAGGCAATGGGAATGCTCTGGGAAAGGGTGGTGGTGGTTAGTTTTCCAATAATAAAGATCTAAGGAGGAGAAGGGCCAGTATTGGAGAGGCTGCAATCTGGCCACCCGACACTGGGTCATAACCAAGTCTGTCCACTCTGGCATGGCTCCTCTTCCACTGCTACCAGAGCCTGAGCTTCAGCGGGTGCAGAATGACCCTGTGTGGCACCCTGGTCTCTAGCTCATATCAAAACTGTATCAAGAATGACTTTGGGAGACACTGAGGAAGGATAGAGACAGCCTCTGGCCAGTCACATGACAGGAGCCAGAGCGGGGAGGGAGCCTGCACCCTAGCCCATGGCCCCTGGGCTGTGGCTTGGCCCAGGTAGCTCAGGTGGCCCTACCACATTCCTGGGGGCTGGTGATGCATGAGCTCAAGGTGTCCCAGGGACTCTTGGACCCAAGACCACTGGGCGGGCAGAGTGTCGGGACTAGAGCCAGGTCCTGAAAAACAGTTGCCTTAACAGCTTGGATAATCTCAGAATTAAAAGGCTACTCAGGCACAAAAAGTCTGTCAGAATCTCCCTAAACTCACCTGACAAATTATGGTTCCGAGTCTTAACTTCAGTCCACTGATCAAGAGTCAAAAAAGGGGAGTCATCCGTTGTCACCATCAGTCCTATTATAAAACTACAGACAAAGACACACAGAACGAAAACACACAAAACAGAGACTAACAGATCCAGACTCCCATGACCTGTTCACATCTTCCACAAGCAGGGAAAAGAATCAGAGGGCAGTGGGGGAAAATATCTTAGGTTTTAACTACAGAGCTAGGTCCTACCAACCAACAAAAGGAGTCCCCAGGCGTCCCTAGGCCCCACTAACCCCTCCCGGGCATCCCCCATGGCAAGGGCCTGTGAGCCTCCTAGCATTCTGCTGATCACAGTCCTTGGTCCTTGTGACCCAAGAGGACAGCTACAAACAGAAACAGGGAACGTGCTTTCCAAATAAAACCAGACACCAGAAAACAGATACTCAGAACAGAGATACTTGTGGACAGACACACACACACACACAAAATGGGGGGGGGGGAGGTCCCAGTACCTCCAAGTCCATTCCCGTGTGTGAGGGGTGGTCGCAGTTTCCCCGCCAATGCACCAAATGAAAGACCCGCAGAGCGTGGACCTTCACGCTCCCACTCAGGAAAGGCAGGGGACACCCCACATCACTCACAAGAGGCAGTCTTGATGCAAAAGCATGAGGCCTTTTAATTCCAAGTGCATTGGGGTCCACCCTCATACACCAAGCAGGGGTAGAGGACTGAGGACCTCGAGGGCAGAACTGACACAGTTTTAATTGGGTTTACAACAAAGCCAACACATAGGTCACTGGGGAAGGGTGCCACAAGCAGTTTACAAAGTCAGATAAGCGGTTAGTAGGCTCATTTTCTGTTATGGGTCTAGGCCAGGGTTACCTACTCAAGGGCCTGTCTGTCATAAGCAACAAGGGATGTAACCATGCCTATTTACTGGCAGAGGACAGGGTCTGGAATTTGAGGCTATTAGCGCTGTTTAGATAGTATTTCTAAACTTTTAGCTTCCTGGGGGTCATTGGAGAGTTAAGCTGTATTGCTCCATCCTTTCATTTCCCACTTCTTCTCTTGTTAGTAGTTCTAATCATAGAACTAGGAAATTAAGGTGCAGCCCCCTCATGGCTCGGGAGTCTCCCATACAGTTGTCTAAGTACCATAATCTACAAAGCACTTACTCATTTTTTAAAGGAAAGCAATTTTTAAACAGTAAGCAACAAGAGAAGAAAACAAATGACTCCTGGAGCAGTCGTAAGAGGATGTCCCTGGGTCCTGTAACCTTGAGTGGCGTGGAAGTGGGTCCAGGGGAAGAGGAGGACATATTCTGCACTGGTCACAAAGTGGGCCTTTCCACAGAGTCTCAAGGTTTCCTGTGCAGTGACATTTAACGTAGACTGAATCCCACCTTGGAAGCAATGTGGAACTTGGAATCTCCTTCTGCTGAGTAGGCCTCCCAGAACGGAGCTGCCTTCATGCTCGCTGTCTCACCCACTCGAGCACCTTGAGCCTATCGAACAGAGGCTGGGAGAACAGCATATCAGCACTATGTACAGAGGCGATTTCCAACAGTGGAGGGATCCATTTATATGGGGTCAGCCCAACGGTCCAGGGGTGTTTCTAACCCTGAAAAGCACAAAGGGAAGGACAGTTACCTAATCATTAATGCCGGTCTCCAACGTCAATTTTATGAGGGTCTCTAATGGTTTTATTCAGCCTTTGTAGCTGCCCTGAGCTTTGGCATCTGTATGCACAATGCAATTTCCAATCAATCCCCAATGTCTTGGCCAGTCCCTGAATTACCTGGGCAACAAAAGCTGTACCATTGTCTGATCCTACTACCTTAGGGATTTCGAATCATTGAAAATTTTTCTTCAGTAGTTTTTTTTAGCCACCACTGTTGAGGCAGCCCCCTTTGCTCATAGATAGCCCCCTGAACATGTACAGTTGCAAAAGCTGAGCTCATGGCCCTTATGGAAGCCTTGCTGCTACCCAAAGAGAAGTGCATAAGCATCTACACAGGCAGTAGGATCAGACAATGGTTGGGGATTGACTGGAAATTACATTGTGCATACAGACGCCAAAGCTCAGGGCAGCTACAAAGGCTGAATAAAACCATTAGAGACCCTCATAAACTTGACGTTGGAGACCGGCATTAATGATTAGGTAACTGTCCTTCCCTTTGTGCTTTTCAGGGTTAGAAACACCCCTGGACCGTTGGGCTGACCCCATATAAATGGATCCCTCCACTGTTGGAAATCGCCTCTGTACATAGTGCTGATATGCTGTTCTCCCAGCCTCTGTTCGATAGGCTCAAGGTGCTCGAGTGGGTGAGACAGCGAGCATGAAGGCAGCTCCGTTCTGGGAGGCCTACTCAGCAGAAGGAGATTCCAAGTTCCACATCGCTTCCAAGGTGTGGGATTCAGTCTATGTTAAATGTCACTGCACAGGAAACCTTGAGACTCTGTGGAAAGGCCCACTTTGTGACCAGTGCAGAATATGTCCTCCTCTTCCCCTGGACCCACTTCCACGCCACTCAAGGTTACAGGACCCAGGGACATCCTCTTACGACTGCTCCAGGAGTCGTTTGTTTTCTTCTCTTGTTGCTTACTGTTTAAAAATTGCTTTCCTTTAAAAAATGAGTAAGTGCTTTGTAGATTATGGTACTTAGACAACTGTATGGGAGACTCCCGAGCCATGAGGGGGCTGCACCTTAATTTCCTAGTTCTATGATTAGAACTACTAACAAGAGAAGAAGTGGGAAATGAAAGGATGGAGCAATACAGCTTAACTCTCCAATGACCCCCAGGAAGCTAAAAGTTTAGAAATACTATCTAAACAGCGCTAATAGCCTCAAATTCCAGACCCTGTCCTCTGCCAGTAAATAGGCATGGTTACATCCCTTGTTGCTTATGACAGACAGGCCCTTGAGTAGGTAACCCTGGCCTAGACCCATAACAGAAAATGAGCCTACTAACCGCTTATCTGACTTTGTAAACTGCTTGTGGCACCCTTCCCCAGTGACCTATGTGTTAGCTTTGTTGTAAACCCAATTAAACCTGTGTCAGTTCTGCCCTCGAGGTCCTCAGTCCTCTACCCCTGCTTGGTGTATGAGGGTGGACCCCAATGCACTTGGAATTAAAAGGCCTCATGCTTTTGCATCAAGAGTGCCTCTTGTGAGTGATTTGGGGTGTCCCCTGCCTTTCCTGAGTGGGAGCGTGAAGGTCCACGCTCTGCGGGTCTTTCATTTGGTGCATTGGCGGGGAAACTGCGACCACCCCTCACACACGGGAATGGACTTGGAGGTACGGGGACCCCCCCCGTGTGTGTGTGTGTGTGTGTGTGTGTGTGTGTGTGTGTGTGTGTGTCTCCACAGGCATCTCTGTTCTGAGTATGTTTTCTGGTGTCTGGTTTTATTTGGAAAGCATGTTCCCTGTTTCTGTTTGTAGCTGTCCTCTTGGGTCACAAGGACCAAGGACTGTGATCAGCAGAATGCTAGGAGGCTCACAGGCCTTTGCCATGGGGGACGCCCGGGAGGGGTTAGTGGGGCCTAGGGACGCCTGGGGACTCCTTCTGTTGGTTGGTAGGACCTAGCTCTGTAGTTAAAACCTAAGATATTTTCCCCCACTGCCCTCTGATTCTTTTCCCTGCTTGTGGAAGATGTGAACAGGTCATGGGAGTCTGGATCTGTTAGTCTCTGTTTTGTGTGTTTTCGTTCTGTGTGTCTTTGTCTGTAGTTTTATAATAGGACTGATGGTGACAACGGATGACTCCCCTTTTTTGACTCTTGATCAGTGGACTGAAGTTAAGACTCGGAACCATAATTTGTCAGGTGAGTTTAGGGAGATTCTGACAGACTTTTTGTGCCTGAGTAGCCTTTTAATTCTGAGATTATCCAAGCTGTTAAGGCAACTGTTTTTCAGGACCTGGCTCTAGTCCCGACACTCTGCCCGCCCAGTGGTCTTGGGTCCAAGAGTGGGACCCTGGGACACCTTGAGCTCATGCATCACCAGCCCCCAGGAATGTGGTGGGGCCACCCGAGCTACCTGGGCCAAGCCACAGCCCAGGGGCCATGGGCTAGGGTGCAGGCTCCCTCCCCGCTCTGGCTCCTGTCATGTGACCTGCCAGAGGCTGTCTCTATCCTTCCTCAGTGTCTCCCAAAGTCATTCTTGATACAGTTTTGATATGAGCTAGAGACCAGGGTGCCGCACAGGGACCTTCTGCACCCCCTGAAGCTCAGGCTCTGGTAGCAGTGGAAGAGGAGCCATGCCAGAGTGGACAGACTTGGTTATGACCCAGTGTCGGGTGGCCAGATTGCAGCCTCTCCAATACTGGCCCTTCTCCTCCTTAGATCTTTATTATTGGAAAACTAACCACCACCACCCTTTCCCAGAGCATTCCCATTGCCTTACAGGGTGGGTGGGGTCCCTTACTTTCCCTCAATAGCCCAACAGCTGCTGCTAGAGGCTGGGAAAAAATGTTCCTGGGGCCCTGTAGCTGCAAAACGAGATTGACTTGCGATTCCCCTTGACTTGCCCCAGTTGGGATTCAACACAGCTGAAGGTAGGGAGAGTTTGAAATCTATGGCCAGGCTCTCATGGTGGGTCTCAGAGGTGCCTGGACACAGCCCACCAATCCATTTGACTCTACCTCAGAAGCCCAGAGAGCTTTGGTGGCTCTGACTATTATAGGGCAATCGACCCCGGGTATTAGGTAGAAACTCCAGAGACTGAAAAAAATTACAGGAAGATTAGTTTCGTGATTTAGTGAAAGAGGCAGAGAAGGTGTATTACACAAGGGAGACCAAGGAAGACAAGGATATACAGAGGATGTGTATTGAAGGGACAGAGAAGAGAAGGAGAGTAAAGACAGAAAAAAGAGGAGAAAGTGTCAGAGAAAAGAGAAGGAAAGAGAAAAAGCATGACAGAAGACAGGAAAAGAATTTGACTAAAGTTTTGGTCACAATGGTTAAAGGAAAAAATAGAGAGGGAAGTTAGGAAATTTAGAACAGGCCCTAGATGGCCGGGGAACCTGGGCAGCAGGACCCCAGTCGACAAGGACCAGTGTGCATAGTGTAAAGAGAAAGGACACCAGGCAAAGGACTGCCCCAAGAGCAGAAAGAAGGGATCAAAGGTCCTAGTCCTGGGGAAAGATGAAGATTAGGGAGACGAGATTTGGACCTCCTGCCTGACCCAGGGTAAATTTGATACTGGAGGGGTGACCAGTCCAATTTTTGGTGAGACCAGAGCAGAGCATTCCATGCTAATACAGCCATTAGAAAAGTGAAAATTCAAAAATCTTGGATAATGGTTGCCACGGGGCAACAGCAGTATTCATGGACTACTGGAAGAACAGTGGGCCTTGGCGTTGGCCGGGTATCCCACTCATTCCTGGTTATCCCAGAATGCCCTTACTGTTAGGAAGAGACATTCTGTCAAAAGTAGGATCCCCGATTCATTCTGACTCTGAACTGCCATCAGTAACTGATAAACAGGGAAATCAATTGCAAGTACTCACTGTTAGACTAGAAGATGAGTACAGACTCCACGAGGAGCCTGCTATTGACCTAGAGTGTTCAGACGGGACTGGAGCCTCAAACATGGACTGGTGGTTGGCGCAAACTCCCTTAACTTGGGCTGAAGTATCTGGAATGGGTCTGGAGAAACAAGTGCCCACACAGGTTATTCAGCTGAAGGCTAGTGCTACACCAGCATCAGTCAAACAGAACCCCATGAGTAGAGATTGATCCAGCAAGGCATCCTGGTTTCTGTTCAGTCTCCCTGGAAGCCTATCTATAAATATCTACACGGATAGCAGGTAGGCTTTGGTGACTGCACATGTGCATGGGTTCATCTATAAAGGAAAGTTGCTGCTTATTTCAACAGGAAAGGAAGTAAAAAAAAAAAAACATGAAGAAATTCTAAGCTTGTTGAAAGACTTACATTTGCCATTATAGTTTGCCTTGAACTTCACAGAGGTAAAGCCAGCCAATTATGGTAAGAAGTACTTATTATTTCATGTTGACACTTTTTTCAGGAAGGGTAGAGGCTTACCCCACCATGAAGGAAACCACAATGGTGGTGGCTAAGAAAATTTTCCCAAGATTTGATACCTAAGGTACTAGGATCAGACAAAGGCCCCACTTTTATTGCCCAGGTAAGTCAGGGACTGGCCAAGATTTGGGGGATTGATTGGAAATTGCATTGTTCATACAGACCCCAAAGATCAGGGCCAGTAGAAAGGCTGAATAAAACCATTACAGAGATCCTCACTAAATTGATTGCAGAGTCTGGCATTAAAAATCAGATGACTGTCTCACCCTTTATGCTTTTCAGGGCTAGAAACACCCCTGGACGGTTTGGGCTGAGCCCCTATGAATTGCTCTATGAGGGGCCTCCTCCATTGATGAAAATTGCTTCTGTACATCGTGCTGATGCATTGCTCTCCCAGCCTCTGTTGGCTAGGCTCAAGGTGCTCGAGTGGGTGAGACAGCGATCTTGGAAGCAGCTCTGGGAGGTCTTCTGGCTGGAAGCAGACTTGCAAGTCCCACATTGCTTTCCAGTGGTGGATTTGGTCTACACTAGTCATCACTGCACAGGAAACCTTGAGACTCCGTGGGAAGGTCCACTTTGCGCCGGTCCAGAATATGTCCTCCTCTTTTTCTGGACCCACCCCCATGCCACTGGAGGTTATAGGACCCAGGGACAGCCTCTTAAGTTTGTTATGGAATGAGTAAGTGTGGTCCAGATTATGGTACTTAGACAACTGTACAGGAGCCTCCTGAGTCATGAGGAAGCTGCCTCTTAATTTCCCTCATTCTAAGATTAGCACTATTAACAAGAGAAGAAGTGGGGAATGAAAGGATGGAAAAATACAGCTTAACTCTCTAATGACCCACAGGAAGCTAAAAGTTTAGAAATACTATCTAAAAAGCCCTAAAAACCTCAAATTCCAGACCCTGTGCTCTGCCAGTGAATCGGGAAGGTCACATTCCTTGTTGCTTAGGACAGTCAGGCCCTTGATTAAGTAATCCTTGGCCAGTACCATAACAGAAAAAGCTGAGTAACCCCTTGTCTGTCTTAGTAAACTGCTTGTCAAACCCCCCTCCCATTGTCCTATTTGTGGGCTTTGTTGTAAACCCTATAAAAACTGTCTCAATTCTGCCCTCTAGGTCCTCAGTCCCCTACCCCTGTGCACTTGAAATAAAAAAGTTCTCATGCTTTTGCATCAAGACTGCTTCTTTTGAGTGATTTGGGGTGTCGTCTTTCCTGAGTGGGAGCGTGGCAGTCCATGCTCTGCAGGTCTTTCACTAATCTTTCCTCTAGTGTGTTTAATTTTCTAACCCCAAGTCTCAGAATTTTCTTGTGAGGAAAACATAGGCATGACTTGTGGCATCTTTAAATGTTCACTGTATTTAAAGACCCCAGGAGAGCTACTGTGATTATTTATATCTACTAAGGAAATGGTCCCTATATTTTGACAATCCTAGGCAATACTTAAAATTCTGCATATTTGTATCTCGGGGACAACTTTCTGAGTCAACATTTCTAAATTTTCCCTTTTGTTTTTTCTCTTCCCACTTTTCCCATCAGTCAGCCCAGAGGTAGTACTCCTTGGTTGATAAATATGATTTATCTGCTCCTGAAATTATATTTAAAAAATAGAAAGAAAAACAATGAAAATCTGTGGTGGATTTTCTGCTTTGGTAAATAGGTCACAGCTTGTCAAATCTGGAATATATTAAGGGCTTTGTGGAGTTCTGTTTTTCTCAAACGCTAGGCTACTGAACTGGATATCAAAGGGTAATTTATTTTGTTGTAAGTAGGCTTTTTCATATTTTTTTTAACTCAAAGCATGAGCGCTTCAAAGCAGATAACTGGGAGATAAATTAGAATGTCTACGGAAGGGGGGATGTTGGTTTTCATGTATGCTTGTCCCTCTGCATGCAAAGACAATGGTCATGACCTGAGATCTGTAGGATATTTGCTTTGTTAATTGTCTGTGGCAGTGATGAATTTAAAGTGATCCATCACTGAGAGAAATGTGCAAATGATCCTGCCACAGAGTCGCTTCTACCTACGGTGTAAGCAAAATGGCTGCTTTCTCAGGGCCAGAGCCAACTGCCCTTCAAAGAGTAGAAAGTATGTGTGCTCAGGAATACAGAATTGGCAACCAATTGCCTTAAGACTGAATTTTACATGGATGTTTCCTTTGTGAATTTTAAATTAATTTTCAAATTGGTCTGTGCTTGAATTTCATGTGTTTAATAAACTAATGTCATTCTACTGAACTCAACCAAATGACAAAATATAATATGTACGTGTACAAGCTCTGTCATTACTACTTGTCTAACATGATGGCTACCACAGGGTCTGGAGTGTGAACGCTTGGTGTGATTTTTGTTTTCCATTCTCTGTCACTGTGACCTCGATCACACATTATATCCTCAGATGCTGAAATTCTCATACCAGGACTGTTCAACACAAAGATCTTTTGCAGTGGAAATAATATTTAGGTATATTAAAAGCTGTTTTAATGGACATATTTCTAGTGGCCATATTCAAATTTAATGCAATCCTCTCACATAGTCACTCCAATCTTCTATATCAATGTATTTTGTGAGAATACAGTAATTATGCAAAACTATCATGAACAACCCATTCGTTTTCATCCCCTCTCATACGCTCTCGTATGCATCACTGGCTCCATTTCTTTCCAGAACAAGCACTCTTCTATTCGCATGTCTTTAAAAGAAAACCTAGACTTATTATATGACAAAAAAGAAAAAATGTCTTTCTATATTTGGGCTATAATTGTCATTATGCTAGAAACCATACAGTTTCATTCTTCTTTCTGGCTAGAGTTTGGTGTGTGTGTGTGTGTGTGTGTGTGTGTGTGTGTGTGTGTGTGTGTGGCTAAAGTTTGGTGTGTGTGTGTGTGTGTGTGTGTGTGTGTGTGTGTCCATCCGTGTGAGCACTGAGACTAGGGGGTGTTAGGAAGAGTGAGCCCTATGGAGGATAGGTACAGAGGAGATTGGTTCTAGGGAGAATGGGCATTGTCGAGAGAGCTCAGACGAGACTGGGGGCTGGGATATTGAACCCTGAGAAGAGTGGAACGAATGTTTTGAGCAATGAGGAAAATGGTCACTGAGGAGATTAAACTCTGGAAGAATGGGCACGGTGGCGATTGGCCAATGGGGTGAACTGTTGTCTGACCAGGGATGCTTGCTGGTGCAGCCTTAGCCCTAATGAACACCGAACTCTGAAATAGTGTCTATGGAGCTATAACCTCCCCCCATAATCGCAACCCAAATTTCTCACTCCTTGTTGGTAGAATGAAATCTGCATTCTATTCTCTACCCAGACTCCTGTGACCTGGTTACTCTGGCCCTGTCGCACCTACTGGGGATGGGATTCTTAAGAGATGGAATTGCCCTATTGGTAGCCTTTCTCATTTCAGAACATGTTTTCTCATTTCAGAACTGGTACTAGAATTTCTCCTCCGGTACAGCATGGACTGTGTGGTTAGCAGAACAGGAACCTTTCATTTTCTATGATAACGTCCCCAAGCTGAACTTCTTAGTTCACGTGTGTCTTCTTCACTGCAGTTAAAGCTCTTCCTTCTCACCAGTGTAGGGGCTGGAACATCCGGTGATTAGAACTGAGTCTTCCCCAACAAAGAAAGCCATCCATTTATCTTTTAATCTGAATAAGGCATGCCTTGACTCAAACAAACACAACTTTGATTGAACTATGGGCTTTCCATATTGGGTCTTAATCTGTGAACTTTTATAATAAACAGGTACCAAAAACATGTGTATGTGTTCATTTCTGCTACTATCGGTTTTTGTCAAGTCAATATAATAACTGATTTAAGAGGCAGAATTCAGTACAAAGTTTAACCATCCCTTTGAACAGATCGGAATTAATTTGAATTTTGTTTTCCCACTGGGCAATTTAAAATGTGTATTGACCCATAAAGGTGTAAATGATTGAAAGTGCTATTTGAGAGAAACCACTAACTTAGGTGTAGGAATACAAAGCAAGTGCAAAATTCTATTTGACAAAACAAGATCTTTAAAAATGTGTGTTCATGGACAGTAAGTAAAAGTAATGTGAACTCTTAAGAAATTTGAAATTTCTCACATACTGCTTTTCAAAGAAGTAAATGTTCCCTGTCAACTTCATCTTTATTTCCAAATGCGTTTATCTTTATCCAGATATTACATACTGAACCATAAAACCCAGCTTTATAACGTTCTGGTTTTTTTTCCAGCATTTTCATGTAAGTCCAGAACAATCAAATCTGTTTAAAACAATTGTAGATGTTCTTCCCTAGAACCTATTTGCACAAAGATCTCGTCAGTAAATTCCCTGTAGCCACCTCCAGTATTTGATAGAAAAAAAAAAAAAAAAGATGTTATATACCGCTACACTGTTCTTCCCAAGGTGAGTGAACACTGAATTATTATATACCCTTCATCACTAATGAAGCTGCTCTTGCTTCCTTTTCTTTTCATGATGAGAAACCTACAGAATGCCAGTGTGTGGTCTTCAGCTACTTGTAGGTGTATGAGTAGAATAAACGCTAATGCCAAAGAAAGACTCACAACACTATCTGAACATGCTGTCTTTCTCAAATAATGCCTGCGACACAGTTCCTTCTCTGTTTGGGAGCAGCAAGGGTAACCCCTTCATGCACCCTATCAATGGCTGCATATTTCTGTAGTGAGAGATAGGAAACTTGTTGGCTTTGGGTCTTCAGTGAGGAGAAAATTTTGATTACTACAAATAAATGAAAAAAAAAAATCACATGTGCACATGTCACTGATCTGTAACTATAGCTACACAAAACATAGTATAGACAACACTATGCTTAAAACTTTGAGGACATTTAGATTATGGAATCAACTAGAAACTCCTTAGTAGTTACCTAACTGTTCCCTTATTGTTGATAAAGCTTGGATAACTGCTGGGGCAAATTAGATAAACAGACAATTGTAAACCAGGCGGAGGTGGCACATGCCTTTAATTCCAGTGCTTGCAGAGGTAGGCAGATCTCTGTGAGTTCAAGGCCAGCCTGGTCCACAGAGCGAATACAGGACAAGTTCCAAGCTATGACACTGAAAAACCCTGTCTGGAAAAATTAATAATAATAATAATCAGACAACTGTAATAAGTAAAATAAAGCACAAAGAAATATAAGAACCTCACATATCCATAAAGATTATGCGCATTTATAAAGTCCTTGGTATAGTTTTCAAAGGGATGTGGAACAATAAAAGGTGAGTGAGATTTCTAGGTGCCCCAGACTAACAACCAATGAGATCTGCAGTCATCATGGACAAAGAAGTATAAAGAGCAAGGACAAGACTGCTGTGAAACATGAAGTTCTGCATCCCAAACAAAAGCGTAAACTGCCTGAGCCTGAGAGATGATGGCTCACTGGGGCCACTGCTTTCATTTATGTTGCTGTGATAGAACATTCTGACCAAAAGCAGCTGAGTGAAGAAAGGATTTTATCTAGCTAATAATTCTAGATCGCAGTCTGTTACTGAGGAAGCCAAGGCAGGACCTCAAAGCAGTCACTTCCACAGTCAAAACCAGAAAGAGATGAATGTGCCTGTGCTGCTGCTCATCCTGTCCTGTGTAGTTCAGGACACCCTGCCCAGGGAATGGTGCTACCCACTGTGGACTGGCTCTTCCCATGTGGGTTAATGATCAGGACAATCCCCTATATATGCTCACAGGCTAACTTGCTCTAGACAGACCCTCTAGACCTGAGCTTCCTTCTCAGGTGGTTCTAATTGTGGCAAGTTGACAAGTGAAACTAATCAGCACAGTGGCTAAAAGCATTTGCCATCAGTCATGATGAAATGAGTTCTAGTCTTTGAACCAACTGACTTGGTGAAAGACGAGGACTGACTCCTAGGAGCTGTCCTGTGACCACATTCACAGAATGGACTATGGATTGCCTGTACTCGAACTTCCCAGTACACACACACACACACACACACACACACTCACAGACCTCATCACAAGAAATATTCTTTCTAGAATCACCAGTCTTTCTTGACTCATCTTACTAGAATAAATAATCTAGATAGACGCTCTGTAGGATTCATCCTCTTAATATAAACTGGACTAGGACTACCATGGTCACTAGGACTGCCACGAATATCAAACATATCATTTGAAAACTCAGAGGATTTAGACACTGCCTCCAAATAACCAAGATTGGGCAAACTAAATCCCTTATTATTAAACAGCAGAATGAATTTGATAGGGCAGCCCGGGCCACTCGGGTGCGAACTCCAACAGAAATCTGAAAGAAGGATCCAGAGCTATGCTGTTGGCTACAAAGTGGATGCACAGTCAGGCGGGAGAATTCAGCAGTGTCAGCTGAACTACATCTCTGCAAGGGCTGCATGTCTCAGCACAGTGGCAGGGGGGTATATGTGGGAAAAGACTGAACCATAAATAGAATGCATTTTTTAAAAGTTCAACCTGATACAGACATTACCTCGAATAGAAACAATCGTTCTTCCATCTTTTTGTTGTTGTTGTTTTCCTTCTTTTGTTGTTCGTAATCTTCTCTCATACAATATATCCCAACTGCAGCCTCCACTCCCTCCACTCCTCCCAGCCTCCCCACACACCTCTCCTCCCTCCACTCTACCATTCCTCCGTTTCCCTTCAAAAAAGAGCAGGTCTCCCAGGAACATCCAATGAACATGGCATAACAAGATGCAATACCGCTAGCACAAACCCTCTTAGCAAGGCTTGACGAAACAACCCAGTAGGAGCAAAGGGGTCCCAAAAGCAGGCAAAAGAGTAAGAGACAACCCTACTACAACTGTGGAGGGTCCCACAAAAAAAACCCCAAACCCCAAGCTAAACAACCACAAAGTCTCTTCTTTCTTAATCAGATGTTTGAAATGTAAAAACCTTTCCAACAAGATTAATCAAGGAACAAAGAAATTGTGATCATATATATATATATATATATATATATAGTTATATATATATATATATATATATATAGTGTGTGTGTGTGTGTGTGTGTGTGTGTGTATGACAAAATAGTAACTCAAACATTTTATTCCTGATTGATAAATTAAAAGTTGATTTCTCTCAACTGGTTGTTCACAGATTACTATAATGTAGTCCTTGAGATCAATGAACCACTCTCCTTGCCTATAAAAACATACATAGATGAGCAGTTCTCATTTCTATTTAATAAATATAACCATTTGCTAAGGGATGATTATACCCTTCTGTCATCAGACCTATGTCCATGCAAAATAACCACAGATCCATACTTAAGATTCATGAAAAATTGGCTTAAGAAATCTAGGTGTTTTTGTTTTAGTCACAAATGAGACTTTCATGGCGATTATTCAACAGGTCAGTTTGAATCTTGCAAGAAGCAGATCCCGAGACAGATGTATCACTGATTTGCTGGTAGGATCAAAGAGGGGTTCTGCACAGAAAGGGATTCTGTGTCTGAGGAATGTGTGGTGTCTCTGACAGTAAAAAGAGAAGGAAGGGAACTATCTATCATCCTAAAACAGTTTGACTATCAGCAGAGCATGGCACAGGACTAAAGTCACCCAAGTCTGGTGGTTCTGTTCTATCCTGTTATGGGCAGGAAACTGTTGAGGAAGAATGTATGGCCTTTCAAGAAAAGCTTTGGTGAATCTCAAAAGTGTAGCAACTGTGGACTACTTGCCAACCACTTCTGCAGTTGGTTCTCTTGCAAGCATAAAGTGGCGATGTCCTTGACCACCACAGCTCAACCTCCATTTGTCTCTGAGAAACTGAATTTATACATTCTTAAGACATAGTCACTCATTCCCATGGCCCTCTAGTCTTGAGAGAAGCTTTAAAATAGAAAGAGTAGAGTAGATCACAATCCTATCTCATCCCTGGCCCTGGGTAAACATAACACACTACGATAACAATATTTGTCTAGTCACTACTAACTGATTCAGAGGCCTCCATGAGATTCACCTAAAATCCACATATCATCTCTATTTCCTTATAGTATAATTAGCCATATTATACTGTGGATCAACTATTCCTGTCTGTAATCTACTTTATTATGGAACATATCCTGAATTGCAGATCACTTTTTACCCCACGGAGACAATAGTATGTTTCTACCAATGGTCAGTAACAGCAGAAACTGCTTTATTGGACAGAATATAGTATTCTAGGCATCGGTGTACTTTTCCCAGTAGGGCTTATAAAATCCACATTCTGCCTCATTAACCCCAAATGACATATCCAGCACTGCAGGGTGGCCACAGGACTGAGGGATTTGGGCAGCCTAGACATGGTACACTGTGAAAACACATTTTGTCTACAGCCCACATCTCTTAGTCTGTTTTTTTTAAATATATATCATAAAATTTATCCAGATCCAGGAGCTAAACAAGAGATCATTACCTTTAATAGAGAAGACTACCTGCAGTTCGTGTTTCCCAAATGTATCTTGTTCTGTGAATAGATATTAAGCAACACCTTTACTGGCTATCATCATTTTCTCCAGAGATGCCATAATTACCCACAGTTACTTACAAGACAATTCTCTGTGATTGTTCCTCTAACCTTCCTGGCCATTGTAACTGAGATCCCATGATATTAGTCAAGCAAACATCACCAAATGGCTTTTATTAATTTGGGCCTCATGATTCCCTTCACTGTTAATGGACCCAGGGCTGTGAGCACTTCAGCCATCATGTCTGACTAGAAGGGCTACCGCTGTGTTTCAATGATGCCATAAACGCCCTTTCTACTCGCTATTCTGAAGGTCTTGATGAATGTGTGTCTCCTGAGTTCTTCCATGTAGCATAGTCCTTTGGCTGATCTTCTGGTCTCAGATGATATACCCATCCCAACAAGTCCACTTGTCTAACATTTCTTACTTCATTGAAGGGAACCCAGACACTTCTACTCTGTTTATCACAGTCCATCATTTTCTCCTGGTTTCTATTTGCCACACTTTCACTCTGAGTTTTTCTTGTTGTCTAGGGTCACTGCTACAGTGTTGAAGCCTCTGTTGCAATGAAAAACACCTGAGCGACCGAAGTCTTGTTTGTTTAGATTTACATTTTGCTGACTTGACCAAATATCCATAAATCATAGGGGAATGCCCTTGGATCTAATTGGTTCATGTTTACTATTTTTGCAGCTCCTTTTGCTTCAATCTGCTCTTTCCATTAGGAAATGCAACTTATCTCCAGCCAAGTAATACTGAGCTTTTACGTGTTAATTATCAGCCTACCTTAGAGGAGGTGGGACTACTCCTAAGCAATGGAGTAGTGACTCTGTTGCTTTGCTGAGAACTTGTAATTTTACTGATATTCCTTGATAGAGAAGGGAGGATACCTATGCAAACAAAGATGTTATACACATCTACTTAGCTAAAGTAGTTTGTATTGTTGTATAACAAACTACCCCAAGCTTGGCAACTTAAATCAACACACATTTATTATTTCCAAGTTTCTTTAGGTCAAAAGTCCAGGCACAGCGTATAGCTTGGCGGGATCCTCTGCTTAGGTTCAAACAAGATTACAATCAAAAGGCAGCTTAGCTGTGTTCTCAGTAAAAGGCTTGCCTGGCAAAATTTTCAAACCCACTTAAGCAGTCAAGAATTAGCCCTTAAGACTGTGTGGCAGATGTTTCAAGTTTCCTCCTGGTTCTCAGCTACAGGTTCCCTCCAGTCCTAAAGGAAGTGTAAATTCTATGTTATTTGAGCCTCTCCATAAACGGGCTCAAAAGCAAGAGAGAGGTGTCTTCATTCTTCTAGTATAGAGTATTATATAATGAAACAAAACCGCAAAAGTGATATCTCACTTCCACTGTGGTGTGTGGTGTGTGTATGTGTGTGTGTGTGTGTGTGTGTGTGTGTGTGTGTGTGTGTGTGTGTTTGCTGAGCTACAATTTAGGGACTCATGGGTTATAAACAATCTACTGCTGACATGCCCTTAAGTCTTCGTACCACAGTCTACTAAGGTTAGGCCCAAGTCAGGGGTCCCATTTGTTCATTGGGAACAGATCACACAAGAATGTGGATCTTTAAGGGTCCCTTCATGGCTTGTTCATCACAAGTGTAAAAAATTCTTTGGGGATATTGACAAAGAGGTTTATAGCTGATATTTCAGCAAACCAGATTGTTCTAAGTGTAACACAAATAATAAATCCTACAGACATATATTGGGATTGATACTGAAAATAAAAAAAAGCAAAGGTGCCAGCTAGTACCTCTGATCTCTACAAAGGGCTGGGAAGATCCTGTCCTCACCATGGCTGGAAACTAAATCTCAGAATACGATAAGAGACACTGGGCTCCTGCCTTTTATATACCTCTCTAGGACTGGGATTAAAAGTGTGAGCTCTGTTTCTCTTTTAGGCTGATTCACTCTTATGTAGCCCTGGGTGGCCTTGAACTCAGAGATTTATCTGCCTCTGTCTTCTGAGTCCTGGGATTAAAGATGTAGCCACCACTGTCAAGATTCTATGGCTGTGGCTAGCTTTACATTCTGATCCTTCAGGTGAGCTTTATTAAATCATAAACAATATATCACCACAATTCCCCCTTTTTGTCTAATACAAAAAGGAAGTTTACAACTAACATAAGAAAAACTATATACAATAAGTACAATAACTATATGCAATACCTAAGCAGGATCCTGGCCTTATTAGAACAGGCCTTTCTTGCCTGCAAAATTAAATGTTTTGAGAGTTATTAACGAGAAAATCTTCAGTTGCTCTAAAGCCATTACAGCTTTTGCTAAATGAGGTAAGGGTCACCTAAATCACTAGAGGTTGTCTTAGTCAGTGTTTTATTGCTGTGAAGAGAAACCAGGACCAAGGCAGATAAAGCACTTAATTGGGACTTCTTACAATTTAGCAATTCAGTCCAATACCATCATGATGTAATGGAACATGGTGGCATGCAGACAGACACGGTGCTGAAGTAGGTAGAGAGTTCTACATCTGATCCTTAGGCAGTAGGAAGAGGGAAAAACTGAGCTTGGCTTTTGAAACCTCAAAGCCCACTGCCAGTGATACACTTCCTCCAACAAGATCATACACTGCAGTAAGGCCACCTAATCCTTCTCAAATAGTGCCACTCATGGATGACTATGCATTCAAATATGTGTGCCTATAGGGACCATTCTTTCTCAAATCACCACAGCTGTCCTCTGGTTTCCTACCTACATAGAAACTATTTGCCACCCTCACTCTGTTTCTAGTTTATCCCTTTGCAGATAGACATCGTGGCAAATTAGTAATGATCTGACAACGCCACCATTGTTACAGGCATCATTGTCCCAATACATTTCAAAGGCCTGGATGGCTGTACTGGTGAGGACATTCCTCACATTGGGAAGGCTCTTCTAGGCTGTCAGTGGACAATCTGCAGTAACTACTCCTCTGCCTGCATGCCCCAGATTCTAGTCAAGTAGGTGTCCCCACACAGCTGGTCCAAGCAATGCTGTCCCTAAACTACATTTACTGCATGCCTTTTGAAACCTCTTGTATAGCAACTGGATTAGTTTAAGCCCTATGAGAAGCATACACCAAGGTAAATTTCCGAAGTCTTTATTTGGGGTCACTATCAGGGCTACACATCAGGTGCAGGAGTAGAAATGTGACTTTTGAGGCTGCAACGAAGACAAAACATCTATGAAATTAATGAGGAAAGAAAGGAGGATGAAGGAGTAGGAACTTCTGAGAAATGTTTCAGTCATCAAGGTGAAGAGTTCAAAGCGCTGTTTGCCCAAGCTCCTGCACTAGCCCTTCTGCGATCAGGTACCAGCTGGCTACAGGGTCCTGGGATGACAGCGGCCTCTAGGAGAAGCTGAGCATGAGGTGCAGTTGCCTCTGAAAGAGGGAGGATGCTCAAAGATCTGTGCTCCCTTCCCAGCAGCTGGTTGTTCTTCCCTCTAGTTTGCATGGATCCCAAACATTAGTGATTAACTCCAAGGTACCAATACTGCATCTATGTCACTTTAATGAAAGAAACAAAAGCATTTACCCCTTGGAGCCGTTGAACCAAGGGCGAGTCCAGATTTCAATTCTCTCTTACATGTTCCCTGTGTCTTCTATCCTCTGCCTGTTTGTGTGTGAGTCTGAATCTGAACCTACCTGAAGGGTAGCTTGTCAGTCTATTTGTCCTGGTATCTGTCTATCACTATCTGTCTGTCTGCCTGTTTCTGTCCCTAACAAAGGGTTTTACTCTATTTATTGAACATCACAGAATGTAGCACATGAGTAAGAAAAGGGACACTGCTTTATGGCAATCTTCAAGAGTTTTACAAGGCATTCAGTTACTGACTCCAAGTGATTACACCTGAGCCAAACAACAAACATGATTGTTCATCCACCAAAGACCTGTGGCTGCTTTGGACCTCTTACCGTAGATTTTAGGGAGTTGCTTTCAAAATACAAAAGAATATTCTGCTTTCAGCAATCAATACACATGCATTATCTGGGCCAGGAACATGAAAGAGCAGATGATTCAAAATTACAGCTCTGCATTGTTTAGATTGTAAACGTGGATTAAATGGGAAATTCAAGGCAAGTAAGGTTGATGTTACATTGTTCTCTTAAAGACAGATTAAACAAGCAGGTTGACTACACACTGTGATAGCAGTATTACATCCTAAGTGACCTCCAGATGTATAATTAACTCTGGCTGTGAGGTCCAGAAAAGTTCCATTTGCTTAGACTGTAAGAGATATTTTCAAAATATTGCATTGCCATATTGGCTCAGCAAATGGAGTTTGAAAATAATTATTGTTTTAAACATGTAACATATTAAAAGTACTAACTTCAATAATCATGAATAATAATACTGACAAGGTAATACTCAAGAAATCATCCTCTCTGAAGCCATTTATTTAAAGTGATGCTTGTAGGTGAAACATGAAATTTTTAAAATGATGACCAAAGTATCAAATTGCAAAGGAAAGAGTAAAGGCAGAGGTAGAATGTGCTCCTTGATAGCTGAACTTTATAGTTTCACTTTTTAAAGTTATGTGACTGTTATGTGTGCTTTACAAATATAATAAATCTCTTTAAAATTAAAACTCCTTCAAGCAAATAAAAAAGTACATTCGGAGTTTGTGGGAAATAACCAATAGAAGTGGGGCAAGCATTTTGCTAAGTGATACAGAATAGTTATGTTTCTGATCTTCATTCGAAACTGAGCAAATAGTATATTAAATAGAATGGAGTTCTTAATGCAAAATGACTGATTTTAATTATGACTTAGAATTTAAAAAAACATTAATCTCACAAAACTTAGCTCACTTACTCTTTAGCATCATAGCAGGAAAATAACTAACTTCTACAAGGACAAAGGAAGTAATTTACTCACCATTCTAGCAAGAGAAGCTACAATAAGATAGAAACAGGTAAGTTCAAGCATTTTGGAAAGCAACCTTTAAGGAGACTATTAAGACAATATAGGTTGGGAGGCCAATCTGGCTGCAACATCTGTCACCCGTTCATCACTCTTGCTCATCTGGCTGGATAGGAATTCCTATCATCCCATGTGGATCCTTCCCAAAGCTGTGTACTTGGTCATTGTCTTCCGTAGAGCAGGACTGGTCTTACTGAACTCCACAGCTAGAACACCCAAAGGGCTCTTACACGCCAGATATGTAAACAGCAGCTGGTGCCTATTTAAAGAGCTCCAAAGGGTAGTGCAGGAAAAAAAACAAAACAACAACAACAACAAAAAAAAACAAAAAACAAAAAACAAAAACCACAAAACATTATTTAATTAAAATGTGCATGGTAGAAGTTAAAAGCATTTTCAAAAGATAGCTTGCCAGGTGAATTGCCAGGTGAAAGTACTTGCCACCATGTGTTCTGTTTTTAGAACTGATATGGTAGAAGAAGAGAATTAGCTGGTGCAAGTCACCCTCTCACCTCAGTGTGCATGACATGCTACTTCTGCACACACACACACACACACACACATACACACGTGCACGAGTGAGTGTGTGCTCATGAGGGCACACATACACATGCAAATAAATACATGTAATTAAAAATTATTAAGGAACTATTCTCCCCCAAATTATCAAACTCACTCATACTAAACATTGTCCACATATACTACCAGGCTTTAAATTTCACAGCGGTCAGTATCTAAAAGACCAGCAAGAAAAGAGAGCCATTTAGCAGAGGTGAAACCTCTGCAGCCCAAGTGTGCTCACTTGTGACTAACAAATGGTAGGGTCACAACTTGTTGGTTGATGCATGGGCTCTGGGGCCTCTGGAAAGATTTGTCTTTCCAGTTATTCTGTCCTGCTTATCATGATAACACACATCTGGGATCTGAGCACTCAGAAGGATAATCTGGGAGGACGGAGAGTTTAGGACCAGCCTCGGCTGCATAGTGGGATTTTATCCTGAAGAAAAGAAGCAGATGGTTATTGTTGCTCACCAAGTAATTACCAGCCCCAGTGGTTTTTCTGCTTTGGCCCAAAGCTCTTCCGAATTCATATATAGTAGCATGGAGAACAACTATGTGGGAAATGTTATGAGATGAAAAGAAAGACTTTGGAAATGAATGGGGAACTGAAGTAAAACAGTGACAACAGAGAATAAATAGGATTTGTTTCTTCATGAACTCAATGATATTCTTTAAAACTTTTAAAATTGAGAATGGGGGGGAGGATTCTCGATGTTTTGGGCATATGTGGAAATTAATTCCTGCATTAGTATCTAAGCATACAAAAAAAAAAAAGAGAGAGAGAGAATAATTTCTCACACAAATTCAATTTTACTAGTGTCTTCAGAAGTTATTAGAATTCATTTGGACACTGTTTTGTTAATTAGTTTATTTAATGGGGTGTACTGTGAGCATGGCGTGCTGCTGACACGAGATACACAAAATAGATTTTTTTAAAAAATATCAGAGCCTTCTTCTTGAGTTAATAAGCTTTTGGAGCAAAATTAATTACTATTTTTCTCAATGTGTATTTTTAATATCCAGTTCTAATCACATACTCTGGCCGCTTTACATGTCAAAATAAATACTGCCTGCAGGAATTAGAATGCCGCACCAGTGTTGCCATGAAATAATCATTGGTAATGGCTTTAATAACAGGTAGTAGTTTAGCAAGAAGATAAGTAAAACAAGATAACCAGGAAAATGAGACTTGTAAGATGGATCAGTTGGCAGCTGTCCTCAAAAATGGATACCCAAAGCCAGGCATAGTGGTTCACGCTTGAAATCCCCAGGACTCAGGAAACAGGCGGTGGCAGGAGGCTTACTGTGAGTTAGGTGCCAGGCTGGGTTATGAAGTGGTTTCCACTGCCAAAAACAAAGCAGTGGAACCAAATACCCGGAATGCCATGCAGGCAGCAGAGATAGCTGCTCCATTAAGTGGTCTAAAGTGGGTTTGCTGCTGTTGCTGCTGCTGCTGCTTTTGCTCTTGTTGCTGTTGTTGCTACTGTTGCCGCTGGTCTTACTGTTGCTGCTGCTGCTGCTGTTATGTGCCAATCTTCAAATTGCAGGTGTACAGACTGTAGAGAAAATACAGTTCATAGTGTCATATGAAGCTAGTTAATGATTCTAAATTTAAGGTTTAAGGTCCAGCAAGTACACAAATCAAACTCGATCGGTTACATCCTAGATGCATTTTAAAGTCCCAGTAGTTCAATTATTTCTGTTGCAAATGCTTAATTGCCTTTCATCTGCATTGCCATCCTGGTTCTTTTTGTTTTGAAATCTGTCTCAACTGGAGCTTAGTGTCGTTTGCGATCTCATTCCAATTTTCTTCACATATAAGAAAGGAAAAGAAGCACTCAAATAAAGTAAGTTGTTCCTGAGAATTAAAATAGTCATCTCAACATTTCTGCTTTTAGCACATTCAGATATAGTCTTACAAAAAAAAAAAAAAGTTTTCCTTGAATTAAAAAACTAAACTTCACTTGAGCTGGGACATCAGGGAAAAATAAAATCCTCAACTAGCAAGTGAGGGAATTGAGTCTGTTCTACACTTTAATGATCTGGGTATGTGGGCTCTGCAAGGCACTAGACCCCTTGGCATTCTATGTATTCTTCTAAGATGCCTCTCACAGAGTTGAGTGATCTCAACATGTACAGGATGGTCAAGTTACTCATTCATATTTGGCCTTAGTAAATGCAGAGGATCCATGCTAACAAACTGTTTAAATTAGTGAAGTCACTTGAACATTGGGAATGATATTGTTAATCATAACAAAAACTTTGATTGTTTGTTTTTTGGTTTGGTTTTTTCAAGACAAGAGTTCCTCAGTGTAACCCGAGCTGTCCAGGAATTAGCTCTTATAGAGCAGGCTAGCCTTGAACTCACAGAGATCCACCTGCCTTTGCCTCACAAGTGATGGGATTAAAGGTGTGTGCCAACAATAAATTTGAAATAAATGAACTATAGGCTTTTCTTGCTCATCATTATAGCAAGTAAATTAATAGTAGAGGAGTTTTAACTTACTACTGACTCTATTACTAGGCCGTGAAATGAGTTGGTATTTAAGTCTCTATATCAGAAAGCACCACAGCCAGAGACCTGGGGTACATTATTCACATGCAAGTAAGGCTGACTCACTGAGTGTCTATCAACCCAATTCCCACCCCTCTACTTTCCCTCATTTATCCCTAGAGTGATCAAATAAATGACATCCCTAAGCCCCTGTGTGTGCAAGACATTGTTTTGCATTAACTCTCTGAGTTATTTTGAACACTCAAAGTATTCATGAAGTAACTATAGAAACATATTAGATGAACAACTGGGAGATAAGAGCCAGGAAGATCTCCAAGAGACCATCAGGAACACAGAGAAAAACTGTTGTCTCCATTTTGCCTGAGGACTCTGACTAGAGCTTGTTTAGCATCTGGTAGTAGGTATATTAATCACTTTGACAATGTGAATATATTTAAAAAACAAAATATAACTCCATTTGAACAATCCCTACTTGCAAGAAATTTAAGCCAACCTGAACTATATAGCCCATCCCAAGCCAGTCTAGGCTACAGCATGACACCCTGTTTCGAGACAGTAATTCATAAAGCTATCTGAAAATGTATCAGTGTCACAGAATTAAAACACAGCTCACATTTCATTTGTATAATACAGTATTCTAAATAGTTTTAGAAAAGACATTATACAGGAGAAAGGCAAATAGAGCCTGGTCTGAATATGGTTACTTTAATGTTTCAATGACATAGCCAAGCCTCTGAATGTATCTTAGATTCAGTTTCTATGAATGCAAATTGATGTCTGTTCTTTCAAATAATCTCATGCTGGAACTCTTCTGGCTTCTGGCTTGGAGCATACTTGTAACCCAGTTGACTCAAAATTCTTACAAGAAAGAATTGTTCAAACAAGATATTCATATACCTCCTAACGACCATGTTCTAACCACAGTCCTCAGGGAAGGGCAAGATGGCCTTTTCTCTGTGTCCCTAATGATCTTTTGGAGAATTTTTTATGAGTTCTGGTCCACCATGTGTCTGTGAACCCCCCTCCCCCGTGGATAATTTGAGGAGGTAGCACAGTACTCATGACAAAATAGGTGCTCAATAATAAATGATATGATTATCTGTTGATTATTTTGTTAAATATTGTTATATTTATAGACTGTCTAATCCCCCCATATGTGCTAATGCTCCAAGGGGACATGATTGTGCTCATATCATATATGAGGAAACTGAGACAGAACATCTGTCTCACAGACATTATGAGCTTTTTGGAAAACCACTCATATTTATTCCAACAGACCCTACTTGACTGCTTCCAAAGTCCTATCATGGCACCTAGGCTGCAGTGCTCAACCCTAGTTTTATGACTAGATGGCATTTGAGCTCTATGTCAGTGCAGAAACATCTATGTAGAAACGGGATCTATAAGATCCCAGGGTTCTAAGGAATGTGCTGGTGACTCTCACAAAGGCAGCAGGCGGGGAAATTTGTATGGATAGAGTATTGTTAGGAGCTTTCCATCTAGGAAATTTTCTGAGAAAAGAATTATGCTTGAAACCTTGAGGATACTGTTTAATTTTTTTCCTGGTCATTCCCCTTTTGTAAATGATCATGTTGGAATGTGCATGTATTTTCCCACATCTTGAATTTTATACACACTTATAAATGTATAAGTTTTATACACACTTACAAAAAGGGAGCTGTTCATTTGAAATGATCTGACTCCTTTATGTCTCCTCTATGTGGCTGATGCAAATCGTTCCTGAATGAAGAATGGTATTTAAAATGCTTTAAAATAGAATAAAAGGAGAACACTTAAGACTAACACAATGAATTCCCCCATGTATGCAAACTGCTAGTAAACTGGTTTGCAGCTTCTAATAAGGATTTACTGTACCAGGATTCACATGTTTCAAAGGCACGATGGAGACAAAAGGCAAATTTAAGGTTTCATTTTAGATTTTCCCTGGGCCTAAGAATTATCCTGTTCCTCTTCTCTCAAACCCTAAGTCTTCCCACTGTGAGAGTGATGAGTCAGAGGTCATGGTTGAGTATAAGGAAAGAACATTTTCCAGGCACAACAGGAGAACTGCACATAAGAACTCACAGAGGTCATAACTGCATACCCAAGGCTTCTGCATGGCCCCTGGTAAGTCAACCTCACTCCAGGGAAGGCTGCTAATATGGGTAAGCAAATTAGATTTTATTGGTGAGAGACAGAGAGACAGAGAAACAGAGGATAATAAAGTCGGATGGGTAAGGAAGAGGGGTGGATCTGGGAGGAGTTGGGTAGAGTGCATAACACATCGTTAGAAGGAGCCATTTTAGGTTTAAAGAGAAATCTGGCACCAGGGAATTGTACAGAGATCCACAAGGATGAACCCAACTAAGAATCTAAGCAATAGTGGAGAAGCTACCTTAAATGCCCTTCCCCTATAATGAGATTGATGACTACCTTATATGCCATCCTAGAGCCTTCATCCAGTAGCTGATGGAAGCAGAAGCAGACACCCACAGCTAAACACTGAGCTGAACTCCTGGAATCCAGTTACAGAGAGGCAGGAGTAATGAGCAAAGGGGTCAGGACCAGGCTACAGAAACCCACAGAAACAGGTGACCTGAACAAGTGGGAACTCATGGACCCTAGTCTGACAGCTGGGAAACCAGAATAGGACCAAACCAGGCCTTCTGAACATGAGTGTCAGCTAGGAGGACTGGGCAGTCTATGGGACCTCTGGCAGTGAAACCAGGATGTATCCCTAGTGCATGAACGAACTTCAGGAGCTCCTTCACCAAGGAAGGATATTCCTTTAGCCTAGCGACACGGGTAACAGCCTGGACCCTACCCTAAATGATTTGTCAGATTTTGATGATCCCTCATGGAAGGCTTCACCCTCCCTGGGGAGTGGATGGGGGATGGGATGAGAGGGCAGGTTGGGGGCATGGGAGGATGGGAGGGAAAGGGAACTGGGATTGATATGTAAAACAAGATTGTTTCCAATTTAAATATAATTTTAAAAAAAAGAAAAAGGTATTATCTTACTGGAAATTTGAATGTGATTTCTTGCTTAGTTAACTGTTGGGAAATGTAAGTACTTGTCCCTTACAGCTCTCTTTCTCCCCACCCAGCTGAAGAACTCCAGTGCTCTCAAGGTTGAGCAAACAAGGTTGTTCTTAGAACTTTCAGGTGTGCAGTGCCCATGCCTTGACCCCAGGTGTGGGTGGTGCATGACTTCCTCCTACGTTCAGCCCATCCCCTGGCTTGGGTGTATAAGCCCATTACTCTCTAATAAACGGCAGCTGCTGCTTCTTCACTTCTCATGGTGGTCTGTTAGGTGCTTCAATCCTGATAACCTCTGCCAGCTCCGTACTGTGGCCACGTGGGCGTGGCAGTTAACATAGTAGACATTGTTCTCTGAACTCTGCAAACTTTGAAGTATCTGTAAAATTGACATGCATCAGAACATATTCTGAGGAAAAGGATTTTAGAACATGATTATTCTCCTGCCATGACTACACTGGTGGCTGCAGGCAGATTCGCCAGTTTCCTCTTTGCAGTTAAATGTTACCTATTCCCTATGTGGTACAGGCAAAGCCAACTCAAAGCCAACTAACCCTTCAGCGTTTTCCTTGTTCCATGGCTGAGGCTCTAGGGCATACCCCAAAACAGCGACTTGTCTTAAAGGTGAACCTTATGACAGTGTTCACCTTGACATGAGATAACCTTGAAATCACATCACAGGAAACGTGGATGGCCTGAAAACAGTATCATTTTGACTGTGAAAATTATATGCATCAACGACAACCTTAGAAATGGCTTTGTGAGTATAATAAATAGCTTTGTAAAAGCAGCGGATGGAACGATTAAGCACCATTACTGCTTTTTAGAACACCTTTACCATTTCTACAAAAAACTATTCTTTAAAATTATTTCAGTTTGGTGAGAGATATTTATTAGTGAGTTCTGAGAAATTTCTGACAATACTAATTTTTAACTACTTAAAACCATTCTTATTTGAAGATATAAAAATATATACAGGAGAATTTTAAAATCTTTTCTCAAAAAAATTACTACTTGCCCAGAGGTAAGCACAATGGGAAGTGATGTGCCTAGTCTTCAGTATGTTTTCCCTAGTAATATCATCTTCCATGCTTGACACAGGGCAATGCTTTCAATACTCTCCAGTAACTAGCTTAGCCATGTGCTTATATTAATCCATGTATATTTACTTAAAAAATCTTGAATCCACGATCCAGGCATGGTGATAGACATCTCTAAATCCCATACTCAATAGACTGAGCTTGGAGGATTTCTGTAGGAGGCTGCCCGAGCTACATAACTAGATAGTACCAGACAAACCAGGTCTATAGAAAAATACTATTTCACAAGAAAGAAAAACAAAGCTTGAATTTTGAACTCTTCTAGAAGCTTCTAGTGTTGAAGACTTTGGCTTCCAACCTGTGGCAGCACCCATAGGTAGTAGAGCCTTCAGACATGGGCCAAGTGGAAGAAAGTTATGTATGACTCTTAAATTGCTATTAGGACCCTGGCCCTTAACCTCTCTCTCTCTCTCTCTCTCTCTCTCTCTCTCTCTCTCTCTCTCTCTCTCTCTCTCTCTCTGTGTGTGTGTGTGTGTGTGTGTGTGTGTGTTTCTCTCTCTTTCTCTCTTTCCCCTCTCCCTCTCTGTTTCCTAGTCATCATGGGATACTGCCTTTGGAACAGCCCAATGAACCATGGACCTTCAAATCCCATAATCCCCCTGAAAACATTTATCTCTTTAAGATGACTACCTCAGGTATTTCAACACAGTAATGAAAGCTGACTACTGCATTAACTCAGAATGGACTAGATTCGGGTTACTATTATTATTCGTAATTAGAAAGAAAGCTTTAATAACAAGTACTTGTTCCAGGTAGCTTGTGCACCTGTGCGAATCCTGTTTGCAAAATGTTGCAGTTAAAGTACCTGAGGATTTTTTTTTTTAGAAGCAATGAATAATTCCATACAAGTAAATGATTCATTTTAATGGTTATAATCTTCACCAAGGCAATTTCTTTTTCATAATGTAGAATTAAGCATTCTGACTTAAAGCTGCAACCTCTGGAAATTGATTCATGGACCTTCAGCACTATAGGTGGGACTCCTGAACCCTAGACAAAGATCTGCTTATAAAACCCCAAGGTGAAAGTTCAAACTTTTCAATGTGTAGCAGAGAGTATCTGGAATTGGAAATCAAGTGACTTAACTTTGAATTTCAGTGCTGCCAAGTTTTTGACTATACTATCTTGCTATCTCAGGGCTCTCCCATGAGGAAGTAGCTTAGCATTCTTCCTTAGTCATCAGAAAGAAAAGCCACAGGAGGTTCCATGTCCCAGAGTAAAGCCACAGGATGCAACTTGCTTTAAAGACTAGAGACATGCTGTGTGAAGTGCTAAACGTGTTTCATCAGTTTATGGTTCCCGGAGTCCTTGTAGTAATAGATGGGAGTCTGTTTGAATGGAATGCCATGTACGCAATACATTTTCTTGACTCGATGGATCTGTTATTTAAAATACCTTATATAACTCATTTCTTCCCACAAGCCTTTGGGAAAAGACACAGTACATCAGGACAAACTTCACCCCTGATGGTTCTGGAGAGAGCACAGAATGGTTATGCATCCAAGAGAAATCCTAAGACTTCTCTGTTATATGGTAGTTAATGAGATTTTAGGGGTTATAGCTTTCTAAAAGCTATACTTAATGCCAAGATTCTGTGCTGTACAGGTGTGCCATATTTCTAACAGTCCAAATTATTTTTTTAATATTGTAGCACACCAAGCCTTATGACAAAAATAATAAATCCGGGAATGTAAAGGTCATGGGAATTAAAAACTAGGAACAGTTTAAACTGTAGGATTTCTGTCTTCGGTGGGGTTCCTATTGCTATAATGAAGTACCATGACCAAAGCACAAATTGGGAGTGAAATTGTTTATTTGACACTTACATGTCACTGTCATTCTTGAAGGAGCCAGGACACGAATACAAACAGGGCAGGAACCTGGAGGCAGGAGCTGATGCAGAGTCCATGGAGGGTGCTGCTTACTGGCTTGTTCAACATGGCTTGTTCTGTCTGAATTGTTATAGAACAAAGGACTACAGCTCAGGGATAGACCACCAGTGGGCTGGGCCCTCTCACATCAATAACTAATTCAGAAAATGCCATAACGTACTTTGAAGGCACTTCCTTTCAGATGACTCTAGCTTGTATGAAGCTGACATAAAACTGTGACATAAAACTGTACAGCACAATTTCCATGGGTAATGATGTTCTCTGCTGTAGATGGCATTTGTTCATTAGCAGATGCTTCTTGGATACACAATGTGTTTACCACATCCGGAAGGAGAGACACAAAATGGTAGGCCTTTCTGTTGTCATGGTAGGGCTAGATCTGAGAAGTTGAACATTTGGGAATTTGAAAGGCTATCTTAAGGTTGCCTCCTTCATCTGCTATAACCCCTTGGAGAACGTGGGAGTGGCTATTTATAGTCTTCTGTGGGGAAAATAATACTCCAGGCAAAATGTAACTGGAGAGATTATTTTTCCAACAACTACATGCTTTCCCCTTCAGCATGCAAAATTTCTTCCACATTACCAAATACCTTGGGTGATGAAGACACAGGATCAGAACAGCACCAAGATCAAGGGGCAGGAACTTTTGCTATTTTAGTTCTTTCTTGCCCGGCTTATTATTTGTTGTGGAATTATATCTAACTGATGTAATGGTATAGTTTTGAATACATTTGCATGGTATAGCTAGTTAGTTGTGCTGTAGTATCCCAAGAAAACATAGGAGAAAGAAAATCTATTCATGAGAAAATGTGCTAGAATTTAGTAATTGGAGGACTTTCTACTTCTGAGTAACAGTGTTAAAGTTGTGTTTTGGCCACAGAAAGGCAAAGTATCTCCTGAGACCCAGAGTTGTTCTGTGTCTTTCTCAAATATAGAAGTTGGGGCCTTGAATTATCTAGATCATTTAAGTGCAATCATGAACCCAAGATATCTGTGATCTATTTTTTAAGTTATGCCTGAGTTTAAATTTAGAACACTCAACTTAAACATACAGAGCCATTATCAGGCAATAAGGGATAATCATTATCATTACAGTGACTAAGGCAAAGACATTTTAACTTTCCCCAAATCTGAGAACCTTCAAAAGAAGACAAAGAAAAGAATACAGAGCAAAAACACTTGCAAACCACTTGAAGCTGCTGTTCCATATGTTTTTTTCTTCTTTCTTTTTCCAAAGACTGTGTCTCTCCATGTCATACTGGAATCCTAAATGTCCTGCAACTCTCTTTGTAGACAAGGCTAGCCTTGATCTAACAGAGATCCATCTGCTCCTGCCTTCTAAGTGCTGAGATTAAAGGTGTGTGTTACCATACCCAACTCATGAATGCTCTTCTTATCCTATGCTTTTAGGGTTTTTGACATAATCATACTTTGTGGTCCAGTCATCTCATGTACAAAGTCTGTGCATATAATAATTGTATTGTTAATAACTGAGATAATACATTAGAAATCCTCATGAACAGTTGACCAATCTGGAAGACAATCAAAGTCCCCCAGATCATCTAGTTTCATTTTAATTTGTAGCATATTTGTCTTTTCCATGGAGCTTATAATATGCAGTTCACAAATGCCTGAAAATTAATGAACTAGAAATAGGAGGAAAGGATGAGGAAGTCCATGACCTGCATTGTAAGATAATTATATACTTTCGTGCAAGGATGAGAAACAAGCGCTGGTCATGATAGTACAGATTCAGAGAATGCTCTACAGAAAAGGAGGAAGAAGGATAGATAGTAAGTTCCAGACTAGCTATATGGAGGAAACTTTTATCAGTAAACCGAGATCTGGTATGTATCTCAATGGTAGAATGCTTGAATAGCATGCATAAGCCTTGGGCTCCATACTTAGAACTGAAAGAGAAAGAGGGGTAGGAAGGAAGGAAGAAATGGAGGAAGTACAAGAGGGAAGGAAGGGAATGAGTAAAGGAAGGAAGAGAGAACTCTGTCTCCAGTTTGTTTTTAAGCAACTCAGTATATACTAACATTAAACTTCAGAATTGGAGTTACTGTCAAATACTGTATTATGTGCGCCGTCTGCAGAGGAAGAGTAGTAGGAGAAAGATGATGTCAGAGAAAAGATAGCTGGAGTTTATTTTGAAGATATACACTGTCATCAATGATATTTGGAGGTTAAGACAACTTATAATTCTGATACTAAAAAAGGACAAAAAAAAAAAAAAACCTGTCACAATTAAAAACGCCATGCCTTTGTCTCCAATGATAGCTCATTAAGTATAGCACTGTATTAGACAGACCTCCTGATTGAGGAAAATAGGACTATCGATACCCAATCAAGGTCATTTCTGAATACCTACTAATAATGTGTAAGTTTCCATTAAACTGCAACAAAAACAATGCTGATATAACATTGAGGTAAACTTAAACAAGGAAACTACTGAGAATGGGTGTTCTTGCTGCTCAGGGAATGTGCTCTCCTGGCAGGGTGTACCCATGAAACCCATTTGCGAAGAAATCAATAGCATTTTTGTCTGTTCCTAATTTGGTTACTACCAGCTGATAGTTGCTAGGCACATGGTCAGCAAAAGGATGCTGAGATTTTTCATCAACTTTTATGAAAACCAAACTGTGTGACGGGGCAGCTCCTAATGAAATGCCTGCTAAGCTTAACAGATATTTGGCCCAGGCAGTGATTCGAAACACCAGCCATGGGGCTCCCTCATTAGGAGACTTGCTGTCAAGAAAGCCATCAGCAGCAGAGACTATGTAGAGAGTTAGGGTGTGCTGTGCATTTCCCCAGCTTGGCAGGAACATCAAATGCTGAGAAATAATGCTGATGACAAGGAGAACAGGAAGGGAGCAGGTGCACTGCTAAATTAGTCAGAAGTTATCTTTATGCATATGAAAATTTGAACAGGTTTTCTAATGTATTATTAGTTGGTATTTGAGAACCACAGAAACAGACTCATGCTTGTTAACTTCAAAAGGGAATTGACCCAAAAGAACAGAGAAGTTCAAGAATGAAGTTGGCTTCTGATACTTCCTTGCAAGCACCACTGTCTTTGGGGCCTCCTCTCTCTCTCTCCCTCCCCATTTTTCCAGTTTTGTTGGATTGACTTTGCTCGTTTCTTCTATGTGTGTATTTCCATGATGTGACAGGATAGAAGGCATTTGAGAAATGCAAACAGAAGAAAAACTACTCTTTCTAAATGGAAAGACTTATTTCAGACAAACATGTAATTCCTCTCCAGAGCGCCATGAGTATCTGTGTACTAGTTACTCTGCTGAGAAAGCTAGAATCTTTGGTAGGTAAGAAGAGAACTCATGGCCATTGTCTTTATAGATGCTGGAAGAGTCAGTCACACAGAGAGACTGAAGGCACTCCCACAGGAAAGTGAGAACTACTAACAGAAGAATTAAGTTACAAAATGTGGAAGCGATTCTCAAGGGAAGTGCATTTGCTTCATGAAGAAAAGAATTAAGAAAGTAGTGAAATGTAGGGAAATCTCCACCAAAGTGAGATAGAGCTATTATTAGGGGACATGTAAAGGTAGGAGGCCATATACTTCCTGAAGTATAGCCTAAATACATGCATTTCCTAGTTAGTATCAGCAAGATGTTTCAATGTGATCCGACAACAAATGTTCAAAGCCAAGTAGTTAGAGAAATGAGTAAACAAGATGTCAGAAGGTTTTGATATTTTTGGGCAGGGCTTGACCTGAAAAACTCAAACAAAACATCTGCAACCCCCATGCCAGGTCTTTCTTTTCCACGTCTCCTAAGCTTTGTCTCCGCTATCAACTTCTCTTTTGTGATCTGCTGGCTACTGGCCACACCCAGAGATTTGAGCTTTCTTATTCACAGTAGCACAGAAATACATTTTCTATAATTTCTAAGTATAAGATCTAAGGTTGAACTGATCCGAATCAGTTATACTGGTCCACACCCACAAACTGCTGGAATCAAGGTAATGAGCCTATGACAGTTATTTAAACTTGAGCTTTGCACCAACACTGATGCAATGGACTCTTGACTTGGTAAGGATTTACTTTTGCTGTGAAGAGGTTTCATGAGTACGGCAACTATTACAAGGAAAATATTTAATAGAGAGTGGCTCACTTACAGTTTCAGAGGTTCGGTCCATCATTATCATGAGGGGGAACATGGCAGCATGGTGCTAGAGCTGAGATTCTTAAGTCTTGCAGGCAACAGGAAGTAGACTGACTGCCACACTGAGGGAAGCTTGAGCAGAAGAGATCTCAAAGCCCGCCCCCACAGTGACACAGTTGCTCCAACAAGGCCACACCTTCTAATAGTGCCACCTCCTTTGGGGCCCATTTACTTTGAAACTACCACAACTCTGAAAAAAGGAATGAATAATATCTGACTGCTGTTTCCAAAAGGGAGTAACTGACAGACACAGCAGATATTCATATCCATAGTCCATTTGGAACATAACTTCTCAGGATGGCTGGAACTTTTTATATATATATATATATATATATATATATATATATATATATATATATATATTATGCACTTGGTTGACTCAACCTATGACTGAGAATAGCAGTCAGAAAAGTGAAATAATTTCTAGAGCTACAATGAGTCATGCTGTGATTTTCATTTTGGTGTCTGCACTCTTCCAGTTCACCATCATGGAAATAGCCAACCTTGTTGTGTGGTAGATGTTTTTGTCCCTGAGTGACAGAGTACAATTTTTATCTGTTTAATATATTCTGGGGATTTTCACAAAACACACTTGTGTTAATGCTTGCTCTGGTTTTCCTATACCATGTTCCCATCACACTTCCTTGCATTCGATGAAAGATGAACAACAAAACAGGTTGCAACACTTTTAAATAACAATGGGTAATATGGTGAATACCCCGAATTCAAGTTGTTTTGTTGTAATTCTGGTCCATATAATCATGTGGTTTATTCATTCTGCATTATGCTTTTTTTAAAAAAAATTTATGAAATGAATATGAGCATAGTTTTTAAACATAAATAACTTTTAAAGCAAATTTTCACCAAAACAAAGGAAAGTTCCAAAAAGAAAATGTAAATATGGAAAAAAAATTCAACAGTATTAT
Organism: Phodopus roborovskii; assembly: GCF_943737965.1. Taxonomy (NCBI): domain Eukaryota; kingdom Metazoa; phylum Chordata; class Mammalia; order Rodentia; family Cricetidae; genus Phodopus; species Phodopus roborovskii. The sequence goes on from NW_026126588.1 coordinate 16,927,951, forward strand.
AGAATTTGCTTTAACAGTTTGGGGAAAAAAATGGAAATTTATTTTTATATTGTGATATCTGATTCCAATGTATAGTAACAATATCTCTTCCATCTTCTGTTTCCCAACATCTATCAAACAACCCTACAAGAAGAGTTATTTACTTCAGACAGCCATATTCTTCATGCCACCATATTCATATTTTAATTATCTGCAAAATCTACTTTGTTGGCAACATGCTTCCTAAAATATAGACTCTCCTAAATACCCATGAAGTTATAGGTACAAAAATCCTTAAAATGTTAACAAACCAAATTCATTAATATGAAAAGCAAACAGTAAATGAGATTTACAAATAGTTAAACATATATAAATTAGTCAACACAATTCACAGCATTAGCAGACTGAGAAAGAAAACTCATATAAGCTATTTATACAGATAATTTTGAGGTATATTTATATTTAAAACTCTCCACAAATTACCAATAGAAAATCAGTTTTCTAAACCTTAAAAATAAACCATAAAAGTTTTGGAGAAAATACTCAACAAAGAAATGGGATGCAATGGCTGTACCTTCTGATACCTGTAGTCAACAAGGATGTAGATTCCCACTGTCTCTCCTCAGTCATGTTCTAACACTAGACAGCACAGTTCATAACCAAGGGAACAGCAGGCATGCAGATTTGAAAGAAGCCATAAAACTGTATTAATATTTGTCAGGAAGACAATGTCAAGTAGAAAGTCCAAAAGAGTCCATCATAAAAGTCTTTAAAGCAGAAAGTATATCAATGTCATGGTATATAAAATCAACTTATAAATATCAATGCTTTTTATACATACTAACAATGAAATCTGAATAAGAAATAAGGACTACCATCCACAATCAATTTCAAAGTAGCAAAATACCTATGCATAAACTGAATGCATGTTATTTATAAGACATCTGCATTGAGGATGATAAAACATTTCTGAGTTCAATTAAAGATTTAAATTAATGAGAGATGCTCTGTGTTTATGAGTTAGAATATTCAGTATCCTTAAGCTGCTGATTTTCCATAAATGGATCCATATATTTAGTTTGATCTAAATTAACATATTTGTAGAACTTCTTGTATATTGTAAAGTCTAGCTTTGAAAAAAAGTTTAAAAGACAAACTAAAATAGCCAAAAGACTCCAAAAGAACAAACACAGATGAAATATTCGGAATATGGACTTGTAATAAACCCACAGTAGTGAAGTCAGCATGCCAAAAAGATTAACATAAAGACCAATGGATGAAAGAAAGAGTCACACAAAACTGGCCAGAAGATTTTTCACCAATGCAGTCTAATAATTAAATGGAAGAAATGGTGGATTTCAAATAAATGATACTAAAAGAAATACATACTTGTTTTAAAAAATCTTTCATCTTTCATAATATTGATATTATTTGCATTTATTTACAATAACCAAAAGCTTCAAATAATTCAGCTGTTAATCACAGAAGCAAGAGATCAATTCTTTTATTAAATAGAAGTACTCTGGCATAAGAACAGACAACTTTTACATTCAACAATAGAGACGACTCTCCAAATCATTTTGCTGATGTTGGAGAAATGACAGTCTCTTCAATGGAAGGGGATACACCCATATACAGCATTAAATCAGAATTAAATTATTGAAAGCAAAAATTCAAGATGGACTCTAGAACCCATCCATGAGCACAGGCAAGAAAGTGGACTTGTAACAAATAAAGAAGTATCTGAGAGCAAATCCGTTAAAACAACCTTCACAATGGGAGAAAATATTTGCAAACTATTCATCTTACAAGAAATTAATGCACAGGCTATCTAAGAAACTCAATACCAAGAAGATATAATTTTGAAATGAGCATAAAATTTGGTTGGACGTCTCTCAAAAGTAGACATACAAAGGGCCAGCAGCTACATACAAAAAAAACTTCTCAATATCAATAACTCACAGTGATGCAAATCAAAACCCAAAGAAAAGACAAGACAAAGCATATTGTATTGAAAAAAACTATTATCAAAAAGTAAAAGATAAATAACTTCTGCCTGCACAGGCAGATCTGTGCTGAAAGTGACACTCATACAGTGCTGATGGCTTTGTAAACTCATGTCACCACGAGGGGAAAACAGAATCAAGATTAGTTTTAAAGCTAAACATACAACTACAGTATATTCTAGCAGTCCCATTGCTGCAAAACTATGGAAACAAAATGAAATCAATAAAATTGCTCTTCTGTGTTTATGTAGCACTATTAACGACAGAGGCATGGAACATGATGAAGATATAGGATCATCAGTGATCCTATAGGATCATCAGGGACTACTAATCAGCCACAAGGAGGGATGAAACCCTGTCACTTGCCACAACGTGGATGGAACAGATGTCATAAAATAAGAGCCAAAGTTGCATTTTAAGTACTGTGTAACATCTGAATTGCTGTGCCTATGAAGTCCATGGAACAAAAATGCCTCTGATCTACAAGCTTCTTGCCCAAAGAAAGACAGTTCCTGAATAGCTGGAGGCCATTGTTTATGGGAGATAACAAGCCACATGTTTTCACTTCCCTAAACAAGTTTGCTTGATCCATCTTCACTGAATGTGCTTGATCACAGGTGGCTGAGAGGTATGAAGCAGGGAGTATGTCAGGATGTACTCTTGCCCCTGATTAGATGTAGGCAGCAGGTATGCAAGCAGGAAGTATGTCAGGACATATGCTTGCCCCTGATTGACCTCGTGGGAAATGCAGTGAATTATGGGTTTTGTCTTCTTAAACTCTTGTGAAACATGAGTCAAGGCCATTTTCTGGGAAACCAGATATGGATCTGGCAAGAGTCCATCACTTTGCCAGTAGTTAATTAAAGATTGCTACCAATTTGGCTTTAAATTGTAGTAATGGTCTTATTCTCAATCATTACTTCCAAAATAAGTTAGGCAGGAAGTCCATACTATTGTGCTGTCACTGGTTTCTGGAAGGTTTTTATTAGAAGAATAAAGTGAAATAGTAGACACTACAGAGAAGGGTGGGGAGGAAGGAAGTGGATAGACATAAATTAAATTACCAGCACACAGTTGTAGAGGAAGAATGGACTCTGGTTTTGAAAAGCCTAGTAGACAAACATTGGTTAAAACAATGGATGATAAGTTCCAAAGTAACTAGCAAACAGAAGAGAGTCAGTAATGCATAGGACTGCTTGAACAGATGGAAGGGCATTTTACACTGATTTGATCAGCATGTTTTATGCATATCTATCAAATTATCATACCACATCCTATTAAGATATGTAAATAATACTTTAAAAATATGTTGTTGGAGGAAGAGATTTTGACATATAAAATATATACTATTTTGATTAACAAAACTTAGAATAGGTAAAATTGTCAATGGTTACTTATAAGATTTCTCAGGGATAGGAGTTCACTCAAAAGGGTATGAAAGGAAGTTTATAGAACAATGAAAAATCAAGTCCCAATTGTAATGTGCTACTAAACAAGCATAAGCATTCAAATAACTGACTCAACAATAGGTAGAAGTTCAAATTACTATTTACAAACTTTCTGTGGGTATTAATTTTTTAAAGATATTCTAAAGAAAGTAATTAGTTTTTTCAAAGGTTATTCTATGAAGGATTTAAAAAAATGTATGTTAAGTTGGCACAAAAATTATAAGTCTGTAGTATACCTGTACAGCACAATAAATTAAAATGTAAAATGAGTTCCAGAGAGAATTAGAAACAATTGTCATGGTGACCAAGGGAACGAATCAGAGAGAAAGGTAACAAATATGCAACCACACTGTCAAGTTTTACATTTATCCCTGTGGTGCCTTTAAAGAGCGTGTGCCATACAGGTTACATGGGGAGCTTATAATGTCTTGCAGGTATGATAACTGCATAGTAAGTTCTGAGGCCACATAGCCTACTTAGTGAGAGCTTGTCTCTAAAGAAAGAAAGAAAGAAATAACAAAGCTCAAGTTAGTTACAGAGCTCAAAACCAGATTGAACCAGAAAAATCCAAAGTGGATTTTTGATGACATTGATGCTCAACACGGTTTCTCAGAGAACAGACCTACCAGACCACAAGAAGGTGAAGGTCAACATCCCATACACATGATTCAATACATTGGCCACACCATGAGAAAAAGAGCGAGATTAAAAAGTGTGCATGCCATCTTGACTGAGCAGAGTCTGTGTTCCTGCTGGAGAGAACAGGGCAATTGTCAGGTCAGTCTGGTTCTCCCATCAAAACCTGTGCTTCTGTCCATCAACAAGAAGAAACGTGTTCTGATTCCCCCAGCATCTCTGTACTTAAACCACACACATTTACCAAACATCTTGTTAAGGTACTAACACCTTGTCTAAAAGGGAACCAACACTTCTGTGCCAGTTAAAATTTTCAAGACTGGGACAAATACTTGGGAGGTATAAAGGAGTCAAGTATTCATTTTAGCTGTTTCAAAAGTTTCAGTCTATGGTGATTGGCCAGTTGCATTGCTTTTAAAGCTCGTAGCAAGGAAAAAGCAACTCAGATGAAAGAGGAAAGCTGCTCACTTTATGGAGGCCAGGAAGCAAAAACCAAATAAATAGATAAATAATAATAATAATAATAATGACGAAGAGGGGGATCTAGGGAAAGACATGGCAGGAAGACATGAGCACCCTGTATGCAGGGTCCACCTCCCAAGAATCATCCTTTTTCTAAAATAGTACTATCAGCTGGAGATCTGGACTTGAATATATAAACTCTACAGGATCATTTCAAAGCCAATTCTCACTATCTCTCCTTCCTAACCAAAGAAGAGCTCAGCCAAGGTTAGAGTTGCAGTGATTAAAACCCTGCAGAAGAAGTTCTGAGAGCCCTATAGTAAAGGGCCAAGATGTCCTGTCAGTGGTCATGGCCCCTAACACCCCTGTATCTTTTGAGTCCTCCCTTTACCTTCATGGGCCATCCTTACTCTGCACTGATCTTAGTCCTGGATCTTTACATCTCTCTCTATCCCTACTCATTTTGTGACATTTTGCTACACGTGAGACTGTTTACATAGGGTTAATGCTATTACCAACCAGCCTCCTGGGTCAAGAGAGGCAATTACAGTAATGTGTATATCCTGTGGAAAGGAAGAGTATCACAGGCAAATACAAATTGCCAATAAAGTTCTAAAGTGAGGAAAGAAAACAAAAACTGTCTCACCGTCCTCAGTAAATTGGACCTCTTTTATTTAATTGGTGAGGATAGTTTTGTTGTCCATGCATCTAACTATGAGCACTTTACTACTGATAGATGTGTGAAAATGTAGTTTTATGACTCTGAAAGACATCATCACAAGGATGGCATATATGTAATGGACCTCACAGACTTCCGATATGATGAATCCCATTTGGTTTTTATAAGGAGGATTTTTTTTTTTTTTTTTTTTTTACTGTCGGATAAATGTAGAATTGGATGAACCACAGACCACAGGAAGCAAAGGCAGTATCAGGAAGGCTTTGTCTAACTGAAAGCTTTACTGCTGTGAAATAACGGGTGCCTGGCCTATTAAACCAACGTCTTCTATAAAAGTCACGGGTTTTACTGCCCCATGTCTTCTCAGTTCCGAAGGCAATTGTGACGTGAAATCATCATTGGAATCTCTCGGGAGCACAGCTCTGGGTTCTTGAATGAAAATAAACAATGAAAACAGAAAGATTTGACAAACTATTGATGCAGGGATGTCATCCACGAGCTATAAAGATAAGCTGCTCCTCTGTGACCTGGCCTGTGATTCACCTATCTTCGCTTCTCTACCCCTCCACCCTCACACTCCTCCGCCCGCCCCACACCACGCCACCCCATCTAGATCCTGTCCTTTGTGCTTTAACCCAGCAGAGGGCACTTTTACCATAAGTCCTTTTTTACTTTTCAATAATTTTGTGTGTATGACGTCTTTGCCTGCTTGTGTGGCTGTACACCATATATAAGCAGTATCCACAGAGGCCATAATAGGACATCAGATGCCATAGGAGTGGAGTAGCAAACGGTATGGAGCTGCCATATGGATGCTGGGAATCAAACTGAGGCCCGCTTTCTGCAAGACCAGTCGTTGCTTGTAACTGGTGAGCAACCTCTCTACACTGCCACAGCCAGCTCTTTTTACCAGGGAGTCCTGTGTCTTTAGCCTTTGTGACTCAAAGCTTAGTTATGAATATATGAGTACAGCAAAACAATCTGATTGAATGTTTATTTGTAAAAAATATTTTCTCCTTATCAGTAATTTTATAATCTCTGTCTATTCAATGACACTGATTTTAGTAGACCACGTCAAGTTTTATGAAATCATATTTGTATTAAAATTTGAGAGATAGATGTTCTTAACCTTGAATAAGATTTTTAAATCTTCTCTGTCTGCCATGATGGGGATATTAAAACACAAAGAATGCTTGATTTTGGCATGCCAATATAGTTAGTTACTCCAATGTTAATAATAGACACTTTGCTAGAATAAAGCCTCTATGCTATCTCTAACTCTCCATAGTATACCTCTCCTACAAAGAATAGCTCAGTTATCATAATTCAAATGTTAGTATTATTAATCTGTATTGTATGTGCTATAGAAAGACGTAGCTTTAGAAAAAAGGCGACTCTGTGTTAGCATGATTTTTGAAAATAATCATATTTATCATATGCAACATTTCATAGTCTCGTAAGCAATTTATTTTCTTTTCTCAATATTAGAAGTCTGGAGTGATCACAGCATGGAAATGAGATGGTGACTGTAGCATGATGGAGATGTGTCTGGCAGTTCCCATACTTCTCATGTGAGGTCCCAATCCAGCTACTATGAATGCAAGTTCATCTCACGTCTCCACTTAAGGTTAAAAAGAACTTGTCTTATACAAATTCGATAAAGATAAGGTAATTTTGATGGGACAATTGGTGCGAGATGCTGCAACCAGTTTTTGTTTTAATAATAAACCACAAAAGATTTTTAATTTGCTTTTTAAGTATCAAGAGGAAAAAAAATGACTATACTTACAAAGGTAATAACCATTTCATGGTTTTAAAAATCGAGATTGTTTTTTCAAATGTGAAAAAAATTAAAATTCAAAATAGTAAAAGTATAATGGAATAAAATCAGCAGAATGTTTCTATAATTTGTGTAAAATGACTCAACATCTTACAGAAACCTAACTGTTTCAAATTCTACAGGAAAAAGTAAGACTCGGGATGTCACTAGGCTAGAAGAAACAGCTCAGTCAATAATGTGCTTTGCAGTTATAAGGGCGTGAGTTCAAACACCTGTAGTATGATATTCTTTCTTTCTTACTTTCTCTTTTGTTTTTGTTTGTTTGTTTGGCTTGTTGAGGAACCTGCCACCCAGCTCTCAGATAATTTACACATGGAGACTTATTCTTTGTTATGGGTGCCTGGCCTTAGCTTGGCTCATTTCTAGTCAGCTTTTCTTATCTTAAATTATCTCTGTCTACCTACTGCCTCTCAGCTTTTATCTGTCACTTCCGTATCTTTCACTTCTTACTAAGTGTAAGTGGCTGGCTGGATGGCTGAGTGGCTGGCCCTTGACATCCTCCCTTCCTTCTTCTCTCGTTTCTTCTTTTTCTCCGCCGGGTCTCTCTTTCTATTTATACTCTCTGCCCGCTAGTCCCACCTACCCTTTCTCCTATTGGCCATTCAGCCATTGGCCATTTACCATCAGGTGTTTTAGGCAGGCACAGTAACACAGCTTCACTGAGTTAAACAAATGCAGCATAGACAAGAGTCACACCTGAAAATAATATTCTACCACAAAGCCCAGAACCCACAGAAATAAAAACTTGGGTATGGTCCTGCAGCCTTGTAGTCTCATGCCAAGGGCAGAATGAGGATCTCTGTGGCTCACTGGCCAGTGAGAGACCATGCTTCAAGAACAAAAGTAGACGGGGACAAGTTTCAGAGGGTAAAGGCACTTGCTGTGCAAACCTGACAACCTTCATTTAAACCCAGAACTCAAGCAAAAAACTAGATATGGGGTCAAGCAGCTGAGATCCCAGAGCTTCTTTGGAAAGATGAGAAGTAGAGACAGGAAAATCACCCACACAGCTCCAAGGTGGACTATCCTGGAGTTTACTGCATGGCAGAACTAGGAAAAACAAACAAAACAACAACACAAAACAAAAACAAAAAACCCACTGCTTTAACAAGGTGAAAGATGAGAACCAACTTCTAAAAGCTGTCTCTGCCTTCCACCTTCACACCTAAACACCCCCCACACACACCACACATGTTTATATGCACCCTCACACAGATACATACATATGGATATGAATATTCGTTTATATACATACACCCAAGAAATTGCAAAAAATGGAGAATAAAGAAGTCAGATAAACTATATAATATTATTAGAAATTTTTCAGGTCAAATATTAAAGCTGTGGAATTGGATCATGGATGGATAGCAATTTGATAATAAGGGGCCAAATATATTTTTAATGCATCCTGGAATATAATAGGGTTTGTGTGAGGTAGATGATTTCAGTAAAAAACTAGGATGTATGAAAATAATCTATCCCTATAATTCATATTTTATTCCAAAACACATTATAGAAAAAAAAGATACTAGAAGAAAACTTGCAAAAAGCAAACAAAACCCTTTGATGTTAGAGATCTTTGTGTCTGGAACACAAAAGACATGTGCCACAAATTATAACATCATTAAGTTTGATTATACAGGACCCAGTCTAAGATAGAGGACCAGAGCTGGATTTGCATGCTCATTTAGACATTGTACTCGATGTATGAAACCTAGCTAGAATACGGGACAAACACAAGTGACCCTCAAGAAGTAACAATAGGAGCAAGGCTAGGTTCCTTCAGAAATTAGGTTAGAAGTGTTCTCATGGAATGAAAATAGCAAAATATTCCAGAGTTTGGTGAGACTGGAGGGACTCAAAGAAGTGGTAAATTGGAGCACTTGGGAGACCAGAAGCCTAAGAGTCACAAGTTCAAGGCCAGTCTGAGTACATAGCAAGATACTATCTAAAAGAGAAAGACAGAGAAGGTGTGTGTTTATGTATATATACGTACAAAGACATTTGAAGGTGGTGGATTTGTTTACTGTGTCATCTAAAATAGTGTCACCGGTGCGTTATATTTTAAAACTAAATACCTTTGATCTATTTATGCTGATTACACTCCAATAAAGCTTCTTTTAAAAGCCAAAAACTAATTAGATAAAGTGTCTAACTATTTCTCAATAAAACCATGGAGAACACATTTTAATTTCTCTGATGCAAAATTGAATTACACACAGGTAGAAATAATGACCTTGAGGACAGGTGCAGTGGTACTTGCTGGTAAATTATCTCTCACATGGGAAGTAGCAGTTGGTGAATCAATATTTCAAGGTCAGTCTTGGGCACAGAGAGAAGCCAGCCTAGTAGTGAGAATGCTGCCAAACTTAGACAAAGCTATCATAATAGAAGTAGAGAAATTTATGAGTGAAACCCATTTTAGCCATAATCTATTTCCCTTAAAATATAAGACACTGTTAGTATTCAGGCATCTGTACTGGCCTGTCCTTGAGGTTCTGGTAGGACACGCCCTCAGCTGCAACCACTAAGAGCATCACCTGTGCACATTCACTATTTTCTCCTTTAAAAGCCCACCTCCCATCTCTCTCTCTTTTTTCTCTCCCTCTCTCTGCTCTGCTCTCTCCTTCTGTCTCTTCTCTTTCCTCTATCCTGCTGTTCCTGTCTCCCCAACCCCCTTTGTCCTTATGATCTCTGCTTGAACCCAGTGGCATGGTGTCTTTCTCCACACGCTGCTTTTCTTAAACTACAACACTGTTACCAAAGTTTTATATTTAGAGAAAGGTGAGCCCCCTAGAATGGGCAAACAATAAGAATAAGAAACAAATAAGGTTCTCAGAAATTCAAATAAGTTTAACCTGGCTCATATACAAAGGCACCTTTAATATCAAAGCAGCATTACTCTGAAAGTCTAATGGCTCATGCTGATGAGGAGGATAAAAAGTTGGTACCATTGTGCACTATTGTCTTAATGGAAGAAAGCAGCCAATAGAAACTTAGATGGCAATTTACCGATTTGAGTTTAAAATTTTATTATAGGAATTTATATTTTTCTCTACATTATATTTTTAGCAAAAATATATGTAAACTGACTAAAAAATATATTAGTTGTTGGGTTTTTTTTTTAATGGTGACTTTTCACAAATTAGAATGGCCTGAGTAGGGAAACTCACTTGAGGAATTGTCTTAACTACCTTATTTGATGTGTACAGACTACCCCAAGTGCAGGTGAACCTTTGATAGAGGCCAGATAAGAAAGGCAGAAAATGGAAGATTATTTACCTTTTGCTCATTTTGTCTTCCTTCTCTCAAAGTATGCTTTATGAAGTTCTGAAAAAATAATATCTCTAAAAAGTAAGTGAAAAGAATGTAAATATAAATCAAAGAACATGATTAAATCATTATTAACTTCTTACCTTATTTTCATTGAATAGATTGTTTTAAGCAATATATTCTCATAATGCTCCCCCTACCCCATCTTCCCCCAGACCTTCCCTACCTCTCTACCCACCCAAATCCATACCCTTTCTCTCTCTCTCGTTAGAAAACAGTCAACTGAAAACTAAACAAGATTAAACCAACAAACAGAATAGGACAAAGCGAATAGGAAAAAAAGAATAAAATAAAAAGAACTAGAAACACATACAAACACAGAAATATACACATTCACACACACACACACACACACACAGGAATCCCTTAAAAATATCCAAAAAATCAGAAACTGTAACAAAACTGTAGCAAAAGACCTGTAAGGGAAAACAAAAACAAAACAAACAAATAACATCAACAAACAAGAAAAAAAGCATTATAAGACAAAAGACCTCTAAGGGTACTATTGAGTTCATTTGTATTGGCCATCTACTGCTGGACATGAGACCTCTTATTTGTAGTTATTATGCCCAATTAGACTCAGAAAGCTCTTTTTTTGTTTTGTTTGTTTGTTTGTTTGTTTGTTTTTTCAAGAGCAATTGTCACTTGGAGATAGCTTCTGGGTTAGGGATATGAACTAACTCATCTCACCATTGGGACCCCATCCTCCTCAGAACTAACTATTCAGGCCCTGTGCATTCTGCCAGTCTTGATGAGCTCACCAAGACAGAGGGGTGAATTCATTGTGGAGCTTATGGGGGATTAGACAAACTTTATCTGCCTCTTCCTTCTGTGTGCCCACTCTTTGGGGTATCATACAGTAAAGCTGAGAGGGGGCATATTTAGGCTGGGGACTGGACCACTAGTTTTAAATATGAGCTGCTATGGGGGATCAATGATGAAATAATTGGACGGTGACTCCTTCCAGATTTCTCTGCAAGCAAATGAGTAAGGAAACTGGCATCTCCTTAAATGTCCTACTATGTGTTCTAAGAAATTTAACTGGAATTGTGGACCAGAATGTGGCAACCTTCCCGTGCCTTTGGCTTGAACATAGCTTGGCCAGGGCCATAGATAACAAGACCTGGTCCTGCGTTCTTCTCCCCATTCCTTCTCCTTCAGGCTCCATGATGAGCTTTACTGCTTCTGCATACAAGGACCCATCAAAGCATTAGGGGTATAGTTTGAAATTTCATGAGAGGCACATGAGAGATATCATATCAGTTCAATAATGAATACACATGTGATGACCCACAGCTATTTTGTCAGTATACTCCTGTCAGCATGAATAAAACAGACAGCCCCTCAGGAGGCTTCTGAACCAAAGGGAGCCACTGCCAGGCATGTTGTACATATGTATAAATCAAGTCAGATCCTCCTCTATCATCTCCTTAGTCCTTTGACTTACCCACGTCTTTGTATTAAGACATATTGTTTGCAGAGAGAAGCATGCACCCCGTATGAGTGCCTGTGATCTGAGCTCTTTCTCTATGACAGTCAATATAGGCATTAGGGTGAGTGCTCCCAACTGTCTCTCCAGGGAAGTCACAGCACACATTAGTGTCAGTACTCCCAGCTCTCTCTCCAGCATGGTCTGTGCACGCATTAATACACATTCTTCCTGCTATCTCTCCAGGGCAATCACTGTGCATCAGTTCATATGGGCAAAGAACTTCATCCCCTCTTAGTTCTGATGGAAGAAGAGTACTATGCTCTGATTCCACTGAAAGTCAAGACTATAAATTGTATGCTTTATGTCTAATTCTTGTGCCCTTTCTTCCTCTCTTTTGGCACATTAAATTCTCCAAATCAGAAAAAGTAAGTTATTACTGAATTTCTATTAGTAGAACAAGGAATTTTCCTCTACCACAGGTTTGAGAGTCTATGCAGGTGTGTGAAAGCCAAGTGTGGCCCCAGCATAGAATAACACAGAGCTTCACTTGTAGAAAGTGTAGAATAATACTGTTTGTATTTACTTGTCAACCTGGGATATTATGCCAGGGAGAGGTTCTTAAAATATACCATTGTTATTAGATAACTGAAATTTTTTTGGATGAGCAGTTATAGTATTTCAGCTTTGGACACTGAGAGATTTTTTTTGGGGGGTGGGGGTAAAAGACTTATTAAATGAGCTAGTAACACCAAAGATAGACAGGCCTTAGCATGCTGGAGACTAGAGAGAGATCAGATCCAAGTCAGAATGGTGTCTCCTTCTAAAAGTTTTCACAGGAAGTAGAATGGGAAGGAGATTGAGATTCCCCATTTTTAATCAGTTGGTGGCTAGCCATTGCTGGGGTAAACAGAATGTCAAATGATGGAAAGTCACTTCTCTTCACTGATCACTAGTGGGCACCATTGGGCAAGGAGGGAAAACTATAGAGAACTATGTTATTTTAGTTCTAGAATCCAAATTACTTCAGTTTCAGTAATTGTTATTGTTTAATTAACAAGAGTTTTCCAAAGGGTGAGACCATAGTTTATAGGAAAGATGCCATTAATACGGTTATCTACAATGTCTAGGGGCCAGTGAGATGGCTCATCAAATAAATGTACTAGCTGCCCAACAATGTAAATCTGATGAGCTCCAGAACTCCATGACCGCAATGTGAATATTATGACATGTGTACAACCCCTGCATACAAAATTAATTAAAATGTAAAAATGGGGTGATTGGTTGCTCAGAACATCTATGTCCATGTATGTGGGACACAATGTGGGAACACATTAAAAGAAATGGTGTGATCTCCTCCATAAGCTAGGTGTCCAGTATATGAGTTTATAAAAGACATTGGTGAACCCATAAGAAGCCTACAAGTGGAATGTGCTAGAGTATATAGAGTGTGGAAGTTTGTCTGAACTTGGGAATCCATCAACTTCCAAGCTGGGATGAGAATTTTTGGTGACAAAGCTGCTTTGGGGAGCACTCATTTTTCTGTAAATACTCACCCATATTCCTGTAAGTAAAACCCAATAAAGCTCATTGATTCAATTGGACTTTGGTAAAATTGCTACTTTGGCCTGTTGTTGGTGCCCTATCTAGAGAGTGGACATTTTCTAGAATTCTCCCAGGAAAAGTTCTCATAGCATTGTTTTACTTAGATCTATATACAGGACCAGAAAAGGAGGAACACACACACACACACACACACACACACACACACACACATGCAACACACACGCACACACCCACACACTGAACATAATGTACCCTTTCTTGTGTTCTAACCAATACATGCTAAATGTAACTCTAGTTTAGCTAAACTTTATACAAACATCTTCATCACATTAAACTCTCGATCTTCCTATCCTTAGCACATTTGTCTTGGAAGATAAAATTGTAAATTTATCTTTGTCCTTTTAAGTAAATCTTCTATAACCCAGTGACAGCCCTCTCAGACCAGGAGCCATTCTTTGGGGAAGTAACTATTAGAAGAACTAGGGTTCCTATATTGTCCCAGTCTCACCATTGTCACCAGTATTAAGGGAGTGGGTCCAAGGTCTAACACTAATGCACAAACTGACTTAGTGGAACCCATTCTATACAGAGAGATACCTTGCTCATCCTAGATACAGGGGTGTGGGGGTAGAGAGGTTCGTGGGTCCTCTTAGACGACTTCCTAGAGGAGGCTTCACCCTTCCCAAGAAGCAGATGAGAGATGGCGGGGGGGGAGGTTGGGGGAGCAAGGGGAGAGGAGGGAGAGGGAACTGGGATTGAAATGTAAAAATGTAAAAAAAAAAATAAAAAGAAGATCCAGAGTTCCTGTCTGTCAGTCTGTGGGAGGCTGTGAGGGAGCCTTACTCCACCACCTGTTCTAACCACATTCACCAGTGCCCACCCTAAAGTCCTTCAGTAATTTTCCACCAACCCATCCAGCTATTGGAAATCCTCTCATCCCTTCCCCTCATCCCTTCCCTTCAGAGTTTACTAAAACCCATCGTGCCTGTTCAGTTTGTCCTTTCAACATTTCATTTCTTGCCAGTTCTCTTAACTTTGTTTAGCTCATCTTGACCATGAACTCCAACAAGTGTGCACCAGAAGCTCCAAACACACACACACACACACACACACACACACACACACACACACACACACACCCTCCATCTGCTGTGACTGTGGCTCTCAGATACCCAAATAAATTACTGGAGACAGTTTCATTTACTCAAAGAAACATGGCCTTTTGGAGCCGTATGTTTGCTGTAGGAAGCAGCCTGACATAGAAGAGGAAATGCCAGGCCCATTGAGAACCAACATCCAAAGTTAAAATGTTTAATACAATTAGATCCCAATGTGTCAGGTTCAAATGCACTCCCAAGGTCTCTCTTTTTTTTCTTCATAAAAATGCACAAGCAAAGCAGAAATGGACAGTGACATAGATTGTTGGCTTGTCCAAATGTTAGTCAGATTCCTGGACCTTCTGCTAGACCATCTGTGCAGTATTGTAAAATTGTTTTAGCAAAAAACCCTGCTAAGTCAGTTTAGACAAATCCTGCTTCCCCACAGTTCCTCCATACATGATTGGATGCTTGTCCTCCATTACCCCTCACGTGGTAACTTATCGCTTTACCTGGGCTTCAGCAGGAATACTGTTAGGGTAATATAGACATGCTTCCTCCTACTCCTGGTGTTTGTTCTCAGTAATCTATCATCCATTGACCTCTACCCTGATCCTTCCCCATTCTGTGACCAGAGCTGCACCAAACCAATCTCTCCCAAGAACCCTTTGCAATGCATTACCTCCCAGCACAGTCCTCCATAAAATCTCTTCACTGTGCTCCAATAAACAACACTGAATTTTTAAAGGGTTGTTTATATGTTTTATATATATGAGTACTTTGTCAGTATGTATACTGGCTATCCACAAGAGGACATCCAATCCCACTATAGATAGTTATAAGCCACCATATGATGGCTGGGAATTGACTTAGGAACTCTGCAGCCAGTGACCTTAACTCCACACTGAAAATTTTTTAAATCGATGGGTTTTTTTGGTTTGTTTGTTTTTGTTTTGTTTTGTTTTTTGCTCCTGTCTCAAACATTCCTTCTTTGATGTGGATGCAGTTTCGCAACCTAATCTTTCAGGCAAACAGTTACTTGGGACAACATAAATCTCCTCTTTATTCCAACCGAATGTTATAATTTTTAGGGGGCAAGAACTATGCCCTCTATACCCTTTACAGAGATTAGGGTACTTTGCAAAGGTCTGTGGTAATGCTCAGTTGGGTAAAGCT
The DNA here is from genome assembly GCF_943737965.1 of Phodopus roborovskii. Lineage (NCBI taxonomy): Eukaryota > Metazoa > Chordata > Mammalia > Rodentia > Cricetidae > Phodopus > Phodopus roborovskii. The sequence continues at coordinate 16,943,602 of NW_026126588.1, forward strand.
GGACACATGAAGGGACTGCTCTGTACTCTAAGGCATAGACAAGGACTTTCGTGTCTCAGGGCTCCTTAAGATTGCTACGGCTTTTCTCTACACTGGTGAGTTCATGGCAGTCACCATTCAGAAAATCCTTTGACTTGCTGTAAATTTGTGATCATTGCATTGAAAAAAGAGGAAACTGCTGGATTTTATAGACTTGGCAAGGGTGTAGCAGACTTCCATTCTTCAAATGCTGCATGCTTCTGAAGCTTGAGCATGCCACAGTGAAGAAAAGCATTCATTCATGTGCAAGCGGCCTTCCAGATACTTTTCACCAGCTGCCATGAACTGCCTTGGTTCACATCAACAAGCTATCCCCTCTTAGGCTCTCACAAGCACTGTGTGATGTGTTTTCTGTGGCTTGGTCTCAGTAATAATAGCTTTAGAGTCTACTTTCGTAGACATTTCTCTGCACGTATTTTGCCTAGCAAATTCAAACCATGTGTAAATGGAAGCCTTTCAGAAAGTCCTAATTCCTGAAAATCCAACTGACTCTATGTGCAATGCCTGGACCTTCTCTTCATTGTTGGTAAATTAGATTGAACCAATCAATATTAATAATAATAAAGGAAAGGTCACCAACCTTAGTTAACATTCAACTCAGCACTGGCAATTAACATTTACCTTTTAAAATCGAAATGCCTGCAAGGCCGTGATGAAATGATAAGGTTAAAAATACCTCCTTTCTCAGGAATGTAGAGAAGAGAGGAATGCATAGATGGCCTTTGTAAAACACAATCCTATCAGAAACAAAATGTCCCAAGGACTCTATATTTGCTAAAGTTTTAATAAAACATAGCTACATTGAGAACAATAAAATTCAGTTGAGAAAGTGGAATCTTTTAAGGCTACCCTTTGAAAAGTATTTCCACCAGAATCCCAATACACTTGTAGCAGAAGGATTACTAGGAAACAAGTGATGGGGAAATATAATTAGAAATGAAATATCCAAAACAAGAAATATCCACAAATGTATTGGATGAGCAAGAAACTAACATTTAGGAGATAAAGGCGACAGTAAACTGAAGATGGTGGTACTCTCTCATGTGTCTAGTTGTCCGAATCCAAACAATGGGTGCGTGGCTGCAGGGAGATATGGGGTTTCATGGAAATCAGTGGATTGCAACAGTAACCAGCCATGAGGTGACAGAAACTCTGGATTTTCAAACTATAAGAAAGAGAGAATATTAGTAGCAAATACTGGTAGAAAAATGGGAGAAGAACTGGTTGAAATAGCAGACAACAGACCCACAAATACAGAAATGGATTCTTTGTAAAAATTATAGTGTAAAGCTGGGGTTCTGGGATTGGCATGGCAAGCTTAGTTAAATGGGACCCCCTGAGCTCTCTAGCCTAATTGTAGCAACCTTATGAGAGTGATACCTTCAACAAAATCTTACTGTCTGAGCTTATTAGTTCCCTCCTCCTCTCTGTCTCTACACCTGGTAGTTCATATAACTATTAGACACAGATCCATGAGGTACAAAACATGCTGTGTATTTCAGAAGAAAGGGTCATTTCTATTTGAAGTCTCCAGTCTGAATTCTGAGAGAGAGAAGAAATGTGGCCTCACATGCACAAAATGCACTGTTTGGCCAATAGAGGGAACTGTGAATGAGAACTCTGCAGACTTGTAGAGACTGACTGACCAGAATTTCAGTGCTCTAGAGAGATTTCAATGCCGTAACTGCAGAGGCTGGTTGCCTTAGCTTGGGCTAGTTCTAGCACTCTAGTACAGGGAATCCTTTCCACCTCTGTGTTTAACTAAGAGCCTGTGACTAATAGATGAAAACATTTTACAATCTATTAACTTAGCAGACCACTAGCTCCCACCAACACCAATGCTCAATTGTGCCTTGGGCCTACAGAAAAGCTTCCCATTTCACGTTAACCACCTCTCTGGTGTATCCACCAGAGTGCCTTAATTTATGACTTTCTTTGTTCCGTAAGACTATAAAAACTTTACAATGAAACATGGAATTTAGGGTAACTTAAATCTGTGTTCTAGATAAAAATTGTGGGGGTTTTTGTATAGATAATTCCTTCTCTTGAGTTTGTCTCCCGGGCTATGGTAATCCTTGGTTTTGTTTTAAACACAGTAAAATTGAACATGTGTCTCAAACCGAACTTATATCAGATGATCTAAGGATGAAAAATACTCTCCTTTGTTATATTTGTTGTTGCTATGTGTTGTCTCCCTATATAACCTTGTCTGACTTGGCACTGGCTGTGTAGATCAAGCTGGCCTTGACTTTCTGTCAACTCTTGTGCCTTCCAACTGGCTAGAATTTCAAGGATAAGCCATCATACCACAGTACACTTTTAATTCCCTTTTATTTTATTTCTTTATCTTTTATGATTTTTAGTCATGTGTAAGTCTCTACACACATGAATGTGGGTCCCCACAGAGGCTCTACCTTGGAGTTAGAGTTACAAGAAATTCTCTACTGCCATGTCAGGTGCTGAGAATTGAACTTGGGTCCTCCAGAAGTGAAGCATCCCCTAACCACTAAACAATCTCTTCAGCACCAACTTTTGAATTCTTAACATTATAATGCCCAACACAGGCATAAAAGTTGACTAATATCCGGCGTTGGTGGTAAACGCCTTTAATCCCAGCATACCGAAGGCAGAGTTAGGTGGACCTCTGTGAGTTTGAGGCCAGCCTGATCTACAAAACTAGTTCCAAAGCAACACAGAGAAACCCTGTCTCGAAAAAGCAAAATAAATAAATAAATATTTTTTTAAAAAATAAAAATATATTACCATTGTGTGGAAATGTATCAAGGGTCTTTATATTTTATCTGATTTTTCAGTCAAATGAGTGTATATATATTTGTGGGGGGGGTGTTCCAAGGATTTCATGGAAGATGCCATACTCAAATAGTATGTAAAATTAAACAGTATTTATTAATATTCCAGCATTCAGGGGTTGACAACTGTAAAAAATCTTGATGACCCTGAGAGGAGAATGCTGGCTCCTTTTAAACCCAGCTAAAGGGTGCTTCGGGGACAGTTGGGTCATCTCATATGTAATTGGTTAAGCAAGCAACTGTTATACTAGTACACTTTTAATTTGGCTGAGGATTAATCTAAACAATTTTGGATACACTTGAACAATCTTGGGCAAATCCAAACGTGACTCAGAAAGGGACTATTAGATATGACCTTGAGACACTGTGAGACTTAGGCCTGTGTTTGTTCTCTCCCTTGGTCCTGAATGGAAGGGCATTATGAATAAATGACCCTTTATGGGAGAGAATGGGAGAGTTTAACAGCTTCATGTGTATACATGTGACATATCATGTGTGTGGAGATTGGGGACAATCTCAATTGTGGATCCTTGCTTTGTTTTGAGAAACTATTTCTATGTCAGGCGACTTGGCCCACATACTTCCACAGAAGCTCCAGCTCTAGCCTCCCAACTCTCTCTGCATAAGCATTGGGATTTTAAATCTGGGTTTGCGTGCCTAAATTTTGAATTCTGGAGACTTGAACTCAGAGCCATGTACTTGCCTACTAAGCAGTTTACCCACTGAGATAGTTAGTTTTTGGTCAACTAGACACTCACTTAAGAAGAAGAAAACTAGTAGCTGATGGAAATAGAAGCAGACACCTGAAGCTAAACACTGAGCTGAACTGGTATCCACATGCAGAGAGGGAGGAGTGATAAGAAAATGGGGTCAAGACCAGGCTACAGAAACCCACAGAGACAGCTGACCTGAACAAGGGGGAGCTAATCGACCCCCCCAGACCAATAGCTGGGAAACCAGCATTGGATCGACTCAGACCCCCTTAACGTGGGTCTCAGAAGGACTGAGCAGTCTAAAGGACCTCTGACCTGAAGAAGGATGTATCCCAGGTGCACAAAAGGACTTTGGGAGCACATTCCCCATGGAGGGATACTCCATTAACCTAGAGGCAGGAGGTAGGGTCTAGTCCCTACTCCAAATGACTTGACAGATTTTGTTGATCCCTCCAGAAGGCATCACCCTCCCTGTGGAGTAGGGGATGGGAATGTGATGGGAGGGGGGTTGGGGAGCACAGGGGTGAGTAAGTGAGGGAGGGGCAAGGGGGAGAGGGAACTGGGATCGATATGTAAAATAAGAAATAATAATAATAATAATAATAAAAAAAACCTGAAAAAAAAAGAAGAAAAAACTACAATCGAGAAAATGTCTCCATCAAATTGGCAGTAGGCAAGTATGGGGATATTTGTAGATTGGTTGAAATGGGGAAGACCCAGCCCACCAGTGCAGTTTTACCCCTGTCAGGTGGCCCTGTGCTGTATATAAAAGTAAGCTGAGCAAGCCACAGAGAACAAGCAGCATCCCTCCATCATCTCTCCTTCAGTCCCCCCTCTAAGTTTCTGCCCTGGTCTCCATCCTCGATGGACTCTAACTGGAAAAATGTAATAAACCATTTCCTCTCCAACTTGTTTTCGGCCATAGTTTTTCTCAAAGCAATATAAAGTGAACTAGGACACCCACTAAGCCATCTCCTAAACCTAAGATTTTCTTTTTAATATACTTGCCAAAAACAGGGTCATTTGGCATGTTGTTATTTATAATAATAATCTCTGCAAAGATGTGTAACATCACATTATTATGAACTCTGTTGTTCTGTTTTAGCAATGAAGATAAGTATCTGCTATCTCAGTTGCTAAGAAGACAGAGGAGGCAAATACAAAGACATCTATAAGATAAGGTTCAGACCCAGGATGTGGAAAATTGTGGATGCCCAGCTTAAATCAAACCATTTTTTTTCCCCTCAGCAAATCAACCAGTAATCTCAGCAGAGTAGTTAGTACCTCAACACAGGTCCCTGTGGGTCTGTTCGTCTCTCAGGTGAATACTGAGCTGCTTTGAATGCCACAATCCTTTATTAAATCTCTTATTATTTTTAAAATAAAGATGGCTTAGCCTCAAGGCTAAAATAGTAATCAAGAACAAAGACAATACATGACATTGACCTGAAAAGTTTAATCTATTGTTCTTCTGACCTAACTGGAGCTTCTCATGGAAATTTCCAGATAAAATTTAAACATAAGAGCTTCAAAATAGCTATTGCATTTAAAGATTTACATCAGTGCCTTGGATGCATATATATTATGGTATATGAAATGTAGTGCTATGAAACATTTATGAGATAAGATGTCAAAATGACATAAAACTTTAAGGAAGAAGTGGAATGTCATATTCCTGCAGGTTATTATACTAGGCCAGTCTGTGTTTTGGCTCAACTGGGATCATGCATCACATTCTTTCTAGGATTACAGTTTGGGGAACTTGTTATCCATTTTGATGCTTGCATACTTTTCATAAATACATACATACATATATACATACATTTAACTTTGTATTTGATATTTATTTAATTTTACATATTTTGTTTCAAAGTATAACCATCAGTTTGCTTGCTCTTTGAAATATGTATTTGGATATAATACAACCTTTACTAAGCTTAAAAACAGACATTTAACTAATTCTTACATCTTATAGATGCAGATGACACATTTAAATGCTATCAGCATTCGTGGCTACAAAGAGCTTAGTAGATGAGAACCCTGCTTGAACCAGGGCTGATCAAGACATGTTTATTTCTGATCCACAATTTTGTAGACCATTGACTCCCAATCTCTAGTTTGGCTCACTTACTATAGTGAATATGTTACATGAGTATTTCTGGGCTGGGGAAATAGTTCAGTGGTTAAAACACTTGCCATGCCGTGACAACTGGAGCTCAGATCCCTAAAACCCTTGTAAATTCTGGGTGGCACTGCAGCTAGCCTATAATTTCACATTTGGGAGACAGGGACGAGGGATTTCCTAGAGTGAGATGGCTAGATAAACTCGCCACATCAGTAAGCTCTATGATTGATTGAGAGACCTTGACTCTATAGATACGGAGGAAAACACATCAAGAATGTTTCCTAATCTTTGACATGAACTTTGCCGCCCGCCATGTACATCCTCATCTATGCAAACAGGTTTAAACATGCATACACACACACCACTCAAACACATGGAGATGGAAAAAGGAAAGAAAAACATAACAGCACAAAATAAAAGTCACGTGGTAGTTTGAATGAGAAGGCCCCCGCAGGTTCATCAAGTTTTAATACTTGGCCACCAGTTGGCAAAGCTGTTTCAGAAGGATTGGGGCGGGGGGAATGACCTTGTTAAAGAAGGGGCGTTGTGGTTCACAGTGTCCACACCATTTTCAGTATACCCTCTGGCTCCTGCTTGTCAATCAAGGTGTGAACTCTTGGCTAGTCCTGCCATGATACCGTCACTGTGCCATCATGGACCCTAACCCCCTGAAACTCTAAGCCCAATTAAATGTTTTCTTTTGTAAGTTACCTTGGGCACGTGTCTTATCGCAGAAATATCAAGGAAACTAATACAAAGTGGGTTTTTGTTTATTTGTTTGTTTGTTTTTTGCTTTTTTGTTTTTTAAATGTTGACACTTGGAAGCAAGGCTGATCTACAGAAACTCATCTATGGAGGAGCTAATCAAGGACCTCATGCTTACATTTCCTAAACCTTTCCCAGATAATTCTAAAGTGTAATCAAGGTGAGTTAGTTGCTTTAGAAGGGCTTGTTTAAATTCTTATAAATTTTTTAATACAGTTTATAAGTATCCTTCCTCCTCCAAAGTATCCAATTACTCTGCCAACAACTTAAAGTACATAATAGTACATTATGGTGGGATTTATAGCCAGAGTTGTGGATATGATTTACAGAATCCAGAGGTTCAGCATTTGAACACTTTGCTAATTCAGTAATACATAAAAATGATTCCCTAAACTGATGGAGAGGGAAAATATGTACCAACTTCACCTGGTCATTCCACAGACCATGACATTTACAGATCAGTATTTTCAAGGAGACAAAAACCTAATAGAAACCAAAATGATGGATCTTAGGTTCCAGAAGAGAGAATAAAAGTTCTATGATTTTTTTAAAAGTGGACTTTGAAAATATATAGAAGCATCCTAAGATTTGAAAGGTGATAATTCCAGTTAACTAGGGAATAGTAATATTGAATACAAACCAAGAAACAGACTAGATGAGATTTTTTTGCTAATATCTTGAAGTAACACATTTGGTGGAAGCTCTATTTATATAGCGACCATTTGCCAATTATAAGGCAGCATGCTGAGATCATTAGGGCTGAGACTACTCTATGGCATCGCTACAAACATGATGCCCATAAGCCTCCTAGGGAACTTGTTAAAAGGCAGATTTTGATTAAGTATTTGTGAAATCAAAGTATCTGCATTTCTAACAAACTCCCAGGGGATAGGGAGTTCCACAGCAAGAACTAATATCTGAGAATTGCTAAGGCAAGCTATTCATCTTTAATATCTACACAGATGAAAGTACCCATATAACAATCTAATTTAAAGTAAAGTATGTTCTGTGATGTTGTACGTGAAGAGCAGAGAATATTCGATGCTGGTTATTTTTTATTTTATTTATTTATTTTTTTGTCTACAACATGCTGAGGCTATAAATAGCTGGCTGAAGATTGGATTGTTAAAATACAGATCAAGTTCAATTTTTTGGCAGTGGCATCAATGTCGTTACCACAGATAATGTAAGGATTTAAGATAGGAGAGTGAATGTTACTCAGCTTTCCATCACAATGACAAACTGCCTGACATAGTAACCCAAGGGCAAGACTCAGGTTGTCTCGTAGTTTCAAATGCTACTACCCATAGTCACACGGCTCCGTTATTATGGATTCACATGAGACATAACATCAAGGCAGCAAGCGTGGAGAGTAATGCATCTGCTCCTTTTACAGCAACCAGGAAGCAGAGAGAGAATGGGAATGAAGTCACAGACAGATACAAGACTGAAAACTATGGCCCCAGGAAGCCATTTATTCCAGTCATTTCCTATGTCTTAAAGATTTGATTATTTCACCACAATACATTCAACTGTATATCAACTGATTGACAAATCCATTGTTTAAGTCACAGCTCTTATGATGTACTCATTGCTGCCAAACCCCACCTTTTCCTCCAGTAAGACATCACTTATCAGTATTCTTCATGATACACCTCTACCTATAGTCACTAACTGGGCAAAACGTCTTTCTCAAATGAACCCTATAGAGTCACACTTCATATCCAAACATAATACTTTATCCTTGGCTCCTGAAGGAAGCATAAGATGTATTAAGTTTATCTCTATTAATCTTCAAATTCCAACACTCTTTTAAAAATCTATCCCACAGTCTCTAGGCAGCCAGGTGTGTAATCCCAACAGACAGAAGATAAATGCAACTGCACCTTTGTGAGTTCTGGGCCAGCATAGTCTACACAGTAAGTTACAGATTAGACGGGGATATGTATGACCTTGTCTTAAGAAAAGAAGTCAAAACACTAACGTTAACTCTTGATTGTAAGCCCCTGTATCACTGAAAAAAACTTAAGTAATTCTCTTGTACGGTGGGGGAACAAAGAACATGTTCCTACAGCAAAGAGGAAAGCAGATAATAGGGAGGGTAACAGAGACCAGTAAAGAGCAAAAGCATCATGCCCTTGTTCTGTGTCGGTTCCTGCTGCTGTGATGATCATCATGACCCAAACAAACAAAAAAAAAAAAAAAAAACAAAAAAAAAATCTTACACTTTACAGTATAAGTGTAAGGCAAGAATTCAAGGCAAGAGCTTGAAGCAGAAACCATGGAGGACTACCTCTGGATGGCTTGCCCCAGGCTCCTATTCAGCTTCTTTCCACATTAGGTCAGGCCCTCCAACATCATTTAGCAATTAAGAAAATGTCTCATAGACATGCCCAAGGCCAATCTGATGGAGGAAATTCTTCAGTTGAGGTTCCCTTTTTCCAAGTGTGTTAAGTTGACAACCAAGGTCACCTACCATAATCCCACAGCTATGTGTCTACCATCTGAGATGTGTGATGGTATGATGACATTCTGTGCGCTTCAAAGGGCTTGCCTAGGCCTATTCCAGTGTGTTAGCTTTACCCTACATGTGTATGTTTCCTGAATGGACTCTGCTCACTGCCTGGGGCTCTGTGTTGCATACGTTCATTCCTCTGCTTCATCTAATATCCTTGCATCCACTAGAGTGTAGGCTTCAATTTCACAGCTTCAGACAATGACCTCTCGGGGGATGCCTGCAGGGACACCAATCCTGTCACACATTGCCTGCACCCCAAGGTTTTTATTTATTAAAGATCTTGGTATAAGATCCCAGTTATAAATCTTTTATATTTTTCATGCCTACTAAGACAGCATCACATGGAAAATATCAAAGTTTGCTGCCAGCTAAAATATTAGCTGAACTCTCTGGGATCGTGACTATTTTAAACCTAAGAAAACCCTCCCTTAGTTGGTCCTAGATGATCAGCCTGCTCTAAGAATGCTCTCTTCTCAAGGGAAAACAACTCTATACTTTTATACCCTTGACCCTATGGTGGGTTGGTGTTCTGCCTCCTGAGGCAGTACAAAGGCAGTGCATCCCTTCTCATTATATTTCGTGTTTCCAGAAAATATTGTTGCTTACAAATATGCTTTGGTATTAATAATTTATTGATTTATTGGTATTGCTTCCATATAGTTTAATTTTTGAGCCAGGCAGGCCTGGTGATACAGGTTTATAGTCCTAGCTATGTGGAAAGCTAGACAGGAAGATTGCAAGTTCAAGTATTTTGGGGAATACACAAACACACACACACACACACACACACACACACACGGAGAGAGAGAAAGAGAGAGAGAGAGAGAGAGAGAGAGAGAGGAGAGAGAAATCCAAGGCATCCTGAATAACTCAACAAGACCCTTACTGAAAGTAAAAAGCAATCAAAGATCTGGTAATATACCATCATAATGGAACACTTACCTGGAATGCCCAAGGCCCCAGGTTCTATCCTTAGTACCGCAACATAAATAATATCAAGTTTAATTTTTGTAATTTTAACATGGAAAGTAATTGATGCACTCATATAGATAAATGCTTTTAGGATCTTCAATAAAGTATAAGACTGCATAGATTCCTTAAGACCAAATGTGAAATGATATACAAAAAATTCACTTAAATACTTACTATTATAGCATTGCTCACACAATTGAGGTTTTCATTAATATGCTATTTGTGTCCTTTACATGCCTCACAGTTTTTGTTCATCGATATCTGTTTTTACCATTTAGATAAGAAGACAGTTTCCCTAAGCTCCCAATGTTTTCAAATTTGTCACAGTCTACAAGGCAAATGTATTCTCACTATGCTTAAATTCATTTCCTTCGAAAATCACATTGTGATTGATATTGCAAGTACGTCTCCATTAATATGGGTTCCTGGAAAAGGTTCGCATGTTAAAGCCTTGGTCAACATCTGTTGGTACAATCGATAGGGGACTCGATCATGGAGGCACCACTTGTGTTAATGGGGCTTCTATGAGTTGGGATCTGGTTGAAGAAGCCAGTAACAAGGGAGATGACTTTTGAGGGTATGTCTTTCTCAGGTCCCTTTGTGGCTCTGCTACTTGTGCACTATATAATACTGCCCAGAAACCCTTCCACTATGGGGACTACCTCACTCTTCCTCAGAAACCACAGAGGTATGTAATTAAGGAATCAAACCTCTGAAACTCCGATCCAAACTAAACCATCACTCTTTAACTAGATTTATCAGGTGTTTTGTAACAGTAACTGAGAACTAACACAGAAAATTGTAATCAGACAAGCGGGCTCACTGGTAAAGCTATTGCCAGAGATGCAAAGATGTTCAGAAACATTTGAGATTGTTTTTTGAGGTGAATTTGGAAAATTTTATAAACACTTCAGAATGTTGCAATCAGAGCTTAGAAGGTAGTTCTTTTGGAAGCTCAGAAGACCAGACAGGCATAGGAATACAAACTGAGATGACTACATGCACCTGATTGCAGAATGAGGCAAGGACACAATTAGGATTTGGGCTGAAGCTGGCTTGTATTACAGTGTAGCAAAGAACGTATCTACATTTTCTTCATGCCCTAGGCTTGGAGGGAAGCTGTTTTAAAAGGTAATGGCTCCATAAATTGGCAAATGAAATTTCCAGGTATCCCATCACTCAGGCAGTCACGTGAATCTTATTGGCTGCTTCTTGCCAGATTTGAATTGAGGAGAAACATCTAAGCAAAATGATATGAAAACCTTTTAGTTTGGCCAAGAAGAAAAATGCATGAATAAAGTTGGGAATAATTGATGTGTGGTTTTAAGGAGACTGGCACCAATGGACTTCGGGAGCCCATTCCACATAAAGGATAATCTCTCAGCCTAGATACATGGGGGAGGGCCCAGGCCCTGCTCCAAATGATGTAACAGACCTTGAGGATCCCTCCCTGGAGAGCTGAAAGGGCATTAGATGTGGGTTAGGAAGGGACGGTAGAGGAGGGGAGGGAGAGGGAGCATGTAAAACAAGCTTGTTTCAAATTTAAATAATAAAAAAGAAATGAACTATTTGTACTGCTGTAGCAAGCACACTTGTTCATGTGCTGGCTTAAAAGGATTAGCAACTCATTTTATCAGCCACCAAGAAAGTGTTTCGATGAATTTCAAATAATTTCAAAATATTAACATTCCTTTATGTGGTATCAAATTATTGATATGACTTCTGATCTTGTCAGGAATGTCAAGAACAATTGAAGAGCTGTTGAGGTTGAGGAAGTAAGTCAAAGTATCCCAGGGTCCTGTGCATCCAGACATTTGTTGCTGTGTCTGTGCTATTATTATTATTATTATTATTATTATTTTATTGGCCAATGCAAATGATTAATAGCCTTATATATTTGTGCTGTGATGAAAAATGAAACAGTATTGTGAAAGCTCACGATACAAACTTTTATAAGAAAATGTTAATAAACATAGCACCGTATTATTGTGATCTTATTCTAGCAAAACAGCTCTCCGCTAGTATAATCAGGCCAAGTAGCAATGGTCTCAATTGTAGTCAACCACCCCTGGACACTGTCCTAGCTATTTCCAGTTAACATGAATGTAAAGTGTTCTCACAATAAAAAATCGTCTACCTTTTATATCACCTTGACGTTTGGGTTAATGTAGTTCAAGCTACTAAAGCACAAGTCAAGGGACTGGAGCCAAACATGATAGTCACCCTTGTGCTTTTCTTTTCTTTTTTTTTTAACCAAAAGTCCTCTGAGTTAAAAAGAAAAAAAAAACCCACAAAAAATAGCTAGCTTTCTACTGGCATTGTCATCGATGAATTAAAAAACATTCATTTCACTAAGTGCTGACCCGAATATGCTTTTTTAGAATTCTGTGTGTGTTAATGGAATATGTCAAACATAACTAATTAGCTAAGCACAATTGTGAGGATTTCTTTGCTTTGACAGAAATAATACTTGAAGTTATTTGACATTTCTCAAAACCTGTTATATGTATAAAACTTACTAATTCCCTCAGGAATCTGCGAGGTATGAAGATGTGGCGGTTTCCCATCCCCTCTCCTAAATTGCAAATAACTCTCATTTTACTAAGACAAGAAAGCAACAATTGGCTTTTAATGTCCTTCCAGACTTCTTTTACAGTAGGCAAAGCTGGCTAAAAACTGTATGACTTTAATGATAAACTCAGTTCAAAGTTGGCTGTGTGTTTCTGAAGTGTGGTTTGTTGCTGGGTACTTGCTTCTTTACTTTTTCCCTTTGTCTAATTCCTGACACATGGATGCTGCTGTAGCTGGAGGATCAGCAATTACCTGGTAATCATGTACGAAAGCCATGAGAATGCAGTGACCTTGGCTTAAACAGCATCTCCATATGAACCATGGCTTATCTCCACCATTCTTACTTGATTAAAGTTAAGCTCTTTTCTATTATACGCTGCCAAGTATTTCCTACATAGTGCACAAAGTAGCTATTATGCACTTATTTATATAGATAAAGAAATTGAGGCTAATTTGTTTTATAACTATGTAATTGGTACCTGGCAAACCTCAAATGGGAGGATTTAAGGGGAAATCAGCTCAGTGTACTGTGAATACAAACCTTATCTGACTATACGAGATAGAGCTTGTTAACCTGAAGTCTCATCTATTTATAGAGTAACACCCTCATTCATTTCTACTCCTCCATGCTCTTTTCTCTTGCCCCTTAAGGCCAGAATTACAGACCAGGAATTCCTGGCTGACATAGTAATTAAGGAGTAGTTAGTGGTTATGAAAAAGTCCTTCTACTCTCCTACCTGTTAGATGGCTTCAAATTCACCATAAATTTCCATGATAGTGTCAGGTTTCTTATAAAAATCTTTCTCGTGTTTCAAAACCTCATTGTTCATGACCTATTTAAGCATCCCTTTCTTGGATAAGCCTTTTTAAATATCCCTACATCACACACCTCTCTCATCACCATGTATTTCTATTAAATTTGACATGACAGTACTAGCCCTAGGCTTCTTAAATGTCTAATTCATCTCATTATAATTACTTCCTAACACCAGTGCTAACACATAAATGTTCATTGGATGTGTATTCATGGTTCTTGGGAAAAAGCAGACTCAAAGATTGATGCCGAGAAATTGAAAGCATAGATCTTGACATTTTGTGGGTAATGGTAGTTTATAAAAGTAAAACCGAATACAAAAGGATCAGGCTGTTCAAGTGAACCATGCCATGTCATGTTCTTTTAATAATTCATGCAATAATTCTTTACTCTTAGATCCCCCCAGTGGTCTGAGACTAGTTTCTGTGTACACATATGTGTTGTACCATGCTCACGGCATTTTACTTAGACCACAGGCTTATATACTTGAAATACCTGGAATTCCTACCTGAAAAGACATCCGTTGTGGGAGGATTATATTTCCTGCTCTGACATTGAGTTTTGCTACTTTATCTTGTCTGAACAATTAAATATAAAGAATAGTAGTATGTACCACTTGTAAACTCAGAGGGCATCTGGTGTTCCACTTTTATTATTCCTCTACTTTAAATCTGATAGCATTTCTGCTATGGTTTAAATATGTTTTCCCTCTGAAACTCATGTTTAAATTTAAGACTCATTATATAGTACTAACCAGTAGATCCTTGAAAAGACAGTTAGTGATCTGCCATCAGGAATGGGTTAACCCATTTATACAATTAATTGATTAGTGGTTATTGGGTTATCAGGAGCATAGGTCTGCTACAGGGACAATCTCATAGAAGTTTAATGCTCTCTGTGTTTCGCTTCAGACACCTTGTCTTTTCTTTATACGCTGCCAGTTCACAATGTGGCCACTCAATCTTGAAACAGAAGCTTGAACCAAACAATCCTGTGTCTTTCTATTTAAATCAGTCTGTAGTGTTGTGTTACCAAAAACATAAAATTAAGACAGCCTCAGTTTGTACCTGCTCCATGTACCTATGTCTCAGTATGAAAATGTCATAGATCAGAATGACAGCCAACTGGAATTAGACATAATCAGGAAAAGAAAAATACATGTATTGAAATGGAAAAAGATTTGGATCATTTTCTACCGCAATCCAGGTTGGGATAATGCAAATACTATATGCTGGGCAAACATTAAAGATATTTTATCTGAGATGAAAACAGTACAGGTGTAAGTACATGAGAGAACAAAACTAGTGATTTTATTCAGGGACATGAAAAAAGGATCCCAAGCAAATAAAAGATGCAGATAAGGGATGTGATACATATCAATGTAAGTGCACATGAAGGCATGATATGTTTACGTCTCTGTTATGTTACTTCACAGAGATTATTGTCAACTCCAATGCTAATTATAGACATATGCAGATAAACAAGTGAGAAGAAACTCCTAAAAGTGTCATAAACGTTGAGAAAGGCGTTTGGTATAGTATATTGCTGTCATGGACTACTTACCTTTAAATGAAATTGTCTACATACATCAAAAGATTGCCAAAATAACTACTTATTTTTATTTTATTTTATATTTTGAGACAGAGTCTCCAGTATTCCAGGCTGGCCTCAAACTTTCTATTTAGCTAGGGATGTCCTAGAATGTCTGACCCTACTGTTTCCACCCTACTCCTGAGTGATTGTATCCACCACTATGTCCCAGTGCTTGGAATAAAGTATAGAGCTTAATGCACGCTAATCAACTACCAACTGAGGATCATCCCTAACTCTTTGTTGCCTTCTAAATTCTAGACATCTAGTTTCTGGTCCTGTAGTTCTGTATTTATGCCTGTGATGATTAATCTTGAATCTTAACTTGACATGCCTGGGAAAGGGAAACTTAACTGAAGCATTTCCTTTATCAGATTGTGTGTGAGTATGAATATGAGGCATTTCCTTGATTTCTGATTCATTTTCACAGGAGCTTAGCCTATTGTGTGCAGTATCATTCATTGGTGTTCCTTGTGGGTCTGAGCTGTATGTGTGTGTCATATATATTATATATTATATATTTGACACACACACACACACACACACACACACACACACACACACACACACACATATATATATATATATATATATATATATATATATATATATGCTTGAAAGCAGCCAGTGAGCTGACTTCCTCCACACTTCAGGGTTCTGCCTTGATTTCCCACCATAGCTTCCCTAGATGTTGGTCCTTAAAGAATCAGATGAAATAACTCCTTTCCTTCCTTTGGTCACAGTTCTACTGTAGCAACAGAATGAAAGCTAGAACAATCAATCACCAACACAAGAAAAATATTAACATGGAATAAGTTCCAATCCTAAATATTTTTATCTCATCATACAAAAGGCATGCATTTCCTTCCCTTCTAAACTAATAAGTGTCTACCTAAAATGTCTATTCACCAACTTTTTCTATCCTACAAATCTCCAAATTTGGCTTAATATAAATAAATAGTCAGTTACAGAAATTTAAAGCAGCCACATTTTCATCCTTTTAAAAACATAGCTATGTATTAGAATTCCTTCAGAGGCCTCTGTCAAACTGAACTATTGAACTTCGGGTGGTGAAAATCCTCCCCCAGGCAAGAGATTTAAATCATTTTCAAAGTTAATTTCCTGCTCCCAGATGGAGAACAAATCCAATCGAGTTTACTTCATTCTTTGGATGAATGGGAAAATGTCACTTGCATACTCAAAGAGGAAGGAGAATTCGGCATCCGTGTGCTCCACAGCCACAAAGAAGGCAATCCTGAATGAAGAGATGGGCTGTTTGGAGCTTGAGGACAGACTTGAAACCCACCCAGATAAATCCCAAGCTTACTTTCAAGGGAGACCTATGAGAGAATAGCTGTTTAAAACAGAAATATGAGTGTCTTTTAATTTGTTTTTCCCCTTCAAAGGAAGAGGTTGTTTATAGTTGTAAGAAGGAATCTGTGTAAGCCATTAAAAGTTTCACCTATGAAACTTCCAGAGCTCTGTGAAAATTAGATTTTGCTTTGTCATACATAGCTTGAAAATTAGAATGAATTAATACTTGAAAATATTATGAGTAAACAAAAAGTGAACTAGGAATTCTTGTTTTTTATTTAACAATATTAAACCCTGAAGTTCTTTTTTTTTTTTTTTTTTTTTCCTCCCTGTTAAAAATTATCGTGCCTACTGTCAAGACATTTGGGAACCTGACACCTTTCTAATGAAATCTTTCTTGGTGAGGAGGGTACCCTTAGAAGAGAAACAGGTGTGGAATTGAGCTTCGTGGAATGATTGGGCACCAGCTGGGCAAGCCTCAAGTGACCTTGCCATAGCTGACTTTGCAGGGCATATTTGTTAATCTTTTGCTGACTTGACACAGTATGCAGTCATCTGAGAAGAGGGAAGCTTAGTAAGAAAATGCCCCCCCCCCTCCATCAGATTGGCCTAAAGCCAAACCTGTGGGATATTTTCTGACTGGTGATAGATGTAGGAGGGCTCCCTCTCTTGGCTTAGACTTTAATTTATACCAGCCCTTTGTTGACCACCCTCCTCCCCCAAGCTCTGAGCCATTGTTGCCCCAGCATATCTTGCAGGCAGGACAGATTGTAGGGTGCAGGTTTTGTGGCTGGATTGGTGTCCCAGTTCCACCACTGGGGACATAGCCTGGTTTCTGTGTTTTTATGAAATGTTGGTAAATCCTCTAATATTTTATTGCATCAAAAGTGATTACATACCATCTACTTAATTAATATATTTATGTCAATAGATAACAATGAAAATGTAAGTTAAAAAAAAAACTTCCTTTAAACCTTCATTATTTAAGCGTAGGTGTATAAGATTTTGGAGTGATGGAACTGCAAAAACAATGGCAACATTTATCTCTAGTCAACACAGTGGAAATTTTCCAACATTTGGAGCATCTCGGCTTTTGTTACCATGGGCTTTTATTGTGTATATTTGTGAATCAACAGCCCCCCTATGCACTCATATTATCAAATCCTACACATTGAAAGCATTCCTAGTTAAAAAACAAAACAAAACAAAACAAACAAACAAAAAACACTAGCTTTGTCAAAACCATAATCTGTCCATCATTTGTGACTAGGGATAAACTGCCAACTGATTCAACCTTCTTAAAGAAGCTCCTTCACAGTGGGCACCAAATCCTTTGCAAGCTTTCAACATTCCTGTCATTGAGCTCATGGTCGTTTTGTTGTGTCTGGCAGAATCCTGTGTCTTTCATGATCCTTTGCTTTAGAGTATGTTTGGGAACATCTTTTACCTTGCTGTACCACACACAAGAAGCAGTCCTTCAATGTAGCAACCCCAAACATTCTGGTGGTTTGAATGAGAATGGCTCTCATAGGCTCATACGTTTGAATATTTGACCCCCAGTTGCTCAAACTATTTCTGAAGGATTAAGAGGTGTGGCATTGTTGGAGGAAGTGTGTTGCTGGGAGTGGGCTTTGAGTTTTTGATGACTCATGCCAAGTCTTTCTCTCCCTTCATCCCTCCTTCCCTCCCCCCTCTTTCTGTCTCTTCCTCCCTCCTTCCTTCCCTCCCCCCCCCCCTCGCTCCAGCATGATACTTACAGCTTGCTGCCATGTTCCCATCCATGTTAATCATGGACTCACCCTTTGAAATTGTAATCCACAAACAAATGCCTTGATCATGGTGTTTTGTCAAAACACAGGCATAGTAACTAAAACAACTCCAGACATTAAAAACTGCAAGAGTTTCTTCAGTTAAAATATACTCCCTTCTGAGTTTAAAAAAAAAAACATATAATTACTTTAAAGTTTAAATAATGCTGAAAAATTAAAACACACACACACACAAACACACACACACACACACACACAATTGCTCTGGGTACCACTCCTTGGAGCCATCCCTACAACCACCTGCAGATGATGACCTCCAGGTACCAGCTCCTAACTTCCCTCAGCACCTAGTG
The DNA here is from genome assembly GCF_943737965.1 of Phodopus roborovskii. Taxonomy (NCBI): domain Eukaryota; kingdom Metazoa; phylum Chordata; class Mammalia; order Rodentia; family Cricetidae; genus Phodopus; species Phodopus roborovskii. The sequence goes on from NW_026126588.1 coordinate 16,961,955, forward strand.
GAGAGCTCCAAGTCTTGGCAACAGAATGCAGAAATTTCTGCAGGGTCTTGATCCCTCTCTGTGAAATTGAATATATCTCTACTCAGGCTATTTTGTTGTGAATCTTTGCTTCCCTACAACCCCAGTCTTAGTTTCTGTCTACCAATAAGGTCTTCTAAGTCATTTATAATGAACAACATTGTATCGTCTTTGACTGAAATATGGGTCGATCCATTGGTTTCCATTGAGTTAATTTAATAATTTAAAAATTATTTTCTTGTCTATTCCTATTGTAGCAACATTAATCAATACATTGCTCAAATAGTTATTTTTCCTCCTACGGTCACCACTTCCTCCCTGGGGAGGCTCTAATTAGAGGGAATGGCTAGAAACTTTCAGGCTCATTACCCACAGTGTTTCAGTGAACATAAAAGATTTGCCATGGTTTCTGAAAGCAGCACTAGGTAGAAATTGTAAGGGGAGAAATGCCTCCATGTTTTATAATCAGGACAGTCTGAGCGTCTTACCTTACAAATAAAATACAAAGATTGTTGTTCGTGGAAATGTCAGCAATTAATAACCATCACTTATTACCTCATGAACATAAGCATGAATGCCAGAGGTAAAAAGCTACTTGTTTTTTATATTAATATTGAAACACAGTGAGTCCCTTTATTGTTCATAGAACTAATGGCAAGTGGTTACAGTCAACCCCCAACAGTAGATAGTATAATTAGGACTTGAAAATGATTTCCTGTGGATGCTGGGTCTAATTAGAGGACACGAGATAGGCCCCATAACAAAAATAATAAGACTGAGGAACAACAGAACAGGAACCACAGGCAAGGGAAATTAATTCCAAAAATTTTCATCCCTTGGCTTTCACGACACTCTCCCTTGGACTAAGTGGAATGTCTCATCCACCTTCCATTTCTACTCTTCTGGTTAGCAACAAAACCAATAATGCTGCTTGGGGAGGTCGTAGAGATCCAGCTGGAAGATCATGGAAGTATAGGAAAGTATTAACCCTGACCGTTTCCTAGCTGTCTATCTGCTCCCTTTCTGCTGTGACATAAACCGCTTTCCTGGACCACATATTCCTACCTTTGAATGTTTCATTCACATATGTTTGCCAACCAGTGTAGACTGAGCTTTCTGGAACTACAAGCCCTATTTTTTTTCTCTCCCTTTATTTTGTTTTGTTTTGTTTGTTTGTTTTGTTTTGTTTCAAGAAATTTTCTCACACCTTTGCAAAAGTAACTACTTTCTTTTTATCTAATCTAATTCTTTTTGCTAAAAGTAGAATCCATCTCTATTCCTCTCTGTATCCCCAATGTTTACCCCAATAGAGGGTTGTCAGGCAATGATGTCCAGACTCTCCATCAAGTACCACATCCTTTAAGTATAGGTATGGCACTTGATTCATCCTATACCTCCCACAGTGTCTTTTGCAAAGTACCTTACACTTAGTTTCCTCAATAAGTTCTTAGTGAGTTCAGTGGAAGCAGAGATACAGCCATAAACTCATACAGTCCTTTGAAAACATGGAAATTATATTCCAGCATTACATGTGAACCATGTGTTGATTATTCACAGGGCTGAATATGTTATTAAGGGCACAAGTGGTAGCTCTATTGTAGTGCTAAATGTGAGCCATGCCAAACTAATATGCTAAGCAATAAATGTTAATTAAACATTCAATTAATGATTCATTTACGTTTGGAAACAGAATGGCTTAAAGGAGATTATTTGTGTCTCTTAAAAGCTCTCTTCTGGTAAATGTATATAGCCATTCTATTCTCTCCATTTAATTCATTTAAAGTGTGGAGAATCCTGAAAAATTCTTCTAGTGACCTTAAAACTTGGTTCTTCCAGAACAGAATTTAGAGGCGCTCCTAAATAACTATGGACAACCCCTGGAGCTTTTCTTTTTATCCTGGAAGTTGTCTGCCCTTCACATAATTCTGGTGTAATTATACACTCTAACGTGGTCATATATACATTCAACTCAAGAGCTATTGTGACACAGATCACAGTTGGGTCGTTGGCTCTGGTAACATCTATGTCCTGTGCAGCCAGAGCACTGAACTCTCTGGCTCCTACAGCAGCCCCTCAGCACCCCTGATGGACTCTTTTATGATAGACTCAGATTAGCAGCCAAACCTATCTAACACATTGTTCTCTCTAGAGCTCGACACTTTATATGGCACATGCTCAGTTGATTACCTGTTAATTGTGAAATTAAACCCACATATTTATAGGGTTAGGAGTGTGTACATGTGTTTCCTAGTAATGTGGGTATCTCTTAAGGAGTCTCAAGAATTAGGGATGTAGAAGTTATGTTTCAGGGGAGGACTTAAGTAAACATTCCAGCTCCACTTGATTTTAATTAATTAGTTAATCAATTAATTAATTTCCTTCTTTTGGTAGTGCTAAGAACTGAACCCATGCCTTCCTTCATGCATAAAAATCAAACGCTGTGCACTGAGTTACATCCCTAGACTTATTTTTAATTCATGGTAAAAAGTTATTAATTTGGGCATTACATAGCATCAAGTAATATGTTTTAGTTTCCCATTGCTATCGAGAACACTTTGGATAAAAGTTAATGGTATTTGTTGAAATGCATGAGAACATCTGAAAAGAACTGAAGGCTACCTCTTTCTATGGTGGTTTGGATAAGATGTCCACCATAGTCACAGTATTTTAATATTTAGTCCCTGCTTAGTAGCTCTTTGGGGATGGCTAAAAGGTGTTGCCTAGTTGAAGAAAGTTTGTCACTGGGGGTGAAACTTTGAGGGTTTCAGAAGACTCGTGCCAGTTTGAGTTTGTTCCCTCTGTGTTGTAAGACATGAGTGTTCAGCTTTAAGCTTCCAGGTCCAGCCACCATGCCTGCCAGTTGGCTTGCTTCCCTGACATGGTAGCCATTGACTCTCTTTCTGGAACTGTAAGGACCAAACAAAGTCTTCCTTCTATAGGTTGCCTTGGTCATGATGTTTTCTCAAAGCAATAGAAATTCAACCAAGGTACCTTCTAAAGCCTCTAAAGAAAGTACTTCAAAGTCATTATACAAGGAAACAATTTTATAAGTTATTGGGGACAGGACAAAGCCCCTCTTACAACAAGCAGAAAAAGTTCTGATGTCAAGCAAGGCCTCTAAGCCTATAAGACAGATTTCACCCAGGCATTATGTCTCATAATTCCAGCACTCTGGAGGCTCAAGCTGGAAGATCACTGGAAATCAGAGGCATCTGGATCTACACAGTAAATTCCAGACAACTTGCGCTGAAGTGTAAGACCCTGACTCAGAAAAGCTCACCCTCAAAGTGGTGTTCTTTCATCAGATGGAATATTTGCCATTTAGAGTAGAAAAAAAATGTCTTTACAAAAGACCTTATCTTTACCCCACAGAAGACCCCAGTGGTCTTCTCGGTAGCTTTAGATTTAACTCAGGAATAGTTGGAATTTTCCAGCTGGGTAAACAAGGCCTGGAGAAGATATTTTAAAAACAAGGGATTTGAGATATTTTCGTAAAATGAGTTTTTTTTTCATATCTCCCTGTCATGATCAACCAGGTGACAGTTATAAATGCAGATACAGTTATTTATACACAAGCGAAGCTCCTTAACTGTTTTCATCAACGTTTAATTAAATTATATTTGTGCCGTGTTGCATTTAATTGCCATTTAAAATGTCTTCAAGGAAATGAATTATGATTCTGCACCGAAATGATATTTATGTGTTTAGAAAGACTCTGAGGTCATACAGTGGGACACATGCTTAAATCATACAGAAACAGGCACCCATCCTCAAGATCACAAATAAAATATATGCATATATATATACCATATGGTATATATATATAGCAGAAACAACGTGATTTGTTGGAGTGCAGGAAGGCATGCACCACAGGGTGGTAAGGAAATACATGTCTTATATGTGCTTATTATGTGCCAAGCAAGAAAGTACTGGCAATAGATTGTACAGAGCAGGGGCCAGCCAACTGTAAGGACATTCAACAATTTCCAGTGAGATGCTTGCTGTAAAACGATGTTACATGCTTAGAGGTCTTGGAGGATGGTTGTGACGGTTTTAATGAGAGTGTCCTTCACAGGCTCAGAAACTATATTTAAATACTAATACTCGGTCCCCAATTTGCAACAGAAATCCCCGCCTGCAATTCTGTCTGTGCGTTGTGCTTGAGGTGGAGATGTGAGTTCTTGGCTTCCTGTCCCTACACTGTACCTGCTGCTTGCTGCCAAAGTCCCCTGACAGGATGAGCTTCAATCCCTCTGGAACTGTAAGCAGAAATAAAGTCTCTTTTGTAAGTCACCTTTAGTTGTGGGGTTTTATCGCAACAGCAGGGAAGTAACTGATCCAGTGGCGTAGAAGAAGATATTGGGTAGCGAAGCCCCACATTGATAGTAACAACCCTGAGTTTAAAAGCGGAAGTAAGTGGTTCTGCTCCCAGGATTTGAGACCCACTGCCTGAGATGCTGCAAGCAGAGAGTGAAGGCTCCTTTATCTAGGTCCTGTGCAGCCTGCGCTGGATGTCCATCGGGTTCCACCATGATTCGGAAGAGGAAGAAAAGAGTTAAGCCATTGCCTAGCTCCTTTGATGGAGAAAAGCTACACCATTGATTGTTTGGGTTCCGTGTAGCCATTTACTTCATCAGCTTAAAACACTCTGACGTTGTGATAATCTATAAAAATGATGACAAAAATACCTATAAATAAGTATAGAATAAAAAATTCCAGTGATGAACTGTCACACCACATGTTTACGGTCAGCATGGCATTTTGTGAGATACGATGCAGGTGTCTTGCGTTAATCACTAATGCTGGTTATGTCTTGTAGTATCTGAAAGTCTTGGGGGAGAGGCAAGCACCCAAAATCTAATGTCTGTGGTCAGAAGATAGGTAAATGAAAAAGCACCCAAAGGCCCTGACATAGCCCACGTGAGCAGAACACACCAGCTCTGAAAGCGCTTTTAAGTGCTTTCTGCCTGGGAAGTGGGTCCCAAGTGGAAACAGCATTCTATGGCAGAGTCTCTTCTGTGGCAGAGCGGTTGAGGGACATCGGAAGCAAACAGAAGTGTAGCACTTGAAGGAGCCCGGTGAGCCAGGTGACCCGGCAAGACTTCAGGTGGAGGAACTGGGACACCAAGTCAGCCTCAACTTCCTACCTGCCCCCCTGTCCTGCCTATGGGATGGGCTGGGTAAGGGTGGTGCAGAGATTGTGAGAGGGGTCAGCCAATGACTGCCCACCCCCAACTCTGCCTGGAGTGCCAGGACCAGGGGGCCGGATAGCCCAGAGACCTAGGATAGAACCAAACATGACCGAAGAAAAATGAAAAATGTCAGTGCAATGATGCCTAACAATATTCTGCTGTGTTTACAGATTAGTCTCTAGCCCAGTTGTCAGCAGAGAGGCTTTATCTAGCAACTGATGGGAACAGATGCAGACATCCACAGCCTAACATTGGGCCAAGCCGGGAGAATCCTGCTGATGAGAGGGAGAAAGTATTGGTCAAGGACACCACAAGAAAAACCACAGGTGTTTCAACTAATCTAGGCTCATAGGGGCGCACAGAGCCTGCGCTCCTGACCAGGGAGCCTGCATGGGGCTGACCTAGGCCCTCTGTATATGTGTGACAGTTGTGTAGCTTGGTCTTCGTGTAGGACTCCTAACAGTGGGAACAGGGGCTGTTTCTGACTCTTTCGTAGATTTTGGGGACTCTATTCCTCATATTACATAACCTTGCCTAGCCTTAGTACACGGAGAGGTGCTTAGTCTCACTGTAACTTGAAATGCCATGTTTTGTGGATATCCATGGTAGACCTGCCCCTTTCTGAATAGAAATGAGGGGAAGGGCAGAGGGGAGGTTGGGGGAGGGACGAGGAGGAGAGGGGGAGGAAGGGAAACTTTGGTGGGGATGTAAAATAAATAAATAAATCTTAAAAAGAAAAAGAAAGGAGTCAGGTGACCCAAGTCTGTGCTGTTTCTTTCTGGGTTTGCCTCACGGTATGGTTCTGTTTTGTCCTAGCCCTGAGACCAGTCTGCCTGGAAACGTGGAGAGGTGAACTCTTCAGGTTTGGAGTGATCACATGTGCCCATTGCAGAAACTTGGCCCCTCATAATACCTAGAGGAGAATTCCATTGTGCTATACAGTTAGGTTGGACAGACTTCCCTGACTTTCTATTTTTCATTTCCTTCTCAGTTGCCACGCCCTCTGGGAATCCGTCTGGCTCTAAATGAGTGAGGTAATGAGGCTTCCCCTTCTTCCCCTAGGTCACTAATGCACAGTCTAATAGACTGCTAGGAACTGGGTTCTGATAGTCTGCCTGCATTTTCTTTTCCCTAATTGCATCCCATTACTACATCCTGAACAATTTTTCTTTGTTTTCTTTAGACCCTCCAGATTCTCGTCTGGGGTTATTTCAATTTGGCCAAGCTTTGTAAGCTGAATTGTTTTCTGTTTTTTTTGTTTTTGTTTTTTGTTTTTTTTTTCTCCTGTATTACTACTGGAGTTTGCTTGTTTGATATTCTGAAACTTTCTTGCTGCTGGTCATCACAATGATAGTCAAAAGTCTTCCATTTACTAAGAAAGGTCTAACAAGACAAACATGGGAAATCGCATTTCCTTCTTACTTTCAGTGTGGAAGTTTCAGTTAATAGCTATATTAACTGACTATACGTTACCATTCTGATTTGTTTTTTAACAGACATCCACTAGATTATGTTACCTACCCACCGATAGGGCTTTGAAATTTTTAACCTTCAATTGCCTAATATTCCTTGCACTGTGTTTGGGTTTCTCTCCTGTATTTTTGTCTTGCTATTGTATCACTACATGTCTATTACCAGATCACAGTTTTTCCATAAACATAAGTAGGCAACTTAAAATAATTTTACAGGATAAGTGTTCTGCAAAGCCAAAACAAAACAAAAAGCAAAAATACAGAATAAAACAAATACTGGCTGAAGTATTTATCTAAGTTGTTCTATTTACCAACAAAAACTCATGAGTCAGATATTGGGGTGTAAACCTGATCAACCAAAGAAGCATCAGCTGAACAATCAGCTGACTGCCTCTCTACACTTCCCAGATCAAAGGGAGCTTGAAATCTCCAAGTCACTCCCTTCTCTTTCCTGTGCATTTTCTCTCTCCATATTCCTGGCTTCTCTATTGCTAATTCTGGTCAGCTAGTCACTGACCCTGCTCTTGACTCATGGTTAACTTTATTGACAGTCTTAGAGTGTCACAGTGTGATCAATAGTGATCAACAATTAGCAATCTCAAAGCTGATATTGAAAAATACTTTTTTGTACTAAGTATATCCAATATTTACACGATGCCACTTAATGTCTATAGATATTTTCCAGATCTGCCATATTTTAATTCTATGTTTGATTTCTGTGTCACTTTGAGCCTTAAAAGCCATTTCCTAGCCCCACTGAAAACATGCACCACACACAGCCGCATGCATGCACGCACGCACACAAACACACACACATACAGAGTGGGAAGACAACAAAGCATTTTCATTTTATCTTGCTTTCTCATGATTCCATCGATAGAAGCCAAAGTATGAATTCTGATCTCGATGTTAGTGGACTATAGTAGGGTTCTCCTAGGCATCAGTCATCCTACAATATTGAAATATAAAATCATAACCAATCATAGAGCTTCATGCACTGGAGACAAGTCAAAGAGTAGTTGTTTGATGTGATTGCTGATAGAACTACAAATTCTCCAGAATCTTTTTATGAAAGGAAACTTGAAATGTCTGCCATACAGTGAGAAATATTATAGGACACCAAAGGTAAACTCGTGTTATAAAAGGCAATAATCTATGTCAAATCTAGGAAAGTATCATAAGGGGTACATCTCTCCTGGCCAAATACCTTTAATTGAAATCTTGATTGCAGTAGTCAGGAGCAAGAATTCCCATCACTCTCCACATCTCTGATTAACTCCTTTGCACAGCAAGAGGAAAGAATCTGAGGCCTCGTGCCCCCCTGAGTTCTCTGAAAGACTTTCAATGATGCTGCCGCCGCCTGTTAAGCGTCAGGGTCCTTTACAAGAGCAATTCCTCCATTTCGGTTACTTCCTCCTCCTATTTTACAATGGAGTCAGATCACGTGCTCATGACAAATCCGTTCTTTTTTCCATGTCTCTGCCATGTAATACAGCCAGATGGTGCCTTCCTGCATCGCTCCTATTGGGAGGCCTATGAAGTTTCTGTACAACTTCTATTACAGTTTTTAATGTTTGACGTTTAAAATCATGTGGATAACACTGAAAATTCTGGTCTGAACACACGAGAACTAAACGAACAATTTACTGGGAGCACTTCACTTACACAAACATAGTTGCATGAGTCACAGGGAAGACAGGGAAGAGTGAGGAGTCATGCTGTGGCAATCCAGACAGGTCAGAACTATACTGTGGTCCCTCTATCTTAACCCTTCTCACAGCTCGACCTGCCCACTCTGCTATCATTAGCCCTGGGCAAAAATCTCTCAAGCAGTTCATACCCAGTGCTCCCTATTGCTTTGACCACATTCCACTTCTTATCCCTTTGAACATTTATTTAATTTAATTTATGTGTCCACACATGTCATACATAAAGGTCAGAAGACAAGTCAAAGGAGTCACTTCTCCACTTCCGGCATGGAAAAAGAGCTTTTACCCACTGAGACGTTTTGATGGCCCATCTTAGGGTTTCTATTGCTGTGAGGAGACACCATGACCATGGCAACTCTTACGAAGAAAACATTTAATTTGGGTGCCAGCTTACAGGTTCAGAGATTCAGTCCATTATCCCCATCATGATGGGGAGCATGGTGGCATGTGGGCAGATGTGGTGATGTATAGAGCTAAGAGTATTGCATCTTGCAGACAACAGGAAATGTACTGACTGTCACACTGGGTAAAGCTTGAGAAAAGAGACCTCAGAGTCTGCCTCCACAGTGACACACTTCATCCAGCAAGACCACACCTACTCCAACAAGGCCACACCTCCTAATAGTGACACTCCTTTTGGGGACCATTTTCTTTCAAACAACTACATAACCACTATCTGTCTCCTTTAGGGGATAACTATTCCTCCCATCCCTTTAGCATGGCTCTAGGTAAATCATGCTCTTCTTCATATTCTATTTCCTAATATTTAATTTCCAAATAATTTCAGGATTACTTACAGAAAAGGTACAAGAACAGCGTGAACAGATCTAGTATGTGCTTCAAGATCCACTAATTTTGATATTGCCAGAACTTGCTTTATCCTTTCTCATGCATTAGTGTATTAGATATTATGCCCATTTCAGATGAAGCTTAATATCTAATTATTTTAGTGTGCATTTCATAAAAAAAGTTAATCCTTCACATAATCATAGCCAAGTTATCAAGAGCAGAACATCGATATTGACATACTGCTACATAATAGGCTGACCTGAACACAAATTTTCACTTGCCTTAAAATGTCCATTAGAGAAAATACTCTTACAGCTGTCAATGATAAATTTCATCATAATGGCCCATAATTCAGTCCCCATGGAATTATTTTGTATTTTTACTTGCTCATTGTTTGTTGCTGGTATTTAGAAGATAAATTTATATTTGATTTGCGTTATTTTGAGACAAGTGTTCATTCATAACCAAAACTGACCTTCAGCTCCCAATCTTCCTGCCTTGGTTATATGAGTACTGAGCATGAATTTACCACTGCTTAGAGTTTAGTGGTTGTATTTCTGCATAAAGATGGTTACAAACTTAAAATAGTTGAAATTATAGTTTCTTCACTTTGTAATGACTTTCAAAAAGATGCACAAGCAATAGGTACCGTATTTTGATTTGTTTATTAGCACTGGTTTTCTTAACAATTTACTTTCAGTACGATTGTCTTTCATTGTTGGGTGGTAGCAGCGAGACTCAGCTTTCAATCAGTCAGTAGCCAGGAAGAATAAAAAGTCTATGTCTTTAGTGTGCTATATTTCCAGCACTTCTTCAACACAGATATTCAAAAAAGTATAAGGATTCTTCAACATGCCACTAGGAAATAGAGGTTTTGTTTGTTTGTTTTTTAGGTGATCTGGCACAACTGAAGCCGATGTCAATATTTCTAGAATATATAAAGGAGCTCAAACTAAGGTATAATAGTGGTAGGTGGAGGGTATTAAATGCATCTTCAATTTAATTATATTTTCAGTTTCTAATGGGTTTACCCAGATGTAACACTATCAGGAATTGAGAAGCATGCCCATTGATAATATACCCTGCCACGGAATTAATTAAGAGAGGACACAATATGAGAGAGTGCAAAGAGGAGCAGATAGGAGGGTACGAAAATCTTAATAAATAAATAAATGGGTGTGAAGACTTCAGCGTTTTAAAAAATAGCCAGAGGAGCTAGCATTCCTGTATTGAGGGCTCCTTCCTCTGCAGTTAGCAATATATATTCGGAAAAGCCACCCTGTTCATTTCTATTTATTTTTGAAGGCTAACCTTGATTTGGAAAATTATTTCCATTAGTATATGACCTTCCACAGTGGTGCTCACCTTTGAAACCTACATTTTACACTTGTTTTGGATTCTGAGGTCTTTTATCCACAAGGCTTGCACCAGAGTCCTAGTTTGATCAATATAGGATCTTGAAATACTTTTCTTCTCTCTCTCTCTATCTCCTAGAAAGAGTCATTCACTGAATTTTATTTTTTATATTCTTGAGTGTTGAGACTACTTTGCCACAGCATCAGATCTGAAGAACATGGGGAAGTTCATGGAAGATTCGTAGTCTGGTGAAACGTGTTGATTTTCATTTATTATTTACCTGTTAGTGTCCTATGAAGACTGCTGCTCATATCTTGTTTTGTAGAATGTATGGAGGTCTGATTCTCAAGGTTGTTGAAGCTCACACTAGACCTCCTCCTTGCCTAACCTAGTTCTTGCCTGGACTTTTTGTTTTTTTTAATATTGATTATTTTAATAAATAAATAGTTTGACATTTTCTCTGAGCACTAGTCCACGCTTCTTATAAAGCAAACTTGTCTTGTTCTCAGAAGAAAAATTGTGATGGCCTAGAATGTGATAAGGAAACCAGGGAGAATCCTTCTGAATTTAAAATGCATAAGAACAAACATATAATATCGAATATTAGTTTTAATTCAATGAAACTAACTCTGCGTGTGCTGTTTGCGTTGTGTGCATGTCTGTCTGTTTGGTGGTGCTGTTTGGACTGTCATTAGTTATGATTCCTCAGTTTTGCCTTGGGGAAAAACTCGTGGGCCTTAAGGAGGAAGCTCTGCTCAGATCTGAAATCTGATGTTTTCTCAGGGGAAGACACTCAATACCAGATTCCTCTAAATTCTGAGCAGCTTCAGTGAACTTCAGCTCCCAGTCAGCCATGCAGGCCAAACAAACAGTATTCTAGAGTACACAGAACTGAACTCTTCTACACTGGAGTAAAACAGGTTTTGAATTACATGATTTGCCTCAAACCTAAAGTTATGTAAGTGTGGTAAGTGCATATTAGATAGGCATGACTAAACTATGATGCCCAGTAGATTAAAGAAAGTTTTGATTTATTGATATTTTCAACTTATGAGGTGCTTATTGGGTCATAACCCCATCATAATTTGAGTAATTTCTTTTAAATAAATGACCTGAAATGTCTATGGGGGAATGATGTAAAATAATTTTATTGGATTAATTAATATTAGATATATAACATTTAGATGTGAAAAACCTCTAATTTCATGCCCGACATTTCAAATTGCTTACAGGTTAAGGGAAGAATATTAATATACATAAATAACTGCCAGATAATGAATGTTATTAAAGGTAATCCATAATTATCTCTCCATCATTATTAAATGTAGGAAAGGAAAATTAAATTTACCCAGGAAAGGAAGGGAGGCTCCACGAAACAGCATTTCAGTACAGCCTTGAAAATTAGTGGGATGCCCATGTTCATGACTTTGAAGATGTGAGAGTAGGAATTCCAAGATTGAGCAAAGGCAAATAGGCAAGAAACTTTGTTGGGATTCTTGACCAGTAGCTGCATGTAGCTAGTAGGGAAGAGGAAGGAAGAGGGTCAGGGGAAGGAGAAAAAGGAAAAGGGAAGAAGGAGAATGGGGATTGATTATTGGTATCACAGGAAGGTAGTGATTTGTCTAAGTTTGTTTAACAACTACAGATAAAGAGATGTAAGTACGTTATTAGGTACTATGGTGGTTTGAAGGATAATGGCCCCCATAGGCTCATACAGTGGCACAGTGTGAAAGGGTTAGCAGTGTGGCCTTATTGGAGGAAGTGTGTCACAGCGAGTGAGCTTTGGGGTTTCAAGTGCTCAAGCCCAGCCCAGTGTCTCTTTTTCTCTTCCCAGTGCCTGCTGATTTGGATACAGAATTGCCAGCTACCTAGTCAGCATCATGTCTGCCTGCACACTGCCATGCTTCTCTCCACGGTAATCATAGATTAAATCTCTGAAACTGTAAGCCAGGCCCAACTAAATGCATTCCTTAAGAGTTTCTGCGGTCATAGCATCTCTTCATAGCAATAGAACATAGACTAAGACAGGTACTAGGAAAATGGTTGCCAATTTAATGAAAATCATAAATTTATCTTAAAGATGAAACAAAGAAATCAATGTGGAATGTTTATACTCTCTTCAATCACACTCCTGTATATTTTGTAGAGGAATAAACATTCATTGGGCATTGTTAAATACATCTTAGTTTTTAAGAAATGTATCTGACTACTTACTGTTTCCCAGAAATTTCACATGTGGCTTATACTTTTCTACAAAAAGAGAAGTCTATAAATATTTTCTTCTTCCAGCTTTATAAACATTTATTTTTAATCTGAGTTACAGATTAAAATAACTGTAACCTTTTTTGAAAGACGCCAAAGAAAGGTAAATGACAAACATCTTAGAAATGATAATAATAATAATCACAGGTGTTTTGTGGTCAGGGATTTAGTTTTTTCCTAGTTTGTGCAGAACGGCAGGCAGTGTGGAGTTGCCCCTCAGAGGCTGTGGTGATAAGAAGCTGTAAGTTATTCATTCAGATGGCTGAGGGCAGTGTTTATTTTATACTTCAGTCAGTATTGTGCTTGTTTCTATCTACTTAATAGATTGCCTTTTCACACAATGGCTTATATGTTTCAAGACGCTTGCTTGGTTTAGGACAATGCTGTGGTCTGTTTCGTGTATCTGCATCATGGCCCATTGTGCTTACTGCAGGCTTGTGAGGGTGGGCGTTAAGCCTGCTAATTGGATATAATCTACAACTTAGTATCTAGGTTTTCTTGAGTGATTAAAGACATGGAAAAATAACATAACATTCTAGTTGAACCATAAACTGATTCCTGGATTGACAATCAACACTAGAGATGAGTCTCTCTCTCTCTCACTCTCCCTCCAAGTTATTCATGCTCTTTCCTGTGGGAGTAAAATTCTTTATGGATTTAAAAATCCACGAGAAAACAAAACTAGAATTCTTCTTACATTTTTCTCTCAAACTAAGCATTAAAATAAGTCAAGAACATAATCTGTCAAAGTGACAGCCTAGATTCAGACTTCAAATAACACTGTGTTCTCATATTTTTTTTTTCTAGCACTGTCCTCCTACTTCATACTTTGAGGGATCCACAATGCAAAGTAGCTAATTCATATTTTAATTCAGGCAGAGATATGCACTTAATCTCACATTTCCATACAGTTATGAATTTATAACAACAGATCCATAATTTATAGGTTGATGAGATGTATTTCCCAAACAACCTGATATGACTAATGAAAACCTTGTCACAATTCAGCAGTTGAATGGGTAATGGAGCTGCATGGTTTGACTTCCAAATCACTGAGCTCATCATGAGGACAGAGGAGAGCTTGTGTTCCTTGACAATACCAAATGAAGAGGAAGGAACAGGGGACATAGGCTTCAGAGGCATTAAGGGTGAATAGTATGCACTACATATCTATTTGCATCTGAAAAAAGAGATATAAGAAACCATTTAAGAATTTACTTATTTGTCAACTTACAGCTTTCTCAACTCAAATAAAAATCATGGCGACTATGGTAATAATAGATTCTGTTGGCACCTGTGTATATAGTGCCAGGCTCTATTAAGAGTATCAACATAAACATACTATAAGACTAAACACTAATAACAAGATATACTTGGGTCTCAGCTTTATTTAGACATGAAGAAACTTTCTTATTTCCTTACAACTGGCCTCCAAACTCTAATTCCTTTTTCACTCCCATATATCAAAAAAATAATTTTTTTACTCTTATAATTAGAGCTATGACTTTTTTTTCTAATCTTACAAACTCTTCTTGCTCTAGTTATCTCCCACCCCACCCCCCATCCATCCCTATCAGGACAGTAAATATATTATCATAGAAGATCCACCTTTTCTTAATCTTGTAACAGAAAATCCTCAAGCCAACTCCACCATGATGGATACTAGTCTATTGGGTTCAAATAAGGAGAGCCATAGAAGCTTTCTGAGGGAAGTCTGATGTCATAGCACATATGCTACAGCTTATGTTCTTCATCCCCAGAGCCAGTTCTGATCCTTAAAAAGGCAAGAACTCATGCAGGAAAATAGGCAGACCCAAGAGGCCTTTGCTGAGCACACACACAAGAGAAGCGACTCTTGTAATTACTGTGACCCCATTCGAGTCACATGTAGAAAAGACACTTCATAAACAGCATAAAGTCTATCATTAGAGAAGACAATGCCTGATTCTACAGAAACTTCAGAATGCTTTTCACAAAGAACGGCACTTCAGCAACATTTCAGGCTTCTTACATTTGTGTTTGGTCAGCATTGCGGGATGCAAGGGAGACAGCCACACTCCAGATTTCCCAAGCTTATGCTGTAACTAGCAATACAGCCAAAAAGAAAATAGCCTTCATCATAAAGTGTTTCCTCCCATTTATATGCAAAATATTCAACCCAGAGTTGATGTAAAAACCTTTGCCTAGAATATTAACCTTGATTTGCTACATAAAGGCAACAACGAATCCGGAAAAAAAGAAGGCTTTTTATTAATGATGATTTTGATTAAATTACTTTGTCTTGGATCTCCAAACAGAAACAGTTCAGAGAGCAGGAGCCGGCTTTCCATTTTAACAAACCATTTGCTTGAAGTGCAAAAAACAAAGCCATGATGTCCTGAAAACATAACACCCAGGGAACACAATCATATCCTTTCTCACTCATGCTACTTCCCTGCATTAGCCAGCTAATGAAGCTAAAAATGACGCCACAGAAGGGTCAGAGAAAAGATGCCATTCCATTCCTTACCTCAGCAGCGAGGCAGAAGCCTGTAGCCAGCATGAGCACACACCTGAAGTGAATCTTAGTTCCAAGGTTGAGCAGGCTTTGCCACTATTCTGTAGCAACAGGACCCCCACGTCCACCCCACCCGCCACATGCACATGTACTTGGCAACTCTAAATAATCAAATATCATACTACATTAAAGCCATCATGGATATAAGAATGAATGTAGAAATTTACAGTGACAATTTGAATTACACTAAAGCGGGGGGGGGGGGTTAGGAATGCTAAGAGCCAATGGCAAAGAGAGAGGAGAGAGAGAGAGAGAGAGAGAGAGAGAGAGAGAGAGAGAGAGAGAGAGAGAGAGAGAGAGAGAGGAAGGAAGGAAAGAAGGAAGGAAGGCGGAAGGAAGGAAGAGAAAAAGAAAAGAAAAAAAGTAAGTTTTCAATTTCACATTTTTATTCTGCACGGGGTCATGTATACATCTAGAAATGTCTGTAGGGTATTTTAGTAATAAAGCACGAATGCTCATTAAGAGGGAAAATGTCCTTCATTGAAGAGCACTGCTGGTTGGTACCACATTCCCAAACACTTAACAACTCATAACACATGACTCTGTTCTGTACACAATAGTGGCTGTTTTAGTTTGCTTTCTGTTGCTGTGATGGCCAAAAGCAAGTTGGGGGTAAAGGTTTTATTTGGCTTACACTTTGTAATCTCTGCCTATTGTTGAGGGGAGCTAATGTAAAGATTACCAGGGCAGGAACTAAAGCAGGGACCACAGAGAAACTACTTACAGGTGTCATCCCCATGCCTTGCTCAGCTTGCTTTCTATACAACCCAGGGTCACCTGCCCAGGGGTGGCGTGACTCTTAATGTCTCCCAGAGATTGGTCTATAGGCCAATCTGATGGGGACACTTTCTTAATTAAGGTTCCCTCTTTCCTGATGACCGTGTTTGCCAAGTTGACAAAAAGTAAACCAGACAAACAACAACCCCTAACCAGCCCAGGGGCTTAGAGAAAGACTGGCTCCTTCATCTTGCTTCTCATTTGAACATCACAGTCCCAGGAAGAGGGACAATAGTGACTCTTCACTAACAGAAATTAGTCACTGTATAAACATGACCGATCTACTTAAAGTTTCCGAGTCTCCAGTTCCATCTGTAAGTGAGGTAGCATAGGTCCCCCTTCTTCTAACTGAGCCAATTTACATACATTTTGTGAATCTTCCAACCTTCTGGAAAACCAGGGGGAAAAATAAACAAAAACAAGCAAACAAACAAACAAAAAACCAAAGCAAAACCAACAACAAAAACAACTGAGATCCATAAAATGACTCACTTTGAAATATAACAAAAGCAGAAATGTGATTTTTCCTTACCGTTGCTTTATTTTTGTTATTGATTGTAAGAATCAATTGGCTCTACAACTAAGCAAATTTTTTTTAAAAAAAAATCAAGATGTAGCCCAGACTGTCCTGTAATTTACTATATAACTGAGTAACTGATGATGACCTTGAATCCTAACCTTTCTACCTTTATCTCTGCAGTGTTATGATCAGAAGTATGCAGCATCACACCTGGTGTAGATGATGCTGGGGATCAAACCAATATCCTGCATCCTTGAAGCATTTCACCAACTGAGCTCCACCCTCAAGCCCTATCATAAAGATTTCTTATGGACTTAAATGTACTTCCTTTTCTCCTCTTTATCTGTAACTCAGATGTATTGATTTTATATAAGCACTTGAAATTAGATATATGCCTATACAATTGTAAATGGAATTTCATATATGTATACATATGAAAATAGTCACAAGAACGATTATTATAGGTTAGTCACAAGATTGATTATTATAGGTTAAAAATTAATTAGTACATTAAACTCTAAAATAAAAATTAAAAAAAATACTAGTACAAGTTGAAATAGGAAACACATTTTTCAGTCTTGAGAGTGCAGTGACTAAACATGAAGCAAAAGAAAGAAGGAAAGAAAGAAAGAAAGAAGGAAAGAAAGAAAGAAAGAAAGAAAGGAAAGACACAGAGTTAAGACTCTGTAAATATTAACCCTGTGGGGCTGTACCATCTGGGATTGAAAACGATAAAGGAAGCTCGGATATAATGACAAGATTCATAACAGTACTCATCTCAAATTCTAAAACAACTACGTAGTAAATAAATTTTATTGAAGGTTCTTATTTATTTTAAAAGGGATACTTCTTGTTTTTCTTAGAGCAGGGGCGCAAACATCTGACTTTAAGTTACTATTGGAAATTCTAAGTTAGATCTCCCCAACCATATGCAGAAAGCATTCATTTCCACTTCTGGGCAGAGAAATGAACCCATTTTCTTTGTCAGCACCAGAAAATCCTGAGCTATTTTAGGTCAAACAAACAAGAAAAGTCTATGAAAGAGAGAACATGAACGGCGTGTAACTTCAGGACTTAGGGACAACACAGGAATGATAAGTTCTGTGGGCTTTTGCTTAGGAGTATTGGATTTTCCCACCCCGTATGTTCCAGATTGGAAACAGGAAGCTGAAAAACCACAAAGACCCATGTGAAGATGAAGCAACAACAGCAATGAAGCCTGATATTTGGGGCCTAAGAAGAGATCATGGGAAACCCAGCAGAACAGCAATCTCTCCCAGGACATCTGCTTTTATGCTAATAAGACACATGCCAACAGCTTACCCATGGCAGCAAAAATATGAGCGATAAGCTCATGTTTAAATCCTGAAATGCTTATAATGGGACACCTAGTCCTTGCTTCTGCTGGTGTCAGGAAAGAGTGGTTCTTGGTCTTCTGCTCTCTTCCCAAGTAACCAAGACAACCACAAGCAAAGCTTGGTTTCCTGTTCTCTGCTGACTAAAGAGGCAGACACCTCTCCTTATTCCTGTTAGACTGACATCGGAAGAGGACCAGAACTTTTAGCATCCTTATTGCTGTCAGTACACATTTCTGACATTATTTCTGATGTCCTTAAAAAAAACAAAAGCATTGTACTTTGGAGACCAAAGCTTTCTTCAGGCCCAGAAGAGGCTATGGGTGTTTTCGTTGTTATTTTTGTTTGTTTGTTTGTTTCTCATTATTGACACCTGTGGTAACATACTGTTTATGACCTCATAAACCCACTGAAGATCAAAATGCAAAGCCAACCACATTAGTTATAGAAGCTGGGCAGTGTTGGCACACACCTTTAATCACAGGACTCCGGAGACAGACAGAGGCAAATGGTTCTCTGTGAGTTCAAGACCACCTTGGGCTACAGGAGTGTGAATTGGTTTCAAAGAGAAACAGAGCAAAACCCCTACCCCAATGTAGCACATATCTTGGTTTCCATACTGAGGTCAATACATCCTTGAAGTACACCAGCTGGTTTAGTTTATAAGCTTTTTCTATCGTCCAATATCTTTCTGCAGCTGTTTTTCCTTCCTCATTAGCACTAAGAAAGTTTAATGTTAATAAAGCATTATGTAATCTGTGTTTGGTGTGTACAAGCAGCTGGCAGTGGCAGTGACCACATCTCCAAGCTGGCAGCATGCTGCTTGATGGCAGCGAAGACCAAGGTGGTGAGCACAGCTCTCACTGCTGCGGTATTGGAAAGCTTGCAGCTAAAACAACCTCAGCTTTAATTTTATCAAAGTTGTTTAGCAGATAAAAGACATGTGGCTAGAAAAGAAGTAGAGATACACAGTAAAGACAGATTCAGATAAAGTAAAACCTAAAGTGTTTAAAATTATGCATAGGCTTGGGAGAGAAAAAGAAACAGGATAAACTGGCTTAAAAAAAACAAAGTAGAAACAAAGAGAGTAGCTGGGTGTGGTGGCACACGCCTTTAATTTCAGCACTCAGGAGACAGAGGCAAACAGATCTCTGTGATTTCAAAGTGAACCTGGAGTACAGAGTGAATTTCAGTACAGACAAGAGTTCACAGAAAAACCCCGTCTCAAAAAATGAAAAAAAAAAAAAAAGATAAATAGAGTAATAAAAAAGCCACATGAAGATGAAAAGTATACAGAGAGTCTGGGTACTGTATGCTATTGTGTTGTCTTTGAGTTGCTCAATTGCTAAGGAAGGAACAACTGCTAAAACATACTTGATTATCAATGCTGCTGGATTAATCCAATTTATATATTTAAAAAAAAAAACCTTGACTTTAAAATTTAAGTCTAAGGACAGGTTACTGGGGAAAAGAAGTTCTGTTTTTGTTTCCACAGAAAATAAAAAGCTGTGGATTCCTTCCAGACTAACATGGTTTGATCAAGCAAGACCCTCTAATAGAGTGTCCCAGGTGATCCAACATTCAAAACAGCTGGGACAAGGATGCCTTGCAGACTACAGGCAAGATTTCTGCTTCTTCTTAGGATTCCCATGGTATTACAGCATCCCCAACCAGAAGGAAGCAGTTTGGGAAAAACTACGCCCAAATTCCCAAATATTGTCTATAAATGTTTTAATTTAAATGGTGTCAGTTATAAATGGTTAATGATCACAACCAATCTCTTTTTTAAAGGTAAAAGGGGATTATGGAATAGAAATGAATACTTCATTTTGGAATGGATTTTCATTTATTGATACAAATTTAAGGTCGATTCTGTGATATGTATATTTCTCCTCTTGTTTAAGTATTATGATTATATAGCTCATTTAAAAACATAATGTATATTAAGTAAAAATTATAGCTAGCCACCTATTATAGTCAAAACTTATAATTAAGTTAGTTAGGTTGTCTAGATATTCAGAGGTATATTTCAAATGGATAAGCATTCTTCAAACCTTTCAAAGACCTACAGAATATGGCATTTAAAATGTTTAGGGTTTTTCTTGACAGTGAGACAAATCTGCTCCTAGCAACAACACTTGTGTCGGAAAGGAAGAGGGACATTGAAGAAACTCATTATGGAATTTACTTCCAATATGGCAAGACTAGCCATTTGGACAAGATACTGCTCTTGTCCAGACTGTTTGACTTTATGCCGTATAAACTGGACATGCAGGACCCACAAAATAGTGACTGCTGAAACAAGATAGACAGTGCTACAGGTTTCCTGCTTCATGGAAGAGTCTTCCAGACAGTCTGCAGGACACAGAGAAAAGTGACTGACAAATTGCCAATACAGGTGGGATAGTTTGAAATTTCCTGCTTTGCTGAGAAGTCTGCCAGATCTACTGTGGCCTATGGACCAAAGATGGATGTGTCAATTATAGAACTTTGGATGATTATCCAGGTAGCAAGATGTCTCTGTCATTTTTAGAATTTATACATTATCCTTCTGTGGTCTTTGATGGATTTGAAAACAGATAGTTAGGGTTATAGTTTCCCTTAGTTAGGATTAAAGATAAGTTACAAATAAGACTTTAGATTAACAAAGATAGGCTAGATGATAAAAATTTTTCTTTATTTCCTGATAATGTTAATGGACTAAATATTGTTAACTATAGTTCTAATTTGATAACTATTTTGTTATATATTTTACTATGTTAAAGTTAAAATCCTTCTTTTGGTTTAGACAGAAAAGAGGAGATGATGGGAGATGTCATTCTGTAAATATGTTTCCCTTATTGGTTAATGAAAAAGTCCTGTCGGCCATTAGGAAAGCAAGATAGGTGGGATTAGGAGAGGTGGAGGATTCTGGGAAGCATAGTAAAGTCACAGTGTGATCTCAGGAAGAGAGGACACATGAGAATGGCGTTCTCGGTAAGATAAGACCATGTAGAAATACATATATTAGTGATAATGGGTTAATATTTAAGACAGAGATAGTCAATATGAAGCTCTAGCCATTGGCCAACAGCTTTATAACTAATAGAATCTCTGTGTGTTATTTTGGGGCTGATGCAGCTGTGGGACCAGGCTGGAGGAAAACTCATAACACGTTTTTTTGGGATTTTTGACAATTCTAATACAAGGCATGTGTTATCTCTTGTAGAGTGGACCTTAAGTCAAATAAGAAATTAGTTGGCTACTCTGATGCATTCATGCCACTATTGCTCCTTTGGGGACATTTTACCAGCCTGATTAGCATTGTAGCTTGTAGTGTGGATATAAAAGGTAATATCATGGATCCTTATGTGACAACCAACATTGACTTATATCCTGCATATATCAATGTCAAAATCTTGGTTGTGATTTCACTATATTTTCTACAAGGTAATACTACTATCTGGCTGGGCATGGCAATGCACACCTCTGAAACCAACACTAGGGGGATTTAGGAGGCTAAGGCAGAAAGATCATGAGATTGATGCTAACCTGTACTCTTCATAGCAAATCTCTGTCTGTCTATCTATCTATCTATCTATCACCTATCTATATATCATCTCTATCATACACATGCATAAATGGTAACAATACAATATTACCTTCAAGTAACAAAAATGATAAGAGCACACATAATCTATCAGTATTATTTCTTACAACATATATGATTATATATTTGCTAAGAACTAAAAGACATAATTTGAGCAGGGCAGTAGTAGTGCACACCTTTAATCACAGCACTCAGGAGGCAGAGGCAGGCAGATTTCTATGAGTTTGATGCCAGTCTGGTCTACAAAATAAGTTCCAGGATGGCCAAAACTACTTAGTATTATATGAAGAGAGTGATAGTATATTAAGACTTAAAAGTAATTTGCCAAGGAAGCTATATTGCTGATGTCAGTTGGTACTCACTTTACAGCTGAGTGTCAACTCACAACAAATCATAAATGCCTCTCCTGACTTCTGATCAACCCTTGTAACACACATAATGGTTTTGAGTTGGAAGAGGTTTAAAGGTCATTGAGATAAAATTTCTCATATGAAAGATAAGAAAATAGAAACCTAGAGAGTGTAAATGGAGTGGTCAAGGTCTCATAACTAATTTGTGGCAGAGGTATTTTTGGGCTTTCAGTCTGATTCCAAGATCATTACTCTCATACTTATCATCTCTAAAAATTTTTCTTTTATAGATGGCTCATACATGTATCTTAGTCAACCATGTTTGTGAAACTGGCCTGCTTATTAGTTTGTGTGATTATGGAAATATATGTCACCTTTTATTCATAATATAGGGAAAGCAATTGTGAGGCTCTAAGCTTGCCTAGTTTGCTGAGAGAGGATAGATTTATTAGGATGAAAGAGATGGTATAGTAGGGTTAACGGAGACATTAAGTCGAAACTGAGCCCTCAAATATATATAAATGAACAGTCAAAATTCTAAATAGTCCAAAGATATTGGTAGATCTGAGTAAATAGGAAAGCAATGTCAAAGGCTATGTATTTCTTGGCTCTTCTTCTCCTATACATCATTAAACTAGGGATATGTAATTGTAACCCAAACATAATGAGACTCATTCTGTTACCTTTGGAGTCAGTTGTATACACTATCATAGTTCAAAAATCCAACTTTAGATACATTTTTGGCCTATATATTAGTGAAACTCAAGCCTTGGGAAAATACAAGAAAAGCATTAATTGTAAGGTAAGTGCAATGCATGTTTCTACTTAATGGTGATGGTTGGCATGTTTCCAGGGTTTCTTAACTCTCCCAACCTGCCAAAAAAGTTTGTTTCTTTAGTTGGGATCTGCTTTCTGCCTGTGATTACCTGAAAGTCTCTCTCTCTCTTTCTCTTTCTCTCTCTCTCTCTTCTTCTTCTTCTTCTTTCCCCTGCCAATCTTCTTTTTCCTTACACATCATTACTTCATTCTTGTCTCCTCTCTACACACCACCTACTTCCTTTCCCAAGCCAACATGCTTTATAAGCTTGTCTTAAAAGACGAGATTCTGAATGAGCCTATGAGGGATTATCTAGGTCAGATTAGCTTCCACATGTGCCTATGAGGGGATTAGGTTGACTTCTGGATTTACCTATGAGGGGTTATCTAGATTAGGTTGAATGAGGTGGGAATATAAATCTTAACCATGGGGGGTTGGCATCATTCCTTGGGCTGGGCTCTTGGGTTAAATAAAGAGGAGAAAGGGGGCTAGCCACACATCAGCATCCTACTGCAAAGGCTGTGTGACCAGCTACCTCCTCAAGCTCTTACCAACATGACACTCCCACCATGGAGGACTGTTCCCTCCAAATGTGAGCCAAATAAGCCTTTTTAAAGTTTCTTTTGTCAAGTAGTTTACTATGATAAAGAGGTAAATAACTCATACACGTAATTTTGTACACTTGTTAGAACACATGCATACATGTCACAACATATATGTAGATGTCAAAAGGCAATGTATACTATTTTAAACTATTTTATACTATTTAGGTCCTAGGGATCAAGCTCAAGCTAACAGACTAGGGGGCAATAGCTTTTACCAACTGAGCCATCTCCCTGGCCCTTCTGACAGACATATTTTCACACAAACTTTAGCATTGTGGAAGTCTTACATCTGAATGAGAATGCATCCCAAGGATACATTCCTGTAACTTACTTCCGTACCTGTTTTTTTCTCTTTTATTGGATGAAGCTAGGGCTAAGGAACACAAGCTATTTTATCATTTTTTATGATTACTAGGAAGAGGTAGAGTGTAGGAGTATGGTCAGTGCAGCTGGAACATTTAAACTAAAGTGAAACATGGAGGAGGAATATGGGGTGATCAACTCATGCCTAGAGAGACAGATTTGTAAGTAAATAAATAGAAAACGGAGTTATAAAAATGTGTGCCTAATTTGTTTGGCTTTTATGTAACCCTAAGCATGGATAAAAACATCAAACTCTTTGAACCATAGGTTTTATATTCAAGCAATATAAATACAATTGATTGACAAGGATGGGATTCAGTTTCCTCTGCATCAGCATCAGGTGAGGGAGTCATTCTCATTAGCACCCTGAATTCTCACCACCTGTGTGTTTGGTTTGTTTGGGTTTGTTTGGTTGGTTGGTTTGGTTTTTCAAGGCAGAGTGTCTCTGTAGCTTTGGAGCCTGTCCTGGAACTAGCTCTTATAGACCAGGCTGGCCTCGAACTCACAGATATCCACCTGCCTCTGCCTCCCAAGTGCTGGGATTAAAGGTGTTCGCCACCACTGACCAGCCAGCTGAGTTCTTTAAAGTTCTGGAAGATGATGTGCAGTATGCAGACACAGAGCTAACTTGACTTTGACTCTAATGAATTAAATAGTCTCATTGTTCCATAAACAATTTAAAATGGCATTGTTATTTAACTTAAATGAAATTTCTCAAAGAGGTATCAGTACTATTTGTTCATGCATATATGCAAATCATCCTGTATTCTCTAATAATAATTATTTACTGAGAGAAAATAACACCTAGGAAATTTTTTCTCTTTACTGACATAAAGTTTGCAGAAGTGACAGAACTATATAAACTATCTAAGGATTTGAACATAATATAGCTTAAAGGGGGAAAAAAACCATGTCTAACAGAACCACAAACTGTTCAGTATTGACAGAATGAGAACACTTATCAAAGGGATACTTTCTTAGAAATGCATTGTCAGCCAGTTTTGTTACTCAAACTTAAAGGTAGCAATTCCACAAACCTGCAACGCACCTGGCACAGCCTGTTGCTCCTAGGCTATTTGTCTCTACAGCACATAAGTACACAGACTACTTCAGGCAACCAAAATGCAATGGTAAGGATTTGTGTATATACGGACACCACCTAAGTATAGAAAAGTAACATTAGAAACTCAGTATAAAGCTTGAAACTCATGCACCATTTGAGCATTTCCCATGAATGGAGCATACAGGTTTGGAAGTCCCTTCCTGTGAATCTGTGAGCAAGAGATGGGAATGTAAGGGATTGGACTGTCAGTCATTGAGACTTTAAAGACTGTTCTCCAGGTATATTGGGTCAGTGCTATACCTATAGACCAAGATCTATAGACATGGATATAGATACGTAGATCTATTTCATTTATTTACTATCTCCGTGTGTGTGTGTGTGTGTGTGTGTGTGTGTGTGTGTGTGTGTGTGTGTGTGTAAGTTTACCTGCTGCACTCTCAGAGACCAGAAAACAATATCAGATCCCTTGGAGCCATAGTTACAGGATGTTGTGAACTGAACGACCTGGATGCTGAAAATAGAACTCTTCGGGAAGAGCAATACTCTTAACCATTGAGCCTCTCCAGACCCACTACGTATAGTTTAAAGCTTTTTTCCAGCAATAAATTAACCTAAATTTACTATAACTATTTACTTAATAGATCATTCGATCTTTTTAGCTTTCAACCATGTAGCACTTCATCGTTTCAAATATGAATACATTGTACAACTGTATAAAAAATAATTTTAATTCCAAATGACTTATACAAACCATTTTCTAAATTTTTTTAAATGGTAAGTTTCATTTTGTTTCTTATATTTAAAGACTTTTGTAAAACAACATATGGAAGCATATATTACCTTAGGCCTGCTGTCGGTCAGCACCGTCAATATTCGCTTTTCAGCTAATTATTGCTTGAAGAAGTATCTGAGAAAATCGGAATAATGATGCATGCTGCTAATCTCAGCAGTCAAGATACTGAGGCAGGAGAATCACGATTAGTTTGAGGGCAGCCTAAGCTACATAGTGAGACCCTGTATCAAAATAAAGGGAGAGAGGGAGGGAGGCAAGGAAGGAGGGAGGGAGGGAGGGAGGAAAAGGGAAAGGAAGAAAGACTTCTGTGGGCCCATGGTTCAGAGGCCTTGTCCAGGGTGCTGGCTCCTTGCTTCTGGGCCTGTGATGAGCAGAACACTGATGGGGAGATGAGAGAGGCTTTGGAGCAGAGCTGCTTGCTCCTTGAAGGGAAAGCAGTGAGGGGAGGCATGAGAACAAATTCACCTTTCAAAGGCATGCCCCTGGTGACCAGCTTTCTCCAACTCTCCCCACACTCCAGTCTTCCATTAAGCTAAGGCTCTCCCAGTGGTTAGCGCTCTAATGAGGTTAGAAGCCCACTTTCCAGTTACCTCTCAAAGGCTCTGAGTTCAGGACCAACCATCGGCACATGAAGCTTTAGGTGACTTCTTGCCTCATTGGAGGATCTTTAGGGATGTCACCTCCTACTATAACAATGTCTACTTCAGTAAAGGCCGCTGAAAGGCCTTCCTGGGGCTCTTGACATTTTAATTTTATATACACAAATATGAAATAATGAAATATAGTTATTACCCAAATAGGAACTATTTTTATTATCAAGTATGATTTTGACACATAATTAACTAATTTTATACTTAGGTCACTGACAACACACTATGGGGTTGTTTATACCCATACCACCAGCCACACAAGAATGACATGACACTTTAACATCACAATGGCCGTGCATTACCCAGTGATTGTGATGATTTGAATGGGAATGCCCTATAGATTCATGTTTGTGTGAATACTTGGCCTCCAGGAGTTGAAACTTTCTGGGAAGGATTAGGAGATTTGCACTTGTTGGAGGAAGTATGTCACTAGGCAGACAGGCTTTGAACTTTGAACTTTTAAAAGCTGGTGCCTTTCTCTGTTAGCTCTCTCTGTGTCTCTCTGTTTCTGTCTGTCTGTCTATCTTTCACAGCTTCCTGTCTGTATATCCAGCTATCATGCTTGCTGGCCTTTTGGCATGCTACCTGCCATGATGGTAATGAATTGTAACACTCTGGAGCTATAAGCCAACAGTTAAATATTCTCTTTTATAAGTTGTTTTGACCATGGTGTCTCTTCACAGCTATAGAGCAGTAACAAACACAGTAATGGAATGTTTCAGTTCCATTGTGATATTGCCAAATAACAGTTGGAATGGGGGCTCTCATTGATAAAATGCTGCTATGTGGTACATGGCTGTACTTGTTGTTAAATTATGACAACTGTTGGGATTAGTGGCTTTCCAATGATGCCGTTTCCCTTAGCCACATATTGATTTCACATCTTTTGATGTGTGGTAAACATTTTTCATCAAAGACCGAGACACACACTCACCTAATGGTGGTATTGCTTGTATTTATTTTCTTCAATTCACTAAGTCTGTAAATAAATACTACAATAAAAGTTTAATACTTTATATGCAAATGCTTAAGTGGGCATATGCAGAAATATACAGAAATATCATCCTATATATATATATATGTTTTGCATATCACATTTTTATAGTGTGTTTTACTTGTATTTGTCTGAATATTTATCTTTTGATTCATTCTATGACCATTAATTGCTCGAGTATGTTGTTAATTTCCACACATTTACATGGATTTTCAGCTTTCCTTTCCTACTTGATTTCTATTGTCCCTGTGTTGTGATCACAAAATCACTTACGTTATTTCAATATTTTAAAACTTACTAGAATTTTTGTGGCCTCAAAATATTCTTAATAAAGCTCTGTGTGCACATGAAAAGAATTGCATGTCCTACCCTTGTCCAATAAAATGTTCATCAGGTACCTGCTAAATCTGATTAGTATTGTCCCTGTCAGCTACATCATGATTGATTTTTCTATTGCTCCATCTATTATTGAAAATGTGGATTGGAAATGTTTCACTCCTGCCACAGCAGAATGCTTTTTCCTTAAATTCTGCAAATATGTATGTTACAATATTATGTGTATTAAGGGGTCAATATATACCGGTGTGTTACAGCATAAAGCAAGACCAGAAAATGTATTCACACCTCGTTACAAAACTTCTACAGGTGTTATGGAAAAGGTTGATGGACAGTTCCATCTGCTATCCCTTTGGTTCTGCCATTAAGTCAGAGAACAGACTTCCTCTAGGCTCTTTCCAGCTAATAACAGCTTGGGAACAGTGCTATAGACTGGCATTTCCTGTCCAATAGGAGACTTCTGTGGACAGCCTTTATTTAGAGAGTCCTGTTGGTCGGAGCAAGGCTTTTACAGAAATAAGCTATATTCTCTCAGATCCCTGTCAGCTCTTTCCTTCGTTTCTCCTTCCACAGGTTTAAGGCCTACATTATAGCTTGAAGGATGTCCATGTCTCCTTCAATCTTATCTTAGAACGCTGCTCTCACAGGACTTGAGCTGACAAATTTTGCTCACAACTGGGGGAGAGGGTGGCCTTAAAAGTAATATATTAAAAAATGTTAATCCCTACTTCCAAATATACTATGAGAAAAATTAAATATATCAGTCTTGATATTTAATCTAATCTTGAATATTCATTGTGAGTAACAAGCCTTACACTGAATGTTTTAAAAAATAAATATTGTTGGAAGAATCCCTTTTTCAGTAGGAAAGAATTCCATACCATCTCTCTTTCCTGGAGATGTTTCTACGCATGTGTGGGCTCTGTAACCCACCCTTGTGGGTACTGAGTGAGCAGAACTGAGTGTCAGTGGTTCATCTTCATTCAGCCTGTGACTAAACCAGGAATGACTACAGGTGACTTCACCCATGCACAGGCCTCTATAGGTGACTTCACCCATGCACAGGCCGCAGGAGGCACGCCCAGCGTGAGCTAGCTCATTCAATGTATTTTTGTAAATTACAAAAATGATAGCCTTTCCTCACAAATCATTATTTCCACCTATCAGAAAGTTGTTATCTTACACTAATTCCCATTGAAGGAGACATTTTACTGCCATCTACTGGAAAACTATTGTGCGAAATACATATGCAAACTACAATGCCTTTTATGTAAGGAGAGCCTTACTAAATGTCACAACCAAGGTGGCTGTATGTGGCAGTTTTGAGATAAAGGCCAGTGCCTTCTAAGAAATATGTTTTCTACCTTTCACTACAGTTGCAGTAGAGAAGGGTGCCGAGGGACACGCTTTGGAAGGACAAAGAATTAAAATCATATCAAAGTGATTTCAAAATTCTGCCAGTGTTACATGCTATTTGTCTTATCAGTTATGACTAATAAGATGGCTTATCAGCTATTGTGTACATTAAAAGTTTTCATTAAATGAAGGAAGGACTTTCAAACATCTTCTAAGTTATACAAGTTTCCAAGTTGAAAACATGATGAGTTACATTTTCTCAGAATTAGTAAAGGATTGAATGAATGGTCAGCTTACCATGCTGTTTACCAAATACCCCCACATTCTCTACACAGTATAAAAAGTTATTTAACTCAGGAGATAGTATAATGAACATAATTTAAGTTCTTGCATATGCCTTAGACATCAACTCAGTACCTTACAAAACTGAAGTTGTGTTTTTATGTATATAGTATGGTGAACTAGACTGTGTTGAAATTCTATGATTTATATGACTGCAATAGAGAGATATTTCCCTCTAAGAAGAATAAATTGGGTTTCTGTCACCCAGTGTTTTTGACAATAAGTAAAGTCATAGGGTTTGTCCTTAGTCTAATGAAATTGTGGACACATAGAATGAAAAAGGCAAAGGACAAATAAACCCACGGTGAGAAGCTGGCGGTTACAGCCAGTGAAAGTGCTGTCCTCTGAACTCCAGGATTGTGAGTAAATACATTTCTTAGCTTGAGCTACCATCCTCTTTTCTTTTGATGGCAGCCTGAACAGACCAGCAAGCTTAGTAATTCAATTCTGCGTGGATGAAGTTACATGATTCACTACACCTAGCAAAACTTACAAAATTTTTTATTTACATCTTATGTAAATAAAACTCAAATCAAAAAGATTTCCAGTTATAAATTATGCTTTAAGATTTCCTAATCATGTTTGTCATTAGTGTGTATGTGTGCTGTGTGTGTGTGTGTGTGTGTGTGTGTGTCTGTAGGTGTACACATGCTATGGCATGCCTCTGTAGGTCAGAAGACAATTTTCAGGAGACAGTTCTTGCCTGTTCTTGCCCTTGTTTTAGAAGCAATATTTCTCTTGTTTCTGCCATATTACATATTCCAGCCCTGTTGGCCTGCCAACGTCCAAATGATTCTCTGTCTCCACCTCCTGTACTGTAGGAATGGCAGGCTCTCTCATGACTACCGTATCCATCTCTTCACACAGAGTCTGTGGATCAAACCCAGGTCACTGGGTTTTCCTGTTAAACAGTCCCCCCCCCCCCAGCTATCCCACTGACCTTCAGAGAATGCTTTTGAAATTATAGTGGAAGCAAATACGAAGAATAAGTAGAAACACAGAATGATTCTTATATGTCACCCAATATTTATATAAAGTCTGTTTAACTTTGTCAGTAGCATATTTTATAGGAGTAAAATGACTTTTCTCCCAAGGCAAATAAATAAATTGATTAATTAAATATACCTGGTTATTTTAGTAGTTCTAAAGCTTACTTTCACGGCCTAGTAAAATTTTAGCATAGTCACACAGTTATCGCTTTTCTTCATTTTTTTTTCTTCCAAGAATGGTGTTCAATTACATCAAGAGAAAGCAGTGTGACATGTGACATCCATGTTCTCAAGAAGTTGACTTTAGTTTTGTATGGTTTCTGAGGGTGAGTTGCCTGCATTGTCATCCCTGGAGAAGTATCCGGTAACTGCAGGTCACTGTTAGTCTCTGATGCTGATTATCTTCAGCTGATGACTCTCAGAGCTTCTCCCAGCTGAGAGAAGATTCTTAGTGATACACTCTACTCACTGTCTCCTCATCATGTTATCAATTTACTCTGACTTGATAAGGGTTTCCCTTTCTACCAAGTTTCCAAGATGTTCCAAGTTTCCTTGGATGTTCCTGGGTCTGGCCCAGAAGCAAGAGTGTCTCTGTTTCTTTTCCTGCTGCTATGGAAAAAAAAAAAAAAAAAACATCGTGATAAAAGCAACCCAGTGGTGAAAAGTTTATTTCCCTTGGAGTTCCAAGTGACAGTCCGGTGTGGTAGATAAGAGGTTGCCATGGAAGCAACACCTTGTTGTAGCTGGTGACATCATATCCACAGTCAATAAACAGGATTGCTTCCTAATGCCAAGGTTGATATCTACTCATATAGTTGTTGCAGGTGACCCTGCTCGGATGGACACCCCTTGGGGGAGGGGGTGAGAAGATGCAGCACTGGGAGTCAGTGTGTAGCAGAGCGTGCTGCAGACGCCTTTATTAAGGAAGTTAGTCTCGCCTTTATAACCCCTTCCAAGGTCCCATTGGCTCAAGCAGCTGATTGGGCTGCCTCTCCTTTCCTCATTGGTGTCTCTGGGTCAGGTGTCTCTCTATCAGCAGTCTCTGGGCGGGTACCTCTGAGGCAGGCTTGGTGGCTTGGCTCAGGGAAGAAGTGCCTGCTGTGCATGGGAATGCATGCTGGCCTGGGTACTGGGGGCAGGCGACTGCGGCTTGGGTAGGCAGGCCAGTTTCCCCTACATATAGTCCAGGCTTTCCTGCCAAGGGATGAATCCTACTCAAAGTCAAGATGAGTCTTCTCATGTCAGTTAATCTAATCAAGACAATCTCCCACAGGCATTACCAAACACCCATCTCACAGGTGGCCCTGAATTCTATCCAGTTAACCACACTACCTCTCTAGGATGTCAACTATGATGTGACAATGGTCCCAAATGGCATAATAACTTGTAGCAGGATCATAAGCAGGAAATAAGGAGCACACAGATCCTCTGCTCAGCTTCAGCTCAGTTTCCACTTGTAATAAATCTTGTTCTGTTCACAGTTGCCCAGGGTCAGAGGGAGAACCTACACACTACCTCACAAATCCAAAGGTGTTGCCTTCCCCTGGACAGCTGAAAAAAATTTTAGACAACCTTCTTCAAAATAAGTCTCACATCTAATCTGTTGTTTTATTTTTTTAAGTTCTATGAATGCCAGAAACTGAATGTAAATCTCAATTGTTGAATTATTTATGTAATTTATCCTAATCTTTCCTCAGACAGGAGATGCTTAAGAAACTTGGAAAAAACATCATATCCTTAGAAAGCAAAATAAATGAGCAATTTCCTCCCAAGATAAGCAGTATATTTCTTGATGCTTGCTCACCAAGAAACTGCTCAGTTGTGAGTATATGAGAGTTGGGAGAGTTCATGATTGGGTCACTCTCTGTATGGGGTAAGACTAACATTATCTTGAAGAGCCCCATAGTTACATTTTCTTAACAGCCAGCATAGCTATATGTCTAGATAATGAACCAGGATGATTAATACTTAAAAAGTAATACATTGCCTCTGGTAGTTTTTGAAGGACTTCTAAGCTTAGAATTAAAATAATTTAGCATGTATCATAGATCCTAGCTTTATCTACATCATGTATTAAACTACACAATCAGGCTCCATATTTACTATGGATAGTAAGTTATACCATTTGGATAAAATTCAAATAACTTAATAGTTTTCACAATTTACAACTATGGAGATTTTGAAGTCCATGGTTCAAAATGCCACCTAAAAACCTAGTGAAAATTCTCAATTTAAAGTATTATCAGTCTGGTAATTGTTGGTTCGTGTCTTTAATACCAGCACCTGGGAGGCTGAGGCAGGAGGATCTCTGTGAGGTAGAGACTATCCTATTCTACTTTATGAATTCCAGAATAATCAGGACTGTATAATAGAGAGACCCTGTCTCAAACAAACAAGCAATAAACAAAAATAAAATATTAGCAGCTTGAATTGAAAATCTGAAGCTCCCTTGTTTCTTATCCAATGACAGTGACCTCTTTAGCAAGACCAGATGTATTGCCGCTTTACATATAAGGTACATTAATACTTCACTCAAAATATTCAATTGCATGAAATGAGCTTGAAGGATGCAAGCATTCCTTTATGAAGACAGAAGAAAATGCTGAGGAAGTGGACATCTCATAGCAGTACAGAAGATGAGGTCTGAGATGCTGGACCAATTCCTGGCCATTCTCCCAGGTGGATGTGGAGCCGCTGGAGAGCATATGCAAGACAGTACCAGCACCAGCTGACAGTGATGAGCTTCTTATCCACTATAATCTCCTGGAGCCAAGCCCATGCCCCTAGGACCTCTATCTGTCAGCTTCCACCCAAAGACTATTCTAACCACCCTAACTGGTGCACCCTGCCCCTATCCTACATAGTAAAAAGGCCAATCTCTGGACATGAAATCCCTCCAATCTCCACCCTGGAAAGTCCCAACCCCATCCCAAGAAGCTCTATATAAGCCCTGTATCCTGTCCATTTGTTCCTGTTTCTCCCAAGTAGAGGCCACCACCCTCCTGGGATTTCCCCCCTCCCAATAAATCTCTTGTGTGAGGTTTCTCGTGCTTTGTGACTTCATTGTATTCCTTGACTTCCCAGCTGCCCGGATACCTTTCCATCCGAGCCCTAATGCTTATGTCCACCACAGTCCCCCAACCTCTCCCCCCCCCCCACCAAATGAAAGCCTGCAGCACTGAGGAACCATGGGGATCGCCCAAGCCTGAGTTTGGTTCCTTTATACCACCAGCACTTAACGAATTTTCTGAGTGACCCTTGCGATTCTGTTCCCTTTCATTACTTTTCAACGCTGCAAATGAAATCTTTGGGTTGGAAGTCAGGAGGGTAAGAAGTATGGAATTCTGTTCACAGTTTTACAGGCCTCGCTGGAGTTAATGGTTGAAACCTTGCACATGTAGTTAGTTTTATTCAATTCAGTACCATCTATAGATGCACTATTTTCATTCAAAGCTAGTATGATTTGATATAAAATTGAAATTGTTAAAAACCCTAAGAAAGCTAAAAATATTTTACATTCTTTGTTTACAAGAACAAGTTAAACAAACAAATCACTGCATTTAATCATTCCAAAAATGTGAGTTGGTGTCTGTTAAGATAGATGTCAATAAGAAAAAAAAAATGACCTTACATGGCAGATTAGACTCAGACTTCTAGACTATAACAATATACTGCTTTCCCAACAATACTGACATTTTTTATATTCTGCACATGCAAAACATTTTCATGCTGTTTGCAAAGTTTGTATTATTCCCATTACATTTAACAGTCCCCAGCTCCTGCTTCCATAACACTGGTCTATGGAGTACCATCTTCTTCCTGCTGTACACAGGAGCCAGAGCCAGAGCCTGCTCCCCAAAGCCTGATAAAAATAAATGAATGAATAAATAAATAAATAAAACTAATCAAAACATAGCATGAAGGGGAGTGGAGTATATCACCTCTTCTGTAGGCTGCCTGACTGGTCCTCATTAGTTTTTCTGTCTAACCCCCTTGTGGGTCTATCCTGACTTATTTTAGGTCTTAGGCAGGTAGGTCAGTACTTTTGTTTTTGTTTGTTTGTTTGTTTGTTTTCATGACAAGCTTAAACATGCAGGCAAGGCTTGCCAAAGATCTTTCCTTTAAGATGAGAAGTGAATTTAGCCATCAGAATCTGATTTGCCTTCCTCATCCAAAGCCTGTTTTAGCCATTACAATTAAATAAAATTCACTTCTAGGAGGATAACAGCGGGTTATCCTGGGCTCTGTATTTAGTCCTACCTGCACAGTGAGTCATAACCACTCTAATAGCATCCTCGGTAAAAAAGAAAACTGAGGTGCTTTCAATATGTATTTAGCTGACATTCACAAGGAGGGGACTTCACCTAGAAACCGTAAGAATGGGGAAACATGCTAAGTTATCCATCTCTCGCTCTTGCACAGGCAATTCGATCTTTATCTGCTACCGTCACACTCCAATTCCACAAAGAAGTCTTTGTACTCTCTAAGTGATAAGACCAAAGAAACAAAATCAGAGGCTCAGAAAGCCGGTTCTCAACGAGTACCAGATAAAATCATCCGAGACTAAACGCTGTTATCAAAGTAAGTTGGGACAATTTAGCACTGATTTTTCATATGGAGAGACTAAGTTTTATGAACTATTTTATCTTCTAAAGGAGAATTTACAGACTAAGTGTGCTCCTTTAAAAGCATGCTATAGTGACCCACATATTTTGAAATGTAAATTACAATTGTGGTTATTGGTTTCAGGTTTCCATTAGTAAGTGTGATATTTTTTTAACATGCAAGAATAAACTAGTGAGCCATATTGAAAATAAAATTGTATCTACATTGTTTAAAATGCTCCTTAGGAAGGAGAGGAGCTTAAAATGGAAATTTGAAATGATTCATATTTGAGATTACCGACCTTTCTTCCTGTGCTTTACAATATTGGACTGGAGTTTGATAAATATAAAACTAGATCTCCAATGAACATAGCAAATGTATCCCTCTTTATCAAACACAGACCCCTCTGCTAAGGAGAGTAAAGAACTAAATCAGTTATAACCTTCACCATGGGCGAGAAAAGGGAAGTTAGCTTGAGCTGCCAGGAAAATATTGGGAGAAGATAAACTAAGAGATAAGTGTAGCTGAGGAATGAAAGGAGACAAAATCCAAGTGTCTGAAGATAAAGCTGCCCCAGAGGCCATCTCGGATGTCTGATCTTAATTGTCAACTTGATGGGGCTTAGAATCACCATGGAAACAAATCTCTGGGAATTTCTGTGAGGGGTTATCTTGGCAGGTTAATTGAGGTGGGAAGACCCACTCTAAATGTAGATTTTACTGTCCCATGGGCTGGGGGCTTGGTCTGAGTAACATGGACAAAGTGTGATGACCATGCGACCAGCAACTACCTTCTTCCTCCATGCTGCCTGCTCCACCCTAATGGACTGTCTCCCCTGGAACCACAAGTCAAAAGTAGACTCTTCCTTCCTTAATTTGTTCTTGTCCGGAATTTTGTTGCATCAAGGAGACAAATAACTAACACATCATGTGAACTACATAAGGGCAAAGGTGCCAGCGCCAGGGATGATAGAAGATGAGCAGAAAAGTCTTTGACAGATAGGTCACCCAAAGAATCACCATTATTGGTGGATAAATAGGGTCTGTGGTGGTAGACACGGCCATGGGACGCAAGATTGGAAACACGAAATTTAACAGATAATTCTGTACCTAATGCTAATATGTCTTCCTAAACAACCAGCCTCTAAGAGAACAAGCAAGGAGGTGATTTCAAATGAATTAGAAAATCAAGGGAAAAGAAACATACTTACAGGTCATTTTTGTCTTCTTGATCTAAAAGGTTTCTGTGTTAAAGGTTTGGCTGTAAGCCTGCTTTGTTATTGGGAGGCAGGACAGTATTTAAAAGGTAGGATCTAGTACCAGAAGGACAGAAACTTGGATGACTCTTGAGAGTCTGTCCCCAGCAGTATAACAGGAAGTAAACATTTGCTGAGGGTATAGGAGACTCTGACTAGCTCACCTGAAGGAAAGCAATGTTCTGACTACGGAGATGCTTGCAAGTTTTCCAGAGAGCTCCGGACCTATAGTTTTCAGGAATCATCACTCATGTTGGGGTGGCTCTCTCCTGATGAAGCTGTATTAGGTTTACCTCTGCTCCTTGTAAGCAACTACTTTCCCACACTCCCACTAATAACCCCAATAACAATGAGACAGTTCACCAAGTTGGATATTGAATGAATCACTACTTTGGTCTGCTTTGAGTTCCTTCTCTGGGGTGATGGCATGTGTGACTGTTGTCTCCCCAGGAAAAGTCATACAACACATGACAATCAATCCATGGCCCACTGCTTTAAAGCTTGGTAATATTTGGGGACCATAGAGGCATTGAATGTGGGATGTAAAATAGTAATATACTGTTCTTTATGTTCATAAAATGTAGTTGTTTACATTACTCTATATATCTGTGGCCATTTATTGGCCTGGGGTACTGGCATTCCCAAAGATGAATTAAAGTCCTATATCAAGCAAAGGAACAGACTAAGATTATGATCCAATATTCTCCCCACCATTTTCTTTGGAAACTTGAATTTTCTATCTGACCCTAATTTAAGTCATAACTTTACTATTACTTAATGGATGTCTTCTCAATCCTCTGACATTCACTAACTGGTTCTATGGAAACATTTATATAGTACACAAATAGAGCTCCCTATCTTAATAGTGCTCTGTGCCAGTTAAAGGGTAAATATGAAAGTAACAAACTGTGTGCGACAATCTTTCTTTCATTGTTCTGCCAATTAGTGGCAACGTGACAAGTATATTAATCATGTCTCGGAATGTGGCTATCGACTCTGCAGAAAACTAAATACTCTATGAGTTTCTTCTGACTTGTTTATGGTCTGTAACTGTGGTGAATTAAGAGCAAGAGGAGTAAAGCCAAGGATACAACAAGGTGCTAAATGGTGTGACAAGTCCACAGGGCAGTTTCACTGACAGAAGGACCTTTTAAGCTTTTAATTTCAGAAATGTGTTGGCTGTGAAGTTCACCTTCAACCATCCATTCACAAATGCATTATTACTATGCCTTGTATTCCTGCATCCTTTGTAGCTTATTGGTTCATTTCATTCAAACATTTTGCTGAATTTAATCCTTTTAATTTCCTTCTGGTCCAGTTAACTTCATTCCACCCCCATGCACCCTCTGCAATCATCACAGAATCTGACTGGCCACACCTAGAATCAGGCACCACTCACTGCCTATAAAGCAATGCTTCATCTGACTTTTCTTCTCTGAAGAAGACACAATAGTGTGCAATGTTGTGTTTGAGTGTTTTCTTTTTCTTTTTCATTATATGCAAGGGAAAAGATGTGTTATAAAAATAAGAAATAATTTCATACAATTTTTAATCAGCCAGGACCCAGACATAAAAAGAGCTACCAATTAATATTTAAAACAAAATATATTTAGTTCCAAAGATTGGTTTAAAAAAAAAAAAGGTAATGAATTTGACTTGCTGAGAAACCAATCAAAGATATTGAGCAACTCAGGGATCAGAAATCACAAAGAGACAGAACCATCTCTAAATTGGAAAAACAGAGGGACCACCAGCATTATCAGTGCCTTAGGGCTTGTGTTACCTGGTAGATGTAACCATGATGGATGTGTGTGGAGACACCGCGGTCAAGAGATGGTTGTCACAGAAGATCCCTTTTATACAAATGTGGGGGACAAGAAACACCCTGGACTCTCCCTCCCTTGCTCTTCTTCAAGTTTCTACTACTGCAGGTCCACTAGCAGTAGAGGTTACCTGTGGATGTGAGGTTAGGCCAGGTCTCTGCTGTTGAAGAATCAAACATGACCGCCCAACACAATCCTTGCTTCTTTGGCTCGTTCAACACCGACATTAGCACATAATTACCTTCTTATTGAGCGGTTTCTGTTTCCTCTAGAGAATCCTGATCTGATACAAAACACAAGGAAGTCAAGAAAGTGTTTTTGAGTCACCCTTGTGTAGTCATGGATAATTGCACACTTAGCTTCAATAAGTATACATGTCTAAAATATTCCACTAAAAATAGCTGGCCAGGGTGTCTAGAAGAATGTCAAGATATTTAAAACAAAATGGGAAATTTCCCTGAAGCCTACCTGCTATCTACTTTGGGAGTTCACTTCTTATTATAGAAAGGGCACTAATTCCCACATGATAAAATATTAACGCTGAAAGGGCCTTAGGGATTAGATAGTCTCAGTTCTTCTTGTCACCTCTGCCCTGGCACTGCAGCAAAAGTAATTGAAAACTCAGGAAGCTTAAATGACAGCCCACATGCCAGTCTATGTTTTTCAAATATGACTAACACATTTTGATAGCAGAAAATGGTTTCTGCCATGTATGACTTAATGTCTACATAATTTTTTTTAGGTTATCATATTTCCCATACCTTAGAGCCTTCTGGTAGATCACAAAAGCTAAGCATGCTATAGCAAATGATGAGAATTAAGAAGGCAAACATGTTATTCTATGTGCTTTGGACTGCATGGTAGTTTTTATATATTATATCACACACTCAATTCTTTCCAAAGTCTTCTTATGGAGAGTGACAAGTGTTCAGTCATACCAGGTTTACTTCAACTGACAGACTACGTCCATTCTGTGCTCAATGCCCCCAAATGAATCTCTAACCCAAGTATTTGTTGAGCCGCATTATAACAATTAAAAAGTGTGTGTGTGTGTGTGTGTGTGTGTAAAATCCCCAAACAAAACAGTTATCATAGGGGCATATTCTCAGGAAAAAAATTAGGAATTTGATATTATCTAAGCCCACTGAATCAGAATAACACATTGAATCATATAGTTAGTGTCGATGAGATACCCATGAGCTCAGTCATTATGTGCTCAGGAGACAAGCGTGCTTGTAGAAATCAGGTCTCTGTTCTCTAGGAAACAGTAGAGCTAGTCATCAAAATGAAATAAGGGCGCTCGGTGCAGCTTCCCACAGGTGAGCTGGTACCAAGTGAGTGTTTGATGGCTCTCAGCAATGCTTTCTGCTCTCTTTCTCCCCTGAGTGCCTGTGATGTTTCCTAAGGCTGCTGCTGATTTACTGTTGGTGGATACAGGCATCTCGAGACTATAGAGAGACGGCACCACTTTTAAAAATAGATTTAAAAATCTTCGTTCCATTACCTTTAAGAATGTGTTTTCTCTGGCCTTCCTAGATCTCTATGGTTACCCCAAGAGCTGAGTGTGATAAACATATGGATTGCCATAAGAAAGCTGAGAGGGATGTAGGTTTTACCCTGCTCTTACTTTCATCCTTTCTGTGGCCCTAACCTCCCTCAGGTCACTGCCAGTGAAGCTTGTGTCACTGACCCTTGCTGGGAATGAAGCCTCCACCTCTATTGGCACTCTTAATTACTCATTATGGCTGATTTTACAAATGTTAGGTACAGGGTTATCTAACAAGTAATTCAAGCTATCGTAAGAATGACTAATAATTCTCATGCATTCCTACTTTATGTCAGTTATTATCCAAGTACGTTTCTAAATTATGAAATTAACTTTCATGGAAGAGGCTAACATAAGATTCTTTCCTGATCCAATGGTAAGAGAAAAAGATCACGGCGACCCAGGCTGAGGACTAAGACCTGAGGGAAGTTGTTGATGCTCTTCCCTGGGTCTTGGGAACAGGAAAGGGCATTTCTATCCCTGCGTCTGGAAGGGACATTCCTGTGCTGGAATTGTTGCCATGGAGTTGCTAGGAGGCAGGAGAAAGCTAGAAGTGCATCACTACATCACTACGGGGTCAGAGGCTCTGGTCCTAGCCTTCTTCACAATTGCATACGGCCCTGTTGGCTCCTTGCCCAGCACTCTCTTTCATTTCTTCCTGGAAGCCTGTTCATTTCCAGCCATGTTCAAGTCCCAGTTTTCACAACCTAATATCTCCTCAGAGCATTTTACAAAAGAAAAAGGGGCTCTTGGGGAAGCATTCATCTATCCTCTAAGCTACTGGAGTGAATACATTGTTGTTGGGTTTTTTCCTTGTTTTTAAATGAAACTGCATTTTCAGCATTCATGAATTTCTAGGTCCAGTTGTAGAGAGACGTATGTATCTGAAATGTGACAGTTTGCTTGGTTTAAATTTACTATGAGAACTTACCGTACTGGAGTCAAATAATACTTCGTGGAGTTTATGAACGATTTACA
The DNA here is from genome assembly GCF_943737965.1 of Phodopus roborovskii. Taxonomy (NCBI): domain Eukaryota; kingdom Metazoa; phylum Chordata; class Mammalia; order Rodentia; family Cricetidae; genus Phodopus; species Phodopus roborovskii. Next base: position 17,002,416 of record NW_026126588.1, read on the forward strand.
TACCTACAGGTTTGCTAACTGATTGCTATGGAAAAGTGAAAAACACATTAAAGATTTGCATTCTGTTAGGATGTTCATATGTGAATGTTTTTCATTGATTAAAAAAATACATTTATTATACCTTCAATCTGAAAGGAAACTTAAAGTATAATTAATGCCATGGTTAACAAACTAAGTCTTCTTTGAGTTTATAGTCAAGGGCAGATTTAGAAACAATATCTTTGTTAAAATAAATCTTTATTTAAATTAAAAACAATCCTATTTTACATACCAATCCAATTTCCCTCTCCTTCCTGTCCCCTCATGCCCCCCCACCAATCCCCCATCCCACCCCCCCATCCAATCCCCAGGGAGGGTGAGGCCTCCCATGGGGGTGGGGAAATCATCAAAGTCTGACATATCATTTGGGGAGGACCTAGGCCCTTCCCCATTTATCTAGGCTGAGAGAGAGAGTATCCCAGGCCTCCTAACTGACACCCACATCTGGGGGCCTGGTTCGGTCCTATGCTGGTTCCCCAGCTGTCAGACTGGGGTCCATGAACTTCCACTTGCTTAGGTCAGCTGTTAGAAACATTTTCAAAATTTTGTCTTTCACATATAATTGACTGATTGGTTTTTTCATAATAACACCTTTACTTCTCTGCCTTTATAACAAAAACCCAAAACACTAACAACAACAACAAACATAGAAAATCAAGCAAGGAAACTCTAAAAACACCTATCATGCAAGAAAAAGCTACATTAAAAAACAGAGGGCCCGAGAATGTACAGGAGACATCGGGTCATAAGCATCCTCTCATCCCTGATGGTTACTTACCAATGCAAATAGCAAAGAAAATTATTTTAATGAATGTGCCTAATAAAGGTAGGAAGACACTGTGCCTTTGTGACTGATGTTCTCTGTAAGAATGATTGCTTCATTAGCCTTACAATATCAGCCCCACCTCATTATGAAGGTCAAATAAAGGGATATATTATATGTTGCTGAGCACCAGAAATTCTTATTCAAAATATTAAAAGTTCTAATAACTCATTTACTAGGATAAAAATCAGCTAAACAAGCAGAGAGATATGATACATAATATATATACTTGCCTATCTTTTGCATTGCAATTTCTTAAAAGAGAGTTTAGAATATAAGATGGAATAAAACCATGACTGTCTATACAAAAATAAGTGGCATGTCATTTTTAGGACAGATACTGCCTAAAATGTTGAGATTCATACTTGGTAAATAATCATGTTGATATTGTTTCTCCACAATTTGACAAGCAATTGTTCTTCCCTCAAACAACCTGAACATGACCAGGAACTGTTTCAAAGGACCCCTGCTCTATAGTCCAGTGGTGCTCAACCTGCCTAAATGCTACAGCTCTTCGATATGGTTCCTCTTGTTGTGGTAACCCCTACCCATAAAATTATTTTCACTGCCACACCATAACGGTAATTTTGCTACTGTTATGAATTATAATATAAATACTTGTGTTTTCCAGTGGCCCTAAATGCCCCCTGTGAGTGGACCCTCAAAGGGGTCATGACCCACAGGTTGAGGACCACTGCTATAGGAATTGCTTGAGGATAAAGAATGATCGCCTTGGTTTATAAAGGCTATAGTTTACAAGGGGCTGGGGAGCTTGTCACAGTGCTACTTACACAAACATGTGGAACTGAGCTCAGATCCCCAGCATCCGCAAAAAAGCCAAGCTTTGCATTGTACACCTGTAAGCCCAATGATGGAGGTGGAGACTAGGATCCCTGGGACTCACTGGGTATGTAGTCTAGCCAATCTCTGAGCTCCAGGTTCAGAAAGACAACCTATCTCAAGGGGAAAACACTGATTTCTCTCTCTGTATGTCTCTCTCTCTCTCCCCCCCCCTCTCTCTCTCTCTCTCTCTCTGTGTGTGTGTGTGTGTGTGTGTGTGTGTGTGTGTGATAGAGAGAGAATCAGATTCAGCTTTGCTACTAATTATCTGGAGTTTTCAAAGGTCTAGAGTCTTTAGATTGAGCTGCTAACACTCATCACAGCCTACCAGCTTGTCCTGGCTTTGGACCTTGTAGTAGAGCAGGATGAATGGGCACTCTGCAGCTCTCTTCAATGTATTCTGGTATTAAAAAAAAAAAAAAAAAAAAAAAAAAAAAAACAGTCTTCCTATACTTGGGTGATATATATATATATATATATATATATATATATATATATATATATATATGTTTAATTTTAAAATTGCTTTTTACTGAAAGTTGTAACTGTAGTGAGCAGCACACAATTCTCAGATCTCCTGCCCTGTTTCCCCTGTGCTGACTCTGATGCCAGTGAGTGCATTACATTTGCCATGACTAATGAAGCAACACAGCTACATAATTTAGTAACCAAAATCTACACTTCATTCAAATAACATTACATTCTTTCTAATGTCCAGTCCCTATTACATACCAATTTAGGGTAAGATTACACTTCAATGTCACATCTCTTTAGGCTGACCTGGACCGTGTCAGTTTCTCAATCTTTCTTTTGGTTTTTTGGTGACCTTGATGGTTTTAGGAAGCAGCGATCCTAAAACCTCAAGTATTTTGTAGAATATCCTTCAATTCCAGGTAAGGTTGACTTCTAACACATGGTAGTAGTGAGGTTATGTATTTGCAAGAAGAAATCCCCAGAGCTAAGTACCCTTGTCAGCATGAGCTGCCAGAGGGAGGGAAGTTGCCTATGGTAATTATTTGTTAGCTTTCTCCACAGTCAAGAGTCTTCAACTGACTATTTAGCAAACATTAGCACATACTGCAAGGAGCAAGTTTTCTCTTCAGAAATAGGAGTGCACCCAGCTGTGTAGTAAGTGTCAGAACAAGGCATGCCTGGATGGGAGCTAAGGGAGTTCTCGGCTTCTCCTCTGAAGCTCTAGGTTTCCAGTCACTAAGCAATCACTCTTGTTAACAGAACCTGAGAAAGTGCTGTCTTGGCCCTGTAAAGAGATTGATGGATGACCACTACCTTACACCTGAAGCGTGAGAACTAACTGAGACTCCAGACCATCAGTATTTGGATCAGTCCAAACCGATTTCACTCCTTAAACTTAATATTAAAAATAATTTCTGGAGTTCAGTAACATTTTTAGGTTGAAAGGCTTAAAATGTCTAATTTACAAAAGCAGATAAACTCCAACTCCATCAATAAGAGAAAATAAAGGGATACAAGTAAGAAATTTCCAGGAAAGAACTGTGGCAGAAACTATGGAGAAGTGTTACAGATTGCTGAATGAAAAACAGTAAATGAGCTTCCAAGCAAAATGGAAAAGTAGAGACTAAAAATCACTCCATATCTGGAAAAAATAGAAGGGGGCAGTGGGTTTCAGGCAACAAAGACATCCCTGAGATGAACGGAACAGATCAGTTTTCCAGCTGTGGACCTTGGTAGAGCACTCAGGGATGGACCAAGGAGGGGAGCCCAAGTTCAGGATGTTGAGATCCCTGAGCCAGGGAGCGAAATGGGAAGTCCACAAGTGGGCTTCTCACAGACAAAGTTCCGGAGATTCTGTGCCTTCCCTTAGGTATTCAACTGAATATTGTCGGAGGCCTGAGAAAGGAACCCTACAGAGAGGCAACAGTGCCTGATGCTCATACACGTCCTGAAATTGTTATGTATCTCTAATCAGTTAAAGTGATCTTTATTATTCAAGGAGTATTGTGTGGAATACAGAGAAAGAACTAGATACAGCAGTAATGAATAGCTAGTCCCAGACTGAGTTGTAGGCCTATCTTTTTGCCCAACACTGGGCCCATATTTCAATGTAGGGCCTGAGAAAGCTAAAAGACATGCTTCCTAGTCGCCTGGTACTCATAGCATACAGAGGTACGGCTCTGCCATACAGGGAGCACTTGAGTAGCCAACATATTAAGTAAAAATGCCTGCCATAGTATGAGCACAAACTTCCTAGAGCTGGGCTAGTTAAATGTAGCTCCCAATTAAATGTAGTTCCCAGTTAAACACAGCTCTTGGACAGGTCCTTTGGCTTAAGGCCTGGCTCTCACAGACCCAGGAAGGGGCAGAGCCAAAAGCCAGAGTATCACAGCAGACTGCCTAACTGCTACTTAGCAGTTAAGGGTTTGACTCACATGTCACATTGTCAGAGAATGCTACAGGTACATAGTAAAACAGGCCCAAATGTGTAATAAAAAGAAAAAAAATCTTAAACATGTTACAGTGTGTATAGGTGCTTAAGGGAAAAAAAAAAAAGAACATGAGTATAGACAGTCATAGAAAAAGTAATTTAAAAATAATTACCTGAAGTCTTTAAAGAAAGATTAAAGTAATATAAAATATTGCTTTATGTGGAATAATCAATATAAAGATGGAAAATGCACAGGGAATCGGGATCCTGTATGACACTTTTCTGAGTTTGAATTTTTGAGAACTGATGAGTAAATAGCAGCCTTTGAGAAGGAATCGCTGAATTAAACCATCCTAGATACTTTAGCGATGTCTTAACTTTAAAATGGAATTCAGAACATGTATTGCATTGAGGGAGAGAGCTGTTTCCTCTATGGAAACAAAAAGCTGTGGATTCCCTTCAAAAGCAATAGACACCAGATTTGATTAGGGGATACCTTCAGAAAACATCGACCACAGACATAAAGAAATAAACCTAGAAAAACTACAAGACACGTGATGTATGTGCTGATCCCTTGACATGGGAACAGCTTTGAGAATGGATGAGACATGATAAATCTTGTTGCTTACAAAGTCCTCGTGACTTATTATTACGTATCATCCTTTCATATGGCATGGATAGAGGTTTGGTTATACAGTCCAAACAAACCTGTAAAATTGACAGATGTCTTTTACCTGCTCAAACATAAAACAAAAATCGTCTTTGGCTGGCTTGTGTACATTAACATTCCATACTTGTGTTAATACAAATATGTGTTACCTTTGAAAGTTTGTGTGTTTTCAGAGCAAGGGGACCAAGCACCAATGAAAACATCAGGTGATCCAGGCTTTCAGAGTGCCTGTGCTGCAGCTTCCTTAGCGTTCTGACAGTTCTGTCTGTGTTCAGCACAACGTCAAGACTGCTAGCTACCATGGTCCAGCCTCACAGACTATTTTAGCCAAGGTTTCAGATAAGCCTTGCACTTTTCCATTACACAGAGACTGGACAACAAATGCTATAGCTAGTTTTCTTAGGACTTGACTGTATTCTCAATTTTCTCAGTATCCCCTGGGGATGCTGTTGCCCCCAGATAATAGGACACAATCTGGAGAATACAATGCCAACATTCCCAAGGGCGATGTTTCATCATTAGTAGGTTATAAATGTTTGTCATCATTTAAGGGGATTGGTTGCCAATTGTTACTGGTCATGGTAAGTAGAGTTGGATTTAAGGATCTCTGTCTGAAAAAAGAGAGGAGGGATATGGAAAGGATAGGATAAAATAAGGTAGATTATTGAATTGTTTGCATTAATTTACTTTTTCCGTCAAGACCACAATTTAAGTTGTGGTTGTACTAAATAAATGGCAAATTATAATTTCCAAAATGAATCACAGAAACCAAGACCTCATTCTCCTATCACCTTTCATGTGCTTACTACAGGGTCCTGCTTTACCTTATATTTAAAAAAAGTTCTTGATTGGGCTCCAGACTTCCATATCTCAGATTCTAAGTGTTTCTTAAGCTAATCTTCATTACTACATTTCAGCTCTCCTCATTGGTCCTGAAACGTATGGTTCTTGAGATTAAATGTAAACTTCTTAGATATGGTACCAAAAAATGCTAAATTTATTATTGTGTAATATATTCTCAAGTTGTTGTGAGTATGCATACGTTTTGCCACCCACCCCCGTGTGTGTGTGTGTGTGTGTGTGTGCGTGTGTGTGTGTGTGTGTGTGTGTGTGTGTGTGCGCGCGCGCGTGTGCACCCATGTGTGTGTACCACAGGCATGCATGGTGCCTACAGAAGTTAAAAGATGACATCAGATACCCAAGAACTGGAGTTACAAAAAGTTGTAAGCCTCCATGTGGGTGGTGGGAACAGAAACTGGGTCACTGCAAGAACGACAGGTCTCTTTCACAGAGCTTCCTCTCCAGCTCCATACTTCATATAACATTTCTGTATTATTTTGTCTACATTTATGCCTTTAAACATAGAAGAATGTGATCTCTCTCCCTCCAAACAGTTAATGTCATTTTTTTATGTGGCCAGAAAATGCAACACAGATTAACCTGTGACTAAATAATCATGGAAGAATGAAGTATAAATAAAACACCACCAGCAGCTCTTCCTGGCAATAGTAACTGTGGAACTAGAGAGGGGCTTCTCTTTGTGTTTTCTGTGCATCTTTTTACATTACTGAGGTTGACTCAACCTGTGACGTCAATACACAAATTTAATCCTAAAAGTTGTCAACTTTATTTATTGTATGACAAATAAAATTATTAGCACCTTGACATTGTATTCATTTATTAGCACGCAAAGATCAATAATGAATTATATTGGGGATGACTGTTCTCATTTTTTTTTTTAATTTTCAGAAACTATTACTCAGTATGGTTAAATTGTTCCAGGAATGATGCTTTGTAAATGTCAAAGGTAATAATAAAATTTAAATATGTGGACTTAAAGAAAAATGTACTCTTCCTTATAGCATTCCACCCGTGAAAATGATAAATTCATCCAGATGTGGTAATGCATACATTTAATCTCAGCCCTCAGGAGACAGAGCCAGGTGGATCTCCATTTAAAGCCTGACTGGTCTATATGGTGAGACAGAGCAAGTTCCAGATCAGTCGGGGCTACAGGATGAGACCCTGTGCCAAAAATAATAATAATAATAAATAAATAAGGCTAGTTAGAATTGTGGGCTTTGAAATGTGGAATGACTAATAAAGGTGCCATTTTCTCTTTCCAGACAGCTATCAACCGTACTGCAGTGACTACAGTGTTCATCCTTAATGCTATCAATCAAAACCGTTTGCTCATCCCCCACCATCCTGTATTATTAGCAAATCCCAGAAGTGATTATTTCACTGCTTATTTCAAATATCCCACAAGATAAGAATACTCCCTCCTGTAACCTGAATGTCACTGTTAAACACAGCAAAAGCTATCAAAATGCCTTTATGAAGGCCATACTCAACTCATAATAACATTTATCTTTTATAAAGAACTATTTTACTTTTTTAATTTTAAATTATTTATATGTGTGAGCAGGTTGTTGTTCACTGGACTGGAGTGCTCTTAGAGGCAAGAAGAGGGTGTTGGATCCCCTGGAGTTACAATCACATGTGGTTCTGAGTCACCGTGGGTACTGAGAACTTAACTTGGGTCCTGTGTAAGAGCTGTGCTAACAGTTAAGCCATTTCTCCAGTACCTCATATTCAAATTTCTATATCTGACTTTTAAAATGCCATTGTTTCTCATTTGAATTTTATTTCATTCTAGGTTTCCCTCATATTCCTTTAGAAGTTGTGTTGGTGAATTCTCAAGGAAGAATTGGGATAGCTGTAAGAATAAAAGGTATTCTTTGGGTCTATGAGAAGGAGGAGAGTGAGGAGGAGGGGGAGGCGGAGGGGAAGGAGGAGAGGGGCAGGAAGGAGGAGGGGGAGGAGGAGAAAAGATGGAGGGGAAAAAAAGAGAAGGAGGAGAAGGAGAAGAAAGCAAGGTTGAGTAGACAGCATAATTCTGCAGTTGGAACAAAAACTCTCTGCCTGCCCAAAGGAAGCTATGGAACCGATTTACATCTCCTGCCCCAGGAAGGAATGGCCAGGCTCAGGGCACCACAACCCTGCTCAGAACTTAGCTGGGACTAAGAAAGCAATTTAAGACACGTGGAAGCTGTAGGCAGCCACACTGGCAGGATGAGTGCCTTCAGATGAGTTCAAGAAAATCACCTGTAAGACAATTTACCTCTATGGGGAAATTTCACAGAAGAAATGAAGGACATCTTTTAACTGTCTCCTCAGTTGCCATGTCTCATAAACTGTATTATGCTTGTTTTCTGTGAACAAGGGATTGTTGAATTTACTTTGCTTTTATTTACTTTGGTTTTGGTTTTCTAGTTTTTAATGCAGTATTTTTTTTTTTTTTTACTCATGGGATTTATTTCAATTCACACTTTAGAGTTTATTGAGTAAGAGGGTGCCTATATATCAAATTCAAAATCCCCATTCACTCTACTGCTTTGTACTGAAACTTAAGGAAGATAATAAAATCTTTTGCTCTGAAAATATATACACACTCGTAAAATTCCTTTACATAATAAAATTTAAAGCTATGCTTCCTTTTAGTTTGTCAACTTGAACAGGGTCTCACACATTGTGTGCCTTTGTGAGCGTATCTGTATCTTGCGCATAAGCAGTTTGTGTGTGTGTGTGTCATGGGTGCACGTGGACCCCAGACATTGTCTGAAAGTATCTTATTCACCAGCTGTGGGAGACAAGGTTTCTCATTGCATCCAGCTCACCAACAGACTGTAAGACTGGCCAGTGATATTCAGGAACCATTCTAACTTTCCTACACTCGCGAGCCCACATGCACACACACACACACACACACACACACACACACACCTACCTCCAGCACCCGAGTTACAACTGGATGCCACCACACTTTACTTTCTTTTAAAACAATCTCTCTCTCTCTCTCTCTTTAATTTTACATACCAATCTTAGTTCCTCCTCTCTTCCCTCCTCCCAATTCCCCCACCCCACCCATACAGTAAGGATATTCCCCCTTCTTTAATATTTTAAATTTTTCATTGAAACAAATTCAAGTTTAAACAACTGCAAGAACCAGTACAAAGAGTCTCTGAACATCTTTTGCTGAGCTTCCATGGAACAAAGGACCCTTTAGAGGTGATGCCAACTCACTATAGTGATGTGCACACTGGAGTAAGCTGCCACTCTAGCTGTGTGTCCCCAGATCTATGTCACATGCCTCCTGTTACATGCAAACTAATCTCTTCCTTTTTTTTTCATTTTAATCTTATTGGTTCTTGCCAATAATATTTGATTTTTCTAATAGATTTTTTTTTGTCAAATTTCCCTCTTATTCTGTCATTTTGGTAATGTAAAGAAAATGACTTGTCACATTTTAGAAATATAATAACCAAGACTTCTCATAGCCCGTCCCTGTGGCTACCATTCTCACAGCATACTGCAGTCAGCATTTCACTCTTCTCCCTTTCCTTGTTATATTCTTTCCTTTTGTTCACTTTTTTAATGTTTAAGATTATGATATAATTACATTATTTTCCTTTCCTCCCTCCAAACCCTCCCATATGCCCCTCATTGCTCTCTTTAAAATTCTTGGCTCCTTCATTAATTGTTATTACATATATATATACACACACACACACACACACACACACACACACACACACACACATATATATATATATATATATAATCTGCTGTGTCTGTATGATGCTACTTGAATGCATGTTTTGAGGACTGCCATTTGGCATTGGTATGCTCTTAGAAAAGAATTATGCTCACAAATAGATCGTCTGAATTTTCATACTAGGCATGACTATGACATATACAGAGTTACATACTAACTGCAATGAATCGATAATGATAATGACCTTTATTGTGTGTAGTCCAAATGGCTGTCATTTGCCTTGAAATAAGATATGGTCTAACTATTCATTGGCTGCCTATCTAATTAGAGCACACCACACATTCTCTATAACCTAATAGTATCATTTGACCATTGCCTCTTGGTTACAAGATAAACATGATGGATGTCATTGCAATTTAATGAGTGAGTGAATTGCAATGAGCTATCAGAATGATTTTCTAAAGGACTCATGTTGATGAACTGTAAGTTTCAAATGAGAAAATGTGGTTTTTAGCCTTAGTTCTTTCTATTTGTCATATGGTATAAACACGTCTTTATGTAACATACATCCATGTGGAATGTTCTTTAAAAATCTAACATTTTAGTGACTGATAGCTTCCAAATCGTCTAAGTCACTTTATGATGTACTTTAATGCACCATCCAATTACCTTTCCTGCATCATGGGTATTTATCTACATAATATGAAGCATCATCTCTAACAGCACAGACATCGTACGCTTAACTAAAAAGCCTTTCTGAATGGATGCTAAAGATGAAGGCATGATATTTTGAGGCTTGCAGCCAAGTTGATTCTTTTGATTTTCCCATTTCTGAAAGATAATTGATACCAACCTTTTCATTATTTACTCTACAGTGTGTTTTAATGCCAACACTACAACATAATTTTAATAGCATGAATCATTGGCACCAGTGATTATTTTTTGTTTCCTATTCCAATTCATAATTCATACACACATTTAAAATAAATTACATTTGGTTAATTTGCAAAAGCTGTTTCACCAACTGTCCAAGGTAAGCTATAATTATCATATGACAGCATTTTGACTAATAAAAACATAGGTAGGCTGCTTTCACTCTAACAAAACACACACATATAATCAGAATATTCTGTAACTAAACCTGAATTTACATGTTTACTTGGAGATGAGATAATTACTGTAGAATTGCCATGGTAACTAGAACATTTCAAGGCAATCATTGTTGAGTCTTTGTTACCACCTCCCTATGCTTCAAATTTGCCCATATAGAAATGTTGCTAGAATGAAAAAATAACTTACAAATTATTATACAGTTACTGCCTTGCATTTGATTCCCAGAAATGTCAAAATAAAATTTATGCTTCAAAGAATATTTCTGAGCATTTTGGTCTCATTTACCATTGACTATTAGTGTAAAATAAACCATTAGTGTCTATAAACAGGAGTATATAAACTCCAGTTTGAGTTTATTATTGAGAGGACAATAATTATCCTCATTTGTTGTCTTTTCATTTTCATGTCACAGTAAGATGCATAGAGCACAATAACAAGATGGCAGAATTAGCTCGCTCTCTTTGTTATTCTAAGTGCATCATGGGTAAATAGTGAGAAGTTTCCTATCCTTATCCCCTCAAGATGAAACATCAAGACTTTGAGTCTCAGAGAGTTCATTTCTGGGCACTCTGAAAGTGGCAGAACATCTAAACAACACTCACTGAGCATGGATTCTAGAGTCACTGATACTTACTTTGATACAATAACCTTACATCAAAATTAGACAAGCAAAGAGTGGATGCCTCTACCAGAGGAAAGTCACTCTCAAATGATTCAGCCTGATTGAGGAGGGAAAAGTGATGAGTCCACTAGAACCTTGGTAGCATACACAGAGTTAGATGTGGTCAGTGAGAAAGTGTCTCATATATCCTAGACTGGCATCTAACTCTATGTATGTACCCCTGACTCTATCTCCCAAGTGCTAGGATTAAGGATATACCTACTAAGCCTGGCTGAGGAACTGAAAGATTTAATTTCATCTAATCTCAATCTTTTTACTTCTTATTTGGATGGCTTTGTGTGGGTAGTGCTCCCGTGCTACCATGGAAACAACTTCAACTAGGAGAAGCTAAGCCATAAAGAAAGGACACAACCCCAAATACTGACAAAAACAAACAATAAGACTGAACCCCACTTACCTAGGGATTCCTCAGAGGCATCTAGGAAGGACAGCAAGAAGGCTGAAAGCTGAGGCCATGCAGCCCATGCAGAGGGATAGCAGAAGAAAGTACTTGGTCCTGTTGGGCTAGCAGAAGAAAGTACTTGGTCCTGTATTGTGTTTTCAGCCCACTGGCTGACATGATTTTTACATATTGTAGACTTCCATGTCTTATTATTCAGCCTCTTGCCTGCCTGGATAGCAGCTATTTGTCTAGTCTTTCAAGTCCTGTAATCTGTCTTAAACTTGACCCAAAGTCCCTGGTAACGCTTCATTCAGTTCCTTGAATTGGGAGTGGACATGAAGACACAACATAAAAACTGTAATAGGAGAGCAAGCACATAAACATGTCTTGTGAAGTGCTTTCAGTGATAAAGCAATGGTAATCGAGATTGGGTATTTGTTATAGCAAACAAATTGCTAAAGCAAGCAGGGTCCTTTTGAAGAAGTCAGGTGAATTTAATTTGAATGTATAGACTAGATGCCACTTAGCTCTGTATTATGCCAGAGAGCGGGAATCTACTGCTCCACAGGAGTACTATGTGCATTTGGAGGTAGCACCCCGAGGCTCCCTTGGGATAGCTTCACTACTAAAGACAAAGTAAGAACTGTCCTGATTTTCCTTGCCTGGGAATGGAACCGGTAAGCATTATTCTTGCTGATTTCCATGGACTAGAACATAGTCTAGTCACATGGTCCCACTTAAATAAAGGAGAGTCTGTCCCGTTATCTCTTACCCTGTTTTTCTTGGCTTCTAAAGTTTCATGTATCCCAGGCTAGCCTTGATACGTGGCCGAGAATGACTTTGAATTTCTAATCTTCCTGCCTTTACTCACTAGGGGGAATATTAGGATTACAAGCTTGTACCACCATTTCAGTTTATTTCATACTGGAGATCAAACCCAGAGCCTCGTGCCTACTGAATGCTAAGCGCACACTCTATCAACTGTGCTATAGCTGCAATGACTAAAGTTATGTTTTAAGTTTTAATGACTGTGCTCAAGAGACCTGTAAAACAAAAAATGCCTCTAACCTGTAAGTCAAGGACAAATAACTTCCTGGAATGCTGGGGCTGTTGATCACACAACAAGCCATGTGTTTTCAATCCTGTAAACAAGTTTGGTTGCCCTAACAGCCCAGGATGTGCTTGATCACACTTAGGTGGGAAGAAAGTAGACAGGAAGTATGTCAGGATGTGTGCTTGTCTCTGATTGGACAAAGGCAGGAAGTACATAGCCTTGTGGTTTCCACCTTTAAAAGCCTCTGGCAAATGAAATTCAGTGCCATACTCCAGGAACCCTGTGTACATACCTGATTAGTATCCATTGTCCTGGCTAGTATTTACTAAAAGTTGCTTCAAATTTAGTTAAAAAATCATGGTGGTGGTCTTATTTTAGCCCAGTGGAATTAACACACGCATGCACGCATGTAGGCACGCACACACACAGACACACACACACAGACACAAAGACACACACACAGAAACACACACACACACATTAAAATTTTATTTAAGGGAACTGGACCAAATTAATAGAAATAAATTGTTTGAGAACCACGAAATAACTGCCTTCTCTTTCCTGAAATATGTATGGCTCACACAGAATGAAACTAGCATCCTGAGATGAGCTGTAAGACTTTACTTACTGGTTTGTGGTAATCGGGTTAGACCTAGGATGGGGAAGGGAGGAGAAGAACATTGGTTAGCCTGTGGCTTGATCTAAGGGCTGCTAGAAATCAATTGCACTCAGATTTTCAGAACTTAGACATAAACGAATGCTTGGGGGAAGCCATGAAAGGGAAAAGCAAGAGCAGTGTGTTTCAAAAGACAAAAAACTTGGGTCAGTTGACATCATAAGCCATCCTGAAAACAAATAGAAAACACAGCACGTTTGTTGTTGTAGTAGTAGCAGTTGTTGCTTTACCAAAATTTTCCACCATTTTCCTGGGATAAGACAGTGCTGTCCACTTCAAAAGATAGCCATGGAGTTTTTGGTATTTTAAATTGTCTATAGGTCAAGTTTACCAATGAAATGAATGACATTAATGGGAGTCCTATGACATTGGAGCCTAGCTATAACCTCTAGGAGTTATATGACATGGAATTCTCCCCTTACTGTCTTCTCTCATTTTTTTAAAAATGATGAGAAAAGAAATAATTTCTAAGTGTTTAGGAAGTATCAAAGAGCCTCTAAATGACTTTAAATACTTTAAAAAACTTCCCACTCCCATTGCCCCATGCCTGACTTCTGTTGCAGCTTTGATAGACAATTTCAGATGCTCTGCTTCTCTGTTCTACCCCCCACAGCTTTGAGATCCATGGGGGTCATGAACAAAGGCAGCCTGCCAGTGTGGAAGATGACAACCCTGGGGACAGCCCTCAGCCATCCAATCATGGGGTGTAGATATCCCTGTTCCTGCCCAGTTTGTCTAGGACACATTCTAAACTCCCCAGAGAGGTCACCTTTCTTCTCTGACACCTGCACTGGGGAACCACATCACAAGTAAGATGCTTTTACCCATCTTCCTGGTAGATTTAAGGAGCTTTTCTTGTGTACCTATAGAATCCAAGGTGCAGTCCATCACACAACTATAAAAGACCCAGCCACTTCAGTGAGCATAGCCCTAGGGGTCAGATGTAGGCTGCATTATTCCAAATACTCTCAGGGTTTCTTTTCAGCTCTAGGCATTTATCTTTAGTATCATTGATTATTCACTGAGTGACTAGTGCCAACACACATTTACATGGTAAAATGTCTGTTATTAATATAGCCCTTATTTAAACATGGATTGCTATCCCTGAATATTCAGTAGCAATCTTAATGGCATGTTTTAAGCAATGGATTTTTGTCTCTAGTCGGTGAGGACAGTGCCATTATTTCTCAATTTCATTATAAACAAAAGGTCAAGCAGACCCCAAGAAGATTTCATATCAACAGTCAAAACTGATATTGTATACACCAGGTATGAACCCCAACTGCTTCAAACACTGTGTTCTGTACATTTCTATAGTTGCTCCAGGCTAAAAGTAAAATCATTTGTGAGTAGGATACCAGAGCTAACGTATCTTAGGTGGCCTGTGCTTCACTGGGCAGTGTGTCCAACACTTGCACTTTCGCTTTGCTCAGAATTCATCTTCTCTAAGTCTTGAACAAGAAAGGAGAATCTGGAACATACTGTACAGAGTCAACTGCTAACAGTAAGAGGAGCCTGGCCCCAGAGATGAATCCTCCCTGGTCATAGCTAAAGCAGGCTTCATATTGCTCATGCAAATGGATGTTCTACAGCCTGTAATGTTTTGGTTCTTTGTTGTTAATTTGTGACAAACTATACTATGCGGATTTATAATGAAGATTAAACTCTAAAAGTAGTATTCCGGACTGAAACATCATAAGCGTTTTTTAAAACTTTGTTCAATATCAAAAATTGCCCCAATAATGTTAGATCAGTTTATATGTTTAACATCCTTTATGATAATACCTATTCATACTTTATTTATCCATATTAGATAGCAAGAAATGGTTTGTATTTTATATTTTATCTTAAAAAAATTAAAATGTTGGCTTCCATGATTAAAAGTCAGTACTATAACTCTCATGGTGGGAATGGAGATATTTTAAAGACTGCTCATTCCTTTGTCTATCAGGAATTTTTTTTTTTTTGCCAAGAGGAAAACTCTGAAGTTTAGTGGCGGCCAGAAGAGAAATTTGTCTCAAGGAAAAAGAGTCTTGCATATTTCTGACAACTTGACAGATCACCTTGCAAGTGGGACTGGAGCCCAGACAATGATGGATCAGTGACGAACAGCCTAGGCCAGCCTGCACCCTAAGAAAGGGCCTGCCCCCAAGAAATGGGGAGGGTAGGAAACAGGACAGGGTTATTCCCACCCCTGCACAAAGAACTCCAGGCAAATAAGGAAGGCTGAGAGGAGCAGAAGTACAAGGAGCATACCCACGGGCTGTCTAATGCCAAATGCTCAGCCCCCAAACATAAATTACACAGACTGACTGTTAGGATTTAGGCATCTGCACTGGCCTGACTCTGGAGTTCTGACAGGACACACCCTCAGCTGCTGCCACTAAGAGCACCACCTGTGTCTGTTCACTGTGTTCCCTTTTAAAGGGGCCCTGCCCACCTCCCATCCCGCCCTCTGCATTCTCGTGTGTGTGTGTGTGTGTGTGTGTGTGTGTGTGTGTGTGTGTGTGTGAGTGAGAGAGAGAGAGAGAGAGAGAGAGAGATCCCCTCTTCCTCCCCTCTCTCTTCTATCCTCCTCCACCCTTCTATTTTCCACCTCGTTCTTCCTCATTCCCCTTGTCCATGAGATGTATTGGTACTGAGTGGACCCAGCATGCATACATGCCTTGGCTCTCTTAGTCTTAAGCCGCCACTCCTATGCTGTGCAGAACCTCTCACACTAGAGACTGAGCTCTCCTGAAAGGACTCTGGATGCTTCCTCCTTGTGTTTTGCTTTCTAAAGATTCCTTTTTGGATTCCCGATTTGCCACATACCTCATGTCTGTTCAGCAGCTATGTTTGTTTTGTTCCCCCCAATGAGTGCTTGTTTGCTATCTTCCCATCTAAATAAAAAGTTTGATATATTTCTAATATGGGAACTTAAGAAGTATTTTTATTGATCTAGTCATGAAAAAAATATACTGAATACCTTTGAATTTCACATATTGTAGAAATTGGTTATTTTATATTTACATCATTTTCAATTAGAATGTTTGAGTTTTCAAACATATGTACACACTAACTCTTAGAATGTCACATTAATTAATCCTTTTATCTTAAGCACTCTTATCAATATTTAAGTAAGAACTTGCTGGAAAATGGCCAGAGTTTAGGACTACCATAGAACAAGTAACAAGATTTGGGATGTGTTTTGGGTTCAGTGTGTGTGAATGCCACTGAACACTCAGGGAACAGGCCTGGGTGATAGAAAAGGTGAGGGGGAAAGGCAAAGGAAGAATTCCCAAGCAGTGCAGAGCAGCAGCTCTGGCTGTAGGGGTCCATCATCAGACAGAAGCCAAATTAGACAAATGGGAAACACACTCACAGAAGGCAGCACTACTTCTCTGTAGGCATCTTTAGATGTTCTATTCATCCAATACTTGAATTCATTTAGTAGTTTGCTTATGTTAACTAGGTAAAGAGAAAGCCGAATAGGACTCCAAACATAGTTGACTGAGGCAAGACATCACAATTCTATTCAAGGTACCAACAACGGAATTCACAAATTAGAAACTTGCTTCCACAAAACACATTAAAGGGTGGCATACTCTATAGCCAGTGACTGTGTCCGTGTGCATCTTTCCCAAATGGTATTAGCATCAGTTGGCTCAGTGAATAGAGGTGATTGCTGTCAGGCCTGACACACTGAATATGATTGATTGCCAAAAACTACATGCAAGGTAGAAGGAAAGAACCAACTCCAGGAGATCAAGTTGTCCTCTGACCTACACACACACACACACACACACACACACACACACACACACACAGAGTTTTCACAATAAAAAGCTAAACCTCACTCATCATCTCATCGTATTGACTTCTTTAACAACATTGCCTTTAAGTGAAACAGTTGTGATTATGGGGATAGAAGATGGGCAAGCTATAATACACCAGCTGCTGTTGTGAATAGGAAACTGATGTAGAATGGTCTGATTCAGGGTGTATACTTGTAAGATTTAGTGAGGAAATCTCATGTTCAAGCCTCATGAATGCTTTCAGCTTACAGAATCAAGTTTTCTAGCTCTCTTCTATCCCCAGAAACCAACAGAAGCAGCACTCTACCCAAGCCTACTCTCCACATGTGCATGTCCTGGCATGGTGCCAGCTGTATTAATTTGCATCAGAATACCTTTCAAAGATCAAATTATATAGTGGCAAAGGTGATGCAATTAAGATTTAAATGATTAAAAATCTCCCTACAATGTGAAATGATTGGTTGAATCACTTTATTTGATCCAATACAACTATGAGATATCTTCCTAAGAGAATCACGGTGGAAGAAACACAGAACTACTAGATGCAAACATGCTCTTAACTGAGTGTTACAGTTCTGCTTGGCAGAAAGGCTACAGAAAGTTTAGTTTCATATTAGAAGAGCTGATGAACGTGGCTTTGCCACTTTATACCATTTGGAAAGCTTCTAAATGTGATGAAGTAGCCCCAGGCCATGGATACCTACTCCTGTCAGTCCAGAACTGCCATTTTCCCCTTTCCACCCTTTCCTTTGTCTCATAGCATATGCTTTTCTGAAAAAGAAGAGAAAGAAACCCCACTCCCTGGATCCACCTTCCAGATAACTGCTTAGACGTTATCTACTTGGGAAGCCTTGCTTGGCCTCCAGGTCAGAACTATGCATCCATGCAGTGAGTTCCCTGGCTCCAGATGTAACACTTGGCCCACGGGGAGTGGGTGTTGATTTCTGTGTCTCTTTCAGTGGCCTGTGTTCTCCCTGTAGGCGGGGAGTGTGGGAACCACACAATGACTCCTCAGTTAATGTCAACTGAAAGAGCAAGTAAGCATCTAGAAGATAAACTTACACTAATCACAAAAATACAAACAGTTCTCTTATTCTGAGATAGTAGAAAGCAATGGCATCTTTTGAACTCTAACAAGGTAGTTTTAAAACTCTGGAAAGTATATTTGGGCACCCATGCTTTAAGGAAGGCATCCAGTGAATGGATTATGTTCCCGTCCCAGCTCAGAATGGGTATTTATGGATCTTTCCATGAAATGATTTATGTAACATGGCAATTCTCCCAGCCCGAGACTGATAGTGATCTAACAGAAGGAGAGACAGATTTCTTGGCTCTGTGAGAGTGAAAGAAATCTGGAGTGGATGGGAAGGCTAATTCAAATGTTTCAGAGTTCCTCTTCACATTTAATTAAGCTGTAATTGAGAGGTCTCTGGTGGAGAGACACTAACTACGGAGAAAGAGACTATAGGAACCAGCTTGGAGAACTCGGGGTTGATGATAATTAACTGACCACTCTTGAGCACATTCAATGATCCTGCCCCGGAGAGAGGACCAAACAGTCTTTCATGCAGTGCTGTCAATCAGGAACACACAAACAACACCTATCATTTGGTTGACCCATGACCTCAAATAGAGACAGGATGTGCAGCAAACTCACTCAATTTCTAATGATTGTGGAAAATAAAACTGGTTTTGCATTAGCCCTAATTCTTTAAAAGGAGGAAACCTTAATGGAGAAAATGCCTCCATAAGATCAGGGTATAAGGCAATTTTTTAATTAGCTATTAGTGATAGAGGGTCCACCCCACTGTGGATGATTCCATCCCTGGGCTGGTGGTCTTGGATCCTATAAGAAAGCAGGCTCAAAGAGCCGTGGGGAGCAAGCCAGTGAGTAGCAGCCTTCCATGGCCCCTGCATCAGTCCCTGCCTCCAGGTTCCAGCCCTGTTTGAGTTCTTGCCCAGACTTCTATCAATGATGGACTATGAAGTGGGAGTCTAAGCCAAATAAAGTCTTTCCACCCCAACTTTTATTTGGTCATGGTGATTCATCACAGCAATAGAAACGCTAACTAAAACACTATTTTTTTAACCTAGTTTCGTATGAACTTATAACAATCTGCATTTGCAGATGAGCAAACAAAACTAGGCTCTCACTGTGCAGTCATGGCTGTCTTAGGACTTGCTATGTAGGCCAGGCTACCCCCAAACTCAGAGATGTGTCTGAGTCTAAGGGTGTATGCCACCACCCTGGCCTTGCCCCTGTTTCTGTCTCCTTAGTACACTCAGCTCTGTTTTCGCCCCTGGGTTTAGATCATAAACAAGGGAAAAAGAAATACACCAGTCTATGTAATCAGCAGACTAGAGATAGATGATCCTGATTCCAAGGATCTTAACCTTGGAAATATTCAGGACGTGAAATCCCTGTTCACACACCTTGAGTGTGTAACTGAGGAAGTCCATTAAATCGTTTGCTTGAGAGGTTGTTTATCTTTAGGAAATTTAAACACAAAAGGAATTTTGGGAGAAAGCATCAGGATAGAGTCCACTAGGGGGAGTTGGAGGAAGGTAAAGGTGGATAGATCTCATCAAAATTTATACTATATAAATGTACAAAATTTTCAGCTGGGCAGTGGTGGTACACGACTTTAATCCCAGCACTCTGGAGGCAAAAGCAGGTAGATCAGTTTGAGGCCAGCCTGCTCTATAGAGCAAATTCCAGAATAGCTAGGGCTACACAGAAAAAATTTCAAAGAATAATTTTTTAATTATAAAAGTTTTCATAGACTTTATAGACAGTTTCAGTAGTTTCCACCCTTACAGTCTAGACATGGCTCTCAGATTTCAGGCATGAGCCACTATGAGAAGCTAACATTTGAAATGTAGAATCCTCACAACCTCCACAGCTGTAAATTATCTCTCGTGTCTTAATCTTAAAGGTCTCAAGTGTCAACAAAATGTGTTTACAATTTAAAGTCTGTCATATCATTTGGAGCAGGACCTAGGCCCTCCCCCATTTGTCTAGGCTAGAAAGTCTATGTGGAATGGCCTCCCGGAATCCATTCATATACTAGGGATAAATACTGATCCACTACCAGAGGCCCCATAGACTGCCCAGTCCTCCCAACTAACACCCACATTCAGGGGATCTGGGTTGGTCCCATGCTGGTTTCCCAGCTATCAGACTGAAGTACAAGAGCTCCCTCTTGTTCAGGTCTGCTGTTTCTGTGGGTTCCTCCAGCCTGGTCTTGACCCCTTTGCTCATCATTTCTCCACCTCTTTAGTTGGATTCCAGGAGTTCGGCTCACTATTTAGCTGTGGATGTCTGCCTCTCCTTCTGTTAGCTACTGAATGAAGGCTCCAGGATGGCATAAAAGGTAGTCATCAATTTCATTATAGGGGAAGGACATTTAAGACAGCCTCTCCACTGTTGTTAGTTGTTAGTTGAGGTCATTCTTGTATAACTCTGGACATTTCTGTAGTGACAGATTTCTCTTTAAACCTATAATGGCTCCCTCTATTATGGCATTTATTTTTTTGCTCTCCTCTATTTTTCCCTCAACTCAATTTTTCTGCTCCCTTATGTCCTCCTTTCCCCTCCTCTTCTCCCCTTCTCTTTCTCCTAACTCCTTCTCCCCTCCTCCCATGCTCCTAATTTGCTCATGAGATCTTGTCCCTTTCCCCTTCTCCAGGAGACCATGCATGTCTCTCTTAAGGTACTCCTTGTTTCCTAGCTTCTCTAGTGGTGTGGATTGTAGGCTAGTAATCCTTTGCTCTATGTCTAATAACCATATATGAGTGAGTACATACTATATTTGTCTTTTTGTGACTGGGTTACCTCACTCGGGATGGTTTCTTCTAGTTCTGTCCATTTGCCTGTGAATTTCAAGATTCCATAGTACATTTTTTCCATTGAGTAGTACTCCATTGTGTAAATGTACTACAATTTTCTTTATCCAGTCTTCAGTTGAGGGGTATTTAGGTTGCTTCCAGGTTCTGGCTATTACAAATAATGCTGCTATGAACATAGTTGAGCAGATGTCCTTGTTGAATGAGTGGGCATCTCTTGGATATATGCCTAAGAGTGGAATTGCTGAATTGTGTGTTAGACTGATTCCCATTTTCCTGAGAAAGAGTCATATTGATTTCCAAAGTGGTTGTACAAGTTTACACTCCCACCAGCAGTGGAGGAGTGTTTCCCTTTCCCCACATCCTCTCCAGCATTAAATGTCATTGGTTTTGTTTGTTTGTTTGTTTGTTTTGTTATTGTTTGTTTTTTGTTTTGTTGTTTTTTTTATTTTAGCCATTCTAACAGGATCTCAGAGTTGTTTTGATTTGCATTTCCCTGATGGCTAAGGATGTTGAGCACTTTCTTAAGTGTCTTTCAGCTATTTTAGAATCCTCTATTGAGAATTCTCTAGTTCTCTACCCCACTTTTTAATTGGATTATTTAGTGTTTTGGTGACTAGCTTCTTGAGTTCTTTGTGTATTTTGGAAATCAGCCTTCTGTCAGATGTGGGGTTGGTGAGTATCTTTTCCCATTCTGTGAGCTGCCATTTTGTCTTGTTGACTGTGTCCTTTGCCTTACAGAAGCTTCTCAGTTTCAGGAGGTCCCATTTATTAATTGTCAATCTCAATGTGCTATAGGTGTTATATTCAGGAAGCGGTCTCCTGTACCAGTTTGTTCAAGTGTACCTCCCACTTTCTCTTCTAAGAGGTTCAGTATGGCTGGATTTATGTTGAGGTCTTTGATCCATTTGGACTTAAACTTTGTACATGGTGATAAATATGGATCTATCTGAAGTCTTCTACATGCCAACATCCCCCATGGGAGGACTCACCCTCCCTGGGGAGCAGAAAGTGGATGGGATAGAGGGTCTTTGGGGGGGCAGAGGAGGATAAAACAAGCTTTATCTAATCTAAATTAAATAAAAGTAAAAAATGAGTTTATACTGACCCAAAGTGCAAAGGGACATAAAACCATCTCCTATATAATATGCTGGATAGCTGTTAACCTGTTTTTTCTTCTCTGTAATGAGCTCATTAAAAGAAAAGAAATATATCTTAATCTTTGTGTCTGTAGAGCCTAGCACAGTATAATAATAATAATAACAGTAATAATCAGTATAATTTTCTGCCTGGCTTCCTTAAACACACCCTCAACTTACTCTTTTTATCTTGGTGTATACTTTCCTCACTGTGGTGTGTGTGTGTAGCTATGATTCTTTGCCTGTCTAAAGCACCTGATGATGTAATAAAGAGATGAATGGCCAATAGTGAGGCAGGAGCAAGGATAGGCGTGGCTGGCAGGCAGGGGGAATAAATAGGAGAGACCCAAGGAAGAAGGAGAATCGAGAGCAAGGAGTGGAGGACATCAGGGACTCAACCACGCAGCAACCCAGCCAGCCATGGAGTAAAGGGAGTTACACAGAAGTAAGAAAGTTAAAAGCCCAGAGGGAAAAGGTAGGCAGGTCAATTTAAGAAAAGCTGTCTAGAAACAAGCCAAACTAAGGCCAGGCATTTAGAGGTAAGAGTAAAGCTCCATGTTTGAGTTATTTGGGAGATGGGTGGTGGGCCCCTCAAAAAACCCAAAGAGCAGAAACAACAATAACAATGCTTTTCTATTTCATTTTAATTTTGCGTGGTGATGTGGGTGTGTGCACACACATGGGTCCAGGTACTCGTGGAGGCCAGAGGAGTTGAACCCCCTGGAGCTGAAGGTGACTGTGGGCTGCCTGACATGGGTGCTGGGGTCTGAACTTGGGTCTCTAGCCCCCTGGGATAGGTTTTAAACATAGCATTAACTGTGTGGATCAGCTTTACTGATACTATTACTGATACTGTTACTATAACACATGTCTGGACAATTTATAAAGAGAAAGGACTTGTTTTAGAGGTCTCAGCCTGTGCCAGCCGGCCCCATTGCCTCAAAGCTATTTACTTCATGACTGGGGTACAACACAGAAGAGAGAGGAAGTGGCCAGGGGCCTGTTGACCTCTTAAATACCAAATGGCCACCACCCCTTAAAACGACACAACCCTCCAGTAGCCATGGGTGAGAATCCCAATACAAGGACCTATGGAGAAGATGAGTGCCATTCTTTTGGAAATCTAAATCTTTTTCTGCTTTGGGATTTTTAAAGAAAATTGTGTTTGTTTATTTAAGCCAAGGTATCAGCCAGATACAGAAGTTGTTAGACATTGTTTCTATCATCTTGCCTCAGTCTCTCACACCCTGGGGTTATGAATGTGAGCATCATGCTTGATTAAAGTACATATTTTCAAGAAATATATTTGAGTCTATGATGTCGGTACTGTGAAAGGAAAACGAGTGGCATTTTCTGGTGGCTGTTCTCTATCACAGGGGGCCAAGGACACAGGCCTGCTAGATGCTTATGCCATCTCTTCATAAACAGTTCAGTTGTAGTTTATACTGGGACCCACGTTTTGCTTATGATTGCATCATCATCATTAAATATATTCTTACACTTTACTACCGTTATGCCTGGCATTGAGTAAAGGACTGATTTGCAAAGAACTCATAGGTGCAACCTTCTTTGTCTGGGCATGCTCTTTCCTTTGTTCCAGGGGCTCGAGAGAGTGGCATTCTTTTCCACTGCCTTGCTCATGGATCTGTGTATGATGAACCACAGGGTATGGACTGTCCTTGGCACCCTAGGGTTACTGTGCTCTTAACTCTGGGTGGATATTGTTAGTATCTTCTATTTGTAAATATTGTAAATATGAGGATTGTACTTTTCTTTTAGTGAAAACTGGACCATCTATAATTTTAAGTGTGAATCCAATTTCAAATAAAATGTTCCAGATATGGTGGAAACCCTAGGAAAGGCTTCATTTGTATCACCTAAGGGGCACACTTCGGTTCAGGACTGTCAACAGCACCCACTGGGTAAGTTACAGCATCATTATAGTTCCACCAGAGACCCAAGCAAAGACTCCACTGACAATTTTTGTTCAACTGGAATTGTGTTTTTCACTTTTTTGCATGGAAAACAGAAAAAAAATAATAGTGACTTTTCTACTTGCCTGTTTTCCATTTGTATTTTTCAGCTTGGAAGCACATTGTACAATTTGCATTTTGTGTTCTGAGCACAGGGACAGGGTTAGAAAAATTAGAAATTTGCTTTTGTATTATAACCTGGTTTGTGAATGACAGTACTGGCCACCAGAAACTATGATTTGGCCATTTTAATTTTTTTTTTAAAAAAAAAAATCTTTTAAGAAATACATTAGAAGTTTGAACCTTCAAGAAGGTTCCATGAGACAACTATTGAGCACCATATGCATACCACTGAGCTTTCCTTTCATCTCCTTCCCCCTCCCCTCCCCCACTCATTTTCCTTTTGTCTCCTACTGACTCTTATTTCCCTTACTTTTCCTCCCCTCCCCTCTCTTTATGTAGTAATAAACACGCAAAAGAAACTATTTTTCTGAGTGAGTTACAGACAACATATATAGATGTTATATAAAATTTAACTTTGAACATTAACATGTGTTATGAGCACTTTCCTGCCAGCCTGGTCCAACAGCTGTGTCAGTCCCAAAATAACACACACACAGAGACGCTGTATTAATTATGACTCCGTTAGCCGGTTACTAGTGTTTCTTATTGGCTAGCTCCGTCTTAAATATTAAACCATAATCACTAATATATGTATTTCTACATGGTCTTATCTTACCAAGAACACCAGACTCACGTCCTCTCTTGCCGAGATCACATGAAGACTCTATTATGTTTTCCTGAATCCTCCTTGTCTCCTAGTCCCACTTATCTTGCTTTCCTATAGGCCAACAGTGCTTTATTCATTAACCAATAAGAGAAACATATTTATAGAATTTTTCTATGTCTTCGATGAAATTATCAGCTTTAAGCAATTTAACACATCTATATTATATATTAACTATAGGTACCATACAATTGTCTCAAGAGAGTATTTTATTACAATGTTTTAACACTTATGTTTTGGATTCATTTTCCAATCCATTCCACACAATGAATTCAAATAATGTACTTCTTGCTCTTTTTTATATCAAAAGTATTTTCTCAGCCTTTCTTTGTCTCAAGCATTCTACTTTGAACAATAAATTACATGTCATCTTCCTTACATATGTTGGAAAATAATATTCATGGACATTTTCATGTCTCTGCATGCCAGGGATTTCTGAGTAACTAATCCTAAAATGCAGCTTAGTGGACAATTGAGCAACAACTCAAAAGTCAAGGCACTCTGGACAGACACAGACGCAATAAGATGGGGAACTTCCTCCTCTTGCAGAAGAGAACTTGGAAATTATATTTTATTCCTCCTAGGAGAGAAATATATATATTATATAATATATGTCAGTATACTATATAAACTTTACGTTTCCTATTTGAAGGTGAGCAATTCCTGATGAAAACATAGATGAATTGCTTACAAAGAGTAGGGACTTCATGGTTGATGCAAAATGTTCGGAAAATACCAACTTTTGATTCTGATCCAGAGACCTCATCCTTCTATATTTTGTGAGAGGGCAACATGACAACCCCTCAGGGTTTCTGACTTAATAGTCCACCATAAGTATTTAATCTAAAATGCCATGAGGGACTTGGCAGCAAAAAGCCTGCTACCTGACCACTTAGAATTTACAATCTCGTGAGAAAGCAAATTTAAATCAAAACGGAAGGAAAAAATATGGTCTAGGTTATCTTGACCCTGAAAATGCAAAGAAGGGGGAAGCCATTGCTAAGAGAGGGTAAGGCCAGGCTTCAGGAAACAGTTGAGCAGCCAAGGACAGTCACAGAGTCTGAATGATCTTCAGGAAACCACAAAGAGGGACAGTGTGAGTTAGTGAGCATTTGTCGAATTCCCAATTTGTTTTTTTAAATATGCACTGACTGCACACTCACAGACACACATGGAAGAACTTGTACACAATAACAGCACAATGTACATGCAAGAATCAGGGTGAAAAGTATTTGTCAGCGCTCACATTTTAACTCATTCCTTCAAAGCGTTAGCTTTCTCATGGTGCACTACATTTCCTAGGTATTTCACGCACTTAGATAAAGGAATTGTCCACATCTTCTTTGAGAAATTTGCATTCTGGAAAATTGTGTGTCAAGGAAGATCTGCCACAAAAGCTAGAAATGGGTTGCCTTCTACTCAGAAGTTTAAAGGATAGACATATTCAAAAGTCAAATCCCTAGAAATATCTATATTTGTACAAAATATATCATCCTGCAATGCAAGCCATTTGAAGGCATAAATTCAACGCTAAGAAGCTAATTAAAGTTTTTATTCTATCAAGATTCCAATCCATTGATGAGCAAGGAAAGCAGTTAATGCGCATATGGAGAGAGATGAATAAAAAGGTCAGATAAGCAAACGCGGCACAGAGGGATGGCCAGAAGAAAATGATTGACATAGCAAAATTTAATATGCATAAAATGTTCTAAAGCTGGGTTTGGATAAAGTATCATTGCATTTCTTTTTTAGCTTCATAAAACTCAGCTTGGACAGCTCCTACCTGAAGTGTAGTTTCTGAGTTGCCTTTATGCAGACATTGTGTAAAGATTCACAAGTTAATCTTTTTTTGATGGTGCCCGCCACCTTACTGCTATCGCAAATGCAAGTTATGTGATCAATATATTGCAGAGATAATCTGTGGAAAATATTCCAAATGCAGCGTTTATGGTGAAAAGGATAGAAGCTCCACAAATTTGGGCTAAGAATCTGGTATATACGATTCTGCCACATTCTTCATAAAATATCAGAGTGTTACAGTGTTATCTCTAATATTTGTCTTCAGCTACATAGTACCTTACTTTTCAAAACCATATGTTTGTTTTTGTTTGTTTACTGGGGAAAATGTGTCTATCATGAAGGGAGTTGCTCTCAGATAAGTAACTAGACCTCCGAGTCAATACGAAAAGGGCAGATACGCAATTTTTGTTATGGGAATAGTGAAATAGACTCAGGTTATATCTTCTAATAATTAGAGGATGATGAAGCATGATCCTTCATCAAGGACAGAACTACAAAGAAAATTAAAGTCAGGATTCTCCGAAACATTGATAAGTCTCAGAGCTATCAAAGATATAGATGTGGTCTACAGAGGGATCCCTGTGACTTCTACTCCTAGAGCAGAGGACTGGCTCCTCTGGAAGCAAACTAGAAAGCGTTCTGAGTATCAGAAAAACCTTCTAAAGACATCCATAGGGGATAAAAAGGAGTGTCTGATGATGCAGATTTACCCTCCAGGTGATGGTGACATGATGGAAAATACGGCACAAGGCAGGAAGTCATGGCGCAGGAGCCGTAGCCGAGAGCTTGCATTCTCATCAATAAGCTGAAGGCTTGGAATGCTGTGGACTTTTTAAGCCTCAAGAGAGTCCCAATGATACACCTCCTTCAATAAGGCTAATCCTTCCCAAACAGTTCCACCAACTAGAGACCAAAGATTCAAACACATGAGCATACGAGGCCATTGTCATTCCAACAACTACACCTGCTACACCAAGACACCCGTGTTTCCTAGTATCACAGAGGCTAAAACATACACGCAAATTTAAACGAGATTGTGTGAAAATATTTTAATCTATAGGAATATTATTAAAGGGAAAGATAGTTTAACTAGCCAAACCCTGTATCTGTTCTAGGAAGTAAAATTTCCCATGAATCTTTTATCACTTATACCAACTGATCTTTTAGGTTGAGTAATACGTAAACCTACAATGAAGAATATAAATATGTGGTGATAAAGAGATGGCTCAATGGTTAAGAATGCACACTACTCTCCCAGGGGACCTGAGTTCAAGTCCTTGTACCCATGTCAGGCAGGCTAGGACAACTGACTGATCTAATGACTATTGCATCTCCAGTACAATTACACACACACACACACACACACACACACACACACACACACACACACACTTACACATGATTAAAACTAAAATAAATCTAAAATGCAAGCAAAACCAATATCATAGTTTCAGAGATGTTATTGTGTCTTGTG
The DNA here is from genome assembly GCF_943737965.1 of Phodopus roborovskii. Taxonomy (NCBI): domain Eukaryota; kingdom Metazoa; phylum Chordata; class Mammalia; order Rodentia; family Cricetidae; genus Phodopus; species Phodopus roborovskii. The sequence continues at coordinate 17,030,473 of NW_026126588.1, forward strand.
TCCATCCTATCCCTCAACCTATAGGATGGTGCTACTTACACCATCAGGTTGGGTCTTTCCCCCTTAGTTAATTGTCTCTTAACTCCTTCACAGACCTACTCTTTGCTAAAGTGGGTATTTTTCAGTTTAGTAAAGTTGTCAAGCTTCATTATTATATATAACATTTGGAGGCAATTGCTTCTTAATTCCACTATTTTAGTTGAGTAAAATGAGACGAGCCCTATAAATGGATTTGTTTCACACAGAATATTCGTGGCAGAGGCAGGATGAGTTCACGTGATTACTTGACTACTTATCAATTGCTTTTCTAGAACCCCATTGGGATATGTTTTTACATTATATATTTATTATCTTCAATTTGGTTGTATTGAGGAAATTATGACAAACTAAACTATTAAATTCTAAACCTTCATATATGACTTCAGTGCTTAAAAGAAAAGTATTAGGCAGTCCAAAACCCAAGTGGTCTAAGGATACGAATTAACGTTTTATTAAATTTTTTTGTTTCTCAGTAAAATATTAAGCAGTCACATACATGTCTAATATGCATACATACATGAATATGTATAATTTCACTTAAAAACAGTATTGCTAGTGACTATAGAGTAATAAACACATTAGACAATTATCATGATGCAGGATAATGATTTGATAAAGTCAAAACAGTAAGAATTGAATATATGCAAGGTGTAAGATGCCAATGAAAGGTAAGGTAGTAGTCATTAATATATCGTTAAATTCATCTGAGTTGAAATAGTGAGAGAATGATATATATTATTGTTTCTAATTATTTTATTATTATTCATCCACAAAACATACTAGATTATTGGTAGAATATGAGAAACAGCGTTTTCATCAACTCAATGTTGACATAAGGGAAGGCTTTCCAATTCAAACAGAGTACAAGATTTGCTATAGAGAAACTTATTTATTTTTTTGTAAAAATCAGACCCACATGGAAATTGAATAAAAAGGCAGTCCCTTGGTGAACAGGATACATAAAAAAGACAAAGAAAAGAGCACACACACAAAAAAAAATGCTCACTTTCCTTTATGTCTAGGCCTATTGTCTGCCTCAAAGTCCCCCACATTATGGCCCTACCATCAAGATGCGAATGTGCAAGCCTGCAGGACCCCAGGGCTCTGTCTGTCAGAGTTTGGGTTGATGCTGGTATCAGCTGCAGGTCCCTCTCTTGAGCATTAGCACAACAATGGCTTGACTTTCAGGTTTTCAATGGAAGCAAATGTCAACCATCTCACAGAGGAGGACATATGGTACCCAGTCTCTGGCAGCAGAATCCTACTTCATAATGAGTTCAATCTCCCACTGTGATCAGAACTTGGCGTTTGGAAAGGCAGAGGTCAGCTCTCAGGTAGGATTGCCTGAGTGCTACATATAGCGCCTGGACCTGCCTGAAAATGTCAGTTTTCAGAGTTGCTTTAAAAAAAAAATATGGAGATAAAAGTAGTGATGGGAAGAGTTTTTGGAGGAAAATCACACCATGCAGGATAATTCAGCTGTTATCAAAGTGCCTTGCGCGCGCGCGCACACACACACACACACAGAGCTTTTTTGTCTTGGTTTTTAGAAGGATGTGGAGACTTGTCAGTACATGAAGCAGTTAACATAATCCCCACTGGACTTCAACTCTTGTCTATGGATTGAGCTGGAGCTGTCTGGTTCTACAGAAAGCCCAAAGCTTTCTTCATTCAGTTTGCTGATACACATTGTGGAAATATATCCTTCTGCCCTGAAGTCTATCTAAACTGCTTTGTTCCAAAATTACAAGCTTTATTGCATTGGTCTGCTTGAGCTGTGTTCATAGAGTACCACCCACTGAGTGGTTTAAGCATTGGGAATTTATCTCTCACAGTCTGGAGAAGCTAGCAGCAAAATTAGGTTGCCATCAAGTTAGGTCACTCCTGAGCACGCTCAGCCAGGCCTGCAGGTGGCTGCATTCATATTGGTCCTCACATGGTCTCTCCTCTGCTGACCTTCGAGTCCAAATTCTCTCTTATAAAATTCTAGTCAGTTTGGGTTAAATCCCATTCTTAGAGCCCGTTTGAACCGTAATGTAAGGAAGCAACTGAAGCAGATGAAAGAAACAGGGCAAATACAACACAGTCCAGCTGAGCACCCAGAGCCGAACTAAGGCAAAGGCGAAAGGAGATAAGTGTAGCTTAGAGACTATGGTGAGAGGCGTGATATGCAAGAAAGGGTAGGATGTGCCTGTCTTTAATTGGGCATGTCACTGCAACTGAGGAGAGATAGAAGGCAGCAGTTGGTCCCTGGCAAAAGTGACCTCTTAAGTGAGGTCAGGCCAGTTTGTCATCTGGGTCACAGACCTAGACCTTCCGTGAATGTGGACATCACCAGGGGTATTTAACAGACTGTTGTTCATTTGGGAAAATGATAAGATGTCAAGAGTTAATCTATCAGTTTTTTTAAATATACCTCAAATATAGTAAATTTTTTATATCAAATTCCAGTCTTAGGGCTGCACATGGAGCTTCCTGGGAGAGCACCTGTCCAGCAGCAATGCCCTGGGTTTGATACCCATATCTGCAAATGAAGAGACAAGCCTTTTAAGTCCTAGTCCTTGAATGAAGGAAAATGTCCTTCTCGAATATTGTAATTCATGGTAATAACTGCTTACTATTGGTTACTATCTCGATCTAATAATACAGATATCTTCCTTTACAGAAAACTGAAGGAAGATACTAGGCCCAGATTTAAGCATAGAGTTATAAGTGTAAAACACAGGCTCACCCTGCAAGGACTCTATTCCTATTGCTCAGAAAACAGGGTCACTCAAGAAAACTGAGCTGTAAGGTGTTGGAAGCTGAAGCCTGCAGGAGTGGGGATTGTTGCTGACAGTTCATTATCACTGGAGTAGGGAATGACACCTCCATCAATAATGACATATGTGCTCCCAAAATGCCTGAAAGATATCAAGACAAAATGATAGAAACTAAATGTAAGGCAAATACACTGTGGACTCAGAAAATACTGCCATTAGAAGAAAGCTAGCTATTGAGACATGCACATTATAGCCACTGACTAGTGATTGGCATCCAATTTACACTGCTTCTGGGATATGAATAGAAGCAATTCTCCTCTCCAAGAGAGAACTAGAGATTGCTCAGTTAGCACAAAAGTTACTAAAGTTTATCACATCATCAATTACAAAATCCTACCTTGGAAGTGCTTGGTAGTAATGTGGATAAACGTCTTTAAAATGAGTTCTTACATTTTTGGTCATGAGCCTAGCCTTTAATGGCTGAGCTATCCCTCCAGCCTGAAGAGAGAAGGGGAGAAGAAGGGAGGGGGGATCAGGAAGACTGAGTCTGGGGAAGAACAGAGAGCAAGAAAAGAGAAACGTTAATAGAGGGAGCCATTATAGGTTTAAAGAGCAATCTGCCACTAGGGAAATGTCCAGAGATCCACAAGGGTGACCCTAACTAAGAATCCAAGCAATAGTGGAGAGGCTACCTTAAATTCCCTTCCTCTATGATGAGATTGATGACCATCTCATATGCCATCCTAGATCCTACATTCAGTGGCTGATGGAAGCTAAAATAGACACCCACGTCTAAACACTGAGCCAAACTCCTAGAAGCCAGTTGTAGAAATGGAGGAGGGATGAGCAGAGGGGTCAAGACCATGCTGGAGAACCCATAGAAACAGCTGACCTGAGCAAGTGAGAGCACAGGAACCCCAGGTGTAAAGCTGGGGGACCAGCATCGGAACGAACCAAACCCTCTGAATATGGGGGCCAGTTAGGAGGCCTGGGTATTCTGTGAGACCTCTGACAGTGGAACCAGTATTTATCCCTAGTGCACAAATGGACTTTGGGAGTCCTATTACCCATGCAGTGATACTCTCTCAGCCCAGATACACGGAGGAGGGCCTAACCACCCCAAAATGATGTGACAGACTTTGATTGTCCCCCATGGAAGGCCTTCCACCCTCCCTGGGGCAGTGGATGGGGCGTAGGATGGGAGGGTCGATGGGGGAGAGCATTGGAGGATGGGAGGGAGACGGAACTGGGATTAATATGTAAAATATGATTGTTTCTAAATTAAATAAAAAATAAAATAAAATGAGTTCTCGTTGCTGTGTCCAGTTGGTCCACACTTGTGAAAACTAAAGACAAGAGTTCAATCCCGTTGTCCAAATAAAAAGGCATCTGCACAGGGAGGAGGCACAATTCTGAGTTCCATTCCCAGTAACACAAATAAATAAGTAAATAAACACTCAAATGGTTTGGGAATATCAAAAGAATAGTTATTATGGGAGGGAGAGAAAGAGAGGAGAGAGAGAGAGAGAGATCATGTGTTATACTGCTCCTGGGGACCATAGGTATGTGAGCATCCTGTACTGCCACCTGAGGTCGTCGTGTTGGGGTCTATGATCCTACTGCAGCATGGGTCAGTGTTGACATCCATGGCCTGTGCTAACCACTGAAGGCCTTGTGGAGGTCAATGTCTATGCGGCAGCCTCAAGCCATGTTGAGGTCGGTGGTCCATGCTGCCCCCCAGCAACCATGTTGATATGAGCTGCCACCGGAAGCCATTGTGATGTCTGGGACCCTGCCACCACTAGGGTCATGTCTGGGTCTGAGGTCCTACTGCAGCAGGGGTCTGTGTTGATGTCTGTGGCCTGCATTGCCACCCAAGGCTTTGTAAATGTCTGTAGTCTTGCTGCAGTCTAAGCCATGTTGTCTTCAGGCTGTTTCTCCCGAGAAAGGTCAGACCCTTTTCCTGACTACTGGCATCTTTCATATGTTAGCCTCCATGCTGTTGTCTCCAGTCACCTGAAATCACTCCTTTCTTTTATTCAAGGGTTTAGGGAAATTATCTCCTTAGATGAATCTACAAAGGAGAGATTGCTCAGACACAAGGGATGTGACCACCTAGAACTTACTGAGAATGGGCAAAGTCAGTAGCCATCCATAAATAACTACTTTTATTATATGGTAGGTAGTAGTTTAATAACAGAGAAAGACAATAAATCTAGCCTCATTTTTTTTAAAAAACAAGCAAACAAAATATGAACCTAATTGTGTGTGTTTTTATTTAGTTAAACCTACACTGTAGAAGAATAAACAATTTCCCCACAGGAATTAATTTCCATTGTATTGCTTTACCACCCAAATTAATTTAGAGAGAAACATTTCTGGAATAAGGCACCCAAGGGCAAATTATTTCTTAATTTCTGGAGAATAGCTAATGCTGCTGCTCTGACAACGTCATTCGAGTATTTGAAATTTTATTATGGAAAGCAATAACGCAAACCTCCATAAATTGTTTCTGAACAAATTAACCCCAAAGCCATTAATGCAGCAGCTGCGGCACTTAACAATTTTTCTAACTTGTGGACTCCGAATGTAGGGGTGATAGGAGGAAGCTGAGGCTGTTGGTGTCTTTCCTGTGAAGACTAAGTTCAATGTCAATATCCCAAGTAGTTTAGGTGAGAAAACAATAGGAAACAAACAAGCACACAAAAACTCCAGGCATCTTACACCAGTGTAAACAAACCCAGGGCCTTCAGAACACCATGCGTATCCCAGGAGTTCAGAACTGCTGATACCGGCGGTGCCTGTGGGAGCTGCACTGCTCCTATCAAACGTTACCGTGTTAGTGCCCCCCAAAATGACTCCAGTACTTCATGCTGTAATAATTCAAATCATAAATGTATAGCGTGTCATTTTTTCTTTAGTGCTAAATAGTATGTCATTGTGTAAACGCATCCAAGTTTCCTCTCCCCATTCATCGTTTGAAGGATATTTTGGTTGTTTCCATGTCTTAGCTGTTGTGCAGTATCCGTCCCCAACTGATGCATCTACAACACAAGTCCTTCATCCAGGACTCATGGAAGTAGGGGCGGGGAATTAAAAGAGCCAGAGCATCTGTTCCTCCGAGATTGCATTTTCTGTATGTGACAGGGAAGCTACACCCACGAAATCTCAACAGCACAGTGACCTGAATGGTGGCAATGTGAGTTGGCATCCCAATGTGGACAAGAAGAAATCTCACAAGGCCCCACCCCCTAGGTAAAGAGCTGCAGGGAATTAATGACTGCTGAGGGAGAGAGAATCCATTTTCCCAAGGGATAATCCCCCCTAATTGGTTATCAAATAACAATTGATCAGTCCTAAAAACACATACTAAATGGACTCAGCAGGTTGTATTTATATATTTATTCAATTATGTGTGTGGGGGAGGGTATAAAAATAATAATTGAAGGCAAAAGAAGCTGAGAGAGAGGGGGGAGTCATGGGTAGAGTAGGAGCAAGGGAGGAAATGATGTTAATACAACATATAAATGGAATTTTAAAAAAATCTGCTTAGCACTACTGGCCCACTAAGACCTATGCGTCTGTGTTAGATTTTTGTTGTTGTTGTTGCTGTTGTTGCTACTACATTTCTCCCCTTTGAACTCTTGCTTTGCTAAGAACTGCAGCTAAACCTCCATGTGCAAAGATTAAAGGCAGGTCTACTGTGACTTTTGAACATCAAAAGGGCAGAATGGTAGAAGACTCACATAAATTGTATGGTACAGGCTCTTTTTTCTCTCTTCAGACTTGAAAGCTATTCATTATCATTCTGTTGTGACTGTTCTTCTCCACTCTCCTGCTGATGCTAGACACCCAGAGAGGATGTGTTATGTTCTAATCTACAGCACAAGATTGGGTAGGAAGAAAAGATGCAAAGGGAGAGTTGGGAGAGCGATGAGAGCAGGGAAGGGAAAATTTACATTGATCCACCAAAGCTTTTTAAAATAACAACACTGTGTATTTCCTGACAACAATGTGCCTTGTGCAGACACAGTTTGCCTCTGAATTCCAGGATATGATTATAAAGCATGATCTGTATTTGACAGAGTGTCTCCATATTAAAGGAAACCCCCTACGGAGCTTGAGGCTTAGTTGGGGAGAGGAAGCCAATACTGAAATGAGAAGGTTTCAGTCAGATGCAATTCATCACTTAGCTCCAAGAAAAGAAATCCAAGTAACAAAAAAATGTAAAGAGTCTGACACAAACCGAGGGAACCTCAAAGCTTAACCACAGAATCATCGAGCTTGCTGCCTAATGAGGTCCCGGATGCTATCGACCTTGAACTTGTGTCTCTTCTTAGAAAGAAACATTAGAAACACTCGGATCTCCCAGACAAAATGCAGTGAGGGGCTATATCGTTCTCTATAAATCAAATACAACATATTGTAGAAAGTTATTTCTTGTGAACCCAACAGGGAGGCTAAAGATCTAATGGGAAAATATCCTTTTCTATTGTGCTATTCAGAGTTCTGAGCTTATTACAATTAGCACCTAGTTAGCAGGACACCCATCTGAAGTCACTGAGTTAAACTTCATATAGCTCTCAACTAGTTAGTTAATATTTCAAAGGTCTGCTTCATTTGCACGCCAATGCTGGTATCACCTTTAGCTTCCATCATTTGAGAGCTCAGACAAGTCTTACTTACCCACCCATGGCTCTCTTCTACTCTGTACCCATTTCCACACCCTGTGGAGGATGAGGCACCATTGGCTGACTTTGCCCATGGTTTCTGCTGTTGCTTGGCATACTTCGGGATGCCTGGAAGTTGCAAAACTCATTTACTCCTTTATCCTAACAAATAGGTCCCATAGGGTTTGAGCAATCCTGCTCAGAACCTCAGGGCTGCAACATATCACCAAGGCAGTTTCAGAAAACAGCTGATGCTTTGGTTTCCCTTGGAAACAACAGTAAGAGCTCCACAAAGCGACAAAGATCAGCGCACACAGAAGATTTTTGGATTTTTTTCTTCCTTCCTTTCTTCTTTCCTCCCTGCCATCCATCCTTCCTGCCTTCTTTCCTCTCTTCCTCCCCCCACTTAGCATCTTCCATGCACGTGTACCTAATCAAAGTTTATTTCAAAGGGAGATGCCCAAACATTCAGGTGGTACACTGCTGTGCTCTAGTGTATTTATTCTTCATGGCCCTGTCTCAATCTTCACCCAAAGCAACTAAGATCACAGTGTCAGTTATCTATCCTGGAATCTTTGTCCTGTACTACTTTGCCAACCATGGCAAGAACTCAACCCAGGACCCATCTTTAAAGTGCTCAGTAGCCATATTCAGCACACTGGAGATGTTCAAAACTGTATCTCAGCTAGAAACACTACAGCACTATGTATCTTACTGGAATCCTATTATTTTTATGTTGATTAAACATAAATTCTAATTAATGAAGACTAGAGTTCAGCATATTCCTTAAACAGCCATACCACCATTGCGGAGACCCTTAAGCCGGTCTGCTGGCATGTCACAAATTGGAGCTATCATGGGGAAAGTACTCTATTAAAGTCAGCCTATATTCTCCATTCATCTTTTTAAAAAAAAATTGTCCAACGTATTAGGCCCTACAAGGATTCATTTTTAAGCCTAACAGAAGTTGTTAAGATATCACTTACAGTACCATTTAAGCGTTTGCTGCTGTATCTGTAGCCTTTGAACATGCTCTGAATTATGGCTCTGTCAAACCCTGCACATGGCAGCCAAAGGGCAGCTGGGAAGGGGGGGGGTGAGGGGGGGTGGGGGGGAGCGGTTAGCAACAGCACAGCAGCCCATCTGTATTCCTTTGTTTGTTTCCACTTAAGCTGATTTTAATGTCCAAGTTTGCTTACACTTTCGAAACTGTGTAACGTATTTCAAAGAGACAGGTTCAATTTTGAAGTCAAACAGCAGATAATGGCATCAGGGATGTCTGCAACCACAAAGGAAATTACTTAAGAGGACAGAACTGGAGTTAGACGTTTACACAGGCAGCCAGATAGAAATTAGGTTTCAAATGGCCCCTACTCCCTCTAACTCTGAGCACTATGTGTTTTCAGGATAGTGCCTGGTCATTACAATCGCAAGTTGTTACTAGGATCTCTGTTATACATGCTTATGGATTAGTTGGGAGCCAAAATATTAAGGAATTCTCTGGAAGCTACTTAATAAGAAGTGGACAAAGGAATAAGCAGTCCCCTTTCAGGGATTAAAGTTGCTCTGCTTCCAGAACAGATCATTTATTTGTTAAAAACCCAAATTAAGACTGTGGTTTAGGGAAAGTAAAGGAGGTGGCTTTGAATTAAGGATGCATGAGGCGAAAAGTATGTCTACCTAATTCCCTGCTGCGTCTTTAGCACCTGTGTGATGTCAGGGCAGTGAATGAAATAAATAAAGAATAAATGGATGAGTTGGGGAGTTAATAGCCGACTCAACTAGAAAGTTGAGTAAGAATCTGTGAAACTTTTTCTCGTTTCGGTATTCCCTGCTCTTGTACTTTTGAGTTTGCCTCTGTCTTGAAAGAGAAGGAGAACATTCCCATAGGGCAGTGTAAATAGGAGAAATTGTAAGTTGCCACAGATTGAAAGGCAGATTCGGGCATTACTGCACAATATCTCCCTCTGACCGGCGCTTCACTGAGCTGAATACTGGGCCAAGAGCTCTCATACACTGAGCAGGCTAGGCAGCGGGAGGTGAATGGCTTCAGCAAAGGGACCCGAAAATAAGAGTGTGTTTAAACCATCTTGCCGTTTAAGTGTAGACCACCTTGGAAGCCAAGAACAGGTTAAGTGCATCTCAAAGATGCCTGAATTTGCTGTTACTGTCAGCTTTCATGGTTGGACAAAGACGAGCCTGCTCCTATAATGTGATGTGCTTGGAAGTAGAAGTTGGGAATGAAGGGGAAAAAATGAAAATGAACCTATTTAAGGAGATAAGCATTAACCAAACATGGGTGGGATTCTGACCCCCCCCCCCCCACACACACACACTTTGGTTTCTCTGTGTGGCTTTGGAGCCTGTCCTGGAACTCACTCTGTGGACCAGGCTGGCCTCAAACTCACAGAGATCTGCCAGCCTCTGTCTCCCGAGTGCTAGGACTAACGGTGTGCGCCACCACTGCCCTGATTCAGTCTTTTGAGGGTGATAGAATTCACAATAGGATTGTCAGAACAAAGTCTGGAACTTCCTAAGTATACCTGCTTACTTCTCAGCCATCATCGTCTGGTGACTCATTTGACCTGGTGACAACCAGGGTGTTAACCCAAGTGTTCATGTTTGGATTCTGAGTATACAGTCCTACAAGCCCTGTCCAAGGATGAGCATCTGAGAGGCACGCCAGTGCTTAAGTGCTCATGAAATCTGGCCCCAAAGCAGGCAGGATTACAGGAAGCATCCTTGCCTGTGCCATCCTGTAGCGTCGGCGGTGAGTTGAATTAGTGTCAGTTTAGCCACCCTATGTATCATTTTAAAAACACCGAGTAAATGAGGTCGGTGCATTTTTTAAGTGTGGGCAGTAATTATCGCTCTGCTTTCTACTTTACATTAGAGCAGTTTTAGTTACTTACTGGGATTTGAGGACAGCCCAGAATTCATTTCACAGTTGGAAGGATAACATTATGTCGAACACTCAGAAGGTGTAAGACACTGTGAATATTGTCTCCACTCTAATAACCCCAAGCCCTGGAACCGAAGCACACGGCCAAAGCATTAAGTCATTTTCTGAAATCCCGCCGCTACTGGCTGATTCCGCAAACACGCACTCAGCCATATTTCCCTGCCCTTGCCACTCAGGGGATGTAAATGGACAGCGATCGAAGCTGCGTTAACTGTTTCAGCTACCATCCCAATTCTGCCACGGAATAGAAAGCATACAAGTCACAGTTTACTAAGTGATTTTTTGTCATCATCAACACTCTTCTTGGGAAATGTTGGTAAGCCTTAGGGGATTTCAAAGGTTATAGAACCAGAGAGGTAGCCAGAGAGAGAACTTTAGCGTCTGGAATTTCTGTTACCTGTTAAGAAAAGACTGAGTCTATGAAAATTAGATAGCAAGACATGGTTAAATATATAAAAAATGAACAACAAATAAAATTAATAGTAGAATTAGATGGCTTTACATAATTAACTTGCCCAATGATGTTTTCTTCAAAACCCAAACTGTAAGTCCTTTAAAATTGTTTTTTTTAAAAATATGGACCAATTATTAATCATGAGTGTAGATCTCCAAGTAGTGAGGGTGAATCACTGGTAACCGTGTCAAACTTCTAGAAAACAGACAAATTCTACAGACACTGCAGATGGCTCAGGTCAACGCTTCTGCAGAGAGCGCCAAAGTCCTCATGATGCCACTGTCTCTCCCCAAACGCTACCACCAGAATCCTTAGAAAGAATTACGCCTGGTGTTCCCAATCCCCCTTCGTACTCTGGCAAAGCTTGTGAGTAAGTTTGTGATAGTTGAAGGACCTTCACTTAGTATCTTTGAAGTTCCCTTGGAATGCTTTTGCAATCTCTCTCAAACCATTGAGCAAAGCATTTTGGGAGATTAGTAATCTGGTCTCATACTGACTCGTTCCTCCGTAGTCAACCCAGGGGCATGCGTGAGAAGTCTCTGTGGACTTGTAGCCCTTTATGAGTTTTTAATCTCTAGTAACCATTGAACACAATGAAACCTAGAAAACCTTCATGTGCAGAATCAATCTATCTCCATTTAAGACACTCTTCCAAATTGTCAAATGTTGTGGTTAAACTGATCTTTTTCTCTCTTCCCACAAACCCCGTTTAAAAATGAATATTCCGTTACGATCAAACTACAAAAGCATCTCAGGACTCCGGGTTACAGACAGCCTAACTAGTCTCCCAAGGTCAAATCATTCAAGCTGCTCACAAACCTTGTGCTTTACTTTTAGATTTTACCCAACCTCATATATTATCATATTTGAATTATCTCCATAGTAAGCATAAATTACCACGATGACCTACTATGGCTTCAAATATTTCTTGCAGGAAGGATTACTGAAAGACTTCCTTCTCCCAATGTTTGACAAATGTTCATTTTAAGATAATAGTCATAATTTTGAGGAACTCTGGAATCACCCTCACTTCAGATCACCTGCTTATAATCTTTGGAGATCTTATGACCATCCTCAGATTTGATAGTTCTCTAGAGCCACTTAAAGAGCATGAGGAGGAGCTGTGCTTGCCGCTATAACAAAAGGATACAGAGTAGACCCAGCTAAGGAGAGATGCACAGAGCAGATCTGGAGGGTCCAAAGGTGGCATCTCTGTGGCAGCTGGATAGTGTTACCTTCTCTGGGATTCAGTATTGTAAGTGACAACACTCTGGCCAATCAAGGAAGCTGACATGAATCTGAAGTCCAGAGCTTGTCACTGGGGTAACCCTCACACTGAGCACAAGGCTGATGTTTAGTCACGTTGGAGTATCCTACAAAACAGGATGTGTATTTGGGCAATACAAAACTAAACATCACCTCAGAAGAGATATTTAGGTTACAAGACATTTCAGAACAAGTGTTAGTTCCTCAAGGTGGAACTCTTCAAATTATTCACAAATATCAGCCTTCATGGAGGATTTCAACCTTTTGACATTGCAATATAGTATTGACACCTCCAAAGTTCATACCCAAAACAATACAATCTAGATTAAACAAACAAACCACCGCCCCACACAAAACAAAAAAAAAATTTCCTTAATGTTTTAAGTAGGTTATTTTGCGTTGGGCTGCATAGCTATTCTTGGCCACTTACAAACTGCAGGTTGTGGGTTGGTCATGGCTTCATGGAAGGTTCCCTGGGAGTTGAAAACTGACACAGTTTGTTGGCTTGTTCCAGCTACTCTGTTTTAAATCACATTGTCAGACTGTTCAAGGCAAGGTCAGGTCTCCACAGTCAACAAAGAAACTACTCAAGCAAAGCATTCCATGTGAGCTGGAAATCACCTTCCAGAATTCTGTAGAGACATCTTTATATCATGATGGGTTGGTTGGTGAATGTAGAGTTGGGAAAAGATACTCAAATAAGTGCTTAGAAACACATCTTCACCTTTATTCAAGAATGAATTGCATGCTACTTGCCCAATAGTACTAAATATTGGGTGTTAAATGCCAGTGAGTAGAAGTATGCAGGACAAGTACTCAGATTCAGGCTTAGTGGTCAGAATAGTAAGCTTTATTTGAATGATTAAAATATTGGGAATTTGCTATGATTAAGATTGAAAATAAGAGGCAGAACCTCCACATGCATACACATACACTGACTCTCCTGGATCTATGTCTTCCTTCAACAGTGTTTAGATTTAAAAAACAAAAAAGACCTTTCAAAAAAAGATTTATTTTTATTTTACATGTATGAATGTTTCACCTACAATTGTGTGTGTGTGCATCATCGTGTGCCTGATGCACATAGAGGTCAGAAAATAGCATCAGATCCCCTGGAGCTAGAATCACGTGCGTTTGTAAGCTACCATGTGGGAGCTAGGAACTGATCTTGGTCCCTTGCAAAAACAGAAAGTGTTTTTAACAATTCAGAAATATCTCCAGCCTGAAGTCCCTCTTTTTCTTCTTTGCATCTCTGTGTGTGTATAAATATTTATTTGTTTTTGTTTTTATATACAAACTGCAAGTTTTTCTACCTCCCCCTCTCCTCTTCAGAAAAGGGTGGGCTCCCATGGATATCAACCAGGCATGATATATCAAGTTGCAGTGAGACTAGGCATCTTCTCTACTATTAAGGTTGGAATAAGCAACCCCATAAGAGGAAAGGGTCCTAAAAGCAGGCAACAGAGTCAGAGACAGCCCTGCCATAACTGCTCGGAGACCCATAAGAAAAGCAAGCAATGCAAACTGTAACATATATGCAGAGGGCCTAGGTCAGTCCCATGCAGGCTTCCTGGGCTTTGGTCCTATCTCTGTGAGCCCCTATAAGGGCAGATTAGCTGATTCTATGGGTTTTCATTTTGTTCTTGACCCCTCTGGCCCCTACAATCTTTCCTCCTCCTCTTTAGTAGGATTCACTAAGCAATGTCTAATTTTTGGCTGTAGATCTACATCTTTTTCAAACAGCTGCTGGATGAAGCCTCTCTAATGATAATTGGGCCGGGCACTAATCTATGAGTATAGCAGAATGTCACTAGGTATCATTTCATTGACTTTTTTTCCCCCAATCATGTTTGGTTCTATCCTAGGCCTCTGGGATGTCCAGCCTCTGAGTCCTGGCCCTCCAGGCTTCACTTCAGGGCTGGGCTTCCTCTCAGGGTATTGGTCTCAAACTGGACCATTCATTAGCTGGCCACTCCTACAATTTCTGTACCACCTTTACCAAAAAAAAAAAAAAAAAAAAAAAAAAAAAATCATGTAGACAGGACAAATTGTAGGTCAAAGGTTTTGTGGCTGGATTGGTGTCCCAATCCCTCCCCTGCAAGTCTTGTCTGTTTATAGAAGACAGGCAATGCAGTCTTCTGGGAGCTCAGTCATCAAGGGCAACTAGTAGTTCAGCTGTCTTGCAAGAGGCTCATCTGCTTGGCACAGGGTAGTGTCTGGACCTCTGCCTCAGCCCCTCCAGCTCCTAAGCAGCTTTGTAATCACCTTGGAGCCCATCTAAAATCTTGGACCAAATAAAAATGAAGCGTTTGAAAAATATACACACAAATACACATGCGTGCACATTTTGAAAATACAAGTATTTCTTGAATCATGTTCAATTTTAGCAGAGAGGAGCACACGCCCACCCCCAAAAAAGGTGTAAACGGTGAAAAGTAGAAGAAATAAGTTCATGTGTTTAAAAATATAGTTGAAATGAAAATAATCAATAACAATAGTATGAAAATATAAAACTAAACAGCACAGTCAAAAGTCTTCTCTCATCCGAAGTATTAGTAAACAGTTGTTTGGGCCTGTGTAGATAGTACACCCCAGAATGTTTTGTTCCATTTTCTTTCTTTCTATTTTTTTCACTTGTTTGGGGACTTAAATCCAGATCCTCACACATACTAAGCATGTACTCTACCCATGAGCTATGTGCCAGGTCCCTGCAAAGCATGTCAGACACCAGCCTGAGAGAAAAAGTTTCAGGACACCAAGTTAGGAGAGAAAATTGTCTCCACTGAGAGTAAAACTTACAAGTTCATCTGAGCATTTCAACCAATTGATTTTTAAAGAATAGCCTTGAAAGGACAGAAAAAGAAAATTCATGTAAAAATTAATATGGAGTGATTCTCCGGTGAAAGAATATTTTGATCATTCTTAAATATTTAACACATTATCAACTTAGTGAGAACTTTCTCAGTAGTGCAGATAAAGCAATATGTTTCTTTGGTCAGGTTGGGTAAGATCGGAATGACCTTCAAGTATGAATTATAGCTCTATAGCTCTTGAAGACCTTGAAGTATATAGACTCTTAAGTTAAAAAAAAAACCTTTCATGTTAGACACAAAATATATTAATTTTTGTAAAATAGAGTAAATCTTTTCCATAAATTTCAAAATTAAGAAAATTAATCAGCTTTTAATTTTAACATTGTCTTTTAGTTAAATATTATAAAAAGTACCTAGACCACTATTAGATAAACATAACTGTAAGATTAACTAATATATCTGTTGACATGTTTAAAAGTTATTTTTAAGGAGTCTAAACAATAAATAATTTCTTTTAAATGTATATGTAATAAATAATTTCACTATGGATTTCTTGATATTTTCTCAAACTTACCCAAGACTGTTTTAGTAACTGGAAAATATGTCATGACCTAGGTAAGGTCCACCCAAAAATGCCAGCAACTAAGTTTAACAAATGTGTTTCTTGGCTTAAAGATGTTTTCAGGTGATAAGTGTTCCCTGTGGTCTTATCATTCTGAGAAAGGACAAGGCATTTGGGAGCTTATCTCTATGTAGCTTGAACTCAAAGCTTGAAAAAAAATCAGACTCTTCTTCTGCCTGAACTAAACCTTCTATCATTCCTCAGTCCAACTTCCTTGTCAAAGAGGATTAAATGGGTCTCAGAAGCTCAATAATGATGGAATGAACAGAAAGATATACCATGTTCTTAGAAAGACACTATTTTCAATCTATAACATCTCTGTAAGTTAAATATGTAAATAAATTTAATTCTTCTCCAAATTCCATTAGAATCTTTAGCAACTTAATTCTGAAGCTCTTCTAAAGCAACAAGAAAGTTCTTTACAAAGTTTTACTTAACTCCTAGTATTTGGATTAGAAGGAGGACAGTATGTCAGTATCACTAGATGCATATATACATATTTCACACACACACACACACACACACACACTTATGCATGGAAAACACAAAGTAGTAGCTAAAGAGCTTAGACTTTGGAGATAGGAACAGAAAGTCACAAAGTACTTGTTAGCAGAATTCTATAGGGACTTTTACTTCAATATCCATTTTTGTTTATTGTTTTAGATGTGTTACTTGAAAATATTCATCTTTTTGGCAGAGAGGAGTATCACTAGAAAACATTTCATTTTTTAATTTTTAAATGTTGTAAATATTTTTCCTTACTTTAGGTATCAATCTCAACATTTCATTTTTGATGGGTGAACAGCTGGGTTATATTGCCAGCCTCCACTGCAGGTCTCTTGGGTTAAGCCTCACACTCAGGATGCCCAGTCTCTCCACCGCTTGCACAGCCAGCATGGCCAGAGCTCATCTTTTCCACGCTTCCAATATGATACTCAGTTATACTTTGTATTTACCAACCCCTGTTGGGCATCCTTCCAAGTGTGTCAGCGCTTCAGCTCCTCACCTGCATAGAAAGACTCAACACTGACTCCTTCCTTCAAGTTTTAAGGGAGCAGAGCACAGTGCAAATGAGACTACACGGAACAACTTCTGTAGCATCTACAGTATGCTGGAAGAGTGTAAGTCAAGTCTTCACTTCCCTTTATTTCCATTACACTCTTCTTGAAGCAGCACAAAATACTCTAGATAGGTATAGATACCATCTAGTGATGGTATCAGAGAGGAGAAATGGTTGTTACATGGCAGGTAAATGGATGATAGATAGACAGATGATAGATATGATGGATTCTTAGATGATTGATGGAAATATACATATATAAAGAGGTCATCGGATGGATGGAAAGACAGACACTGGCAACTGTTCTAATATGGAATCCTATCAAATGTTTTAAACAACATTCAGGAAGCCATTTAGCTGACAGAGGAATTCTCTTAATTATGAAGACTTTAGTCCTGACCAGGTTGCTGTCACCTAACTTGTAGCATCTGGGAAAGCTCCAGAAGGATTATCAGTTCTTAGAAAGATGCAATGATAGGAAAGAAGCTAAGAGACTGGATTGCATACCCCGGTTAAATAATGAATAAAAGCCTTTGCTGGAGAAGGGTCTAAGGGATGGGGAGAGAGGGAGGGAAAGACGATTTCTGGGACTACGGCTGCCTAGATCTTGCACTCTGTTCATTTCCTGCTCTCATCTTCTTAGAGACCCACAAATAAGAAATCACCCAGAACAATCTGGCTAGGCTGGCAGGTAAAGAGTGGAAAGGACTCTATCTCTGGATAGAGATATATAAATAAATGTAACTATCAGTGAAATACTGGAAATACTGGAAAATAGATTGAATATTTTAACCAACTTAATTAAAATACTTTTCAATGTGTTTTGAGTGTGTGAAAATATTCTAAATCAAGTGTAGAATCCCTGGATAAATATTAGTCCCTCACAATGTATGTTTCTTCATTAAAAAAAAAAAACTCTGAAAATTGCTAGGTAAGAAAATGAATGGTATTATATGAATTCACAAAAATCTACATGTCTAAACATGAAATCTATTTTCTCATTAATTTGATATTAAATCTATTAACAAGATTTTATTTATAGTCTACATGATAAAAAACAAATGCTTATGTCAGAGACTCATCGCTCTAAACACTCACTGCTCTAAAATCAATTAATATTATGTATTATAATAAGATTATTTATAAGCTTGTAACACTTTAAATCACAACGGGTTGTTTTAATTTTCAGAGCAGAATTGCAATAAGTCAAAGCATCAGTATTTATTATCTTTCTTTTGAGACTAGGTGACAACTAGAACATGTTTCCACCATGTTGTCTAGGCTTGCTAAGGATCCTTGGACTTAACTGATCCCCTATGATCAGCTTCTTGAGGATCTGGAGATACAGGCTTGGATCTACATGGTCAGATCTATACCAAAATCTTTAATGAGAAGGAATACATTTTTCACTGATTATTTTTCTCCCTGTGTTGTTGCTACTCAACTTTAGCTTGGTGACAAAATCTTTAAAACTTGTCTCAAGAAATTTAAAACATGTATCTGAGTTCTTCTCTCAGAAAACTGTACAAAAGGGGTCATAAGTTATACATATTTTCCCGCCTAACCCTTTTTTTATATACTGTACATTTTTACTACTTCTTTGTGTCACTCAGATTTCCTTCTTTGGTTATCATCGCTGTACTGGGGAAATTAGGGCCAAATGGCATGTTTATGTCTGTGCCCATCTATTCAACATCTGATGAAATGCCTTTGTATCCTGTCAACTCATAATTTTATGTTTAAAAATTTTAAGCTATGGATCATTATAAATGAATCTCTGTAACGACTTATGAGCATTTTCTTTTTTATGCTGGTGTGGTGGTCAATATTTTATGTCACTTGGATTTTAATAATGCCTCTAATGGTGATGGTATTACTTTGGGGAAGACTCTTACTCAGAAAACAATTGGAATAATTTAAAAATCCCAACTGCATTGACTGAAATATTATATACTAGAAAGTTTTGAATGTATCTCAAGAATATAAGATAAAATGAATCAATATTTATCAGACTGGGTCTCCAGATTTTTCTGATAAGACAGTTAAGATGCATATGGCATAAATTCATTTTATGCAGCATCTCTCAATAGTTTTTAAAGTCTTTAAGAAAAGTTAGGAGCCAAGACAAACCAATTGCTCCACTTCTGGCTACTGGAGAAGTAATAACCAGAGGGTAGTCATTAATCATCAACAAATTTCAAAGAAATCTCCATGCCAACTCAAAGGTAAAATCAATTACAGTGGCGATTAAATTACTAAAGCATCAACCCTGAAGTCATTTCGGTTAACAGTCAGTCAGAGACAACTTTATAGGAGATTCAAGCACAGGAGTCTCCATAACGCTGAAATACAAAACTAGATTTAATGAAAGGATATGGAGCAACAATTCATAGTGTAAGTGGGGTCAAGAGCCTGCACCGGCAGGGATGCTGATGGTGAATCAACTGAGGATTTTATCCGTCACTTATTCACAGTGTGGCTAATACAGGTGCACACGATGATTCCGGTGCTTCTGCTGGGCTCAGGTCTGTGAGCAGAATTCCTTGTCCTCTGATGAAGATGGCATCCAGCTCTAAGATTCAACAGACTTAAATTTGCACCGCAATGGGACTGAAGGACAATCTCGTCACTTCAGGCTACCAGCAGAGTTTCTGAACTCTGCTGATTTTCAGATAAAAATCACTAGAGTGAGAATCTCCCACCACCACACACACACACAATGCAAAGCTTCACAGATCAGCACCAAACATTGGCCCCTGCAGTTATTCAATTGTCTGCTAGAGTCAACCAATGTGACTATCTGTAAGGCTACCAAATAAGGTTATTCAGAGACACTTGCTTCTGCTGTCCCTAGATGTTAAGGGGCATGCTAGAAGTATTCATCTTCAATTCATCATTCACTACGTTCCCCCCCCCACACACACACACACATTGCCTCATCTCTTGCATTTACCCAATTTTGCATATGCTTTACATTTTAGACTTTAAAAAATCATTACATGGATAAAATTCCTTTTCAGGACAAGCCCATTCTTAGATCTGGTTTGCTGAAAGCCCACTAGGAACTGTGAGATTCTCAAGTCCACGTAAACTCATTGGCTCATCCAGTACACACAAATCGTCACACTCCACCAACTCTGTTCTTTCAATTAAGAGAAGCTTCAATTTTACTTTCATCAGGGTCTCTTGTATCTCAGGCTGACCTTGAAATACCTGTGCAACCAAGGCTATCCTGGACCTCCCTATCTTTCCTTTACCACCTCCCCAGGGCTGGGGTTATTAGTCTAGAACACTGCACCCAAGTTATATGATACCAAGGGTAGAATTTGGGCTTTGTGCATGCTAGGTAAATACTCCAGCAATCCAGATACATCCAAGTCTGATGGTTTCAATTTCTACTACTAATAAGCCCCACCCCAGAAAAAAAAAATCTTCATTTCTTTTAAGTCCTCATCTGTAGATAAAGTGTTTGGCAATGTCTCAAACAGCAGCAAGAATAAAAATCTATTTTTATCTTTGTCCTTGGAGAAAAGAAGCCCAGTAGGCCAAGTTCAGATTGAGGTGAACTGGAGATTCTGTGGTTTTTTAGAGTGCCCTAGGTGAGACATTTGTACATACAGTAACTCACTTATCTTTTAATTAACTTTAGGAGGTAAGTGGCATCGATATCATCATTTCACCAAAGACCAAGGCCAAAAAAAAAAAAAAAAAAAGTTAAAAGTTAATGTCTCATTCAAGATTATTCAGAGTTGTGTGTGGAACCTACCTAGACTACTTTTAAAACTCATTTTATTTTACCCATATGAAGATAACTCACAGGGAAAATGAGACTTTTTAACCTTCTGTGATGTTGAGCACAGATTGTCAACTTGAGAGGAGATAAGCTTCTTTCTTGTAGGAGGTCATTTAGATCAGGTTGCCCTCTTGGGGGAATGCTCATGAGGGATTAGCACGATTTGGTAAATTGAGAGGCAAGACTCAGTCTAAGCGGGTGCACACCATTTCCTGGACTTAGGTCCTGTCTGTTTAAAGATGAGGAAGCTGCAGCCAATGAAAGAGCTTAATGAGGAGAGGTGATTGCTGCCAAGTGTGAAGACTTGAAATCAGTCCTCAGGGACCACAGGGTAGAGGGAAAAAAACTCAATTCCTCATGTTGAGCTTGGCATGTGCGCCCACGTACCTGTTCACACTTATACACGCACACGCACACGCGTGCGCGCACACACGCACACACACACACACACACACACACACACACACACACACACACTGAATAAATAAGTGTGGCGTCTGTTTGCTATTTGCTTATTTAAGGAGAGGAAGCTGTCTGAGCATAGGCGTTTGTCATTCTCTGTTTCCTGACCAGACCCCGGCTGCCACTTCTGACATGATGGACTGCGGTGATTTGAATGAGAATGGCCCCCACGGGCTCATATATGTGA
The DNA here is from genome assembly GCF_943737965.1 of Phodopus roborovskii. Classification (NCBI taxonomy): domain Eukaryota; kingdom Metazoa; phylum Chordata; class Mammalia; order Rodentia; family Cricetidae; genus Phodopus; species Phodopus roborovskii. Next base: position 17,051,563 of record NW_026126588.1, read on the forward strand.
ATGCTTGTTTCCTCATTGGTGGAAGTGTTTGGGAAGGGTTAGGAAGTGCGGCCTTGTTGGAGGATGTGTAGTTGGGGGTAGGCTTCAAGAGTTCAAAGCCCACACTATTCCCAGGGAGCTCTCTCCCGCTCAGCTACTGCTCCAGCGCCAGGTCTGCCTGCCTACTGCCATGTCCCCCTCCATGATGGCCATGTACTCACCCCCCGGAAGCTGTAAGCCCGAATGAACTCTTCCTTCTACAACTTGCCTTGGTCATGGTACCTTAGCACAGCAATAGAACAGTAACTAAAACATGGTCTATACCCGCAGACTGTGAGCCAAAACAAACCCTTGTCCCAGTGCTTCTTTCAGGGGTATCAATTCTGGGTGTTCATGACAGTCCTCGGGGTTCTTTCTGTTTTTCACGTAAATGCCGCTGCTCATCTCCACTTAAGAGTTAGCTGTAGAGATGCTGAGAACAAAAACTGCTTCCCTGCTCAGCCCTGCAAACAATTTTACAACAGAGATAGTTGAGAACCCTTTGAGCCATTTGTGAAACATGGACTGGGCCTCTGTGGCCTGGATGCTCGTTTAGGTATATGGGAAAGATTTGTAAGCAAAACCTGAAATGAAGCTTAAGGCTTCATTTTAATAGCTGAGAAGTTACCATGAAACATGCATGTTAATTAAAGTGCTCCCATGTGTGTTAAAAAGTGGTGGTGGTGGGTCTTCTGCCGTAAGTGTTCCTCCCAATCTCAGGAGTTCTTTCTTTCCTTAATAAATCTATGTCTGTTCTATTAAGGAGAGAGAAAAAGGTAGTTGGTAGGGAAGGAGGGTGGTTGCTTGGAGGACAAGGGTAGCAGCAGCAGCAGGGGAACATTTCCAGAAGTCTAACGGGTCAGCAAGGGCCAGAGCAGCAGGAGATGAGCTCAGAGAAGCAGCCGGGTAACACAAAGTGCCAAAGAGGATGGCTTTTACTCTGAGCAGAAAAGTGGCTTTTCTGACGATCACTCTCACTCTAGTAGTACGAATCAGTGGAGAAGAAACAAAAGCAGACCAAAGAGAGCAGATGTCAAAACAGGTAAGAGGCTACCGTCAGCTTGGGAGTCAAGTGATGGCGCTTTGGACCATAGGAAAAGCAGGAGAGATGGATTTTGAAGTAACCACAATAAGATAGCCCAACAAATTGGACAAGGAATGTGAGAGTAAGGATGGAGCCTGGCCTGCTGGGCAGGCAGAGCGCTAATAGTTGGGCTGCCAAGGGTTGCACAGATTCTAGTTCTGGGTCACAGATCTGGAAGCCAGCTCTACAGACTAAACTTAGTATCCAAAGGGGAATATGGATGTAAGTGGAAAGCTCTGCACAACAGCCTGGACTGGAGACGGAAACCTGTTAGTTATCATCACATACATAGCATTTAAACAGCAAGTAAAATAGCCACAGGAACAGGGTACATAGGAATGAGAGATTCAATTCCTGTACCATTATATTCATTTGTATATTATTTCCTTCAATAGAGATTTAAAGCAGGGTAGCATTTTATTTATTGCGGGAATAAAAGATTAGTGATGTAGGCTCTACATGGGATTTTTTTTTTCAATTTTCCTTTGGGATAAAAACCTTCACAGTTCCTATATTCAATAATACATCACTGCCTAACCAAATGCATTCACACACACCACATGATTAATTCCTTACTATCAATCTGGAAGTGATAGCACAAATGTCTAGCTGCAAAACTTGATTCCTTATATTTGTTGTTAGTACCCAATGGAAGTATTTCCAGAAGGTTAGCTTCCCTGCCTGTAAAGTAATATCCTATAACAAGAAATTTAAACATAATAAAATTGAACTTTAAGGAATATCCTTTTATTTCTCTATAATAGAAAAAACATACAATGATGATTCAGACATCTTACCATAAGCCTTAATTAATACATGCAAACTTAAGGAGAAATGTACATGGAATGCAAATATCTTCCATTAATAAGTTCTGTTTTTTTCTATTTCATGTTTAATGACTGAGAGTTTTTAGAACTAAGATTTTCTTCATTCTAAGCCTCCTCCTTGCCAAAAACTAATTATGTAAGAATAGCATTGCACTAATAGCTAGGGAGTTTAAGCCCATATACAAAGTATAGTTACAAAGATCCTACCATTGAGCCACTGTCCCAGGGTCCGGGGTTTCTACAGAAAACAAAACAAAAAACAAAAACAAAACAAAACAAAACAAAAAAAATAACAATGCAGGGACATTTTTTCTTTTCAGGATCAGACATGGGATGAAGGTAATTACAAAGCCTTGGGGCAATAAAAGGCCAAGGAAACTGTGTGACTTCTGTGGCTGATTGGCTCACATGCAGGTTTAAGGAGTATGGAGGGGAAATCTGCAACAGGAGCCTTCACCAGCTACTGCTAGTCCCTTTTAGACACTCGTGCCTCTATTGTCCTGAGCTGATTTCTAAGGCGATCCATGGGAAATAGTTGCAGTGTACTTGGCCTTTCCGTCAAGCCATGACTTCTCCAGTACCAATCTGTTGATCTTTTCTACTTCGTATGCATATTTTCTTCTCTTAAGTAACTGTGTGTATCAGACAGGGTCTGGGACATTTGAGCAACACTTGCTAAAGGAACTGTTGAGAAAGGCAAATGGACAAGACGGAAGGAGAATGCAGCCCCATCAGGCAGCAGGGTTATTTATGAAAGAGAGTCACTCACTCCCAAGAGAGAACTAGCTGATGATAAACAAAGAAAAGATAACAGTGAGCAGCCTGGGAGACAGACCGTAGGCTTTTTGTGGAGTAATGACTACCCTATTTTCACTTTCTTCCCAGCATTTTGCATCTTCTTAGTTTCCGTAAACACTTTGGTTAAACCATTTTGAAACCGAGTAGCCTATTGATGCCAAGTGAATGGGTTGTGTGGCATTGATTGAGAATGCACCCCCACAGGCTCGCGAATTTGAATCTTGGTCCCCAGCTGATAGGACTATTTGGGAAGATTAGGAAGTGTGGCCCTATAGGAGGAGGTGGATCACAATGGTGAAATTGAGGTCTCCTCTCTCTCTCTCTCTCTCTCTCTCTCTCTCTCTCTCTCTCTCTCTGTGTGTGTGTGTGTGTGTGTGTGTGTGTGTGTGTGTGTATGTCTAGAATCTTGTGATTCTAGATTCTACCAAGTTAACCACACCAACAATCATCACTATTCAGAGAAACGTGCATGCATGCAATAGTACTTTCATAAGTCATTGTAAACTCCACTACTTTGGGAAAATTCCATATTTGTTGACTATATTTTTTTCTGAGAATTTCTCCTATTCATACTTTGGAAGAATATCCAAAAATGCAGTGGACCCTTTAAAAAATTTTTTTCTGACATTTTAGTGATATTCTCAGAATGTATGCTATTCGTTATTCATATATGATCATAATAGCTTTATACTGAAGCATAAATGCTCAAATCTGAATAAACTGTCCACTTCTCTTATTAATGTTCTTTTTTTTTTTTTATAAAATACACAGAGGCATCTCCTTGACATCCTACACTTCCCCGAGTCAAGCTAGTCTTCTTTGGCTGTTGTTAAGGTCTTGTTCTGTAGTGTGCATTTCCCTCCATCCAGACAACTACCCGTGTGTGCTCCTGGAGTCCATAGAAAAGTGCAGGTGGGGATTCTGAAGCCAGAGGGACCTTAACTAGACTCCTGGCTTTATAAAATATGGACTGAGATTCATGCTGTTCCCCTACAAGTTAGGCATTCTTGAAACTCAGTTTTTCAGTTATGTTGAGCACAAGACCTTTCAAACATGAGCTATCTCTTTCCTTCATTCCTTCTTTCTCTGTTCTAGGGTTTTGTTCTTTTTTTTTTTTTTCTAACTATATTTTAAAGTCTTACAGAAAACATTTATTTGTCTTACATCAACATTCTTAGGTCATTCTGATTAGATTTTTAGAATGTCTTGAGAACAATTGGATAGTATAAATGTAAATAGAATTTTCTTCATTAATATGGTGAAAAGAATTAAACGAGAAAAATAACACTAAACTGATTCTAAGCAACTAAGGTCAAAATTTTATTTTCATCACTGATTAATTTGTGGTGTATGGAAAATGCAGGAATACAGTTATAAATTTCATGATAATAGCATAAAATGGATGTTTGATCTAGGTCTTGCTGACAAACCAGAAGATCCCACTTAGCTATTTTTTTTTTCAATAGAAATATGATGCCAAACAAAGAAACAAAATGCTCTTATTTTAGCATGGCTGTCATATAGCAGAATGAATATGCCACTGTAAGTTGGGTTCACCAGTTTGCTGAAACCCATATAAAGTCATAATTGCTCGGACCTGGTATGAAACCTGCTGTGAGGTATTTCATCACACTGTGTGAAAATGTATCACTCTTGTATTCTGATTGGTTTAATAAAGAGCTGAATGGCCAATAGGTAGCTAGGCAGGAGAGAATAGGCGGGACTTCAGGGAAAGAGTAACTTGGGAAAAATGTAGGTGCACAAAAGGTACCAGTGAGACACGAGAAAGCCAAACATGCAAAATGAAAGAGAGATAAAAGTCACTCAGCAGAACATAAGTTAATAGAAACGGAACAATCCTATGCTAAAGGCCAAGCTTCCAAAATTAATAGTAAATCTCCATGTCATAATTTTGGGGGATGTCAGGCCTGATGAGAAAGTCTGACTACAGAAGCCAGTTTACATGGGAAAATCATTTAAAGATCAAAGAGGTTAGCCGTTTTAGGCAATAGTTAAAACATTTTCCTATACTGAGTAAGTGTGTCGAGTACTGTATACTAACATATTCTGGGTGATGTTTGCAACGTGTTCTCCATGATGGTACCATGCTACTGCGCTGCCAGTATTTGTATGTCTTGGAGGCCCTAGATTGAACATTTTGAGTTGTTAATATGTTACACCGATTATTTTAAAAATTAATTAATTTTATCTACCTTAGTCATATAGCCCAAAGTAATATTTTGTTTCAAAATATAAAGAAAACAAACAAACATTTCAAGTTAATATTTTTAAGTCTTAAATCTTATTTGATCAATCTTTGGTACAATAGAGATTTTTTTTTTTTTTTTTATTTCACTGTTGGAGACATTTCTCCAAAAAGAGGATAATATTCTCTCATGTACGATTCAATTTTTAAGATTGTAGATTGTGAGAGTTTAATAAAGGTTCTTTTTCCTCTGGCTTTTTCATGGCAGTCTTACAGTAGCCTAAATGTGTTACAACAGATTGTTTTCACTATTGTGATCCAAGGTCACTCCATAAAGAATTTGCATTGCTAGCATACAGGAGTTGAAGGTGCTTCTGTCGCCTTGAATAATTTTGCACATTCCTCTTTTGGGGGGGAAATGTGACATAGCAATGACTTTATTTTGTATGTGGTCTACAAAAGATTAATACAGCTCTCTGAATTTCTTGAGAAAACCTAGTTTCTAAAATGATTTTGCCTTGTTACTGCAAGGCCTTCACATTGCACAGTTGGTGCAGACGGATAGTTGTAGGAAAAGCACTCGACCCAGGCAGCAGAGCTGGAGGACTTGCAAGGGAGGTCAGAAGACAGATGGTTGGTTCAGCTTCGTGTCTGAGAAGCACACTGCCTTGAGAAGCAGGGCTCTCCAGGAGAGGCTTTTTCTTTTAAGAACTAATTCTTCTCTGTCTCTTATTAAGTGATGTGGCATTTCCATTTTACCCTCTTTGCTTCACTTCTGATCACATTTCCCCTGAGAGATAATAAAGTTGCTTGTTTCACATTGGACAAAATCCATGTGAACATTAGAATGTTGGTCTCCCTTCCAAGCTCAGCTAACAGATGGCATCAGCCATGAGCTATCCCACCGCCCAGTGTCCCTCAGAATATATCACTTTGCTGTGTCTGAAAGACAGCACATCCTGGACCATTGGCTTCTGTTTCCAGAGCCACAACACTAACCTAGATCTCATCACTTTGTTTCCCTGCAAAATCTTCCAGTTGTCTTGTCTATCTCCTTTGCAAAATTCACCATAAGGATCAAACAGAAAGCAACAAATCTGCCTTCCTAAAATACCAACATTTCTGTGGAATTCTTCTATTCAAAAATATGCACTGAATTTGGAGATGTGCAATGAGCAGTATATGTTCAGGCACTGTCTTCAACATATAAGCAGATTATAAACTTTATTATATTGACCCATTACACAGTCTTAATAGTACATGCCTAGAAGTGGAGTCTTAGCCAGGCAAGTGGATGAAATGTCACTGAGAACTTTATGGACTTCCAAAACCTAATTTTAAGACAAAATTTGATCCAGCTTGCTTTTTTTTTTTTTTTCATTTATTTAACATCCCTACAGCAGGTTCCCCTCATTCCTCTCCTCCAGTCCCCCCGATCCCCCCCCACCCACCTCCCCTCTGTCCACCCTCCATCCATTCCTTCTCCGTTTCTGTTCAGAAAGAGGCTGATCTCCCATGGGTGTCAACAAACAATGGCATATCAAGTTGAGGTAGAACTAAACTCCTCCTTTTCTATTAAGGCAACCCTGTATGAGGAATAGGTTTCCAGAAGCCTGCCCCAAGCAATAGGTACAGGCCCTGATCCCTCTGCTAGGAATCCCACAAATATACCAAGCCACACAACTGTCACACATGTGTAGAGGGCCTAGGTTGGTCCCGTGCATGTTCCCTAGGCGTTGGTCCAGAGTCTGAGCTCCTAAGAGTCCAGGTCAGTTGTTTCTGTGGGTTTCCTTTTGATGACATTCAATGCTCCCCACCCCCCAGGCTCTCACAAATCCTTTGTCCCTCTCCAACTGGATTCTTGAAGCTCTGCCCAGTGCTTGGCTGAGGATCTCTGCATTTATTTCCATCAGTTACTAGATAAAGGCTCTCTGATAACAACCAGGGTAGTCACTAATCTCATTACAGGAGAATGCCAGTTCAGAGACATCCTCTCCACTATTACTAGGAGTCTTAGCTGAGGTCACCCTTGTGGATCCCTGGGAGTTTCCCTGGAACCAGGTTTCTCCCTAGCCCCTAAATGCTCCCACCCAATCAAGACATCTCTGTCATTACTCTCCCCCTCTGTTCTGCCTCCAACCAGCCCATCCCAATCTCTCATGCCCTCCCCCTACCCACTCACAGCATACCCAGAATATCTATTTCCCTTCCCCAGGGAGATCCACACTTCTCTCTTTGGGCCTTCCTTGTCACCTAGCCTCTCTGGGGCTGTGGATTGTAGCCTGGTTATCTTTTACTTTACATCTAATGTCTACTTATGAGTGAGTCCATACCATGTTTGTATTTCTGGGTCTGGATTACCTCACTTATGATGATTTTTTTTTCTAGTTTCATCCATTTGCCTGCAAATTTCATGGCATGGTACTTTACAGCTGAGAAATACTCCACTGTGTAAATGTACCACATTCATTTTATCCATTCTTCAGTTGAAGGACATCTAGGTTGTTTCCAGAATCTGGCTATTATGAACAACGCTGCTATGAACATAGTTGAGCAGGTGTCCTTGTGGTATGATTGAGTATCCTTCGGGTGTATGTCTAAGATTGATATCACCGGATCTTGGGGTAGATTAATTCTCAATTTTCTGAGAAGTTGAAAGTATGCTCTTATTGCTGAAAACACCACATGGACATAAAACTGAAGATGGATCTAATCCCAAAACCTTCCTGAGGACTAGCTTTCATAGTATTGGAAGGTGATATGCAAGCTGCCAAAACAGATGAAGCATTCAATAATTCTACCCAACTGTGATACCTAGGAAGCACAACAATGATCAGCACAGCCAGATATCCATTAAGATGCAATAGCGGCACTCAAATCTTGGCTGTCACCAACAGCTCTCTAATTGGACTTCAGGTCTACTTAACAGGAGGAAAACTATGCCTGGTACTGTAAACCTAGCCCACTATTGGGGCTAGGGAGGTTTGGGTATTTAAGGAGAACTTAATAGCACCACTACAGTTTAAATACTTATCCTTATACCCACAGATGAATATCATCCCTCATCAAACAGAAGCTTTATTTGCGGTGTACAGATACCATCACAAAAAGCTACAACTGGTCAAAATGTAGAGAACAACTGAGCATAGCACCCAGATTCAACAGATTTACAAGCAAGAGGAACATGAAGGTTGTTGTTGCAAGATTATGTCCTGTAGATAACAGAGGATCTACACCTATGTATCCCACAGAGTAGCTACAGCTACACCTGTGAAATATCAAAATATAGCTGCCTAAACAATATTTGAACAAGTCAAACACCAATTGATATCCTTATGTGGATAGGGGAAGTCTCACAGGGCCCTACATGAAGACCTATAAACAGTTAACAGATTCTCAGAAAGGGAAAATTAGTCTTCCCCAGGAATCAACCCCCTAAATATTATGTAATATTATCAACACTAAAGAGACTCAACAGATTGTATTTGTGTGTGTGTGTGTGTGTGTGTGTGTGTGTGTGTGTGACAATAACAAAGGAGAAGAATATGAGTGGGTGTGGGGAGACATGGGACAATTGGAGGGAAGACGAGAAGGGGGGAAGGAAAGGTTGCAGTATTTTAACTGAAAAGAAAATTTTTTTAAGTCAAAGAAAGCAAACGACCCAAGTAAAAAATGGACTATAAATCTGAACAGAGAATTCCTAAAAATTGAACCAAAAATGGCTAAGGAATATCTTTTTAAAATGTTCAACATCCTTAGCTATAGGGGAATGCTAAGGAGAACTACTTTGAGATTTCATCTTACTCTAGTCAGAGCTGAAGGTGAAGAAAACAACTGTCAACAATGCTGGCCAGCGATGATGTGGGAACAGCGGACATCGCTTCCCTCATTTCTCCTCCAGGACACCCTCCCCTCAACGTCAAGCTTTCAAAGTTCTCCAGCTGTGCTGCTGCTCCTTACCTTCAGCTGTTTGTTCAGAGGCCCTTCCCTCTGCTTTTAACAGTCTTTCCAGACACGCATGCATTAATCCTCCTCTGACCTACTGCTTCAAGGGTCTGTTGAGATGAACCCTGCCTGATGATAAGTATGACATCTAAAGTGGGCCAAAAATGGCACCTTCAATAGAGTGCATATGACAATGCAGGAGTGTCCTCCTTGATTTAAATTGAAAATGCAATCCATATGGCATATCCTAGCCAAATGGACAAAACAATGCTTGTACTCAAAAAGATGTTACCGGGAAATGTTATCCCACCCCGCTGGAAGCATCACAAACAATGAAATACTATGAGCAATCTTAACCAAAGTGTCAAAGCTGTTATGCTTTGAAAACCAAAACTTTGCTGAAAAAGAATTAAAGACATGTAAATATAAAGATATATGTTAAAATGGCAACATGACTTAAAGTGATCTAACACTCAATACAATTCCTATTAGAATCTCAGTAGCATTTTTGAAGACTCCATCTCATAAAAACTCAAAAGACTACAAACAAGCAGTACAATCTTGAAAAGGAAGAAAGCCCTCATGTCTGTGAATTATAATGTGAATTTTTCAATCAGAAAATATTGGTTCAATATTTTGAAAATCACACTAATTAATATCACCAGTGACCTCTTCAAAAAAAATTCCTAAGCATTTAGGAAGCTTATACAAATTTATAAAATTCTCATTTTCACCCTGTTTAATAGGTGAGAAAATGGTGGCTGAAAACATACCCCAATAGAAGCTCCCTTACCTTCCATGCATTGACCCATGATTTATATTCCAAACACCGAAAATAATGGCGAAGAAGAGGTAGATAGAAGGAGGGAGGTGGGGGGGGGGCTAAAAAAACCAATCAGCTAGACTAGAACTAGAATTGAAAGTAGAAAGACAGTATCAGTTGTACATCAGACACAGTTGAAGAGAGATCATACCGAGGAAAGACAGGAAATGGCGCTGCAGCTGAAGATGTAAATTTCCAGTAGCTGTCTCAGAAAAGGAGATAGTCAACGAAAATCTCAGTTTGAAGAGTAAACAACTGAGATTCTTTCAGGAAAGGTAGAAGAAATAGAACAGTTTCAGAAGGCACTGGAAACAATTAAATACAGAAGGCTGGGGAATCTTAGGTGAGGGGACTATGGAGCAGAGGTGCCCTCATCATAGGCATTCTTGATAATGCTCACAGTCTTTACCTATTGTCTTTACCAAAGTAGCGCACACACATACACACTAAAAAAGTGACCAGAGCAAAGAGGATGAGAGAGAGAGAGAGAGAGAGAGAGAGAGGAGAGAAATAGAGACAGAGAGAAAGGGATTCACAGGTAATCCGTGTATTGAAGCAAACAAAAATGGACTTTGTAGTCAAACAGTAAATTCACAGTTTGCTTATATTTGAATTGCACAATGAAATGAAATATCAGGGAAGAGAAATCACAATGGGATAAAACCAAAGTTCTTAGACCTGAAACTATAATGATTAAAACTAAGACTTTAATTGCTGTATTTATATACAAAATGCCTTGTGCATGTTGTTGGATGGAAATGGAAAATTTGAAGAACACACAAAGCAAATGTATTCAGGTTTTTATGTCAGTTACCTACAAGATGTGTCTAGGGGAAGGCATAGAAGTGAAACTTTATACTTCCAACTTCAGCCCCTCCAGCGCTCTTTACTGCAATTACTTCTGCAAACAAAGTTAGTTAAAATTAAAAGAATATAATAATGAAGTCTTTAGTACAGAAAAAATGTTTAACTACAGAGTTACAGAGTGGCATCTCTTGGGGAAAACATTTAACATATTTTGATTATTTCTCTTCAGCTTATCATCATGAATATTTTAATTTTTTTCCTTTCCTTTGTTTAATTTGTTTAAATCCTCTACTCTATCTCCAATTATTCTAAATACAATAAATCAAGTCTCCCCCTCCTGGGTTTTCTACCTGGGATATTGAATCTTCCAATTCTATCATAATTTGAGTTTGTGTTCTCCTCAATGTTTCTATTTATTGCATTCAGTTTTCAAATCCTGAATTGTCTTTGTCATTTCATTATGATGTGTAATTGTATTTTCTTGAATGTTACACATCATAATGAAATGGCAAAGACAATTCTAAGGATATGTCATAAAGTATTGTCTCATCAAGGGGTTGAAAAAGTCTCAGAAGATCTCGCATTACTTCCTTTCTTAAAGACAACTACATGCTAATATTATTAGGGTTCAGTGAAGTTTGCATCTGTAAATTTTCTTTAAATTGTTTGAATTCCTTGATAAAGTTAATAATTGTTATTTTAAATTCCATGTGGGGTTCATCTAGGTAATTCTTATTAGAGAACATGTTTATGAGCAGTTTTCCAACCAGCCTGGTCCCAGAGCCACATCATGCCCCCAAAACACACAGAGACACTGTATTAGATATAAAGCTGTTGGCCTGTTACTAGCATTTCTTATTGGCTAGCTCGGTCTTAAATATTAACCCATTTATATTAATCTAAGTGTTTCCATGTGGTCTTATCTTACCCTGAGAAAGGGTCCAGATCTTCTCAAATCCCTACATCTTGAATCTCTTACTACATCTCCCAGAATCCTCTTTGTGTCCTTGATCCACCTATCTTGCTTTCCTATTTACAGAATGGCATCTCCCATCAGAACATTTCTATAGAACTAGTGGGTTTGATGGGAGATATGCTATTTTGTTCTTTATGCTTCTGTTTCTGCTAATTGAATTGGGCATGTGGACCTCTTTCTTTGTTTATCTAATGTAGCAAACTGTTCATCCTTAGACTAGGCCAGTCCTGGAGATGTGTGACCTGAGCCAGGACAGGCTAGTTAACGATCTGTTTAATTGGACCAAGCAAAGATGGCTCCCAAGCTGTAAAGCTAAGTCAGACACAGGTGCTCACAAATGAGCAGGTTCACAAGAGAAGGTCTGGGACCAGGCTTGTGGGTTTTTAGACAGCTGGAGGTGGGGGGAAGAGGGGAAAGGACAAAGTGACTCACCCAGGAAAGGAAGCTTGCACACAAAGAGGGCATGTGTGCTTCGGGTCTGCTATCATGTCTATGCAAAATCTTTTTAGTTTTCTGGGACCTCTCTTGTTTATTTTGGTTGATGTTGCTGTGATTGTTGTCAATACTTTTATTACCATACCTAAGCCACACAAAACTAGTATAGGGCAGAGTACACAGTATCATAAATCAGAGAAATGCAAATTAAAGGACTGTTGAAATATCACTTCATCCTTGTTAAGGTGGTGTAGTCAATGGGACAAAGGGTATATGTTACTTAGGATGGGAAGAAAGGGTGCTCTCTGAACACAGCTTAGGGAAATGCCAAGTTGGGGCAGATGCAAGGAAAAACAAGAAAGCTCCCCAGAGACGTCAAAAACAGAAGGACCACTTGATTTAACAGCCTCCTAATTAAAATCAGGCTTGAAAATGAAATCTACATCCCATAGTCAATAAAGCACTATTCACAATAGCCAAGATATAGAAGCAGACTAACTTCTACTCAGAGATGACCACAAACAAAATGTGATAGGTACAAGAGAAAGCCATCCAGTATTAAAAAGCAAGAAAATACTCCCTGTTTAAACAGTGTGGATGAAGCAGGAAAGTATCATTCTAAATTATGCATCACACATACACACACACACACACACACACACACAGAGAGAGAGAGAGAGAGAGAGAGAGAGAGAGAGAGAGACTGCATGAATTTACTTGCAAGCAAAAGCAGAGCGTGGTGATGGCCAGAGGCTGACATGGGAAGATGCTAGTCATAGCATACAAAGCTAAAGTTCCAGCATACTGTGTTATATACCTAAAAGTTTGCTAAGGGACTAGATCTAACCGTGCAAAAGAAACCTCGGCAGCAACAACGCAAGAGCAACCGTTCATTTTTGGAGGTAATGGAGAAGCTGCGGCATGACAGTGACTATGGCTTCAGCAGTGTCCAACTATCTCCAAACATATCCATTCTATACTTGATACACCAGTGTGTGTGTGTGTGTGTGTGTGTGTGTGTGTGTGTGTGAGAGAGAGAGAGAGAGAGAGAGAGAGAGAGAGAGAGAGAGAGAGAGAGAGAACAAAAACAAGCCCTCTCCTTAAGAGCTGAGTCCGTGACCTCCGTGGAAATAAGAGGCTGGAAGGGTTAACAGCTGCAGTGAGGCTGAGACTCTAGGCCATATGTGTTTGCTGATTGGCTTAACCCAAAAGGAAAAGCAAGTTTTCTCTTAATGGCGTGAAAGGGGATGACTTTGGGACCTGCATTATAGGGCCTGGTAGAAGAGTTAGATGTAGTGACCTCACAGAACTGAAGACAAGGCCACTGTCTTCCTTGATAATTACATTTCAAAGGGATAGCTCCCAGCTCCAGCTCTGGGTTAAAATAAAAAACAACGACAACAAAAAACTATTAGTTAGTTTCTTAGCTGACATCTCAAAGGCACCAAAGAGGAAGAGAGAAAGAGAAAGAGAGAGAGAGAGAGAGAGAGAGAGAGAGAGAGAGAGAGAGAGAGAGAGAATGGAAAATTCTCCAAGGTGCTCTGGTGTCAGGTGCTGAGATGTAATATCTGGATGAAACAATTAGGAGAGAAACAGTTTCTGTTATCACACAGTTCCAGAGAGGACAGAATCCTGGGGAGGCATGCAACAGGTTTGTAAGGCCCGGCAGTCAGGAAGGGGAAGGATCCCATTTTGTCTGCACATAGAAAACAAGAGATAGAGGCAGAGAGACACAAAGAGATACACACAGAGAGAGAACAGGAAGTGGGTGGACTATAAAACCTAAAAGCCCGCTCCTAGTGACATTTCCTCCATCAAGGCTCCTAAAGGTCCTATAACATTCTCAAGCAGCACCACCAACTGGGGACCAAGTGTTGAAATGCATGAGTTTATGGAAGACATTTCTAATTCAAATTATAACTGTAAATGCTCTAAGAAAATAGGTCAAGCTGAAAAATTCAAAAAAATCCCATCTAATATAGTACAGTCAAACTGAGAGGAACATTATGTTCAAGTTAGTCAAATACCCTTTCCATAAACAGCCAAAGATATGCAAGTCCCGCTCAGACTGTTAGCAGCGGGTTGGCAAGTGGAGATGCTTGCTAGAAACATTCTGATGCTGGATCCCGAGGATTTGCTGAGATGGAGAATGACGGAAGGAGGCAAACACAAACACTACTGAGTTCACTCTATATCTGCTACCCTGTCTATGCATACATGTACATTCGCGTAACTATGACACCTGAGCTGTGTGCTTCCATGAGGCCGTTGTCTACTTTTGACAGTAAGGATAAGTTCAAGCAATGCCTGCAAGGTACTGATCAATGGTGGTTATTAACAACAACTCAATGATACTGCTCTGAAACACTGTAGGAGTTACTTTCAACAGAACCACAAGGGAGAGGTTACACTTGCATTGACGCCCTTTGAAATAACTTGCCGAGTATAGGATTTTCTGGCACCTTAAAAAATTGCCAAGACCTTGGAGTGTGGTTATCTTTTTATTACTTCTAAAGGAGGAACAAAATTTCTTCTACTAACTTATTTAGCTGTTTGTTGGTGAGGGACGTCTGTAATTATTTAAGTATGCACACACATTTATTTTATTGATTACTTCGGTAATAAAGAAAATCACCAACAGTATATTCTTCTTATTCAATTTACCTTCTCCCCCATTAATTTATTTGCCTTACTCTACCCCCCTTGGGAGATCCTCTCCACTTCATCCTCGAGGAAAATGATAAATGTAATGTATTTTAATTTGATTTTCACAATGACATTTCTAGCTTTTATTATTCTATTGCCATTGAATTTTAAATTCCTTGGAGGTTCTTGTCTCATCAATCCACATCATAATTTATTTCCATTGTTTTCTCAACATGTTTCAAATTTCACAAAATCACCCTTTTTCATTCTGCGTGGCACTTTGCATCAAGGCTGCTTTCTATTCTGATTCAAACCTAATCCTGAGATTCACTCTTCTTTTTGCATCTTCAGGACAGTAGCTTCTCCAGAATCTCTTTTTTGATTACTTCCTGGCCACTTCTCTCTCACTGGGCAAAAAAAGGTCCTGCTGCTCTGTACTGTCCAAACTATCATTTTGGCATAATTTGTTCGCACAATACACTATTCTAATATAAATCATGACGGGATACTATTCTTAGAGATAGTCCAGTGACCAATCTCTGTGGGCTTCTTTCCTGTGTGACATTGTTGCCTTGTGACTGGTTTCCCTCAAATCCTGCTATCGTGACCTCCGACATGCCAGGAATATACATACTGGGATTCCTAATGCCCCTGTCCCCCATAACCCTGCAGCACCCCCACTCCACACAGAGAAGTTCAGCATTCCACGTCCATGTCTCTTGTTTCCTTTATCCACAGGTGTTTTGGGGTTGGCACTCCCAGAACTTACACATCAGTGCTACTAACGCTGAGGCAGTCCTTTGTGTGCTCTTCAAGACGCAGTATTGAGCTCTGTGAAAGACTCAGCAGTATACATAGCCTGGCTGTTGAAAATGAATATTCCTTTTTTAACCCTTTAAAAATGTATTCTTTGTGCCATTCACCTTATGCCTCCCGATCCATAAAACAAAATAATGTTTTTAAAAAGCAGGGGAAGGAAAATCTCGTCATTGAAGCTTTAGTGTGACACAGTGGGTCACGCAATAAGCCACACATTTTTATATGCAGGCATTCACCACAAAGATTCACTGGTCTGGTTCGAGGCCCCTTGTCTCTGCTACGCCATCTCTGCTGAACCCTCTCTGGGACTATTCCCAGACATCCTGTTGCTACCTAATGTCTTGAAGATTCTGAAGCCCTAAGTCAGCAGTATGGACACTCCTGCCCCCTCACTCCTATCCTCCACCTCCACTCCTCACTCCTACCACCCCCCTACACACACACTTCCTGCTGCATCAAACCTCAGATGTGGTGGATGTTGAGGTGAGCCAATGGCTAATCCTGGATCTGGGCCTGGGTAGTTGCTGGATTGGTCAGCTCTATGAGAGTGGGCTCCCTGCCATTGCCCTGGCTAGTTCACTCCTTGTAGTGATGAGCAGGGGGCAAGGCCAGAAGAACTAACATTTTTATGCCTGATGTTTAGGGTGGGAAAGGTCCTAAAAGCAATGTAGAGTTATTTCATTTCCCATTGCTTCTTCTTGAATGTTTTTACATACTTCTCATTCCAGGCTAGAGATATTAATTCCTATGGAAAGACCCTTCTCATTTTTGCTTTTTATCACAGTTGGTTTATGTCATATACATTTCAAGAACTGAGTATGGAAATATTTTAATTTATTTAATGTGTGTGTGTGTGTGTGTGTGTGTGTGTGTAGCATGCGCACACACAATGGTCAAGGGATAGTTCAACAAATTCAATTCGCTCTTTCTACTATGTGGAACTCGGGGATCCAACTCTTCTTTTTAGCCCTCTGAGCATCAGGCACCTTTACCAACTGAGCCATCTTGCAGGTCTCTCTGTTAATCCTTTACCACACACAATCTTCAGCTTTTTGGGAACAATGCAAAGCAATAGATTGTTTTTAAAAGGAATTTTGAGGCTGGGAAGATAGATGTCTTGGTACAAAAAGAGTCCTGATGCCAAACCTGACAGCCTAAGTTCAAGCCTAGGGACCACATTGTGGAAGGACAGAACTGAAACCTGCCAGTTTTCTGCCAGCCTCCACATGGGAGCTGCGCTTCATGCAAGTCCACTCATAAACACACACCAAAAATAAAGGTATGAAACGAAAGACCAGCAGAGTCATTTTGACGTTATTCAGAGAGGACTGGAATAAATAGTACTATGCAATGAAGTCTCCTGAAGTTAGAAACTAGTGCTGATAGAATAGGAAAGACACGAATGTGAGATGCACTTTACAGTTTCCTATGTTTATTTAATATTATGCATGTGAGTGCTCTGTGTTATGTCTATGTACCACATGCATGCCTGGGACCCACAGAGGTGAAAAGAGGTATCAGAGTCCTTGGAACTGGGGTTATGGATGATTGTGAACTACCACATGGGTGGTGGTGGGACCTGAACCCAAGTCCTCTGCAAGAATAAGTGCACTTAGACTACCTCATGGGTGGTGGTGGGAACAGAACCCAAGTCCTCTGCAAGAATAAGTGCCCTTAGCTGCCAAGCTTTCTCTTTCATCTTCTGAAATGTAATTTAAAAGAGAAGTAAAATGCCATGATAAAAATAACTATGGACAAAAATGAGTCATAAGACAATTATTTAATTAGATGTATAAAAATTAAAATAGAAGGACTTTAAGGATAGAAGATTTATATAAAATTGAGAATGTACTACCAAAAAAAGCCAGTGTCAAAATAACAGCATCTAAGATGTATTGAAGTGAAGACAGTATTCCATGTAAGAATAAATGGTATTCTTGTCACTGAAAACTGATTGATGGCACAATCCTGCTGGAGAATAAGAAGAAGAGAAGCAGGATTAAATCAGATTCAGGGAGCTGGTGCAGTCACACGGAATGAAGCCTGTGAGATATGATCAAAGGAATTGGTTTCTGTGTCACATTTGGGATGACCTATTTTTTAACCTTAGCCAAGCCATTTAATCTTTCTGGGTCTCAGCTTTCCCTTACTGTAAAGTGAGTTTAAGAGTTACTATGTTATAATTTGGGGGCAGTGACTCTGGCAGGCAGAGTTGAAAACTAAGCAAGGTTGAATACACTGCCACAACGGGAAAGAAACTGTACAATCCTGAAAAGGGGTCACAGTTCCTTAAGCAACGAAGCTCCGCTCTTCCTAGGATGACACTAGGAGAATGCACTCCTCAAAACCATAGCTGGTTCACACTCCCCGACATTTACAACCTGAGGGCCAAGATGGTGGAGAGTCTTGAAAAAAGATAAGTCTTCACGGTAAGAGGTGGCAGTATTGGTTAAGTTGCCATTTCTCATCTAGGTAGTTCTTCATATGATTAGCTTCAGCCTCAAATTTCATATATTAAGCCAACCTTCCTTTTCCTTGCCATCATTATCTTTAGGAAATCAATCACTTGTGTGTCACAGAGTGGGTCCATAGAGCCCTTATTCTCTCACACACTCCTTAAGCTTGGCCCTAATAGTGAAGATGACACCTGCTGTTCAAAGAACACACCAGTGCTTTGGGTAGAATATTTGACAAGAATGAAAACTTTGACTAACATTTGAAATATAAAATTGGCACCGATCGCTGTCTATAATTTTCCCTGTTCTGTTTCCCTGAGGCACATTTTTAAAACAGCTCCCAGTTTACCGTAAATGATTATATAATTATTATTAAAAAACAGGGAACGCTATGAAGCAGGAAGGAAAGCTCGGAGAACACGATGGAGAGAATGCTGCTGTTCACTGGCACTCTGCATCCCATGAAAGTGGACACAACAGATAACCTGCATGAACATTCAGTAAAAGGCATTTTAAAGAGCAAGAAAAAGTGGAGGGATGCTAGGAAAAACTTACACGTGGCAACAGAAGAGAGAGGAGAGATACCAAGTAAACCCTTTCCTTCTGGCACTAGATCAGAGCAGCATCAAGAGTCCATTCTTAAAATAGCCCTGTCATTAGTAATATTAGTATGCTCCTAAAGCAGTGGTTCTCAACCTGTGGGTCCCGATCCTGCTGGGAGTCAAATGACCCTTTCATACAGGTCACCTGAGACCACTGGAAAACACACATAATGATTCATAACAGTAGCACAATTACAGTCATCAAGTAGCAGCAAAAAACAATTTTATGGTTCAGCGTCACCGCAACATAAGGAACTGTATTAATGGGTTGCATCATTAGGAAGGTTGAGGACCACTGTCCTAAAGGGACATAGCAATAAAATGACTCCTGATGACATATTGCTATATGGATAGAAGAGTGTGCATCACCGAGCTTTCATCACAGGACCTTCTTATTGCTGTAGATGGGAACTAACAATTCCACAACAGTATGTCTCTGTGCAGAGACAACGTGCAGAGAGTGAGAAACCCTGAAGCACTCAGTCCTAAATGTGATGTCTTCCTCAAGCCTTGTCCCCTGAAGGTTCAAGGATCTATGCCAAAGAGGAAGCAGAAAGATAAGGAAATAGTGTGACTCCGAGGGAACAGTATCGACTATGACAGCACTCACAAGACCTGCACAAGTTCTAGCCAGACTGAGAAGGAGAAGTGGACACAAAGTACTATCCCTAATCATGAAGCCATTTGCAAGAAATGCCTGCTGGAAAAGAAAAAAAATCGCTTTTCTCCAATAGGGTGTCACTGTATGAATCAGCCACACTCCAGGACAGGCACCATACCCTGGAGTGGTTGACAATATGAGCAGACTCTTTGGGGGATTCTGTGGACTTTTGGTTTCATTTTGTTTTTTTTGTTTTTTGTTATTTTGGGGGGTGATATTTTCACTTGTTTTGATTTTCAATATTGTTTTGTTTTTGTTTTCTTGAGAGAGGGGAGGAGGTGCATGAGATTGGATGGGTAAGGAGGTTAGGGAGGATCTGGGAGGAGTTGGAGGGAGAGGAAAAACATGATCAAGATATATTGTATGAAAAGCATGTCAAATTAAAAGTGCTCTTTGGCTTAACAACTGGAGGCTCTTTATAAAACACATATTGGGAAAATTCAGAATCAGTGTCAGAGGATCGTACATTGCAACCTGGCCAGGAGATATTATTTTTTTAGATGGTGAGTCAAAATGTGCATCAAAACTTCAGCCTTGAGTGAAGAAAATAACCAGTGGAAGCTAATGTCTGCAAGGAAACAGATTCATGAGCCAAACAGTGTGCCAGACATCAAAACGAAAAGAAAAAAAAAATAAATACTAAGGGGCCAGGACAGTTCACAAACGTGTCTGTGAAGAGTAGACCATCACCTGTAACAGGACATTGCTGAGGACCACACAAAGGGTGAGAACAACGTTTGGAACTCAACCCCTGGAGAACTACTCAAGGTGTGATCACCATCTGTGATCTGTCAGCATTTGCAATCTGGCCTTTGAAGACAGGACCAACATTTTCAACTCAACCCCCGCCCCCCCCCCAAAAAAAAGGCTATCCAAGAGCGTGGCTGGCATCTAGGAAGCTTGGAAGGAATTGTCTACAGAAGGGGCTGAGCCACTCAAGAAAGGATGCATTCAGATGCCAGATTTCTTTGTGGCTGTCTTGCCCCCACTTTAGTTCCTTTCATGTTAAACATCTGATGCCAGTCTAGCAGGCCAGCCATGTTCCCTCTGCTTTCATGTTTCTTGTCTCTTTTCTCTCCTCTCATTTAATTTCCTTGATTTTTTTTTTACCATTACTTTCTCCTTCCTTACTTTCTTTAAAATAGATTTCCTCAAAGGATACAGGCTGCTTGGTTTGGGGATTCTCTGTGCAGCATCCTCATGAGAGATGGAATTACTTTAGGTGATCTAATTAGACATCTTCACGTGTGTGTGTGTGTGTGTGTGTGTGTGTGTGTGTGTGTGTCTTTTCATTCCACTTCTAGACAGAAAATCTTCATTTCTCCCAGCCTTGTTTTGCCCCATTTTCTTTTTATTTCTCCTTCTTTATTTATTCTCTGTCTTCTCAATGTGAACTAGTAGTCTTACTATACTTTTTTCTTTCTGCACAAAATAACCAATTCGACAGTATTCAAAGCACAATATTAGTGTTGGAAATATGCTCGTTACATTTTAATTTTTTCCTTGCATTCTAATAGTGACCCATCCTTTTTTCAGTAATTATTTTTTTGTTTTTTCCTCCAGGAATTATGCCTATCAAACTAGAAGGTGCAACATTAGTGTGAAAGGTCTGGAATGGTATATCAAGAAAATAGAACTAATAAACAAGTGACATCTGGTTTCAAAACAGTCAGAGAGAATCCCTTCATTTTGATAACAAAAAAAAAAAAAAAAAAGAATAAGCCATCAAAAGGACATGCAGTTCTAAATATAGATGCCCTAAACACAGGTGCATCCAGTTTCATAAAACAATTACCACTAGAGGTAAAATCACAGATTAACTCTAACACAATAATAGTGGGAGACTTCAGTACCCCACTGTCTCCAACAGATCAGTAAGACCAACCAGAGCCAATGAACATTTACAGAGCAATCTATCTCAAACACTTCAGAATAAGAATTCTTCTCAGCATTCCATGGTGTTTTCTCTAAAACAGATCATATAACAGAACACAACACACATCTTAGCTGAGAGAGGAAATGAAATAATGTCTGTTTTTGTCTGACATCAGTGGAACAAAATTAGAACAGAGCAGCTAAAGAAGACAGAACATGAATAAGCTCATAGAGACTGAAAAATATATTATCGAACAGTGATTGTGACAGTGAAGAAATAAAATATACAAACTCATAGAAGCAAATGAAAATTGAAACACAATGTAGTAAAACTGTGTGGCAAATTGAAGAGTACTAAAAGGGAAGTTCCTAGCCACACAAGTGACTTCATCAAAAATTCAGGGATTGATAATAAATGATTTAATTATGTACTCTAGGGCCTCAGAAAAACACAGCAAAACAAACCCCAAATCAGAACATAAAAATAAATAATTAGCATCATTGTGGAGATTAACAAAACAGAGTGATGATTCATATTAATTGTCAGCTTGAGAGGATGTAGAACCATTGGGACAAGTCTTGGGCCTGTCTGTGGGAGACTTTCTGGAGTAGCTAAATTGATTTAGGAGGACCTACTCTAATTGCTAGATTTAATAAAAAGGAGAAAGCAAGCTGAACACTAATTGATCTCCCTCTACCGCTTAAACATGGACACAATGTGACCAACAATGTCATTCTTCAGAGAAAGGGAATAAATTGCTCTTAAATTTCGTATTGAAGCAAAAACGGCCTAAAATAGCCAGAAGCAACCCTGAACAAAAAAGCAGAGTTGCGTTTCAATTTATACTACTGAACAATAGTAAATAAAGCAGCATGACTCTGGTAGAAAAACAGACAGGCAGATTATCAGACTAGAGGGCCCACATGTAAACATCCATCACTACTGTCACACGCTTGTACAGAATGAAGCCAAAGTACACATTACTAGGGAGAAATCCATGGGAATGTGCTCCCTAAGTCTTAAACTGGAAAGTTACAAACATAGATATTCATTACCCCCTTGGAGAAATAGAACATTATTATTTTAAAAATCAATAAATGAAACCATAAAAGGTATAAAATGGACAACTACAGTAAATGAGAACAGTTGAAATCATAAAGAGAACAAACTCAGAAATCACATTGCAGAACGTATTTCCATGAAACTATAACTGGCAACATTAACGAATCTGAACCTTCATTTGTATGGGCTCTTCAATAAAGATGGCCAGATGCTATGACCTCTCAGCTTGGAATGAAAGACATGGACTTACATAAAGGAAACCATGGTAGCATATCATATAGAATGTGAAGCTGCTAGTGTGATGGGCTGCACTTGCAAGAACTTAGCACATAATCACATATGTACTTGAAACCCTAATATCTCCAACAAGAGGTGATGTGAATAGATCATTGGAAAGGTAACTAGGTAACCGATATGGGGGAAAATGTTCAACCTCTTGTAATAAATCATCCAAATGTGAAAGGCAAAGATTTAAAAATTATATGAAAAGCATACACATGGAAAATAGCGAAAATTTAAAAATCTACAAAGCAACTTGAGAGTGTATTTAAATATTAAAAACCTGAATCTCTTAATTCAAATCTATTTATCGTAAACAAAATAATAGATGCAAGAACAAGGGCATATCAAAATTTCTGTGTAAACAAACTTTCTCATAAAGATACTATCCATAACAGAAAGTAACTATATTCCTATTTCTTACAGTTTCTCATCTATTTATAAAGTGCTGGGGGAAAGTCATGGGGAAAATTTACCTTTTAAAATCCATTGTTTAAGTTTCATGAAGAAATCAAATGAATTCCAGGTAATGAATCTCCAGGTCCTATTTATAACCTTTGTGACAAGTGGCAATTAAATGGTTGAACAGGAATCTCAGCAACACACAGGAAGAATAATTTGTCACTAGCTTATTCTAATTGTTAGACCTATAATATACTCAAACTTCTCTTGCCTCTACAGTGACAAGAGTCGCTTACTTATCTTCAAAACATTACCAGTAATGTCTTGTCTCTTTAAAGATTCTCCAAACTAAATAACAAGTTCAACTCAACAATTTTATGCAGACTGTAAGTCTCAGAGGAATACTGGCAAGAGGGAAGGATTCTTGAAATGCTGCAATACAAAGCAATCTATAATCAGGTGTGATTCAGTCAATATGATCACCTTCTGTATCTGGGTTAATATGCTGTGATTCACAAGCCAGTAGTTACATGACACCCATTCTTAATTGACATAATAGTTCAGTTTGGAAATCACAGACGATTTCTAGGAGCTGGGCTCAGGATTCATTTAAATACTGGTAACAATTCCTCCAGTAGCCAGAGGAAAAGCCAAACCAAGGAAATGAAGCAGAATCTGCCACATGCCTGACACATCCTTGATCTGTTTCAAGTAGAATTAATTTTTACATCCAGAGCTGCTTCTCTTCTTATCTTCCATTCATAAAATAAACATTCCCTTTGCAGCTTCCTTTATAACCAATAACACGGAGTCTTTACAATCAACTCTGACACCAAGTACACTGGGACTCCCATCCTATACTAGGTACGCTGTGGCTCCCACGGACATCAGGAATGACAGCGATTCGGAGAGGCTTCAGGAAGACATCTGACAGCCTCTGAAAAGGACGTGTGATGGAGACAAACCCCAGTTAGTTACCAGAGAGGTAACTGTGCCTCTGTCGGCAGTGTCACTAAGCTTTTCCAGCATCAGTGACTAAGTCACTGAGTGAGTAGTAACCAGCCTACAGTTGGAAACCTACAAGAGAACCACCGCCGCCTAAGAGAACCACAACACTAAGCCTCTCCTGTATTTTCTTTCTTCTTTCTTTGAAATTTCAAAAAAAAATATTTTTATTATCATACTCGCCTCTCCCCCCAGCTCCTCCAAGATCTACTGACCCTCACTTCATAGCAGGGGAGCAGCATGATTTGCTAGGGGATGTGGGGGTGGTGTCAGTGGCTTGGGTCTTTGGGCTCCAAACCGAGGGTGTGGGAACACCTGCTGGACTTCTGACTCACAGAAACCATAAGGCAAGACTAGTGTGGTCTTTAAACTGATAAATACTGGGAGTAAATTTCATATAATAACATAAAGTAAGTACTTCAGGTATATTGGTGATGCTTGCTAGGAAGTTTTGATATATTTAAATGTTAGCAGGGATTTATTATATGTCTGGAAGAAATATAAACTATGTAATATTTATGGTTTACATTCTCTGTACTTCAACTATATAATTCTTTTAAATGATACCAAGTACTAAAAGCTCTATCACCATAAACCAGGGAGACAATTTTTTAGTAAGTATAAGTAAGTAAACACGGTGTCTGTCAATGCTGGAACATTGTCACCAGGCTCAGTTTTAAGGGGTGGGGGAAACACAGTAATTGAAGTAGAAATGTCTTTATCTTTAACAAACAGCCACACTTACATTACACCTGGAGGTTTTCATGATTAGGAAGTAGGAAGATTAATTATTGATACAGTTGCCCCTACACCCATGGATGTGAAAAGTCTTGGGGCAGGGTTTACTGGAGGACTTTAATGCTGAAGGTGAGAGAGTGCACTAAATATAACACACACTCAACAGCTTTCCTACTTTGATGTGTCTTAAGTATGAACACATATATGAATGGCCTAAAATTTAGTTTTTATATCTCCCATAAAAAGTAAATGAGTAGTATAAATCCATCCAAGCCTTGTGTTAGTAGATACAAGAGAAGGCAAGTAAAAAGACTAGATGACTTAATCATCTATAAATCAGGTAGTTTTGCAATTTATTATCCATACCAAGACATATTTGGTAGCTAAAGGGGATACCATTAACAAACCAAAGGAGCATACTTACCTTGGGACTACCCTGAGATAATCAAAATACCCAGGAGGTGGGAGATTGTCTTTTACACCGCTTTTCTTAAAATTCTAAGTAACTCCTACCTAAGATCATTCCTACAGAAGTGATGATAAAATGCAGTCCATCATATTTAGATTTGCCAACTGTAATACACTTCTAATGAGATTCATCCTTTTTTTTTCTGGTGTAGTTATGCACAAGATAACTATCATCAAAATTAAGTACAGCCATCTTTACAAATGAAAGTTCTTAGAGCCTTTCGGATTTTTTGAAAGCCAGAGAAAGTGCCATTGAAGATTGGTGAGGCACTTGAAAAGCGTAATTACAGCTGTTAAATGCTATGAATTCTGAGCAAGGGAAGTGAGTGATCTTGAGAACCCAGGTGCTGCACATGTTGGAATTCAAGGGGGGAAAAGATAGAAACATAGATGATACATTCGAAAAACATCAGATACAAAGAGAGATGTAATTCTCACTGATAGCCTCACACGCACATGCTCACACTACTCCAGATCCCCTGGGGAAGAATTGTTTAAAATGCCAAAATGCACCTGGTTCAGATAAAGTACAATTTCACTTCCACCATCTGAAACATTTTTTCCAGTAAGAAAGAGTTGAAGTGTTGTTTAATCTACTATATGCTTCTTAGGGCTAATCTTATCCTATTTAATTATAGTTACAAAGTTTTTAAAAACAAGAGAGGCCAGCCAGTAAGATGGGTAAAATCACCTGCCATTAAGCCTGAAATCTGTTAGATCTCTGAACCCACCTGGTGGAGAAGCTGACTCCTGCAAGTTGTCATCTGACCTCTGTAGGCACTGGCACCAGAGCTCTCTCTCTCTCTCTCTCTCTCTCTCTCTCACACACACACACACACACACACACACACACACACACACCTTTAATGGTTTTATAAACCACGGTTCCTTTATGCTTATTCATCAGATGTAAACAGCTGAGATTATTTTAAGACTAGGATTAGTGCTTTCCATAAGCATTTGTATTAATGCAGCTTCTGGATATGCTGCAGTTGACTTGAGGCACCCTATGAGCCTGTGAAATCTGAAAATATTGTGATAGCTTTTTCATCAATATGGCAACTTGAATCTACCTCAACAGGAGACTGAGGTGGGTTAGTCATTTCTATAGGCATGTTAGTCAAGGGCATTTCTCTCTCTCTCTCTCTCTCTCTCTCTCTCTCTCTCTCTCTCTCTCTCTCTCTCTCTCTCTCTCTCTCTCTCACCCAGAGCATAACTAAGCTCCCAGGTGTTTGATCAGTCTCAGAATCTATTTTGTGTTTCCAGAGATAACCCTCCTGTTGCCTCAACAAGCTCACCTAGCACCTAAGAATAGGCAAAAAGTTTATCACAGCTCTTGATGGAAACTGATTAGGGGACCAGAAGGATGACATAGCAGCTTTTCCACAACATGTGCTGTACAATGTCGGCTGCATGAGAGGATTGGTAAGACACAGATGTGCAGACAGGAAATGCTGCATGCCCCAGGGTCCTCTGAAACATTAAATTGCAGTTTCCACAGACAGCACTTCCAAATGTCTGTACCATGGAATCCTTTATACTCTCCATGTCCGTATGTATTGAACTCTTTTAATCGACCAATCCCAACATGGAAAATAAGTTTTAGAGTCTGGCACACATAATTTGTGAGCCATCTTTGTGAAAACAATGAATTTAATTAATGTTAGAGTAACAATATGTATTTATTTTGAAATCATCTTAAAAGTTTGAAACTGGTAGATGTTTTCTTTTGAGCTCTCTCTGTGTGCGATGTAAAGACTGGCTTCCAGAGACATATTCCCCGGAAGTAATCTTTCCTTCTCTCCTAGCTAGAACGTCTCCACTTCTCAGTAACTTAAGACATTCTCACTGGTCTGTGCCAGTGAGAGAGGGAACAGCCAGGAGCCTAAGCTTCCTCACCTTTATTCTGAATTCATCACTGTGACAAGGTAGCCTTTTTAACATGGGTGAAATAGTGATCTGTGGATATGTCCCAGAAAATGCCAACATATAGAATGTGACTTAGCTATATATTGCAGTTCTAAAACTAAAAGATGTTCAATATATCAAATGGTTCTAATGTTATGGAGGAAACAAAATTATGGAAAGAAGATACGGGTTCCTAAGGAAGGGGATGACAAGGATTTTAAAAGAGCTATAAGGGACATTGACAACTCTCAAGCTGAGGAGTTTGCTGTCACTCTACAGCAGACAAAAGGGAAGATGGGGTGGCATGTAGAGAAAAGAAACTCCTATACATGAAAATCTAGTACTGTAGAAGTTTCCTAAAATGTGCACATATATTAAAAGAATTTAAATAAAATCACCATATGATAAGGAAGAAATTCCCCACTAGACATCTTATACTATGGAATAAAATACTCAGTACCAGGGATGGGTTATATATTTTTTGAGTTATTAGCTAAAAGAGTCCCATGGACAACCTAAAAATACTACAAGTTATTATCAATTGCCTTGATTACCTCCACAACATGCAGTTGAGTCTCTATTACTGATGACACATATACTTATTGCATAGAGCATGGAGAAATATAGCTTGTACTCAACTGGAAGTTTACCCCTGGATACCATTTGCACTGGAGGAGAAAAGTAATCATCAATATCATCCAGCTGTGATCCCTGAAAGCTATAATAATTACTTGCCTACCAGATAAGCTCACTGGTGCAGCATTGGTACAATTATTAGAGGAGTTAGAGGAGTAAGTTTGATGGATACTGTTAATGAGGCCAAAAACAAGAGAATAGGCTGGTCATAGCATTCAGGAAAAACCTGCTACTGTTTTTCTGCTAGATGAACGTAGGAATAAAGTCATCCTTAATGAAATATTATTATATTCATTGATCAATGCAAGACTCAGCCCTCAGCAGAGGATCTTGCAGTAAATGGTTGGTAATCAACACAGAGATCCACAACTGGACACCATGCAGAAAGTGAGAAATGTTTGAGTGTTCGGCCATGAATGGATATATCTTTATCTCATGTCTCTCCTCAAGGCTCAAGATCTATGCAGAAGATCAGAAAGAGTCTAAGAGCTTGTTATTGTTATTGCATGCATGCGTGCATATGTATAAACATACATATTCCAAAATAGAACCTGTTGAGTCCATATGATATTTGTATATAACTTCGTGGCTAACAGTTTGACACTGGATAACTAATGGTTGGGCTCTTTCCTGAGGAAGGCTGCCTCTCCCACCCCTAGCTTTACTCAGTTGCCTGGAGATCTTTGTGTAAGATTAAGGCCTTGTGGGCTTTTCCTCATGCAATTTGGCATGTCCATTGATATTCTTCTTATTCAGATCACTTTTGGGCAGACATGTTAGGTGAGACATTATGGGTATCACTTTTGATGTTACTAGGAGACACAATCTTACAGCAAAGTCCCTGATCCTCTGACATTTAAAATCTTTCCACCCAGTCTTCTACAGTGTCTCCTAGGTCTTAGATGTGGGAGTTTTGTAGATGTATCCTATGGGACTGGGCTTCATAATTCTGTATTCTCATTGGTTATGGTTTTCTGTTGTGGTCTCTGTCTGTTGCAAAGAGAAGTTTCCTTGATGAGAGGTGCAGACTACACTTACCTCTAGGTTTAGACAATTCTTTATTGATTGTTTAAGGGATGGTACTGGTAGAGAAAAACTCAGTGTCTGTAGATTCTTCTCCAATAACAATGACTTCACTAGCTCCAAGTAGTTACCTGAGATTCTAGTACCAAGCATGGTAACCCACTTGTTGAAAGAATCTTAAGTCTAATAAGAGATATGTTGGTACTGACAAGATATGAATGCCACTACTGCACCTGTAGGGTTATTGTGCCACACTGGTCATGGAAGTGGTTCATAGGCATCATAGCTGGGTAAGAATGTTGGTTACCTCCTCCCTTGGAAAACTTACATAGCACCTCTGGTACCAGGAAAGCTAGTTCTCAGAGAGAAGGAACATTAAGGTCAGTTGCAGCTCAGGAGTCTCTGGGACCTATTTCTTAAATGCATGGTGCCTTCAGTAATAGGGCCTTACCTTCCTCCTCTCAGGAACCAAGGGCAACAGCATTAAGCTGTGTGTTTTTGGACACCCCTTGTCAACAACTCAATAGAATGTATCTCTTGTCTCCTATTAGGGTGTTTGCTAGGAGGTCTTTAGTTTTTGTAGAAAAGTTCATTAAAACTCTGTGTATGTGTATGTGTGTTCATACACACACACACACACACACACACACACACACACACACACACACAACGGTTTTTTAAGAGAGAGAAAAAACATAAAGTTGGATAGGAAGGGAGGGGAGAAGTTCTGAGAGGACTCCATGATACTGAAAGAATATCATAAAACATACTTATGAAATTCAAACAAAATATTTCTTTAAAAATAAGAGCAAATGGAGATATGGGACAGACAAGAATGACAAGTTTAATAAAAATTTAAAATATTAGTATGTTTGTAAAACTACATACATACTTTTTCATGGCTATTTTAACAGCGTTAATTTTATGTAGCACACATTCTTTCTAACTTTATATACCATGAGAAACATTTACAACAATTGAATTAAAGGAAACTAAAACAAAAGCACAGTGAATTTAATTTGAGGCTATAGTGCTTTATTGTTGTCATTTTATTTTAGCAGTGTTTATACCCAGTAAAGTCATATCTTCACTTATTATTATTTCCTATAAAAATAGTTGATGGATTCCATGTGACATTTTTGTTTTCGTGAATGGGTAGTTAATTATTCTGAGATGATTAATGAGAAGGGCGGTTCACATATCCTAGTCGTGAGTTTGAAAATAAAATATAAGGGATGGGGATGACTCAGTAAAGTGTTTGGCGTGCAAGCATGAGGACAATAAATTTCTTTAATTGCATATTAGGTATAGCAGGAAAGACAACTGGTGAACTTGAAGTATCTTTAGAAAGTTCTAGTACATCAACTTTAACATATTTATCTATCTGAGCTCCAAAGAACAACAATAAATGTTTTGAAAAAAAGTTTTTATAATTTAACAAAATAATTGAACATATAAATTCTATGGTTCAGAAAATGCAAATCAAAGTATGAAACACACCAAACAATACAAACTCTTGCCATTTTTCTCTAGTATATCTACTAGAACTTGAGGATAAAAGGCTAGGCCAATAGCATTGTCTGACCTGTCTGTAAAATAGAAGGAAATTAGATGAGCTACCTCCCTTCTAGCCATCTTTCATAATTGAGGAAGATGTTATGTAGGCTATTGTAAAACAAAAGGCATCTGTATTCTTCCCAGGTTGTCCACTTATGTGATAGTGGCATGGTGGATATGGGGATTACCACAATCACTCTCGGGGTGGATTTGCAGCCTGCACTACAGGGGAGAAGCCATGCTTCATACTGTAAACCCAGTCAAAAATGCATGACTGGGGGAGTCAGAGCCCTAAGAAAAACTTATTAATGTGGTTTCATTAAATTAAAATATAGGCAAATCACTTTCTAAATAACTATGCTCATACCTATAAGCAAATGCTACTACCCACAGCCTTAATCACAGACGCTTATTTACAGTAATCAATGGCAAGTGGAGAGATTTGAGGTTGTCCAAAATGCTCAGAATGAGTGACAGCTGAATAATTAGCTGAAAACAAGACATTTCTATCACCTCTGCCTAACTTGAGGGAACATTACAGAAGAGGACAGCAGAAAGAATGTAAGAGCTGGCAGAGAGGAAGTAGGGCTATAAAATGCTTGGGCAGGACACAACTGTCACAATTGGGAACTCACTGCTATTGTGGTTACTTGCACTGTGACTGCACAAGACTGGCCCTGCCAATAATCAGTCACGTGCATCAGGCTGGGGCTCAGTGGACCTTAGCCATCCTTGCTGATAGACTCTGAGAGAAGTTGAGTCACTGTATTCAGTAGTATAGACACCGGTGAACCAAGCAAGCTCCAGTGGGTAAATATGTATCTAAATAATACAAAGGAAAGGTTATATTAAGCGGGATCCAAGTGCTGTTTAGAGGCTTCAGCACTCTCCTGAAAGTGATAGAAGACTAAATGGATAGGAGTTTTACAAAAGTGATTAGCACAGGAAAGAATAAGCAATGGATACAGGAAACAGGAACTATGATGCAGGGCAAAGATGAAAGAAAGAGGAGAATGGCGAAGGTGAAGTGTGAGACCACAGTTGAATAGAGGGGTTCAAACCCCAATTCCATGACTGTCAGAGCATGCATGAACAAAAGGCCACACTATCAATATCATCTCATATAGAACAATAGCATGTAGAGACACACACAAAATGACTTGAAAACTATTGTCTCTGAGGAAGAGAAACTGTACAGGAGAAAATCAATGTATTTTCAATAAGTTACAAGTGTGTGTGTGTGTGTGTGTGTGTGTGTGTGTGTGTGTCCATACCAAACATAACCTCTGTATATGAAAGAACTATATGAAGAAAATTAGAAATTATCACTAGTGGAAAAAGAAAAGGGAAGACAATATAATAGTTCTATATTCTCAGTGCATGATACTACTTAACACTACAAAGTTTCCATTTTCTCTACATTTTATGAAATTTTTGTAAAACTCCAATAATTTTTCATAAATGTTCACTAGACTATTTCCAATTTTATCTAGATGGAAAGTGATAAAAAAATAATAGGTAAATAAAACCTCTGAAAATACCATTGAGTCTATTTTGTGTTGGCCAACTACTTCTGGGCATGGGTCTATTCTTAAGTGTGGTCTGTATAACCAGTGAGACTCCACTGGAGAAAATAACTTCCTTCATTCATTCTGAGACCTTATCAGTTGGAGATAGCTTCTGAGTTAGGGATGTGGGCTTGTATTCACTTCACTGTCTCAGCACCGTGAGCACATCTGGCTTAGACCTGTGTAGACTCTATGTATGCTACCACAGTCTATGTGAGTTCATACATGTGTCAGTCATGTTGTGCCTAGGTCTTCTTTAATTGGCTCTTATGAATTCTGCCTCAGAATTTCCTAATTCCTGAGAGGAAGGATGGGCTTCCAATTTTGATTTTTGGTTTTTTTCTTTTCTTCTCTTTCTTTCTTTCTTTTTGTGTTTGTAGATGAGTATGTCTCAGTATTTGTATGTCTTCTGTGCTTTTTTTATGTCTATTTTTTCTGTTTGTTTTCATTTTATCTTTTCATTCTTTTAGATGCCTATTTGTATTCTAATGAGTTAGAGGGACAGAGAATAGATTTAAGTGGTTGGAGAGGTGAGGAGAATGGGAAAAGTTGAAGGAGGGAAACCATAATCAAAATATATTGTATACAAAATATATTTTAAGCAAAATAAATAAATAAACAAATAAATAATAGCAGCAAACAATACCAAAAAAATGGTAATAAGAGTTATTTGGCCAACAGGTGGAAAAATATAATAAAATTCTAGGATTTAAAACATGTTTTTTTTTAAACAGGTGGTAACGAATGATTGATCACTTGTCTTGGATGTGTAAAGCCTGAATTTTTGCTACCCAGAAGGGACATTGTAATTTTAGTGAATACACACATCAGGACAGCTAAAAACCATTAACCCCTTCTATGACCCCCCCCCCCAGAATTTGAAAGGAAAAGCTACTATTTGATTTGTATGTCCAGGGGCATGTTTCCCCTGGCCTTTTAAACTGTCACTACTCCTTTATACACTCTTTATCTCCTATTAGGTTTGATAAAAAATAGTTCACACTCCACAGAGTTCTTCCCCATTTTGTTATTCCTATCAGGAGTTATAGAACATACTAATAAATACCAGTAAATGCTCAACCTACCACACTACAGTCTTCAGTACTAACATATGTTAAAAGCTATACATAAGTGCAGATTTATATTTAAAATCAGTACCAGAGTTCTAAAACATATTTTAAAAGAAAACTTTAGATATAAATTGAGAATCAGTACATAAGATATTTTAATGCATATTTGCACAAATATATTAAACCCCAACCTTCTATATACAGCATATTCATAAATTATTTTTACTATCTTCTAGTAATTGGTATGTTTATGTACTTCAGCTAGCATTCCTTGACTATTAAATTCTTATTAGTGTATCATCCATTCTTGCCAATGCACTATTAATAACTGTCATTTTATACTCCATTATCAGATGAAAGATAATGGGTTGCTGGTAAAATTGCTTAAAATCCCATGTAGTCAAATCCGCACTGAAAAGCTCAGGGTCAGTATAGGTCCTCTGGAATTCACAGACTGAATTTGAGTCCCAACTCCATATGACTGATCACCTTCCTGAGCTGTAGCAATAACAAACAAATCTAAGATAAACTTTAGTTTTATAGAAATTCTGTGACTCCTGCACAAATGCCTACTTACTTCTAAGACACTATTATATTGTCTGTAAATCTTAACTCATGGTATCATACTAGATTCCTCAAAGCACTAGCTCATATCTCCCAAATTCAGACTCCAATGTCACTCTTCCTGAGTCAGGATCCCAGGACTTACACTCGTTTGCTGACGTTGGCCGAGTTACTCAGTCTCTCTGTATCTTCTTTCTCTCAGCTCTAAAACTGACTTGATAAAGCCGATTAAAAGGAAGGGTAATTTTGAAAATTAAGTGTCGTAGTATATTACAGGGTTTCAAAATTTCAAAGATCTTGTTTTCATTGCTTGTGCATTGTGAAGCCTCACTCTGCAGTCATTTGGGTCTTGACTATCCCTCACTTTATTACAGTCTTTTCCCTAGCCCTCCCGCACTCCTCCTGGCTCCAGAGTATTTAAAGCCACATTTATTTTTATATTTTAATCCACTGTAGCATCCAGAATACTTCGCCCTGGAGTGAGTCATCACCAGTGTCACAGAGATGAAGTGTACTGTCATCTTGGGAAACAATTTAAATTTGCAGAATGGTATCTTGCTTTTAACGTCTACATTATACAGAATCTCAAATTTGTCTTTCCTGAATTGTTGCCACATTTTTTTTCCCCTTTAGTAAGAAGGAAAGGGAAGTGCTAAACATCATAGCAATTGCTTTTAAAGGCTTCCTAACATTTTATCTTAACAGTTCAATCTTTAAAAAAAAAAAAACTTTATTCCCACTATAAGCCTTCCCCCCCCCCTTTTTTTTTTACAAGTGGAAACAGCGTTCCGTTTAATAGAAATTGAGCTATCCAGGGTAAGTTGCACTGGCTTCCAGCCAAGATGGACAAGCATCTGAAATTTTACCTTGGGTCAGAATTTCTGCTCAAGATCTTTGCCTGTGAACCTTATTTTAATACATACGTACATACGTATGTATGATGACTTCCAAACAGAATATTCACCCTTACTTCCTACCCAGGCTCTACCTCATCCACCTTATTTTCCAGGGTTAGCTTACAGGTCACTCCAGGTATTTTTAAGTTTCCGAGTCCCACTTATCTACACACTTTTCTTAGTCATCCTAGAATTTATTCCTGCCTCTATCATAGTCATTACCACTTTTTCCATCAATTATTAAAAAAAATGTCAAACTACAAAACCCAGTCTTATCACTAGACTCAGCCTGGGTTGAAGAAACCATGAAGAATGCCTTGCCTTTATGTCTCCGGGGTTTTGTGATCAATAAATAACTAACAATAGAGAAGCTTTTAAGTAGTTTCATTGGAAGGTCCATCTACTATCTTTTGCTCAATCAAGGGGCTCAGGCCCCTCTTGTATGACACAACTTCGACATGAAAGGTGGATGTGTGACTCTGAATGAACATTCAAAGAAGCCAAACACTTCATGCCATTATCAATGGCACGTCATGAATAGGTATGTGCACTCCTGGAAATCTTCCTGGGGTGATAGAAAGAGATACTCTCTTCTCTTTGGCCACCGCATAGAATAATGAAAATATAATGCCGATGATAGCCATTTTTTTCTGCTATCACATAGGGAGCACATAACAAATAATATTAATTTAGAAAAAAATGAGAACTAAATGATGTTCTAAAACTGTTTTCTGATGACATCACCCAAGCCCTAGGTAAATATATCTGGTCTATTCTTTCTTTACTCAAGATAATTTGAATGAAATTGCTATTATTAATATTTTAATATACCTCCCCAAACCACAGCTACTCTTTAAAATACAGGCATACTTTTTTTTTAAACTGTGGAGTCACTGACCACACAGGAATTTGGCATATCTTCAAATTTAGTAGCATCCTATTGAAAATAGTAACAAAATATGTTACCAATCATTTTTACGGGAAAATTGAAAGGTGAAACATTTTCCTACTTTTTTTTTTGAAAACTTCTGACACAATTTTCCTGTTAATATGTAGAGGCACATATGAAAACATAAATATATTGTCATAGTTCTCTCAATCTTAATTTAATCAATGAAAACAAGCAAATGAGAAAAACCACACCACGAACTGTAGGTGTTCTACTGACTTTCATAAACCATTTAATGCAAGAGTTTTTACATAATTGATAACATGAAAATAAAATATTTGTATCTAGAACTGGCCCATCATGAAACCTATCACACATCTTCTATAATTTAATATGAACACAGGGCATCAGAATGTGTTTGCTTAGTATTAGAACTCAGATTAACCCCAAAGTTCAGATTTCTTATGGCTGATCGGGACCAGGAGGAAAAATCTTAAAGCTGAAGCACAGGCTACTTTGAATTAAGTAGTACTGCACTGCACTCTGAGAAACCCTGCTCTCCAAGGTAAAGGAGTCAGAAAGGGTCAACAGCCTCAGAGCTAACATGTTACAAAGTGTGAAATAAAACTGGCTTCCCCAAAAGAAGTAGTTAAAAAGAAAACTCTCAGAATTTAGGGTGTTATGTATTTTTCTAGATTCTGTGAGACCAAAGATCTTTAAGTTCTCAATGAACAAAAACATGGGAAGCCTAGTTCTATTCCTCTTCTCTGTGTGAACTAGTCCATTTCCTTATTTTTTGTTAAATAGGGCATGAGAAACTGCTTAAAAATAATATGGCTTCACAAACCTTATTCCTAAGGCATAAACGCTGACACGTTCTTAGAAACATAAAATGTAAGATTTCAAAGCAAGCTTACAGATCATTTAACCCAGCTATTATCAGATGCTGTGATCTTTTCTGCCCCTACTCCCTGGAAGTGCCCACTCAGTCTCTGCTTGAGTATCTTCAATGACCCAAAACTCATTCCATTATAAGAAAGCAATTAGTTTCTCTTATTGTAAAAGTTTGTATTGGTTGGTTGGTTGGTTGGTTGGTTGGTTGATAATGTATTGACTTTTTCCTTCCTAAAGGCAAACATCTACCTCTCTATATACACTACTTATTAACCTTAGACTGCTTCATCAAAGCAGAAATGTATAGTTATCTTATTAGAAGTATAATATATATATTATATATATAATATATATACACATTATTATACATACCTATATTATAGCATATGAATTATTAAAAGTTATTGTGGGCATTAAGTCCTCTTATGTCTAGATTAAACAGCAAATTATTCAGCTGTTTTTCTTCTGATCTATATTCCAGATCTCTGTCTAACTGTAAGCCTTCCTTGCCTTACCCTACTTGACAAGTCACCCTGCAAATTAAAGTGTGTGAAAGGAGTAGGTTTACTCCAGTCCTCTATAAATATTCTGCACGAGTCAAAGCCACTCGTGGTGAAAACTTAGCACAAAATGTTTCAGCAGACAACACTTCCTTTAACTAAGAGCAAAAAAGAGGAGACAATGTGGTAAATCTCACCATTATTCCGGGACTTTAGACCACAGTCAGGAGGACTTGGCGTGTGCCTCTAGAGCTGACGAGGAGTGTGGTCTTGGTAACACTTCTACACCCATGATTTCTTTGCTCTTGAACTCCAATTTCCAGGACCTTATGAACAAAAATAAAATGAAAACAAATCAAACTAGTAGAGCTGGGTGTTGACACATTTGCTACACAATAGTCAATAGTCAGGACCATGCCTGTCTGTATCATGGCCCTTACACTGCATGGCCATCTTAGACTTGTGCAGCCAATTCCTTCTTGCCAAAGACTGTAGTGATGACTCCGAATCAGAGACTAATTTCACACTAGTTTATTCGAGACTTATAATTCAACATCATTAACTTTTAGAAAGAGTTGAATTATTATTGAGCAAGATATGTATGTATATGTGTATTTTGTCATTATAATGGATATTTTAGTGATCCATAGTTACTTTCTGAAGCCAGGTAGGCATTTTTGTATTCCTCGTCCTTGTATGAAAGCAAATTTTATGTTTTGTGTACTTTAGTCACTCTCCTGCCAAAGTCACAGGAGTCACTGACTTTGTCGTCTTAATATTCATCATCTAGACTTGCTTTTCAGTCTGCACAGAACTTCTGCAAGTGTCATAGGAAGCTCCAATTAGGAAAAGTGATGGATCAAGTCAGCTATAAGCTTGGAGCATGGCCTTTGCCATCCTTCATCAATATGTGATATAAAATGGCAAGTGTTGAAAGAGACACAAAGCAAATGCTTGCAGAATGTAAAAGAAGAAGAAACTTTTAGGATAGAATACATGTTTGAGCTCACAGATATGGAAAGGCAGAAGACTTCAGGAAATAGGGCTTCACAAAAGATAAAAAGGGAGATGTGTTAGTCTGAGTCTTGTTCACAATAGAGTTGTGAAGGTCAGAAAGCCAAGTATTACAGCTATAAAAAAGTGAAACCTTAGTCTTCTCCAAAGGAATCTCACTGGGAAAACAAACCATCACTAAGGGCAGGCCTCATGTCCAGCAGTAGAAGGCCAACACAAAATGAATTCAATGGCAAGGTTTTTGTATATATATTATGGCTTCTGGTTTTGTGTTTTTATGGAATTCATGCATGTGCAAAACATGTATGTCCCTGTACCTAAATGTATTTGTCATGCTTTTTCTTTGGCTGTTTTCTTCTGTTTGTTTATTCTATTTTGATTTGTTTGGTTTTTTTCTTTATCTTATCTATTTTATTATTATTCAATTTTATTATTATCATGTTTGTGTGTTTTTACTAAGGAGAAACATAAAGGGTGTGGGAAGGACCCTGAAAGAGTTCAAGAAGGAAGGCCATAGTCAGAATAGATTGCATGAAAAAAACCTATTCCAACAAAATAAAAAGAAGAAAATGGCTAAGAGTTAAATAAAAATATCAAGACATACAAATTCTGAATATTTTTTAAAAAAAATTTAGTAATGCTACAATTAACTTGTAATTAACTATTTGTATATCAATGAAGCAAATTCATAACACAAAAGAGATTCTTCTTCCACTGAAGGGGTCATTAAAAAAAACTATTCTACTTGTAAGAGATGGATAACACTGCCACTAATTTACTTCTGTTGAAATAATTTGATTTTTGGCTAGATAGGTAAGATAAAGTATAGCATAGAAGAAATGTGAATTCACCAAGGGTATGTCTATACTGATAAACTTTAAAAGCACAATTTTATGGTTTAATTACTAATATTTCTTTTTTAAATAAAAATAACTTTACTGTAAAGAATTCACATATAAAATTGCTAATATTTTCAATTTTATTTTTGTGAAAACTTTGTAGACTTGTGTGGATAAAATTTATGATTGTTTATTACCCTAACGAGTCAGCATGCAGGCTCTGTGTTGTATTAGTAGGTGTGAGAATAAGCACATGAAATACATATGTACAACATTGATTGACTAATTTTTAAAGCATACTAAGACCCAATGGAATGATTCTTAACTAAACATTCTAGTTTTCTAGGATTTACTGACATAACAACAACAAATAAGGACTCAGCTGTGTAGCTCAGTGGTAAAGCATTTGCCTAGCATGTCTGAGACTCTAGAAACAATCCCAGCAACACACACACACTCACCCCAATATGAATTTTTACTGTAATCACCTTTAAGATATGTTATGTTAGGATAATAAAATTACCACTCTTCTTCCCTGGGTTCTTCCCTCCTTTATTCCCTCCCTCCCTTCCTTCCTTTCTCCAAGTGAATTCCCTTTCTGCTCCCACAAACAAAAATACTCTGGCAGTCTGATGTACTGACAATCCATCAAGAAAAGACTGAAGTTAAAACCCAACACCACACAGGAGAAACAAAATCAAGAAGCCATAAATCTCCTGAGATACGACCTTCTTATCTGAACATGACACATAAATACATTCTGCATTTTTATTCAAATGTATGAACTCCCAGGACAAAAATAATCACATCACATTTCAAAATAAATTGGAAATTTGCAAAAATGACTTGTAGGATTTGTTGTAGTTAACAATGAATGCAACGAATGCTTTTCTTTCTTTCTTTTTTTAGACAGGGTCTTCCTAGGTAGTCCAAGCTGTATTCAAACCCTGTAAACCTGTTGCCTCAGTGCTATGAGTATGGACAAGTATAGATATCTGCTACTATGTGCAAATTTTTCTATGAAAATTTTGTAAGATAACGTGTCATCACTGTGAAGCTTTGCTGGGAAGCTGGAAATCATAATTCTTAAATTGTGTGTGTGTGTGTGTGTGTGTGTGTTGAGGAGGGGGGCACTGTGCACATGAGAGTATATTCCCACATAGGGTAGAGGTGTGAGATCCTCTGGAGTTAGAACTACAAGTGGACGTGAACTGGAATTATAGGTGACTGAACCATCTAATGTGGATGCTAGGAACCAAACTCATGGATGCTGGGAAGTGAACTCCGTTCCTCTGTTAGTGCTGTTTACCGCTGAGCCATCTCTTCAGCCTTATATGTCAGTTTTTAATGCTAAGTATCTTATCCAAGTTAGAGGTGGATAAGGAAAGCTAAAGGGCAACTTTGAATCTATTAAAGGGGAAATAAAACATTTATTCTCCAGCAGAAGTTCTCCTGCTGGCCTTTATTCCCCTCCAGTTGATACACATCACATTTTATTGTCTTATTCACTGTACACATTATCTGCCAACTTCCTGTGTTAATAAATAAAATTTAGATTGGTTTTTGACTGCTATCAACCTATTTCCCCTGCTTATATTGCTGTTTTTGTCCCTCAATTTTCTTGACTCCTGTGTTTCAGTTAAAAAACAAAAACAAAAAAAAAACCTTATTATTATTTTGAGGAAGTAAAGAATTAAAACCAAATTATACTCATCTCTATATTTTATACTAGAAATCTCTATTAATCCCCTTAAACATTCTAAATGAAAATTTTAACATTAATATTTAATGACAAATATATTCCTTTGTAGTTTTGTTCTTAACTGACTGGAAAGACCAGCAATGCTGATCTGGAATGAGTATCCCCAAGTTAATACACAACACAAGAGTACAAAAACAAAGCATTGGGCAAACACAACAGATTCAGGAAGGAGGAATAGTCTGGCTGTTTGGTCCTTAATAAATGGACATTATAAAGCCAGGACACCAAAGTGTTGGGAATGTCATAGAGAACTAAGGTGGACAAAGGAGATGTTCACTCACATGAAATACACGAAATCAGGAATTAAACACAGGAAATAATTGTCCTGTTTCACCAGAATCATTTGTGTGTGTGTGTGTGTGTGTGTGTGTGTGTGTGCGCGCGTGCGTGCTGCATGTTTAAAGAAATACTAATGGACCAAATGACATAAGCATTTATTTTTAGAGAATATTTTTTGAGAACTACTCAAAGCACATGTAAGAGCAATGTAAGGTAATTGATAGTTATGATATTAAACAGAAAAGTAGAATAGCAGAATTAAAACAATTTTTAAAGGAAAATACTGCCAAACTCTTACTTTGTATAAAGGAATTGCCATGTTAGTATTTTATATGTGTCACTTTATTATGTCAACAAAATATGGATTGTAAATTTCATTGCAAGCAATTTTTCACTGTCATTTTATAACCAGTTAGAAAGTAATATCTGTGTAATTTTTGAGGTTTTCTGATCTTCTAATTTTCTAGTATGAGCATCTCTACCTTAAACTACATGTCACTGGCAAGGATAATTTCAGTTCAAAACAATTAAGTAAATATGCATCCTGTAGCTACTGTGAACAGAACTGGATCAGATCCTGTGTAGAACTACAAACATGAAGCAGATAACACAAGAAACTTTAAAAATGCCTTCCCCTGCCCACATACTGCTGGATATTCAACAGTTAAATATTTAAAAGATCACTTGTAGAGATATGCCTTGAAATATTAATACTCCAATACCGAAATTTTACAAGTTAAGGTAATATGCATGCACAAGATATCAACTTTAAATTTATATGTCCCTTTAAGCCACAGTATGTGTATAAGATTATTACAATCTTCTCTCAGGAGGTATACATGTAAACCGGCTCTAAAATATTTTCTTGAGGTGCAGAGTAGTTTAGGGGATTATTAAAAAGAGCCCACAGAGAACTACTACAGAGGAAGCCTCCATAAAGGTAAGGGAACATTGTAAAAGCAGGGAAGAAAAACCTCTTCTCACAAACAATAGGAAAGAAAATTCACCCCTCCATTTTCTTGTTTTATTTAAATTTGAAACAAGCTTGTCAATCCCAGTTTACTCACCTCACCTCCCCCCTTGCCCTCCTAACCCCCCATCCTGTCCCTTTTCTGCTCCTCAGGGAGGGCGAGGCCTTCCATGAGGGATCTTCATGTGTCCTCCCCATGTGTCTAGGCTAACAGAGTAACCCTCTATGTGGAATGGGCTCCCAAAGTCCATTCGTATACTAAGGATAAATACTGACCAACTACTAGAGGCCCCATAGACCAACCAGGCCTTCTAACTAACACCCACATTCAGGGGATCTGGGTCCATCCTATGCTGGTTTCCCAGCTATCAGACTGGGGTTCATGAACTCCCCCTTGTTCAGGACAGCTGTCTCTGTGGGTTTCTCCAGCATGGTCTTGACCCCTTTGCTCATCATTCCTCCCTGTCTGCAACTGGATTCCAAGAGTTCGGCTCAGTGTTTAGCTGTGGGTGTCTGCCTCTGCTTCTATCAGCTACTAGATGAAGGCTCTAGGATGGCATATAAGGTGGCCATCAATCTCATTATCAGGGAAGGGCCTTTAACGTAACCTCTCCACTATTTCTCAGATTGTTAGTTGGGGTCATCCTTGTATATCTCTGTACATTTCCTTAGTGCCAGATTTCTCTTTAAACCTATAAGGGTTCCCTCTATTATGATATCTCTTTTCTTGCTCTCTTCTATTCTTACCCTGACTCAATCTTCCTGCTCCCTCATGTCCTCCTCTCCCCTCCTCTTCTCCCCCTCTCTTTCTCCTAACTTGCTCTCCCATCCCCCAATGCTCCCAATTTGCTGGCGAGATCTTGTCCCTTTCCCCTTCTCAGGGGGACCATGTATGTTTCTCTTAGGGTCCTATTTGCTTCCTAGCTTCTCAGGTGGTATGGACTGTAGGCTGGTAATCCTCTACTCCATGTCTAAATTCCATGTATGAGTGAGTACATACCAGGTTTGTCTTTTTGTAACTGGGTTAATTTTTAAGAAAAAAAAAATCCTCCTACATGACGAGTATTTAAGTTTTAAGAAAGAAACTGGCATGTGTGTCTACCAATTACCTTTCCTACTAAATACAATGTTATCTATCTTTAATTCAAGTATTCTTGGGAATATTGGGTGGGGGAGAGCACGAGAAGAATAACAAAAGAGATGGAGGAGATAGGAATAAGCAGTACAAGGACCCAGTAAAGCTGTATTGTGAATAAAATATACTGCAACCAAAATAGTTTTAAAATAGAAAAAAAAAGTCGTCATCCGGGAGAAATTTGCTGAAGAATCTATTGATTTCCTGAAAATTCAGGTTGGGACACTTCACATTAAAGGTAATTCATAAAAAGTATGATGAAATAATTTCAAATATGGAGTATTTTCAACTTAAAACATGATGTGTTGTTTAGCTATGTGGAATGGTATGCTTGTCCAACTAAAGCTTAACTAGGGTATAAATGTCAGCTGCTAAGATAAACCTAGTGCTATTAATCAACTAATTAAGCATTACACACAATTAAACAAGCTTTTAAACTGAAAGGCAAAATTAGGAAAGCTTTTAAAAACAATGTGTAGAGCAAACAAGTTGTGTCACCATCAAGGAAAATGCTGGACTTGATCATGTTCCTGGTTTTGTTGGTGTTTTAGGTGTTTTCTGTGAGTATTACAAATAATCAGCTGGTAGAATGATTTCACAATTTAAAAAAAAATTCCCTTTGCCACAGCTGAAAAATAATGAGAACTAGGCGTGAGGATTTACAGAAGAAAACGCCATTAGAACAACTGAAAATAGATGCTGGCCAGGTAGTGAAGTAAAAATAATCCTCATTTACTTTTGGTGGGAATGCCAATTGATGCAGCCACTCTGGAAATGGCTATCGCGAATCCTCAAACCACTAAATTAAATCGACCATGTGACCCAGATACATCACTCTTTGGCATATACCCACAGATATTTCTCTCAGTAATATTCATAGCTACCCCGTTCATAATAGTCAAGAAATAGAAACAGCGTAAATGTTCTTCAACAGATGAACAGATGATGAAAACAAGTTTTCTTCTAGAATAATATATATAGAGAGATGATATAGAGAGGCAAATACTAAAATGTTAGTTGTCAGGGACAGTGTGGGCTGGGGCGGGAAATGGAGAGTTAAGTAAAAATTAATAGATATGTGCACTTAATAAGTCTAGAAACCTAACAAAACCATATAGCCAATGAAACTGTACTAGATTAGGGATTTTGGTTAAGCAGAATTTAACTTGTCAAAGAATAAGTGTGTGAGTTGACAGATATGTTAATGTGCTTCAGTATAATACCAATTTTATTATCTGTGAGAGTCTCATGATGTCATGTTATAAATCTCAAATAGACACAATAAATTTTATTTCACAACTTAAGGAAAACCATATGACAACTCCAGGAAATGATTTATGCTATATACTATATTCCCTCAAATAATTTCCATTAAAAGAAAAGAAAAGCAAGGAGGAACATTCTAATGAAAATAAAACAAAACAAAAACAATATCCAGCATTATCTTGTACTGTGTGGCACTTAAGATATAATTTGAGAATAATTTTAAAATGTTCACCTTTGCTGACTATTAAGTCGTGTTAGACAGTTCTGGTAGATTTGATAATAATATTGAAGTGGTATACGAAATGTTTATTGTTAGATATCTGTGGGGGTAAAAGGTCATGTGTCAACTTACTTGGAAATAACTCAGTAAAAGTGAATAGATGGTTTTTGAAAATGTCACTGTTCATGACCCTCTCTAGTCCTTTCTTTAATTTGAAATTGTCCATAATTCTGCACTTTGGAGCATCTACTAACAAAGATACTGTTCAAAAAGCGAGGGGCTGGCACAGTGAAAGAGAGGAGGTGAATGCTTTTTGGATTACCCTGAAAGTGCTACACAGCTTCCCAGACCCCAATCACAAATGCACTTGAATTTGTAAACTAACTTTACTATGCCATAGTTGCTCCACCCTTGATATAGTCCATAAAACCTTCAACATTAAGCTTTGTTATACATAAAATAAGGAAAATAGTATCTACATCAGCACCACTGTGTGATTAAATATTAATGTACAAAACCCTTAGCTTATAAGCTTATGTTCAAACATTCACACTGTTTTGTAATAACTACGCTTCCCATTTCTTCTTCTGTAATAGTTTGGAGTTCTAGATGTGTACAATTATATCTTTTTCTGTGTGTTTAAATACATTATCCACAATGTTATTATATGATTTATAAGCATATGATTATTATATTTATATAATATTTGCTTAATTTGTTTCATAAGTAAACATTTGACCATCCTTATTTTTTACGTTAAACTTATTGTTTTGAGTTTTTCCTTAGCTATCTTTTAACTTTTAGTGTAAAGTCATTGA
This sequence comes from Phodopus roborovskii, assembly GCF_943737965.1. Classification (NCBI taxonomy): domain Eukaryota; kingdom Metazoa; phylum Chordata; class Mammalia; order Rodentia; family Cricetidae; genus Phodopus; species Phodopus roborovskii. Next base: position 17,096,304 of record NW_026126588.1, read on the forward strand.
GAAATAAATCCAAAGAATGCAAGAAACAATGAGATATGAATAAGTTATTTACACCAATATCTAAACTGAAAACCTCCAAAAAAAAAAAATGGCAGACACACTCACACTTAGATGTGTCCTCTTAACATTTTAGAAATAAAGATAAAAATCCCCAAAACTACTACAAAGAAATAAAATCCCATTTTAATATACTACATCCCCTCTGTGAATTGGTTCTCAAAAAGCAATGAAACAAATGTCTTTTAACTTTCTAAGAGGAACAAAATCAGGCCTAAATTTCTACATGGCAAGAATATCATGAAATGAAGGAAAATAATAACATTTCAAGTAAGGAAGAACTCAGAATTCTTACCTTCCTATTCAGGATGAGCCAGTATAAAGAAGAGTTGGGATACACACACACACACACACACACACACACACACACACGTGTTTGAAGACAGGGTTTCTCTATATTGCTTTGGAGCCTATCCAGGAACTAGCTCTATAGACCAGGCTGGCCTCGAACTCATAGAGATCTGCCTGCTTCTGCCTCCTGAATGCTGGTATTAAAGGCATGCACCACCAATGCTGGGCTTAATGGATATTTTTTTATTTTTTTATTTAAATTTGAAACAAGCATGTTTTACAGGTCAATACCAGTTCCTGCACCCTTCTGACCTCACGTACCCCCCCATCAACCCCCATCTCATTCCCTTCCTGCTCCCCAGGGAGGGTGAGGCCTTAACAGATATTTTTAACCATATATTTAACAATGGAGGTTAACAGATGCTCAGGGAGAGGGTAAGATGTTAGCATGGGACTTCTAAAGGATCTAATTGTCCTTACGGGGCTCTGGTTCCATGGGTAAAGGTGCCTGCTGCCAAGCCTGATGACTTGAGTTCAATCCCTAGATCTTCTCAGATCTAATTCACCATAGTTACCCTCTGCTCCCTTGGACAAGTGCATAACATGGAAAATTAAAGACCCAGAGACTGATATTGAGATCCAAGTGGTCAACGTTGTTCTCAACCATTATTAACTCATGAGTCTCAGCTCCAGCTTCCCCTGAAAATTGGAATTACAAGTTGTAAGAAAATGTGAAATCTCTTCCTGGGAGGAAAATTCATCCTTGGTCTGATGCCATCTTCAATATCCACCACCCCCCTTTTTTTTAAGAGTCCTGGGGAAATCCCTATTCCATGGTGATGATTGTGTCAGTAGTCTGGTAGCTAAAGAGAGGGGCACAAGTGTCTATTTAACAAACCTTCACTCTTTCCAGGATGGTTACAATATGGGCTACACAAACTGGAAGATGAAATAAACATAAAGGCAAAGAATTTTAAATTAGGAACTTAAAGAGCTCCATTTTTCATGGTAGATAATTAATAATTAATATTCTATATCAGATTAGTCACTGCTCGAGTTAAAATCACACATCACTTAGGTAAACAGCATCCTCCTAAACAGTGAAGTGGACATTTTTCTAAGGAGGTGCCTTCCAGGCAGAGATCTGTGGGCAGGGGATAGACGGGAAGACATTTCAATCAAATTCCATGATACAGATTTGGAAATGTTTATTATGTTTTATTGAAATAGAAGATGAGGAACTGGGATGGCTACCGCAAGTTTGACATGTGAACGAATTCCTGGAAGCCCATCCTTCCCCAGGACTTACATAAGGAACAGAACATGTGTGGAAAGAATTCCCGTGGAATACTATGGAAGGAGGAGGGCTGTAAAATGATGGTACGGCATGAGGCTGGATTGTTTGGGAGCTCTTCCTCAGCTCGCTGGCCTGTTTCCATTCTTGGAAGCCCTCTTCCTCCTCTCCCTCCTCTTCCTGCTGCTGCTGTTTAACTTTTTGATTTCTTGAGAATTTCATACATGAATATGCTATCTGCATCATTTTCGTCCTCCCCTCTCCCCGCTCCAACGCCTGCTAGGCCCTTACTCCCTCCTTCACGCATAACCTCTTCTATAATTATTATCATTATGAGCCATCTATTTCTTTTTTCTGCCTAACTTAAAGGGCTGACTTTTTCTGCCCTGGTGGCTGCTGGGTTTTTCACCTAATCTGCATGGTTTTCTCTTGAACTGGAGTAAGATTATCCTTGAGTTCCCTTTTGAGTTCCTTTCTAAATCCATCTATTAAGTTGGCTAAGAATCCTCAAAGGGGATCTGGTCTCCCTATTAACATTATTATTTTAATTTGTATATGTTTGTGACTTTTTAGAAAATATGTATATGGCCTACATGTATGTCTACATATCACATGTGTGCTCGGTGCCTGCAGAGGCGAGAAGAAGCCACTGAATTCCCTGGAACTCAGTCCTGTGAACCACCATATGTGTGCTAGAAATCTAACCTGGGCTTCTTCAAGAGCAGTCAGTGATATTAACTGCTGAGCCATATCTTTAGTTCCTATTTGAATTTAAAAATAAAAGTGAAAAATGAAAACTTTGCTTCACATAATTATAAGGATTATGACCAACAGTTACGCTGCTTGTCAGCTGAGGGTTAGTCCCAGTTCTATAGGTCAGGAGTATGCCTTTACTTGTGGCTCCTTCTTCTGATTTCAAAGCCAACCCTAAGACATTGAACCCCTGCCATGCTTGGAATTCTTTCTTCTGGCTCCTCTCTTTGACCCATCAAAATATACTACCTGCTTTTACGGAATGGTCTGATTAGATTGGGCATACCTAACTAATACAGGACAAACTCTCCATCTCCAACTTCATCCCCTTAGTCATTTCTGCAAAGCCCCTTTTATAACAGTCACAAATTCCAGGAAGTAGAGTTCAGACATCTTGGGGAAATTAAGGATGTTGTCTGCCAAGCACATAATTTAAAGCATATTGGTAAACTAGCTAGCTATGCTATAGAACTAACCCAACTAGTACATCACAAAAGGCCTTACACATTGCAAACAAATTATAGTTTTATTGCACATTACATGTTGTATTTATAGACTACATTATTTTATTCCATATGTCCTTTGAGATACATCCAATCCTAAACAGTGTGTTATATACAGCCTAATATCCAGTGAAGAATTGCAGATTGTTGTAAATGTTATCCTGAAAAGAATCCATCACAGATCCTATTTCAGATACTGTTTCTCCCTTTTTACCATCCAAGAAAAAGAGTATAGGACAATCATCCCTAAAAATCCAATATTCAAAATGTTCCCAGATGTGAACATTTTTGGGCACTAAAAGATGCCACAAAAGGAAAAGTCCCCATCAGACAGATCAAAGTCGACATTAATTGAACTGAAAATGCTGCACAAAGTTACCTTCAGATTACCTATGAGATGTATATAAAAGCTTCATATTAAATGTAGGTCCCATCACAGCATATTTCAATATTCCATTCAGGCATTCCAACATTTGAAATGTGAAATACTGAGTCAAGCATTTGGAGAAGGGATTCTCAACCCGAATCCCACTTCCAAGAAACTTAGTCATGATTTTTAGGGCACCTGATGTGTCAAAAATAAAATCCTACACCTCTGTAGATTGTTCAAAACTGTACCTCATTTTCCACGACTTTCCATGTATACCTCCTTTGAGTGATATTTTTACACCTCTACTTTTTTGTTGCCCAATGACAGGACTTCCTTTCCAGCTATGGAGTCTTTATATAACAGTTACCAACTCCTTGTAGTAAACAGAAATGGGTACCAAGGAGTTAAAACTGTAGCATCACTGCTACATCAATTAGATCTGAAAACACAAAGATAATGTTCCCAGCTGTAGCATCTGGCTCCTTGGCAATTTCATCAGGCAGTGCCAGCCGTTATCGTAGAATGTGGGGCTTGTCACAGGCATTAAACTGTTGTGCAGCTGTTTCCGCCACCTTGGTTTAGTAGAGTACAAGTTGGTTTTCAGTTGTTTTCCTCTGAACAATTCCTGCTTTTCTGTCTACTCATACTTTTTAAACGCACATAGGAGACTTGGTTGTGCCTGACTTGTAACGCGCGTCTTTAAAGATGCGTGACACATGCAGCATACCCATTTTCAATTTTGGTATGATCTTGGTATAATTTCTTTTCAGATATAGATAAAACAATAGGTTTTAAGTATTTGCACAAAACATTTCTGTTTACATGCAGGCAGAGCTTTCTAAAAGTAGGTAAACAAAACCTCAAATGAGTATGTTTCCCTGTTAAAGAACTTATAAAAGCACACTGCTTGTCCGAGAGACGTTTCTGATCTGTTGTAACTGTTAGCATATTTTTAAAAATCGGTTTTATTTAGAGAAGGGAAGGGGGTCACACTGTGTATCCAGGCTGGTTTGAAACTTATTATGTAGATAAAGGTGGCTTGGGCTCACAAAGGCCCACCTGCCTCTGCCTCCCAAGAACTGGGATTAATGGTGGGCACTGGCAGCCAGGCCAAAAAAAAAAAGCAATTTTAATAGAATGTATTTTCATCTTTCTCCTTGGTAGCTTCAGATGCTAAGTTACTAATTAGTCATCAGTGTTATTTTCAACTTAAGTCTGATGTTCTCTAAACAGCTTTGTTCTTTCAACAGTATGGCAACTTTGGATAAAAATCAGATGTTAAGATCATAGAATCAGATTTTAAACAGTGGTGGAACTTAGAGGGGGGAAAAACACTTTCTTTTGCATTTCCACTTATTTCACAGAAAATGAAACTCAAAGCTAATGATCTGTAACCAACATGCTGCCGGTAGCAGCACAGATTGTTAGGCGAACCAGGCTCAGAAGTCAAGCCGTTTAAACCCCAGGCCAGGGCACTGCATCCTATACTCCTCCACCCTAGTTTAAGCCCACAATTTGGGATGCTTAGTTCAACTGTTCTGTTGGAAGTCAACCTTACATCAGACCCTGCTATTTATTACTTCATCAACGTTTCAGGCTTGGAGCCAGGTAACTTTGTCCACCAAACCATCTCCACTGGGCTCTTCATTTCTTTTATTAGCTTGCAAAATTGTGGGCCTCCTGAGGCCTTCTTAATACATCCCCAGCTTTAGTGAACCCATCACCCCGTCCTCCACTTTCGGCTATGCATTCTTAAAAACAAAACAAAACGACTCAGTGGTTAATACTAGTGCTTATCTGAAGTGAAGATCTACCCTGCCCACACCTGTTGCACTGACCACACCTGTTTGGGCGTAGTCACAGGTGTCGGCTGCTCTAGGGTCCGTACCCAGCTCGCTCTCTTGGTTCCTGGGTGTAGATCCTTGGAGCAAGAACTTGCGGGCCATTGGTTTCTCATGTAAGTGACTTCTCCCAGAATAAAATATATAATCCATATTTTATCCTCATCCCATCCCATATATCTTAATTTGTGCATTACTTATCTGTAATTTCTCATGCTATTCTGCATGTTACTCTAGAAATTATATATATATATATATATGAAATCATGTATTATATTGTACTGTAATAGATATATAATATGTAATTAAATATATGTATATGTACATATATACATACACACACACACACACACATATATGTATTCACTATCATGTTTTCCTTTTCCCATTATAGGAAAGCTATGTTTGAAGAATTTCTCAACATATACTTCATTCTAAGCTAATGATTCTCATCTAGTCTTTAATGTGAATGCCAACTCAATTCTTCTTGAAACAGATAATTATCACTATGACTATCTGTGGGTTTGACTGGCTCTGTATCTCATACATTTTTCACACTCAAGATGTAGCACCTATGGTTTCCATTTCCTCAGTCTTATTAATTGAAAGCTTGGTTTTATTTGGAAGGTGATTGCTTCATTAGGTAGCTGTTCTCAGGGAATGAGACAAAAAATACTTCTCTGCAGGTTAGGTGTCCCTAAAGAAATGAGGTCAGAATCCATCAAGCTGGGGCACAACCACACACAAGTAAGAGCTGTAACACTAATAAATGCATCATATCCGGAGACTAAAGAGCAACGACAGCCTCGCTGTTAGTTCCCTCGGGCATTTGGTTGTCAAGTATGGACTCCTCGCTCTGCACAGAAGTCTTTGAGATGCTTGGAAACAGCAGCTAGTAACTAAAACCATCTTGAAGGAAAATCACTGCGAAAATGGCTAATGAAGAAACGATTTATCTGACTGCCTGATAGGTGGGGGTGGGGTGAGGTGGGGGTGGGGTTTGGGGTTTGAGTTGGGGGGTGAGGGAGTATGACTAGATAATAAAGATGGCAGACTTCCAAGATGACTACCTCCTCACCTTCCTGACTTGAGACAAAGGCCTGGTTGTTCAAAACAAAGGACAAGTGAGCCCCCTTCTGGTAGACTGGCTTAACAAGTTCAAGGGTGGATGGATAAGGTCACATTTACACAACAGTTATGGGCCAAAAAGCCATCCTGTCTTCTTTCAAACTGATCAAACCTAAATTATGGGAAGAAGGCCCTTCAAAGACTTAAAATATAAAAGTCAAGATCTCAGTAAGACGGCAGGCTTGAGCTTCCCAATACCACCCTTTGCTTTGCAGAAGCTGTCTCTGTGATTGCTACATGTGTAACCACAAGGCATTCGTATAAAAGTTAATCAAAGCTTCCATCATCCTCGCTTCCTCGGAGTTTATAACTCTAAAACAACAGTGCTGAATGTGAAAGGCATCAACCTCATTTATACAAGTGGGGCTTTTATGTTAGTGTTGGTTTACTATTTGAGAGTATTTTCAACTCATAATGTTGGCAGCTCAGTTGGTAGAGTGTTTGCTTAGCATCCAGGGAGCCATGAGTCCAATCTCTGAGTACAGCATATACAGGATGTGGCAGGGCATACTTGTAAACCCTGTGCATGGAAGGTGGAAATCAGGCAATCAGAAGGCCAATGCCATCCTCATCAACAAAGTAGATTTGAGTCTATCCTAGTATATGTGGGATTGGGATCCTATCTCAAGCAAACAAAACAGAATAAAAAGCCAAGCACAGTGCTGTTTATTGAACTACCTCATGGGGGGGAGGGAAAACGTGATGACATAACAGAGCATTTGGGAAGAGTGTGGGATAGAAAAGAAAGACAGCAAAGGATGTAGGATGTAAGAGTCCAGACTTAACAAAATAAACCAGACACAGCCTTTGATGGAGGCCTTGGGGCCAGCTCAAACCTCTATTCAGTCGCAATCTGAATGATTGCTTAGAATCAGGGTTACAGTACAGAAGGCAGCCATGAATCCTTCCAGGAGAAATCTTACGGTCCAAGCTAGCCCACAGCCACTTCAGACTCTCATGAGTCTTCCCAGTTTGAACTCTTCTGAGTTCAATCTAGAATCAGTCAGAGAAAGAAGGGATCTTACTTCACAGCAGGATAATCCTACATAAAGTAGTTGGCAAAGGGACTTACTACAGCTACTTATTAATGTCACCAAATACTACATGGCAATGAAACTCTGTAGCCTGAACATAAATCTAGATATATGAACAGTTTAACTGTTTTCTATTAAATAAAACTTTCATAAGAGGTTAAAAATTTCAAGTGAACAATTCAATCTAATCATGACATTCCAATGCACCGGCAATGCTAAGAGACCTGTCTTTAGCTGTCAGTACGAAGGCCTTTTCATAGAATTCTCAAATTTACATGAAAACAATTAGAATTAGATATTAAAGATTGATCTGCAAATTACAAAATATTAGTTTAAAAAATCTGAAAATAAAGCAGTGAGGAAAAACAAAGCCTTTTATCAAAGAAAAACCAAGGTAAATCATCATTATGCTGCCCTCGTATTAAAGACTAATAAAATAGCAGTTTTACATCTATCCTTATTGCTGAAGATTAAGTATTACTACAGTGAACTTTTTTTTTTAAAAAAAAAGTGTATAATCACCTTTAAGTGTTATTTGTTCTGCTTTCTATTACATGAAATTCTCTTTATATCCAGTGGATTGTATTTCTTCTGTAAGGCCTAGTCCCTCATAGGAAACACTCTCCAAATACAAACCATGCATAAGATCTGGGCAATGGAGAATCTAAACAATAACTAATAACATATCCTCTGGGTAATAACAGTGTCTATGAAAGCCAAACAGAAATTCACTGGAAGCTCCAGTGCATCTTTGAGAGTCACAGGCCTTCTCTTGTTACTGTTTCCCCTAGCATGGGGCAATGAACACACTGTGGTGAAATATTTAGTGTATAAAATGAATTGTTTCAGGTTGAGAGTCAAAGCCCTTTGTCCAATTTGAATGAAACCATTTCATGCAACAAGGCTACAGTTTGTCCAACCATTTTCAGAAACACATTTGAATGTTCTAATGTCCCTCTGGACTTTTTCCCCCTTCGGTGAATTAGAGCCAAGTTAATGGGAACCCATTGACTCGACTTTAGCTGAGTCTCTTAACTGGGTTTCTCTGAGTTGTTTCTTCCTCAAATGCCTTTCAAGATTTTTTATTTGTTCTATCAGAGTCACTTTGAATTAAACCTCTTGTTCCTCTGTGAAATGCACACATGACAAAAACCAAAATACCTGACAATATTTAGAGGTTAAGTAGATATGATCTGCTGCTTGCCGTGTACAGCACTGGATGAAAAAAAAATCTGTCAGATGTAGTATCTAATCTGCTGTGACATTCAAGTTTTTAAGTGATGCTCAAGGAGACGGAAGGCTTAACTCTACACGTATCCCAGTGTGCACTGGTCCTCTGTCTGTTAACTTGCTAATGAACCATGATTGAGTAAAGTAATGAAGAGTTTACAGAGAGCCCCAGGAAACCAATTTCCAATTTTGCAACCAGCAGGCTTTAACTTCACTGCAGCCTTTGCTAATTTTGTCTGAGAGCAGACTTGGATACCAAATGCCATCCATGCTTTGTGCTCAGACAGATTTTTCTGATCCCCATAACTTGTCTATTTATGAATGTCTCTCTGTCAGATCCATTGTACTTCTCCTAGTTGTTATAAATAGACAGTGTAGGCAAAAATTGCTAAGAGAAAATTTAACCATTTTGAAGATTAGAAACATTGCAAAGAATGATTGCGTGCCTGACCTAAAAAAAGTAAAATAAAATTAATGCAAGAAAATTATTTATGACTTCAGCAAAATTGCATAAAACAGTTACAAATATATATCCACACATATGCATATATCATATGTGTGTATACATATGCATGATTCCCTGGTTAAAAGATGATATTTTAACCATCCAGAGAGCAAAAATTCATTCATCATATTTTTACATAATAAACCATAATCTAATATTTTAAAATAAACTGTACATTTTCAACATAACATATAAACATCTAAATGTGCAAATTGGAGTTAGTAATGATCAAAAATCTAATGATGACACCACACATCTGCCCAATGCCATAAGTTCAGACACACTAGTGCATTCCTTTGTCACCTACTAGTTAATACTCCCAATAAAGCTCTGGTTTCTTATGAATGTTAATTGATGTGGAATTTCTCTCTCTTGCTGCAATTGTTTCCTCTCTTCTGGTTATTACATAAAAGACAAAAGTATAATTTATTTGTATGAAGACTCTTTAAAATTGACTGCACTCTGGTTGTGTTCATGAAAATTTGAAACAGGGTAGCTTAATGCCAGCAGGGTGACTATAGTTTATATCCACCAGCTGCATGAACAAGCCAGGTTTCTTCCAGGCAAGGCTGAAATCTTGTAACTGAGAGTCAAAGCAAAGAGTGGGAACACCCTCTCTTCTTAGTCTTTAACTTTTACCTTTGAAAGTGCATGAAAATGACCTCTCCTTGTCAAGAGATCCTGCTGGTTAAACAGATCAAAGAAATGGGAAGCTGTCCATAGCTTTCCAAGATGGGGGGGGGGTTGTGAGAAGCTGGGGGAGGAGCAGTCAAGACTGACTCTAGCATTCTGACTATAGGATCCCTTCCCACTCAATTGTTCCAGCTCAGGGAAGATTGCCAGCCTCATAGGGATAAAAATCTAAGTGCGTCCATCTGAAAGGCCCGCATGCTCATCATCAATAGCAAGGCTGGACATTTCTTTTGGCTTTCTCCTCTTTGGGAAAGATGCCTATTTTACATTGAATTCCACGGCAAGGAAAAGCATGCAAGCCTCCCAGCCTATGTGCTTTAAATCACCTTTCACAAATTTTAAATCCTTCTTGGATTTCACAGTTCCAGGCTTGTCCAGGGTCCAGCCTAATAAGTGCTGACACTCCACTTGGTTTAATTAACAATGAGCAGGCAGTGTAAAAACACAGTGGGAGCACTGAAGCGGGTCTGTGTAGTGCTCCAAGCATGGTACTGTCAATCATGGATCAGAGTCCAGCTGGAATTCAGTTTTCAAAGGAGTCCTGGGTAAGATATTCTGGCAAAGTCTCTGCTGGCATGACATTTTCGTTGCATGTGCTTTCATTTACTCCTTCCCAATCACAGCCTGAACATTTTATACTAATCTTAGTACCTTAAATCTGGGAGCCTCCCTAGCATTTACAAATGCTTTTCATGCATTATCCGAACACAAACCCAAGCAAATATATTTGTATTCTTTGATATAAGAGAACACTGAGGCTCAAGAAAGGAAAGTGATTTAACCAAAACCATTAAACCATGAGTAGTCAGAGCCTAGATTTCAGACCCAGCTTGCCATTCTTTGTCTTTTATTCAGAAAACCACATCCTGGTGGATGCACCTTGGTTAGCAAGAACAGTTATCCAGAAGTTAAATTACAGAAGCCAAAAAACAAGGTTAGTGCATTCAGGAACTTTCCTGGGTCCTGGAAGAATGGAGTAGGTCTTTGATGGATTAGGTCTTTGCTGCCATTTTAGCAGATGTCAGGGCCTGTGTACTTGGTTCTAAGGTCATAATGGTGCCTCTAACATCCATCATTTGTGCTAAGCTCTCAGGGCTTGTTACATTCCCCACTGGTCTAGGGGCATGAGTCAAATTGTGCATTCATCTTGGATCGGGTGGGGGGGAGGGTAGGGGCTATATCATCCCACCAGAACTAACAATTTAACAGAATTTACTCTCTGTTTTATGCAGTTAAGTAGGTAGTTGAGCAAGCAGTGTATTATTGTAAGGACTAAGATTAATGACCCAATCATGGCCACAAGTAGAGTAATTGTGTTTTCAGGGACCCTTCGGACTAGGAAAAGAAAGATTGGTACTAGTTGTTAGATTCTTGATGTTGCCTTACTCCCTCCAGAAGTTATTTCTGACCATGGTTAAATTTTCTCTAATTATTCCTGACTGCTTGGCATAGAAGGAACAAGTTTCTCCCAGTACCATACAAGCATCTCTTTGTTTCATGAAGAGGGGGCCAAATCCTCTTCAGTTCTGAAGAATAGCCTTAGCTAAGGAGTCTAACTAGGCTTCCAGACAGGAAACACAACTTTCCAGATGGCTCAGGTCTATGTCTACTTGAGCACTGAGCTCCTTAAAGATTTTATCAAACACAATCAGGGCCAAAGTTCTAACTGAAGTGGATCCTAAATACCTGTCCCCACCAACAGAGGGATGAGAATGGGCATCACATGAACAAAGAAGCCCAGAATCTAGGTTTAGGTGAACCCTACCCTGTTTTCCATTATAGATGAACACTGTACATTATAGATGAACACCATACATTAGGGTGCAAATGAGTGAGGTCTCCTCCAGTGTAAACAATTTAGAAGACACACACTTGTTTAAGCTGTTAATGCAAGCAAGCAAGGTAGCTTCTGGGGTCTGGAAATACATTCAATCACCATTTCTAGAGTTAACCTGAATATATTGGTACAGGAATCTGCACAGAGTGAACTATAAGAGATATCTTGGTGACATTAATCAGGTGCCATTTCCTTAGAGATTCCCCCAGGATGAGTTTAGATTAGTCCATTTATAATTCTCAGGATTGGAGGTACATCTTGCTATTTGATTAGTTCCAATACCAACATTATATAGGGATTTGGGATCCAGTCATAACTAGAAGTCTTTAACTGATTGAGATATGTGTGATTGAGAACTGATACGCTTCTTCTAGCTTCCCAAACACCAAAGAGTTGGCTTCTGCTATCTCCTTGACTTTATCCTTGAGGATACTGAGTGAGCTCCTAGAAAATTGGAGGTTTATGGCTTATGCTTACCATCTTAAGGGGTTCATAGCTTGGAGGTGTCAAGTTGGGCTGGTAAAAGCCTATGGGCAAGATTACCTACACAGAGGGTGTTCCATTTGGTTTCTTTTGTTTAGAAAATAAATTTCCTGCCTGTATCTGGACCATTTAGGTATAACCGGACTACTCAGGTTCTATCAGTTTTCCAGGAATGACCTTTGGCTTCTTGCCAGGCCCTAACCTTTATGGATCAGGTGGAGTCTATCAGCCTGGATAGATTGGAAACCCTCCTCTCAATTGTGGTCCCATAGCCCCAGTTTTGTGTTCCTCCCTCCCCAGGAGCAAGGGAACTATCCCAGTAACCTCTGGATGCAATATTTTACAGAACCGACGTGGAAGGTGGGTTGGGCCTCTCTCTGCATCCACAGGGACCCTATTGCCGTCTATCTTCTTGCCATAGTTATACCAATGCAAGTGACGGAAATCGTTCCAGTAAGTGTTTTCAAATAATCAGACATGAAATATATTTAACCCATTACCAGAATTACCCAACATACAATGAAAATGTACCCCATGGCAAGAGAAAGTTCAAGGAGCTGAGACAGGTGCATTCCTAAATTCCAAATTTCACTAAACAAACAAACAAAAAAAAATGCAGTCGGTAAAGCTAAGTGATGCAACCATTTGACCCAATGAAATTGACTAAAAGGCCAAAGATTCGTGAGTTTGTGTCTTTGTGTTTTTATATCCCAGTCACTTTTTATGTAACTTTATATAAAAAGTGTGTTGTGTACACAATATTTTCCTGCTAATTGAGAATGTGTTCTGGAGGAGACGCATCACCGACACACTCGATGCATCTATAGTAACAAAGTCGATGACATTTGCAGAAATAGCTCTCCATTATCTACATTGTATTACTTGGTAAATTTAGCAGAAAGAAGGGGATGGGAAAATATGAAAACAGAAAATGTGAAAATAATGAAACTTTAATGTAGCACAGAAACCATGACAGATATAAAGCCACAGAGTGATTAAATTCTTCCCAGTCCATCTCGTTTTATCCCTCTCATCCCTTATCCATCAATTATCCCTAATGCTGTTCCTTTTCCCCCTCTAAATTGGTGGAAGCAGTAGCTTCTGCAACTTGATTGCAATCTCTCTATCTAAACAAAGCTTTGGAGCCACAAGAATTACTCCAGGTGGTATAGTACTGGCTTTCTCTAACTGAAAATAAAACAGTAATTCTATTGTATATGTTTTTAGTAATTATAGTAGCTATGGTGTTTATTCTTACATTAAAAAAAACTCTAATATATTTTGCTGTAGTTCAGGAAACTGACTCATCATAAATTTCCCCATTGTTTTTTAGACTCATAACATATTGCAATAAGAACTATATCGGTCTTTTTAGCATGGATCAATAAATATGAAAATAACCCTAAGCTATGCTCATTTGTCACTGTCAACGACAGAGAGGTGCGTAAATATACTATAAAAAGCACAGTGGAATCTCCTGATACATCCAGCTTTATTTAAAGTAATAAAAAGTATTGGGTCTTTAGAGCCTAATTTTAAATAGTGATAGCTGACAGACGTATTCATTTACCCACTGTCTTACACTGTACATAAAGAGGCAAATGCCAGGGGCTGGAAAGCAGTTAAGAGTACATTCTAGCTGGGTGTTGGTAGCACACGCCTTTAAACCCAGCACTAGGGAGGCAGAGGCAAGGCAGGTGGATCTCTGTGAGTTCAAGGCCAGCCTAGTGTTCTACAAAAGCTAGTTCCAGGACAGACTCCCAAGCAATACAGAGAAACCCTGTCTCGAAAAATAAAAATAACATAAATAATATAAAAAAGTACATTCTGTGCTTGCAGAAGACCCAAGTTTGTCTCTCAGTACCCAAGTCCTGGGTGGTTGTTGTTTTGTTTTGAGCATGCAGTTGGTTGCGTGTACCCTGGATTGGGATAGTGTCCATTCTCTTGGACAATCAGCTTTTTTCGTATGTTAATGTGCATATCCCTCTGTCTAATTCTTACTCTAGTACCATAATTACCCCTTGAGTCCTAAGCAGTAATTTCCTGTAACTCTTATTCCAGGGGTTCTGACAATCTCTTCAAGCCTTGAGGTTTGCTCTCTCCACACCCAAGAAAAATAAAATAAATATTCAAAAGAGCACACTTTCTAACCAGAGAACCTGCTTTTACAAAATAATTCTCAGAAAATCCTACTTTCTGAGACATTCAAAGATGACTCCTACCCCCACTGAATTGCAAGAAAAGTAGAGGAAGAGAAGCGAAATAAATGGCTGGCAGCTGATATATACTACAACATGGTCACACCGAGTATTTTACTCCCTAGTGAGCTTGAGCCTGGGAGGGGCAGAGATGTATAAAGAATGAGTGCCTGAAAGAAGAAAAGAAATGAGATGCTTTCTTCACTCATATAAACTTGTGTCTAGGACACATGACCATTTAAAACTTAACTTCCTATGATGAAGAGATTCAACCCGCCTCCTTCTTAAAAAAAAAAAAATCAAAACTCTTTTCCTTTTCAATCAATTGATGAAGTAGGGAAAAGTCATGCAGTCCCTGGATAGCATGTCACCATCAGAATTGTTATAGAAAACTGACTTATCATCATCTTCCCTCACCCTCCCAAAATACACAGAACTCAAGGGATAATTATGGCACTAGAGTAAGAATTAGACAGAGGGACATGAAGATTAACATACAAAAAAAAAAGCTGATTGTCCATGAGAATGGACACTATCCCAATCCAGGGTACACGCAACAAACTGCATGCTCAAGAAAAACCCAGGATATACAAATATAGATGTAAATGGCCAATGAAGGGCCATAAGCCTCCAAGTCCTCCTCAGGGGCCTACTCACATCCTTAGGGAGGGACATTTTCCCTTTCTTAATAAACTGTCTTTTTAAATGTCCCAGTTCCAATTCTTTTCCCTGAAACAGATGGACTTGGAAATCCAAGTAGGTGCTCTGGGACTCGGATTCATACCTATAACATTAGAAAACTTACCAAACAGACTCTACACCTTCTTGAACTTGCCAGCCTCCAGAATTGTGAGAAATAACTCTCTGATGTTCGTAAGCCACCTACTTAAGATACCAGCGACAAAACTCTAGCATCATTATGAACCACCTCGGGACATCATGAACAAAAATAACTTTAAATTATCTAAGTGAGTTCTTGAGAACCTTCCTATGATCTACCTCTATTCAGATGTAGCCTGCTTCTGTTCATGTTCATATGCCATGGTATGCTTTTCTGCTAATGACAATACTGGTTGTAAATTCCAAAGCAGTCAATCAGAAATAATAGCTTGTTTTTGAAACAAAATATAAATCTTTAAGCATCCCAAATGTATAATAATAAGTTGTCTATCATGCCTGCAGAAAAAATATTTTATATTTTATAGCCACAAGAATGTAATATTGCATTTGTTTGGAATTATGACAACAGACTTTTACCATGTGAATGGGCTGCTGAATGTCTAGAAATTACATTTTCATATAAATTGCACTTTTCAAAAATCACTTGATTTATCCCATTTAAATAAATCAAGGAAACATTATGATGTTCAATGTATGCATTAGGTTTATTCCCTCCAGTTACTAAGTTTTCAGAATTTGCTGAAACAGTTAATATTTTCCCAAGGATAACTATGTCTGAATATGAGAAAAATGCCTGCAGTCTGCCATTAACACTTCTCTGTCCATGGCTGTGAGAAGTGGAAGAATGCTATAAATGTTTAACCAAATCACACAAATGTTTGAATTGCAGCTTATAATAATGCCCTAATAGTAAAATTTAAAATAGTGTTTTTCTCCTAAAATTGTGTAGCTATTTCTGAGAATTTAAGTTCATCTCATAGAGTAGTCATTTTGTTTATATATTTACCACAATCTATGGCAACTTTTCACTTTATTCTGTATGTACCTAAAAACTGAACCAAATTCTTAAAGGCCTCCTAATAGAAGATTCTGCAACTCTTTGGGCTTACCCTGTGTCTTAGGTTATGCTACTGTCTTTTTCTTCTTCTTCTTCTTCTTCTTCTTCTTCTTCTTCTTCTTCTTCTTCTTCTTCTTCTTCTTCTTCTTTCTTCTTCTTCTTCTTCTTCTTCTGAAATCATTCATTTCTCCCATGGACTATATAAAGTAAATCACATTATTATCCCATTTGAAAGTGAGAAGTATATAACAACTAAGATGCTGATCAAGACCTCGTGGTATACAACTGGTAGCAGTAAGATTTGCCTTAATAATGTAGGGCTAGAGGAGGCAGAGAGATTGCTCAGTGGGTGAGGGTATGTGCTGCCAAGCTTGGCCATTTCATTTAGATCCCTGGAACCCACATGGTATGAGAAGAGAAGAGCCAACCAACTCCTGCAATTTGTCCTCTAACCTTGACATGTGCGCACACACACACACACACACACACACACTCAATGAGTGTTCGAAAACAAAGAACATAGGACTGAGGATAGTATGTTTATTTTTGATACCACAATTTAAAAGACCCTGGAAGTAAATTTTATCTAGTAAGGTAACAGCTTACCTTTGGGTTTACTGGAGCCTAAAAATAAAACCCTCAGAAGTATTTTCCAGGTTGTTTTCTTTCTCAATAAAATTGGAATTTTGCTATGACACTTATCTATAACTATCATACGCATAGTCATGCTAGGTATCTTTCCGAGGTCAAACAGAGATATAATTTTAAAAGATAAATGATATTGAAACATTTCAAAGGCCTACAAAATATGACATTTAAAATGTTTTAATGACATAAGACCTTTCATGGCAGTGAGACATATCTACTCCTGGCAGCACCAAATTACTTTAAAAGAGAATTACGGACATCGGATAACCTCCATATGGAGTTGTTTTTTCTGTTCTTTGTTTTTGTTTTTTTTTTTCAATATGGTCAAGCTAGCCATTTGGGAAAAATTATGCACTTGCCCCAACTTCTCACAGTATGTTGTTCAAACTGGATAATCAGGGCACAAAAGAAAGTGACTGCTAAACTTTGTGATGACAAGGTAGGACAGATTTTCAACATTATTGTTTTACAGGAAAGTCTGTCATATATTCTAGGCCCGAAAGCCAAAGATGGATGATCAAATATTGTAGCGGAACTTTGGGGTGACTGTCCAGGCTCCAGCTCCTTCTGTCATTTCTAGGGTTTTGGAAGTTTACTCAGGTAATACTATATCCTTCTTGGGTCTCTGATGGGGATTGAAAATTAAGCAATATACAGTTTTTCTTACTACCAAGTTCAGAAGAGAAAATTTACATAAGAGATATGGGAACATAAAGGCTTAAGTCATTTATCTAAGAAAATGTTTTAAGGTCTAAAGAGATATTTTTAGGATGGTAATACAAGTTATGATAGAAAATGGTTTAGGTCTAAAACTCTGTACTCACTCAGATCAGATAGATAATATAGTACTTCCTCCAAATTTGCCAAATGCATATGGACTAAACATTGTGAAAGTAATTCTTACTTAATAATTGTTATTATTGCATATAATTTTGTACATAGTTTTATTGTATATGTTTGAGTTAAAATGTTTCCTTTTATTTAGACATAAAGGAAAAATGTTGTCAGATATTTGTACACTGTGTGAAGATGTATTTGCTGTGACTGATATAACAAAAAGCTAAAGAGCCAATAACTAGGCAGGAAATATAGGTAGAACTTCTAGGCAGAGAGAACTCTGTGGAGAAGGAGTCAGAGTTAACAGCCAGACACGGCGGAGCAGCATGAACAGTAAGAAGAGATGATGTAATAAGTCACATGTTATAACATGGTTTAAATTAACACAAATGGGTTAATTTAAATTAGAAGAGCTACGGCTGAGCTTTCATAATTAATAAAGTCTCCATGTTATTATTTGGGAGCTGGCTGGCAGGACAAAGAAAGACTTACTATAGAATGTTTTTATATATAAATAAGACTCTAAATGTCATCATATCTTCCTTTCCTTTCAAATTGTGGTTTCCACCTTTAATTCTAGAACCTTCAGTCCACTTTTCTAAGTAAATAAAGTCTTGAGACTCCAAATCTGATCTCTGGGTAACAATTCTTAGAGAAGCCAGAAATTACTCTGATGCCAGTTCACAAGGCCTTACAACCACAGCCGTATTATAAAGAATACTGTGTTCCCATTGGTGATAAATAATAAAAGAATGTCCAACAGAAACAGCCATTCTCTATTGTGTGGCTATGAAATGAATTCTTAGGAAGACCCCCAGGCATGTGCAATTCAAAATATCTTAGTACATTGGGGTTCCTTTCCTAACACCTGGTATACTTAAAATATTCTCATTGTACTAGCATGTTGGGAGTCTTGATGCAGCAGTTAATATAATCTGTTCTTAGACTCCGATAAAGTATTCAGACTGCACTGTCACTGACCTGGTTAGCATTTACTTATCCTTTAAAGACTAATTTCCTGCCAATTTGGATTAAATCACTATTGCATAATTACCAAGAACCCCAGGAATCTCTGTACTCTGCAGTCCTAATCAGGTCTTGAATTCTGTCTAATCATTTGATGGCTCACAAGGATTAAGATGTTGGGTGCCTGCCCTATAGCTATACAAGTTCTGTGTCTTCTTATATTTCAGCATTTCATTCTCTGTATTTTGATGATATGGCAGAACTTTTGAGTGTTTAAATGGGTCAGTGAGCCATCAGACACTGAAGACAAGAATAGCCTATCAGAGTTGCTTTATTGTACCAAGCCACAGTTGTATTTATCTACCCACAAATCGTTTTATTATTCCTTAACCATGCAATGTTAGGAAAGTTTGCTAAAGGTTATAGAAGAAAAGAATAAGTCAATTTTCACTTCCATTTTTACAACGGTCTCCAAGCTAGATTTTCTAGATGCACTATGCTTTCTTACACCTCCCTTTACCAACTAGTGCCCCTTTTAATAATATGACCACTCTTTCCCCCTCCCAAGTAAATGGAAAGTAGTATCACCAGGTAATCAACAGGTAAGTGGGAAGCATAGTCTCTCTATGTGTAGCAACACAGCTATGGTAGACAATAATGCATTACCTACTCCGAAAGGCTTGCACATCATATGTTAAGAGATCCACTGTAATAAAATAAAAAAGTAAAACAGTCAATTGATGAATTTGAGCTCTGTGAAACAATGGCAATGACAAGAATAGGTGGAGAGACATTCTGTATATCAAAAACAAGAGCCAAAGGTAACTGGAGCTACCCATCTACTAGCATCTTCCATTAAAACTGGAGTGTCCCTTAAGCAAAAATACTGATATGCAAATTAGGCAATTAAAATGGGGGGAGAAAGACAGAAGTCTGATCCCATTTTTTCAACGGTTCACTCTTGCCACTCCAGCTGGACCAAATCTTTAAAAGGCCTGTAGATTCTAGTGTCTCTGGTTTATATCAATTCCTTGTCTTTTTCTGTGCTACGTAGCACTTCTCCAGACTCATTTATGCCTACAATCCTTTCAGCATGCCACTCTCCATATTACTACAGTATGTTTCCTCGTGTGCTTTTTCTACCCAGTGCTCTCTCTTCTACCACGCTAATTCCCACTCATAACCTCAAATTCCCATACAAATGTTCCTTCTGCAGAGAAAGCTTGCAGCATAGTTCTCTCCAACTAGTTAGCCTAGGTTAGTAATTACATGTACCCTACATTCTTCTCAAATAAGTCTTCTAGTACTAATAATCATAATGTACAATGTGCATGATTATTTAACATGTAAGTCTTAATAGATGTAAGCTCTCAAGAGGCACAAAACAAGTTATTTTTTCATTTAAATTCTACCCCATAGTCAGCAGGTGGGTAGAATCATGAGGCACAGCTTCACTTGGTCACCCGCAGTAGTCTGAGGAGCTGCACAGATCCTTTAGGGACTGCAACTAAAGCCAAGCCTGAAGCAAAAGGGAATTCCAGAACTACACAGAGTCTGGGTAAACAGCGGTGCTTTCCCACAGATCTAAGCAACAGGATCAAAGCCTGAGAGAAACATAGAAGAAAGTGTGACACAATCAAAGGTACAGGCAGGGGCTTTGCCAAGACAGAATGGCAGCTGATGGTCTTCCTGGCAGGACTTTTACGGGGTTTGAAATAACTATCTTAAAAGGGTTGCTAGGGAGCTCCATGAGATCACAGGATGGTTCCTGGGGTGATGGACAGCATTACAAGTAATCAGGTAAGAATCTTGACCAGAGGACTCCAGGGAGCTGTGATAGATTTATTGTGAGCTTACCATAAAGAAAGCAAATAGGGTTTCTGTGTGTGTGTGTGTGTGTGTGTGTGTGTGTGTGTGTGTGTGTGTGTGATTTTTAGGAGACATCTAAGGAAAAGAATGAGGGCCCATTCAAACTCACATACATTTGGTTCTTAAGCCCAGCCCACTGCTACTTAAAAATAAAAATATACAGCTATGAAAGGAACAATATCTGTGTGCAGGGGTCTTCACATCAGTTGCTAATTATGCTGGAATTTTTGCTTCTTGGTTGGTGAGAGGCTTCAACCAGACTCCTAGACAGGGAGCTTTTTCTCCACATCCATAAATATTCCGGTCTCATCATCACCTAGGCAAAGTGATTATAGATAGAAATTCTCTTATTTGTTGAATGAATCAATGAATGTCTATAGGCCAGTTTTATCTAAAACAGGTTAATGAGATCATTGTCTCACATATTCTGCATTTAGCATTGCCAATTGTCTAGAAGTCTGAGCAATTTGTTTCACCTTTAGCCATGGAAAAATAAAACTTTTCAATCTATTATCCAGTGTATCATTGGGGTTTCTACATAGTCATTGTTAAAGCTGTATCTTAATTGGGATACAGAATGGAAAAGGAAGCATAATCTTATCTTAGGATACATGGGGCAGGCAGGGAGGCTGAAGGATCCAAGGAACCCACTCCCTAGAAACACCTGCATGGAGGCATCTTGAAGGACAAAGCCAGCCTCTGGCCTGGAGCACTCTACTACTGATATAAGCAACCAGGAACTACAAGACCAAATCACAACCCAGGACTCACAGTCAGAGACCACAATGGAGAAATGGTGTAATAAAGAATAGCTAGGACCAGGGAGGAAGCTGCGATTCAAACGGGGACCCAGGGATCACCACTGTGTATCAGATGTTAGTTTGAGTTACCTAATAAAAAGACACTGACCGGGGAAGAAAAGTAGTTACTTTTGTGTAGTGCTTTTCACACTTATGAAGCATCTAAGGATATATCTAATCATTGTTTTGGTGGGAAAGAAAGTAAGTCTTAAACCCAGTGTCCCAGCAATATCTTCAGGACAAAAATACTGTGGCCTCTCAGGCATATTCCCCTCCTTCTGTATGCATATACAGTGAGCATATTCCCCCTATGTGTATACCCCTCTCTTTCCCCTCCCCCTCCTATTATTCCTGTCTTAGTCATGGTTTCTATGCAGTGAAGAGACACCATGACCATGGCAACTCTTATAAAGGAAAACATTTAATTGGGGATGGCTTGCACTTTCAGAATTGAAGCCCATCATTGGCCTGGTAGGAAGCGTGGTGGTATGCAGGTAAACATGATGCTGGAGAAGGAGCTGAGAGCGTCACATCTAGATTGTCAGGAAGCAACAAGGAAGCTCAAGCCACTCCGGGCCTTTTCTTGAGCATCTGAAACCTCAAAACCCAATCCCAGTGACCAATTTCACCGATAAGGCCACACAAGCTCCAACAAAGCCATACTTCCTAATAGTGTCACTCTCTATGGACCTATGGGGGTCATTTTCATTCAAGCTACAACATTCCACTCCCTGGCTCCAATAGACTTGTAGCCATATCATAAGGCAGAAATGCATTCAGTCCAACTTTGAAAGTCCCCTTAGTCTATCACGGGATCAGCACTGCTCCAAAGTCAAAAGTTCAAAGTCTCCTCTGAGACTCATGCAATCTCCGAGCTGCAGTCCCCCTGTAAAATCAAAATCAAAAAGCAGACCACATGCTTTCAATATATAATGGCATTGGATATGCATTAGTATTCCAAAGGGAAGCATAGTGATGAGATGAAGGACAAAGCAAAACCAAAATCCAGCCAGGCAAACTCCAAATTCTGCATGTGCATATATGTCATGTCAAAATGTTCTTCAGAACTCCAACTTCTTTCAGCCTTGTTGACTGTAACACACTTTTCTTTCCATTCCTTGTTAGCAGCTTTCCTCAGCAGATATCCCACGACTCTGGGTGTCTCCAAGACAATCCAAGGCTTTACCTTCACAGCTTCATGCAATGGCCTCTCTAGGCCTCCAGTCAGGGACATCCCTGACATGTGCCTGGCCTCAGCAGCTTTTCTTAGCCACCGAGAGAGTTTCCATAACCCCTGTCTTCTGTCCTTGACTCTAAAAGCTAAAACCATGTGGCAGAAGCTGCCAAGTTCTATTGTTTGCTGGGACCAAATCACGGCCCCCTCTTTCAACTGCATCTTTATCAACTTTTTGTTTTCAATGGTTTCCTTCACTGCCTAAACTTGGCTTTTCTGAACCTCGATCTGTAGACCAGGCTAGCTTCATACTCAGAGATCTGCCTATCTCTGCATCCTTAGTGCTGGTATTAAAGGTGTGCACCGGTACAGCCAGCTCTAAATGTCATTCCTTTTCACAGTCTGAAAGTTTACCTGGGAGAGATCCTGCCCTGAGGTCAGTACTTCCTTTACTCCATCCCTTTAATCTGTCTATCTCTTTGAACACAGGACTTCTGTTCACATCCTTGCCAGCATTTGGTGTTTGTTCGCTTAAAGGTTATTGGTGTGACTGGGTTTAAGATAAATTCTCAGTGAATTTAGTCTGTTTTTGATAAAGCATTCAAAGATAAAGGCAGGCAATGCTGACAAACATGTAATCTCAACTTTACACACAATTTTAAATTCACAGTGTACAACTACACACGAACATAAAACTGTTTCCTCTTCAGTTGTGCTTTCTTTTGTGATGTTCCTCACAAAGTTGTGATGCTTGGATGCTCTATGATAATAAGGAAGGGGGTTGCTATTCCTTGTAAAGCATTGTTGCTAGTAAAGTATTAATTACCAATAATGTGTTAAATCCTGGTCATGCTTGTGTGTACGATTAATAATGGGTTCACAAAAGACAACAGATCACAAGTCCTAGAGCATGGACCATTGCCTTGTGTAGCAAAAAAACAAAATCCAGAAAACAAAAGGAAGCAACTTTAAAAAAACTGTGATTAGACAGGTGGTGGTGGTGTACGCCTTTGATTCCGGCATTCAGGAGGCAGAAACAAAACAGACAGATCCCTGTGAGTTTGAAGCCAGCCTGGTCTACAGAAGGAGTTCTAGGAGAGGCTCCAAAGCTCCACAGAGAAACCATGTCTAAAAAAATATGTGATTAACGTTACTGAGACAATTATCTAGATGAGCCCTAAACACAGTCACCTACGTTCTTATAATGTCAAGACCAGGATTTTACTACACAAAATAGAAAAGGGTAATTGACTTAGGGCAGAGATTAGTGATAAGACACGATAGCCAAAGAATGTTAGCAAAAGAAGAAATGTGGACGGGAAGCATACAGACTCTGCCTCTCAACCCCAGAGAACACAACCTGTAACTTTTCCCCTGTAGAACTGATTTCAGACTCCTGGCCTCTAGAGCTGTGAGCAGGAAAGCTACAACTTTATGGTAATTTATCATGGTTTGTGGTCATTTGTTATGGCAGCCCCAAAAACCCACTGTAACTTATTACATTGTATTACAATTTCCCAGGAGATAGAACACATCTCAGGTGCATTTTGGCCACAGTATTTTCAACAAAAAGGAAAGTATGTTTTCTTTCAGCCAATGAATTAGCTTCCTCAGAAACCTAAGTCAAGACAACAAGGAAATATCTTCAGATTGGTTTCCACTTTCTTACTAGGTGTGAATTATTGCATGAGTCAAACAGTAGGAATACCCCTTCATAAAAGAGTCTGTACCCTGTTATTTAAAAGCAAAGGAAACAATTCTGTATGCCCAACCCCTGATATAGCCAACACTCTCAGAAAACAATACAAATACCACACACTTATTTTATGTTTTTCTCAACTGTTTCATAAGCAGACATCAGGAGGAAGTAAACCAACTCACTCCAGTGTAACAGAACTGAGGGTGACAGAAAAGGCACTTACCCTCCTGTACTAAATGACATGAAAGACCTCAGTCCTGTGTTCACAGAACGATGGAGCTAGCACTACATTACATTAGTCATCTGATGCTGAGTAAGGTTTGACCTCATCCCTACTATCATGACAGAAGAAATCTTACAAAAGAAAAAAGTCTCAAGAACAACATTTCCCAGAAGCCAGACCTGTAAGAGGAATTAAAATCTGAAACATCTGAACCAAAAGGCATCTGTCTTTCTTGAGCTTAAGGTTACACAAGGCATAGGCAAGTGGGTGCAGCCTCTCTCATGATGATTTTATTTAAATTGCCTGACAAATCACAGTCAATTTGATGAAAATATAATGATGACGAAAGACTATGAACATTTGTTCCAAACACTAACATGTTGTGCCACCTGGTTGTCTGAATCTCTTCCTTTTTCTTGGTTTTGCTTTAATATGCTCAAAGCATGGTAAGCTCAAATGATGCTTACCATACATCAACTTTTCACACCACAGCCAGTACACACAGACAGGACCAAACACAATAAGACTTTAATTGGTAGGAGAGGTTGAAACTGTCCTTCAGAATATAAGACTGCAACATTCAACATGGTTCTTTCTAATACTTACTCATTTCAGAAAAACACAGTAGAGTTGACAGGAAAACCAATCCTAATGCTTCTTGGTCCCTTCCCCATCCTTTTAAACCCTTGCATCTAACTCTTCTGGTGGGTGACTCCTAGTGACAGTTTCATTTTTCTGTTCTTCATGCTTAAATGTTAGTGAGCTCACAGAAATGGTAGAGATCACTTGAAAGTTATCAACAAACAAGAACATTATTCAAAGCAACCAAAGCCTCTTCTTCAAAGCTGATAGTCATGGATATATCACTGCCTGTTCATCCAAATATTGCATTTGATTTCAAAGACAGTAAAAAGGATTCTAGAACTCAAGAATGATTTCCAATCAGGACTGTCAAAAATAACTACTATTTTTTTTTTGTCAAGTCATAAAACTCATGAGAATGCATTAACTGGCTTATTCCTAGCATGAATGTAAATAGTTTCTACATTCAGGCTGAACAGCCAAATAAATTATTTTAATTTTGATTACTATAGTCTCTATAAGTCTTAAAAATTGTTTGAAAATTCCAGCAGGAGAAAGTCCTTGTGCAAACAAGAATACTCTGCTTGCAAGATTCCTAATCCTTTTTGGTCAAGTGAATGCTTGCAGAGAAGACATATCTGGAATACAGAAAAATTTAACATCCACCCCCATCAATTACATTAGTTAAAAAAAAGTGACAGACTCTGGTGACCAGTGGCATGAGAGATATCAGTTCATTAGTGTCTTAGCATTTGCAATCATAGTGAGCATCATGATTGTAGTGGTCGTAACTATAGCTACCATTTACTCCAAGTATTTCAAACATGACAGGGCCTAGTGTGTACAGAGCTTGAAAGAGAAGTGCATACCTTGCGTAGAACCTGCTAATATTGTCAGTCTGTGGTAACTAGAGGCCAAAGAATAAGGAAAGTTGGAAGTTCTTATGGATCAGGGGATTCTAGAAATGAAGAATAGAAGGAAAACTGAACTCAATCCGTATTAGACAAGGTACTGAGAACAAATAATAACAAAACTAGAAAATGGGCAAGGGAGAGTGAGGAGTTAAAGTGCATGGAGGAGGTTCAGATGAGAGAAAACTTATTTTCTGTCAAAGATCACTAGCATAAACAGTAGCTGTAGGGTGCTATGGAGTATCAGGAGTGTTTTACAATAGAAGAATCAGACAACCATTTTAGCTGAGATGCTTAGGGTTTGAATAACAGTGAAAAGGTCTAAATAAACAGAAAAGATGGTTGAATAGATGCTCTTACAGTCTGCTGCTGAGATTAGCTTTGTCCCAGCCCCTGCCCACATGAAGATTTGCAGCAAAATAAAAGCTGAATCAGAGACTTGAATGCCACAAAAGGGCAGAAAGATGAAGATAACTTTATCCTTAGAGGGAAATGTCTGTTAAACTCTACTCAATATGTAATTTGCTCTAGGGCACATACCATGGCTAATTATAAGCCCTCATTTTATAAAAGGGAGAATGTAAAGACTATCACCAAGATTGCTTAGGTGGCAAATTGCCAACCAGGGTCTGAACCTTGGCATGACCTGGTTTGTTTTAATGTTCAAAAACAACACTCAGCATGCGATCTTACTCAGCTTCATACCACTGCTGTGTCCAGTTTATACAGGCAACAGTAAGGGGCATTCACCAAAACAAAAAAAAAAATATTGTAAATTCTCTACACAAGCTGGATTCTGACAGGGTCATCTATCTCAAACTGCCATATGAGGTTAAATTAAAATATTGAGACTTGGGGCTAGAAAGATGACTGAGTAGATAAGAGGACCCAAGTTCCACAACAGGCACCCATTTCAGGTAGCTCTCAATTGCCTGAAACTGGTACCAGAGGACCCTCCATGGGCACTAGTATTGATGTGTGTATACCCCAACCCACACACACATACATACACACACTCAGATGAAATAAATAAGTATCTTAAAATAAATAAATCTTTAACAATTAAAACACTCCCACTGACTCTGAAAGTGAAGGTTATTTTATTACTGAAATTCTTTTGCTCTTATTTTCAAATAATTTAACAACTCAGTCAAGCTAAGCCTACACAAAGATTGCCAGGGAGAAAGGGGGGGCTGGGTCTGGCTTTTATTAGTGGATCTGGGAACCCACTGTTTACCAAATGCTCTATTCTTTATAAATGTCTTCCCTGCTGTTCTCGGTCCAGGGCACACCGAGATTATTCCCTGCTCCTGACAACAGCAGAGATTAAACGATGTAAGTGCAACTCCCTCCTCAAGCGTCTAAAGTCCCCAGGCAACTGTGATCTGGTTTGGACATTTTTACTGCCTTTTGGATGTCACTACTACTTGTGGGTTGGGCCTACCAAATGTCAGATGGTTAAGGTCTCTTCCGCTGTACCTATATATTAACCACAGGTATGTGAGGTGCTACACACATACTGGCCTCTCCCAGAAGCCTTCATCTCCCACGGTGTTTGATGAGAGTAGAGACAGAAGGAAACTGTGATTTGATACAATGGGCTACCGCCTCAGGGATAGGATCCCCAGCCCTCTTCATGCTTCTCCTTCAGTGATCACTGACTCAAGGCACCTGAGGAACTGGTTGGGGCCTGAGGTACATGGACCTTTGTAGTCACCGAGGCACACACCTGTGCTCCCACCCAGACTGGGATCGCAGCCAGCAATCAACTGGTAAGCCACACCACCTGTACCGGATGGACTTAGGACCAGGGCCTCTTCAGGTGGCCCATTCTTCAGCAAGTAGTGGTGGTTTGCACCAGGAGCCAGGTGGCACCAAACACCTATGAGTCACAGGTAGTGCAGGAACCTGTGTGATCTTGATCTTCACCTAGCTGTCAAGCAGGCTAAGGCCCTATGTACCACCTCTGTGCAGGGTTGCATCAGGGACTAAGCCCCGCCCACAGGTCGTTTAGCCTACCCAATGCTGACATTCAGCTTTGTGGCAGTGCCTGCCTGCCTGCCGCTGTCCTTGGTGCTGCCGCTGTCCTTGGTGCTGCCGTTGTCCGTGGTGCTGCCGCTGTCCTTGGTGCTGTCACTAGCCTCTACTATCTCTTTCGTGGTGTTACTACCTCAGCCTGCAACACTGAAAAGTAGGCAAGGAAAGTCACTCAAGAGCAGTCTTTATTGAACCTTATATTTCAACACCAAGAGAGGCAATTCAAGAGCGTGTTTCCCAGGCAACTCAACGAGTGAGCCTGAACAGCTGCACACGTAGCCTCAAAAAGGATGCGTGTACAATCACAGCCATTTGTTCGGCCAATCACAAATATTCATTTGAAATAATTGCAGCTATTAGGGCTGATGTTTTGGTCCAATTTCAGCCTTTCCACCAATCATAGAAGCCCCTTTCCCCACACTCACCAGAGCAAGGCATCTGGTTAAGGTGCTTTTTCTGTGTATATGTACATGTATACTAACTTAGTGTCCATTTTAAAATACTAACTAGGACATTTTCCCTCAGTTAAATCTAAAGTCACTAACAAAATCAGTTCAAACAGTTGAATGGGGTTTTCCACTACTGAGTGTCGCCGTGCCTGCACAACTACCCATTGAAAAGCAACAAAGCCAACATCTTGCATCGCCTTCCTCCCCTCCATTCCCCAGTGCTATACGAGCTCACTTACAGAACCCCACAAGCAGTCTCAGAGTGCTAGAACCAGTTAGCCATTCCCAGTCTAAAAGCATGTTCTGAAATATTCTAAAATCTAGTATTCTTTCAGGACCAACTGATTTCACAAGTGGAAAATTTAACATCTGACATCACGTAATTGGTGAATCAAACACAATGTATTAAAGTGTGTAATTAAAAATAACTTTTGTTTGCATACACAATATATATGAAATGTTGAAATCCATATCCTAGCCTTAACAAACATTCCTATGTGTAATATCTGAAATTCAAAACGTCACAGATCAGAGCATTTCAGATAAGGGATGTCCACCACACACACTGAGCCTAGATATGGAAGATATACACAACTGACTTGTCTAGCATTAGGAGGTTTATGCTGTCAAATACTAGAGTAGGAGCTGAAGTGACACAGGCTACATGTCCAAGTTTCTGATACGAGAACCCAAATTCCAAGTGTTCTGCCAGAGGAGAAAGTATCTGGACTTGAAACATCTGAAATGCTCTTAGCTCAGGAAATCTGCTTTCTGATATGTTCAGAAGAGCAAGACCTGAAGGGATGGATGTCCACTCTGGCCAAAGTAGGATGTGTCATCCCCCTCAGAGAGAGTCCTGGGGCCATCAACCCCTGGGTTGCAGGGAAGCATGAACTACAAAAAGTTCCACAAAGTCCAAACTGCGTCCTTTGAGATGAAGGACCAGTGTTTGGACATCAGCCAACACTGTGCCCTCAATGCTTCTGAGGCTAGGGACAAACAACAGGAGCTTGCTCTTTTCTTCAAGTTCCTCCCCTTGCCTGATCCTAATGGAGCCAGAAGGACAAATCACAAGTTGAAGAAGCAATGGAGCAAAGATCAATGAAGAAATGAGTTGTGCAGTCCAATGCCCTCCTCTGCTACAGCCAGGACTCTGCCTGGGTGAACAGAAGGGAAGTTTGCAAGCTGTTTTGGTTTGCATTACACGGGCCTTCTTAATACCTAAAAATAAAAGTATTCTGCATTTTGTAGTGTCTAAAAAAGGAAGGAGCTTTGCCAGAGATCTCACTTATTGTCCCCAAAAGAGACATAACATCTAAAAATAGTATGTGAGGAGGACATCCCAAATGCTTGCCAGTGAGTGCTGCTCCTTTTATACCAGGTAGGGAACTTTCCAGACTATATTTAGAATCAGCAAATTTGATCTGAATCATCATTCCTCTTGATATTGAATATAATAGGTAGTGCTAATGAGTCTGGGAGTTGAAAGGGTCATGATTGTGTACTAATTTGAAAGATTACCAATACAGGATAAATGTAATGCTCTCAGAAGGGAAGATTAAGCAATTGGTTACATACTTATTATCTCACCTGCACACTGAAATATATACCCTATGCATGTGTGTTCAGAAAAGCAAATTGTAAAATTAGCATTAAAATTCTAAATAGAAATAAAACCATCTTTGTAATCCAAATCAAACAAAGAAGCAATTATGAGTTGAATATGGAAATTTTTCCTACCTCCGAAGGAACTGGAATTACTAAATGACAACCTTTTCATGATGAGACACAGCAGTTTCCTAAAGAATGTCACCAGAGACGTATGAAAACCAGATCTTGTTATAAAACAACCTTCAAAATGTCAACCTCACCACAAGCATGTTACAAAAATCCCCATTGTCTGCGATGGTTAGTTCATCATTAAAATGACAAAAATCTATATTCACTTGGGGAGGGAGACACAGTGAGGAATGTTCTAGAACAGATTGGCCAGTGGGTTCATTAGATAAGGAAACCCACCCACTGTGAGTGGAACCATGCCATAGGCAAAGGATCCTGACGTGTGCACAAACAGAGAGACTGAGCAAGTATGTATGCGTCCATTACTCTCAGCTCCTAACTACGGATGTGGTAGGAAACAGCTCCGTGGAGCTCCTGGTGGTTTGACTTCCTGCTGTAACCTTTAACGAGTTAAAACAAACCTCTTCTCCACCAAGGTGCATCTGTCAGAATGTCTTATCAAAGCATCAGAAAATAAGAACACTGGAGTTACTTTGCTGGTGTGTCAGTTAATAAAGCATATAAATTAAAACACCCAATGAAATACAAAGTGAACAACAACAACAACAACAAAAAGGAAACGTAACATTGATGCTGTCAACAGTTCCAGCACATGCCATTGTCATTTAATTAAATAATGAATCAAAGTAACATTCCCATCAGAATATTCTTTTGCAAAACAGAAAAGCATCATCAGGAATTTTCTTGCTGTTTTTCTCAATTAGGACTTTTATATTGCTGGGAAGAGACACCATGACCACAGCAAGTCTTATAAAGGAAAGCTTTAACCGGAGCTGGCTTACAGTTTCAGAGGTTTAGTCCATTGTGGTCATGGTGGGAAGCAAGGCAGCATGCAGGCAGACATGGTGTTGAGAGCCAACAACTGGATTGGAGAGAAACACAGAGAGACAGACAGAAAGACACAGAGACAGAGAGACAGAGACTGGCCTGGCTTGAGCAACTGAAACTTCAAAGCCCACCCCCAGGAGCACACCTCCTCCAACAAGGTCATAGGTGTCAAGAGTGTCAATCCCTAGCAATCAAGCTTTCAAACATGAGTCCACAGGGACCATTCCTATTCAAGCCACCTCACCACCGCACGTGCTAACTCTCCGTGTTGGAGCACACCCTCTGTAGCATGAGGATATATATAATATCACTTGGACATGCAGACTCCATTAGAGAACCTCCCTAGTCCTGGGTGTCACAACAGAAAAGTGGGTGGAGCTCCACAAAGTAGGCACACTAGGAATTTTAAAAAGTAAAGATGCAAGAAAGGTAAAGACGCACTAACATTAAGAACCTTGCTTAATTTTTTTTTAAAGCAAATATGTAAGTTCCCTGCTTCTTACCAAATTGCAACCTTAAATTTTTACAAAATCTGTCAGGCCATGAGAACCTTGGTATAAGATTCTATTAGCCTTTCACCCACTGAAAACCCCATTATATTCCTCTATTTGAGAAAAGATTTTAATCAATTACTTTAAAAAATAATAATGGAATTTGTACTTAATATGCTAACACCAGCAGGGAGTTAAGAGTAATAGGACTGTGGAGTTGAAGGAATCAAAATAGTAATTACAGTAAAAGGCTCACAACATTAAAGGCACTGCTTTCCACATTTATTTAAAATATACATGTGATAACATGAAATGATTTAGAACCATAGTCTTTATAAGTCAGAAGGAAATGAAAATCAAGACTTCATAAATAAGAACTTTAAAGCTCACAGTGAGATTTTTCTGGTTTACGTAATTAATTGAAGACATTTGTTCACTAATTTAACTCACTTGGTGATCTCACATTTTAAGGAAGCTTCATAGATTGTGGAGAATCTCCAGATGATGAAGACACAGTTCAGCCTCTCATGAGCTTAGGTAAGAGGAGCAAAAATGTCTTCTAACACTGTAGCATCCACTGTTCTCATATATGATCATATATGTGTATGTGGTGTCTTAAAAAAGATTAGGACTATGGAAAGGCAAAGCCAGAGGGCACAATTAAGAGAAGGCCTGTTTGCAGCTGGGCAGCACCCATTGGAGAAGTTAGGAATGTGAGTAATGGGTAGAAAAAGAACTTAATTGGACTAGTTTGGTAGGAGTATCAAGTTCCATACTAAACTGTGAAGTTAGGCTGAGGTCATATTGTGACGTCTATAGTTCTTTGCAAAGAACAATTGAGAACCTCTAAGAATTTGCCAGACAGAAAAATTATAGTCACATGGAATGTTGCTTCAAAAATATTAATCTAACAACAAACCTTCAGACATCTGAACAGTCAGAATGTAGAATGGGAGTAACTGCAAAAGCTCCTTAAGAAATAGTACACAATGACAGTGGTGGCTTGCAGCATCTCCCATGGGCTTTTCTATCTACCCTATGGGGACTGAATTTGGAAAAAATGAGGGGAAGATCACAGCTGATCCAGAACCTTCATGTGATTGACTGAGGGGATTATGAGAAAACCTGGGGAGGAGGAGAGCGTCAATCTGGAATATGCTAAAAGTAGAGTCCATACCTCACCTTTCCGGAAAGCTGTCTAATCAACTACCTAAAAGTTAGCCCACAATTAATTTGTTAACAGTTAACAATTAGAAGAGTGAACTTGCATCGCCTTCAGATTTTAAAAGTGTTTTTATATTTTAATATTATTATGGGATTACATCTCCCCCTCCCTCTTTCTTCTCTCCGAGCCCTACCATGTAGCCCTGTCATCCTCTCTATTGGGATGGCCCCCACTTTACCCCACTGTATCCCCCCATGCTTCTACAGGAAGACAACAGAGGCTGCTTCAGCTATAACTTCAGCATTGATGTATACTTCTCTCTCTGGTTGACTATTACTACCTTCCAGAGGTGGAATAATGAAGGACTGGGGGGGGGGTATAAGTAATGACTGTTTTCAGAAATACTCTTCTCAGTGTGATTAATTGTTACTTTTAAAAAAGAATTGTCTGTAAACACCTTTGTTGTAGCATTATATTTTGTCTTTCTACCTCCAAATACATGTGTCAATAACAGCGTCCAAGTTTCCCATACTAAGCACTGTATTAATTACATTCACATCCTTTTCTTACCAACATTCCAAAATATCTTCCCTTAAAATTGTTCAGAGCATTTAGTTAATTCCATCCAATATTACACCAAGGGCTGTAAATTTGAACTATGATAGGTTTCCTCTTGACTGACAGAGGGAAGGTATGGCTTCTAAACACAGCAAATTCATTAATAAAGATACATTATTTAACACCTATTGTAAACACTACTGGCATGATGGACTACAGGTTATTCAGTTTTGCATATTGTTTATGTCAGATAGCTCCCTAAATCATCTCTGGAGCTGACTGTAATTCCTTTAATGGGCAAGAGCCTTGTCTTCCAGGGACGGGAGTAATTACTTTTATATCTCTCAAATCTTCATGCTATCACGGGAGATTAAATTGCACATTTGGAACAAGCACTGTGAAGCAGACCTAGCATCGGTAGCTATGCTTTGCTTCATGGTGGTGGTTGTTTCTCCAGTACAGTGTAAGATCCCAGTCCTTTGTTAGCTAGTGTGCATGATTAATGGTGTGCAGGCTTGCTAATCTCATGCTTCTAATCTTCCTGTTATCCTAAAAAAGATTTTCCCTGGCTATCTTGTTCTGTTTTTCTCCTGAGCCAGTTTGAGAAATCACAATGGCAGATTCCATTTGTAAATGCTGTAAGATGCCATACGCCCCCTTTGACAGTGTGGGCACTCATATGGAGTAGAGATAAGTAGGATACAATATTGTTCTGCTCCCTATGTCTCATAGCAGGTTCACCAAGCATGGGTCACCTGCACAGCAGACCCACCAAGTGTCATAATCAGCACTCTAAAGCACTTTATATCCATCCACTCACCTAGCTATTCCATCCAACCACCTCCCTCTGCAAAATAGTTAACATCGGACGTGGCCTTAGGCAGGATGGTTCTGGCAAGCCCCACTCCTTTGTTCCAAGCAAGCCAGGAATTGTTTTTGCTAGAAGCAAGAAAGAAACTTATCCTCTCTAGCATCCAAGCCTCATGCCATCATTCAACATCTCGGTGCAGGAGAAGCAGGGACACAGATACTGGCTTTGGCTATAGATAAGGCTAGAAAACAGGCTGCCCGAGGAACAGCGACAATGTTTTCAGCTTCATTAGCTTCCAGAATTAGTCAGCTTAGGTCCTGCCACAGAAAGTGAGAATGGGTGCATCTCTGGATCATGGTATCATACTTTTTAAAATCTTATTGAGTCTTCTGCTTTCTATTCTTACCTTCTTAAACCTAGTGAGAAATTTTAACTGGCATCAATGAGCAGGAAAGAAACCGATCCCTTGGCAGCAGACTTTCATAAAGACTAACTAAGTAGGTAGGCATATTCAGGACAAGGGAGCAAAAGGAAATAAAAGGTCAACGCATGCAAAAGGATGCAGGGCAGAGGCAACAAACTCAAAATGAGAGATGGGGCAATGATTGGTTTTAGTTGCCAACGTGTACCTAGGTACTTAAGGCTACTCAGGATTAACGATTTCCTATTCCCCAGAAGCCTTCTCTTCTATCTTGTGTCCATTGTTCTGTGATAGACACTGAACCTCACGAACTTTACAATGAACCTGCAGTGGCCACACTGGGTAGGCAGGCGCTTTTCACTATCTTCCTGTCCCCCGCGGCGATGTCTTTAGACTCATTCTTAGTTCTGTAGCAGCCTGCTTGGCTTGCAGGAGCCCAGCCTCCCACCCCATCTCCACTTCCCAGACTCCGCTCTAGATGCAGAATCTAGGTTTAGCCTGGTTCCTTCATCCCTGTCTCTCCAGACTCGTCCTTTTGTCCTACTGTGCCCCATATACAGGGGTCCTCTCCTCACTTTTCCTTTCATTCACTGGGGACTCTGCTTCTCTGAGCAGACTGCAGGCCACCCAGATCTTCCCGGCAGCATACTCAGCCTTCCATCACAGCCCATTTACATCCCTTTTTATCACCCACCCACCTGCAGCAGCACTCTCTGGAGTGAGACATCCACCCCATATGCACCTGTTGCACTGACCAGGCACACTGGGGCGTGGGGACAGGTGCAGGCATGACCAAGGGGGAATAGTTCTGGGGTCCCAGACCCACCTCTCTCTCTTGCTTCCTGGTCAAAGACAGGGCACCCAGAGGCATCCTTGGCACAGGAACCTGTGGGCATTCATCTGTGTCTGGTGTAAGTGATTTCTCCCTGAATAAACATCCATCAGACTATCCTTTCCCAGATTCTTATTTATCCCCACGATAATTCTCTATAAATAACTCCACAGCCACCACACTCCCTGAGTCTAGAGAGAAACTAAAGAATGGAATACCTTCCCCACAAAGACAAAACCGGATATTGGCATGAAGAATCACCTTAGATATCATAATTCCAAATGACTAGACCCAAGTACAAGATCACAAATATAAGCAACTAAGACAACAGGCATCCTCTAAAAGTCTGCAACCCTATGTCAATAGGCCCTGAGAAGTAACCTATAGCAGAAGCATAAGAAAAGGCCTCCAAAGTATTTGACTTTAAAGAGGAGTCAAATAAGTTCCTTAATGAAGTCTATGAAAACACGAAGGAACTGGTGAATGAAGCAATGAGGCTTAGGAAGTCAAACAAGAACTCTGGAGGTAAACCTCACCAACAGAGTATATGACACGGAAGAGAGAATCTCAAGTGTTGTAAGCAAGATGGAAGAAATGGACAGCACAGTCAAATAGAACATTAAATCCAAAAATATGTAGGCACAGAGCACCCAGGAATCCAGGACACTATAAAAAGATCAAATCTACAAATAATACTGATAGAAGAAGGGAAACAAAGCCAGATCAAAGGCATAGAAAATATTGATGTCTGTCTATTTTCATTTTACATGGCTTTCAAAGATCAACGCAGGAGGACAGGCTTGTGCAGTGAGTGCCTTTAAATGCTGATTCATCACATCGGCCCTAATCTGACCTTTAGAAGAGAGAAGAGACACTATTAACAATTAGTCCCACAGCAGACATTTCTGAATCTAGTACTCTGGCCAATAAGTATGAATTTTCCTCTAATACATAGCCCTTCTGGAAGATGCTATGCATGCTACTAGAGAAGTCACCAGTGGTCTGGTCTGCCTGTGAACCCGTGCAAGCCTCAGGAATGACTGTTTTGGCAAGATATGTCCACTGCTGTAAGAGTAGAATGAATGTTATAGTAATATCCAACCATTTCAAGATTGTATTTAAATCTCACTTCATAAGGTGGAACTCAAGTCTAATATTAACTAGGCCAAAAATCTATGGCTTAAAGTCTCTCTACCTAGTGGAGAACTGTGTACTATTTTACTAAAATTAATAAAGTAAAATAAAAGTAATAAACAGTCACCTAAGTTCTTATCTTTATACCCATAAAGCGTATACATTTCAACCATCACCAGGAAAGCTGTTTTTACAGATCTATCTGAGTTCACCCTCTATCTGAGGTCCCATGGTCCATGTTAGGAGCTATTGGTAATTAATGGCTGCTGGGGAAGAGAGAATCAGTTTTCTTCAACAATACATTCCCTGAAAGGCTAATCATGATCCAATCCAACACTCATGCACATACAGGTAGAACTAAGTGAATTCTACCCATTTTTGACATGTCTGATATTATCATTGTTCAATTCATGTTTAAGCTGTCATGTTGGTGAGACTTTGTGGAAAATTACCAGGAGATGAGATATGGTTGTCCTCCTTGGTCCTCTGACTCCTACAATCTTTCTCTCCACCCCCAATGTTTATTGTGCCTTAGATACAGGAGTGTTTTATATATGAATCCACTGAGAATGGGCTCCATAACTGCATTTTGACAGGTTGTACTTTTCTGTAATAGTCTCCATTATTAAAAAATAAGTGTCCTTCATGAAGGGCAAGGGCTACATTTATCAATGGGTATAAGGTGAAATATTTAGAGTGTACTTAGAGAGTATTCTTGTTTGATAAAGTTGTAGTTTTCCTCCAAGACCCACAACCTCTCACTAGCAATGGGTAATTGGCTAGATTTCTAGCATCTCTTAATAAATTGGTCTTAAATCCAATTAGAAAGAGACGTTGGCTACCACCAAGGTATGTGTGCCACTACTGTACATTTAAAGTTATCATAACATGTTGGTCATCATTGTGGCTTACAGACATGATAGCAGTGTAGCTCCTTGGGAAGTTTATATGGTGTGTTCAGTGAAAGCTAGTCCTCAGAAAAGAGGCATTAAGATCTGTTCCAATTCATGGATCTCTGACCTGCGTGTTCAAAGTACATGGTGACTTACTTTTCCATCTCTGTGGGACAACCGAAAGCAATAGCAATAGTCTGTAATGTTTGGGGGTCACAACTCAAAAGAGGGCTTCTCATGCATAGTGTTAGAGTTTTGTTAGGTGGTCTTTGGTCAAGGTAGAACATTTTTGATGTACATCTGTATTCTGTTTTCAAGTATTTTGGCCAAGGTAGGTAATCTTTTGGACATATATCTGTATTCTGTTTTCAAATATTGTGTTCAGCATAATTGAGTCTGTTTTAATCAGGGACATTGGCTTGTAGCTTTCTTTTAGTTGTGTCTTTATCTGGTTTTGTAGAGTTTGGGAGTACTCCTTATGTTTCTTTCCTTTTTCTTCTTTTCTTTTTAAAAGGAATTTATAAAGGGCTGTCTGCAGATATTCTTTGAAAGTCTAATAGAATTCCACTATATCCATCTAGGCCTGAATATACATACATACATACATACATACATACATACATACATACATACATACATACATACGGCTTTTATTTCTGTTTCAATCTCTTCATTTGTTATATGTCTTTTTAGATTGCTGGCTTCTTGATTCAATTTTGGTAGTCTGACTGAATCTAGAATTCATTCATTTCTTTTAGGTTTTTCAGCTTAATGGATCAGATGTTTTTTAAAAAATCCCTTTTAATATTCTCATCTTTTCTTTTTTGGTGTTTGATATAATGTTTTCCTGTTCATTTCTGATTCTATTAATTTTGATCTTATCTTTCTTTTGGTTAGTTGGGCCAAGAGTCCTGTTTTTTTGTTTTGTTTTTTTTTTTTTTAATCTTCTCAATGAACGACCTCTTAGATTTACAGATTCTTTGCATTCTTTGTTTCCATTTTATTGATTTCTTCTTTGGTTTTTAATTGTTTCTTGCTGTTTACTGTGTATGGATGGGGTTTGTTTTTGTTCCAACTTTTTTAATTGTAGAGTTGTATCATTAAGCCATTTAATTGTGCTCTTTCTGATTTTTTAAATGCAGGTAGTTGGGGTTGAAAATTTCCTTCATAGGACTCCTTTCAATTCCATAAATATCTTTGATGAATGTTTTATGCTTACATTTAAACTTGAAATGAATGAACAGAATGAGACAATAAGTCACAATCAGAATTGAGGAATGTTACAACTGAATGCCCTTGCTGTGCTATAGCAATAAAATGACCAGTGCAGCTACTTTAATAAATCATCCTTCAAAAGTTGTTGCTTTGAATATTTTAGCTACAAAATGGTACCCTTTTTTAGCCTACTTTGCCTTCAATTAAAACTGTTCATTATTTAATGCCCTTGATATTTTGATAATCTTAACATTACAAAACACACACATGTATGAGGAACCTCAGAATAGCACATTCTTCATTTATTGGCTAGTTTTTTTTTTAAGAAAATGAAGGAAATCATGCTTTTCCCTCAAAACCAGGCAATAATACAATGTATTATATATCAAAAATATTAAAAAGGCATAAATAAAAGCTGTCATAAATAATTCTACCTTCAAATTTTTCTAACAGCTTTGATTAGAGCCGGCTCTCCTTATGAATGCATTCTGCATGCAATGTTGATGGGTATAGACTGTGATAAATCTCTTTGTTAACGAATTCTGGTGGACTACATGACAGTGTTTCTAAGAAGGGCAAAGATAGCTCTAATGGTAAACTTCCATGCCTTGTTCTTTGTATTCAGGCTTCATTTCCAGTTACCCACCAAGATAATCCATCTGTTTCATGCACTCAGCAATCCTATCAATGACATTGAACCATGCAAGACTGGAATTATGTATTGCTTCAGGATATCTTCCATCCTAGGGAACATTTTAATATTGATTATCATTATTGTATTTTATCATGTGCCAGCAAAGATGACAACCTTTAAAATCAATTTGTTCTCTGTAGATCTCAGTAATGATTTTTACTTACAGTAATAACCTTCAGATTTCTGGCATGCTCATCCCTTTATTGAGAGGCCAATCTACATCTATTATTTTATGACCATAAGTGGTTTCAGTTCCCTGAAGTAGAGTGCCACTTGCTTTAAGTGTAGAGCTGAACATGCAAGATACTTAGAAAATTTAATTTAAAAGCCTTAGGTAAATGGCCTCTAGAATGAGGTATTTGTATTCCAAGCTGTCATTAAAGACAACTTGTCTTAAATTCATCCAATATTTCATCTTATATCACAAATTCCATTAAATTTTCATAAGCAAATGGTAAGTACAGCTAATGTCATTTCCCTTTCAACAGTACACCATTCAGAACCCATGATATACTCTTGAGTATTCATAATCAAAAGTAGGTTTCTATTAGTCTCCATCATGGGAATGACACTATTTATGAACTGAAATGTAAAATCAACAGAAAAAATGATAATACATGGATACGATTAAATATTCCATTGTTGATAATAGTCAAATGGTTTGTAAATAGGAAGGCCTACTACTATAGCTGTCCAGGAATAAGGTTTACAATTATTAACTGCATAAACTTTCCCTGTTACCTCTCATATACTCTCCTTATCTGGTTATCAAGAACTCTATCTACTAATTTATAAAATGAACTAATAGTAACCCATTCAACTATTTTTTAAAGTGAGTTTATAAAAACCATCCTATTGGTAAAATTGAGTATAGGCTATAGCTCACAACACTAAATATTTTTAGAATATAAAAAATAACAAATTTGTGTTAGCTGCATCCTTATCCATCCTATACACAAACTACATTTAAAAAAAAATCTAAACCAAATATCCAGTACTCACTACAGGTGCACTCACTCATGAGAATGTTGGAAATTTCAAATCTGATCATCAAACTGGATCCAAAGAAGGCTACATGGAACTAAACAGAGAAGTAACCTCTCCTGTCATAGTTGGATCTCTCTCTCTCTCTCTCTCTCTCTCTCTCTCTCTCTCTCTCTCCCTCCCCTCTTTCTCATAATAGATTCTTCTCTCATACAATACAATTTCTCCTCCCTCCCCCAACCCCTGATCCC
This sequence comes from Phodopus roborovskii, assembly GCF_943737965.1. Lineage (NCBI taxonomy): Eukaryota > Metazoa > Chordata > Mammalia > Rodentia > Cricetidae > Phodopus > Phodopus roborovskii. The sequence continues at coordinate 17,136,531 of NW_026126588.1, forward strand.
CCCCCCCGTCACCCAGATCCATCCCCTCTGTTTCCTCTTTGACTCAAGAGTTTCCTTGTTCTTGAACAAAAGGAAAGCGCCTGCATTCTGCAAAAGCATGATTTCTGGCAACCTATGTCTGTAAGCAATCTACCTCCCTTCTCATTCTCAAAGGAAATTCCTTCAAGTGGGTTTACACCTCCTTATTCTTAAACCTACAATTCGTGGGATCTGGCCAATTCCTAAAATACCCTTGAAACAATTTTTATTATTATTATCCAGTACAAAATACCTGCCTACTTTTTTAATAGTACTGTTTTCTAAAGATATCCTGCCTTCCTAGAGCTAAGCTTTATGTGAACTTTCATTACTTAACTGCAAGTTTTTAAAATTTCTCTTTTGCGTTTTACTCCCAGTTCTCACTTTAAAATTTACTAAGACAAGCTAGTGATAATTGTGCAGTAGTCTCAATGCTGCACCTGCCTGGAGAGTTCCTTTCTCAGATCAAGTAGTCCATCACTTCTAAATGCAGCTTCGCTAAATGTTAGGGCACAGAAAGAATGCAGGCAACTTTTTTGCAACACGACTGGTCTCTGGTACAATTCCAAACAGATTTGTGTTTTCCTGCAAACCTCGAAACCTCGTGTCTTTATTGTCCGTGTTCCTATCAGCTTTCCAGTCTTCTAAGATTCTATCAGAACCATCCATGAAGCCTTATATATGGTAGTCTATCCAAGCTTTTCCAAATTCCTACCACAAACCAATTTATAGTGCTTCTAAATTACCAAGTCAGATAGTCACAGCAAGTCCATAATTCTTAGTACTGATTTTATGCATTAGTGGATTTTTTTCCTATAACAACAACAAAAAAAGCTTTAAAAACTAAAGGTATATTTCTTTTATCATGATTTGGAAAGTTTCTGACCATGCTGAGATTATTTCATTGTCATGGACCTGTGATAAAGCAGAAAGTCATGGCATCAAAAAAATATAATGCACCAAAGTTGTTCTTCCTGGGGTAGCCAGCTGTTCACCTTAGGATGTCCACTCTTTAAAGGAGATTGGTGTCTTAGTTCTCCTTAAAGACAATCAACATTTGTAGCAACTTGTAGATAGTAGACTATACAAAGAATCATTCACCTATATTCTTACTGGATCGCACTGAGAGTTTTAGCAACCTACCCTAGCAAAATTTATAGCTCTCCATTTAGCAGAAAAAAATGGATAATCAGGGTTAAGAATTGGCACTGAGCAATAGAAGCCTAATCTATTACAGATCTTATACTGTATTTCTCACCACTATGAAAGACAACAATGTGTATGGAATGCTGATGCTAATAAGATGGAATAGATTGAAGAAATCTATTGTGAATTTGGTAGTGTTTAGATTATACTTGATATGAAGTCAATGAGTTGGTATTGTTGTGAAACATTGAAAATATATGCAACAATTTACAATTTCTCTGCATGGAGACACAATTTATTGACTCTACTTTTGTGTCCTGAATCTGATAGTCTTGTCCTCCTTTGGTAAGAATCTTAACATATTAAAATAGAGAGGAAATAAAAAGAAACTAGTTGAAAATCCCCAATGGAATTGATGACTACCTTATATGCCATCCTAGAGTCTTTATCTGATAGCTGTTGGGAGCAGAAGCAGACACCCACAGCTAAACACTGAGATGAACTCCGGGAATCCAGTTGCAGAGAGGGAGGATTGATGAGCAAATGGGTCAAGACCATGCTGGAGAAACCCAAATTAACAGCTGACCTGAACAAGTGGGAACTCATGGACCCCAGACTGATAGCTGGGAAACCAGCATAGGACCAACTCAGACTCCTTGAATGTGCGTGTTAGGAGACCTGGGCAGTGTGTGGGCCTCTAACAATGGATCAGTATTTATCCCTAGTATATAAATGGACTTTGTGAGCCCATTCCACATAGAGGAGTACTCCATCAGCCTAGACACATGGGGAGAGCCTAGGCCTTGCTCCAAATGATGTGATAGACTTTGAAGACTCCCCATGGAAGTCTGATCCCTGGGGAGCAGAAATGGGGTGGGATGGGGGTTGGTGGGGGGAACAGGGGAGGATGGGAAGGTGAAGAAACTGGTATTGACATGTAAAATAAGCTTGTTTCAAGTTTAAATTTTAAAAAAAAATCACAAAAAAGATAATCACCAATGTTTTCATAGAAAGAAAAAGCAGAAATGCTAGCTTTGCATCAAAGAACAGCACCTAAGAAATGACTCTCTCTTTTCTCTCCTCTCTCTCTCTCCCTGTCTCTCCTCTCCTTCCCTGTTCTCTTGGTAAAAAGAAGGGGGTAGGGACTCATTAAAATTCTGTGCAGAATAGTATATTCCATATCACAGGAAACAAGTGAAGGTTGTTAATCCCAGTGAAGGCCTTTGGGAAGTCCTTTGGCCTTGTTTGTTATTCTTAAGCTGACTGCCCCTTTATTCTCTCCACCACAGTTTAATTTTTCAATTTGAGGCACCATTGCTATAAAGCATGCCTCATTACCTTGTGGGAGGTAGCTGGTATCCATTAATTCAGTTCTTACTTCATTTGCTTTGCACATAGTCATAATTAGCTTCCAAATAACATAGGTACCTTCAATAGATTTATGAGTACAATTTTACTCTACATTTTCTTTTTTATCCTCTTTTCCCTTTCCTGATATTCTATAGAAGTTAAAAATTAAAAGGGCATAGTTGCTTTGGGGAGCGATTTCATATTGAAATTTTCAGCACTCAGTCGTGGGATTTAGGCGTGGAGATTTTGGCATTACAATAATTCTCTTACCTTGAAAACTTTGTTTAAAAGGCAAAGTACTGAATTTTTAATCCTGATGAAAATATTTTAGAGTTTGCACCATAAACTCAAACAAAGAGGAGCTTCCAAGCCAACTCAAACAAAGAGGAGCTTCCAAGCCTCATAGCATGTCAGCATACTTATTGCTTCAATAACCATACAAGGTATAAACATCATACTTAAAATACTGTTTTCCTATGAGAGCTACACTGCATCTACAAACACCAGGACCATGAAAGAGCATGAAGATTGTGTTCAATTGTAAACAAAATAATTGACAACACTTTCATGGAGAAATAGAACCTGCATCTCTTTCCTTTGAGCTGGCCCTCAGCCATGAAATTTCTTGGGTATATTTCTTTAGTAAATATGACCTTGCCTATGCTTGTTACTTTTAAGACACTTACAGGAAGTGGGCTGTCTTGGCAGAGGACAAGATACATGATGCAGTTCTCATACTTTCTGGGGCCAACTTCTGTCCTTGTGAATAGAACCATCTGTTGGCAGTCAAATTCCAACCAACCTCCCAGCTGACTAGAGCAGAGTGAGCCAGGTGAGATCATCAGAATAGCCCAGCAGAGGTTAGCCTAAACCGTTGAACCACAGAAGCATACCAAAAGAGAAAGTGATCTTTGTTTTATAACACAGAAATCCCATTTTTAATAATGGCCATAATTTTACCATCAATGATAATAAGAACTGAAATAGCCATTGCTGGATCATAGACCTACCACTTTAAGACACTGGTCATCCTAAGATATCAAATAGGCAGTCTGGACCAATCAGGCCATGACCTCTACAATTTGTTCCTTGAGACAAAGGACTGACAGTACCTGCTCTTAACACACAATCTCTGAGCAACGGGGAGAATCAAGTCTGGCCCCCAACGATAAAGACCTTGACTTTGAGGTATCCTTCCTAATAAAACTAATTATGAATGGTAAATTGGTTTCAGTTTCCCTTCCTGAGCTTGCAGTTCTAATTGTGAAAGAGCTCTGAAAGAATATAAAAACTGTTCCACGCTACAGTTTGAAGAGATCCACAAAAGGCACTGAACCTATTAAATATCCACTAAATATTCAACATGTTGCACAGAGGGGAAGTGTGATACCTGACCAACCCTCTGGCTTGATGGGTTCTAGAAAAGCGCACCTCTGGGCAACGATGAAGACATTTCAGAGACTGTCAGATTGTGAGAGCTCAAATATAATCCATGGTTTAATCCAATGATGAATCAAAACTGTGGTTAGAATATTGGTAACAGTGAAACTTTCGAAGGTGGTGCCTACCTACGTGAAGAAGGTATGTTACCGGGGTGCTTTTGAATGGAGGATCTTTGCCCTGGCCCCTTCTTGATATACTCTTCTGCCTTCTAGCCACCATGAAGAAGCCTCTGGTTTATTCTCTCCCACCATGATATGCTCTGTCACTCTAAGACTTAGACTGAAGCCAAAATAAATCTTCCTTTTCTTTGGATTAGCACAGAGGCCCAAAGCTCAACTAACTCAGTGGGTAAATAACCGAATGTGGCTGTTCCCTTGAAAATCACACAACAAATCTCATTTCTTCTGACTTGGCTTTCTCAGTAAATGAATTAAGCAATCTTTTTTATATAAAAACTCCACACAGTGAAGCATTTATTCTTTATAATAGCTGAGCCCTGAGTCACTTAAATACTCATCAGAGTATTTAGATTAATTTTAGATATAATTCAAACAGACTAGGTGATCTAGAGTCCAAGGATGGACACACACACACACACACACGTTTCTATAAACAAAATAATTGATGAAAACCATACAAATAGCACAGACAACAGCTCAAAACACAAAGCATGTAAGACCTCAGAGGGAAGATTCACAGTACACCACAATTTACACACAGTATATGAGTCCTCCTTTTATTACTCATCTCTTTTGAACCAGTTATAGACACGCACACTACTTTAAAGTTCGAGGTCATTTAAAATAAACAAACACATTTTAAAAACATGATTGTTCATCTTGATTCTCAACTTGGCAAATACCTAGAATGACCTTGGAGATATCTGGGCATGTCTACAAATGATTTTATGCAATGTATATTTTACCTCATGAAAAATGTCAGAATTGATGAGTTGTCTGTGTATCTTTGGAAAAACTTCAATAGACAAGACTATTTTGTGAGTTTTCATATAACTTGGGTTGGAAACATCAAATTTACTGCATGAGATGAAAGACAAGCATACCAGGTGCGGGGAATAGTATACAGAGGCACAGAAGCCAGAGAAAAGAACCACAACAAAAAATAGGATATAAAGGGAGGAGGAAATGCATGAGAAAATAAAACGTGCTTCTTATAAATAACTATCAAAGCTCAGGAGGAAATGAGGACATGATACAAATCTATAGCTTCACCATCCAGAGGTGATCAAGAGAGAGATTATTTTTTTCAAGGAAATAATCCTAGCAATATGCAAATTGGAAAAAAAGAATAATCTGATCTGATGCCTGCTGGTTTCCTTCAGTGACCCTTGCCTGAAATGATAAAGACCTATATTGCAATTGTGCTATTAAGGAAAAAGAGATAGGGAGCACAAAGACACTCCACTGAAAATTATGGAGGCAGAAACTGATTGGAATTAGAAGTAAATGTATTCATCCTACACTGGCCATCTAAGTACAGAGTTAAGATATGACAGCAGTCTAATTATAAGCCTCAGATATTTGGTGGGAAAAGACCACACATTCAAGTCTGAATTGAAATCTTTGTTCCAGAGTGGCATTACAGAAGTAAGTGAGAGAGTGCTTGCCCCTGCCATGCTTGGGGAAACAAGTTGCAGTTCCTCATCAGCATCAGGGTTTCGGGTATCCCCACCTTAAAGATGACAAAGCTGAGTCGCAACTATGAAGAACGTAGGCGTCTGCTTCAGTCTATCTTATTAAGTGGGGGAACATACCGCTACTTCAGTAACAAAAGAACATATATGCATGAACACACCCCCACATGTTTTGTGCTGGAATGGAAATTTTTATCAACTTATCACAGCCCAAGTAACTGCAAAAGACCTAAAAATATGAATTCAAAACAAATCACATGCACAACGATGGCTCATAAATTTCCACAGACCCTCTCATAGAGGTCCTTCAACCTCAAACATTGAAGTTTTAAAGTAGAATAACAAAGCACAATCTATATTGAAAATGGATAACTGTTTAGCTGGCCTACTTCAGATTTCATGACAGCATTCTAAATAAAATGTTTCACTTAGTGTATGTTCTTGCACCAATCAATAAGAATGGAACTGCAATCCTTTAATATATAATAGGACTATGAAACTGAAAATATCTTCCTGGATAAATAGAGACATAATATAGATAGGCTATAAATGCTGACTAATGGCCTTTGAATTATATCGTCTCCCTTATTCTATAACTAAATTAATATGCACAAAGACATGTTGTGTAACAAGACAGACTATTTCTATTTCATTTGACCTATGTTTCAAGAAAGTAGATGGAATTATGAGATCTGTCAAATCCAAAATTCTAGAAGAAAAAGGCAGTAGAGCTGGTGCTACAGTCATATGAAATGTGACTAAAATAGTGAAGGATGGTGCCTTTGAGCCTGCAGACCTACAGTCCTGGCAGGAGGATCCCCAAGCGCTGGACTAGTCTGGGGTCTGGGCTTGACTATGTCACAAAAAGGTCCAGAGAGTCATAAAACAAAGCAACACATTATACTTAAGAACTAAAGACAACTGTGGCAGCTGTCTTAAGACACACACAAGGTCAAACCAATCAATACTCTAGCATGGTGTAGGAAGGGATTCCTGAACTCCCAGCCCTAACTGAGGGGCGGACAGTTGATGGTCTCTGGGCAGGGGGATAGTTGGTTTTCTGTGTGTGGTGTAGATGGATTTTCTCCAGGCTGCCAGCTCATAAAAATGACACGTGGAGATTTGTTTTATTAGTCATGAAAACTTGGCCTATAGCTTAGGCTTGTCCCACATGCTCTTATAACTTAAAGCAACCTATGTTTGCCTCATGCCCTTTTTTTACTCCTCTTACAGCACCTCCTGTTTCCTCCCCGTGTCTTCTGGCATCTCTCAATCCATCTCCTCTGCCTAGATTCATCTCATCTTCTCTCTCTGCCCAGAAGTCCTCTTCCTGCCTGGCTATTGGCCATTCATCTCTATATTAAAACAATCATAAGGCACCTTGGCAAAGACACATCTTCACAGTGTAAAAACATAAAAGATTATTCCACAACAATGTGGTCTCTGGTAGGTTAGCCATGCTGCAGTGGATGGCCCCACACCCAGAAAGAAGAACATAGTCAACACAAATTGGAGTCAACTGATTTTACAAAAAGAAATAGAACGCAAGTTATGGGGTAGGGAGGTGGGGTTGATCTGGGAGCACTCAGGAGAAGAGAAAGGGATGAATGTAATCACAGCACATATTCTCATGTATTTTTAAAAGACATGAATGTGGGAAAGGGATTTGTAGGGAGGAAGGTGCTTGATGGGTCAAGAAGTCAAAGTTACGGGAGATCATTTTGAGGTGAGAATAGTTTCTTTTGTTGACAATACGCAGAACAGAACCTTCTCAGTATGTGAAGTGCTCAGAACAATGCATCTGTCTCTCTCCCTTTTTTAAAGATGATCTTGCCATGTAGCTGAACTTGAACTCACAATCCTGCCTCTACTTCCTGGGTGCTGGGATGACCATTCCGACGCCTACACACAGTGCCTCCCCCTTTGCGTCCCCCGCTTCCATTCCCTTTTCAGCCCTTTAGAGTAGGTTCCCTGGATGGATTCAGCTTTGCGACATCTCAGCCATTGTACCCTATTACTGATTACATTAGCTCAACAGTCGTTAACTACAGTTTCCATGGTCGGTTATTAATGAATGTTCCATTCTGCCTGTCTTACTACTTTGCCAACAAAACTGCTGGGAAGTTAATTACCTGGCAGACACTTAGAGCGTAAGATTCAAAGAAAAGGCTTTCACTGTTAAGTTGTCAGGCAGACCTACTTTTGCCATTATAGGATAACAGCAGATGCCTTTGACAAAGAAGCCAAGCAGGTCACTTGGACCCCACTGTTGAAACGGTTGATAAAATATTCACAAAAACTAGAACCTGCTGAGGTCTGGAACCCACGGCTGTGCAGTTTGGACCTCATTCCTCATTTAATTATGTCCTTTGAAGACTGTTCATATTAGTTGAATCTAGCTTTTTAAAAACAGGGTCTTTTTTGTTTTGTTTTGTTTTTTGTTTTTTTGGGGGGGCGTTTTAATTTTTTTTTTTTCTTTTTTGGACTGGCTGAGTTTATAACATTTAAAGGAGAGTAAGTGGCTTCCACAAATCATGGCACCCAAAGCAGAATGGGTTTTCCTCTCAAACAAAGGCTTAAGAGAGAGATCTGACCTCTGGAACCATCACAAACTTGGATTGCTGGATCTCTCCAATGTAGTAAGCTCATTAGCCAGTCGGCTTGGACCAAATGGTCAGGATGGGTGTGAGACCCTTCTCTCTCAAAGCAGTAAGACAGAGAGGGGGCAAAAGATGAAGACACCTGATGGCCTAAACTTTTGCGCCCTTAGGTAAAACACTTCCGTATATTCAGAGACACCCACAGTGTGCACACAAATGCATTACACAAAGAAACGAGAGAAAATGAAAAAGGAAGAGAGAGAGAGTACTTGGTTTCAGCCTGGATCAACTGACACATAAGTATAGTATATGTCTTTGTGGTTCCATTATTTTAATTGTCCTTGATTCTGGGGCCTCATAAATAATGTCAACTTGGCCATGGTTAAGGAATGGTAACTATGCAGTGAAAACCCTGGTTGAAGTTAAAAATAATCCAATTATTTTGCTTTCATCATCTCATTCATTAATCAAAACATAATTTATTCATGAAGGAAGGTATCAGCTAATGCCCAATTCTGGAAATTTATATTTCTTGTTATGACTCATTGGTAAGATTTCTTTTAAGAACACAAATATGTGTACTATTTCACACTCTTATTTTCCTAAGAATTTTGAAATTCATTTCTAAACAAGTTTAGGTCCTATTATATACTTAGATGCTGAAGCAAATTGTTCCAGATCAAATGTTAGGCCTAAGTTTAAGATAAATTGTCTTAAATGGAAATATATTAGGGAAGAAAAATGTTCCATCTTTGAATTTAGCCTTAGTCACAAACCATTTGCCTTTCAAGAGCTCCCTACTCAGGGCTTAGACATCTTTATGTTGAGGCCTGGCTAAAAGCACTAAGGAATGAATTTCCCTCATCCTGCACTCAGAACACAGCTACGCACCCAGGAATGCAGAAAGCACCCTGTGGAAACCAGCTTTCTTTTACAATTTTCAGTTTACCAAACACACACACAAACATGTATATGAGCACAGACCCATGTGACACAGATCCTGTTTTTACTGGCTCCAACTACACTTGCCCATCTCTTAAACTATGAGTTTATATTAGAATGGAGAGTCTTCAGCTTCTATAATCAAGTGTCTTAACTTCAGTTAACTGTGACCCCTCACTCAAAGCCAGAGTTTTTCTGAGCCTGGATGGCCTTACCATTCACTGTCAGCATAGATCTACTCCAAGAGGGCTCCCCAATAAGTTAGTTTTTAGCTAGATATTTACATTTGGATTGGAATATTCTGAGATGATTAAGATTAGGTCTCTGGGATAATCTCATCATTGCGACACCTAAGAACTCACTTCAGTTTAGAAGTCATTCTCAAGAAGAATGTTTTATTTCTGAATACTTCTTTGCTTTAGGCCACTTAACTACTTTGTTTAATCAAGGCTATATAACTTCAGTATTTAACAAAAAAAATTGTTAGTTATCCTATTAAAAATAAACTTAACTCCAGTCAGTGATTTTCAGATAACAGGCAAATTATTCAAAGCATTTCCACTTAAGAAATGGATGACCCAGTTGTGAGTCTAAAATTCTGATTCAGTGGTAGACATTAGACCAAGCAGTCAGATCCGGACAGCATCCTCTCATCCCTTTTCAAGTGATTGCAACTGAGTTACAAGCTATCTACCAGCTTCTACAAGTCTGCCTTACTAAAGAGGATACATTTCCAGAATGTTTTCAGGGGATAAAAATCAAATGTCCTATTCTATCCGATGTGAAAAGGGAACTTGATAGTTAACAGGCCATGATCCCAAACTGGAATACATGTCCCCCCGGCATGGCATGATGTGAAGCAGCTACAAAGGATCTCCTAGCTAGAGTCTGTTTCATGACACAGAAATAGGGATGAATATCCACTGTTTTGAGGAAATAAAAACAGCTGGTGTTTGTGTCTGGGACAGAGTGAACAAATGAAGATTAAAAAATAAATAAATAAAGCCTCACTCCGGAGTCCCTGTCCTCATATCTCAGTTGTAAACCCATGTTTCCTCTATAAAGGTGAAACAAAACTAGGAACTTGGGTCTGATGAGCATATGAAGTATTTTAGGCAGTATTATACAGCTGGCGCTCACATGTCCCTTGGGAGGGTGGTCCCTTGGGAGGGTGGTCCCTTGGGAGGGTGGTCCCTTGGGAGGGTGGTCCCTTGGGAGGGTGGTCCCTTGGGAGGGTGTTCCGGCGCCATGCTCTGCGATCATCTACTGTGTGCGTGATGGGAGAGGTTACTCAAAAGATGAACACCAATTGTAATTAAACACATATCAGAAAGTGGGAGGAAAGAGAGCGTATGAAGGGGGAGGCAGCCTGCATTAATGTACTATAAGTAAACATGGAACCTGATCTTCCAAACATGTGCACAGAAGTTTGTTTTTACACACAAGAACTAAAGCATGTTTCCAAAAAGAAAAAAAAAACCAAAAAACATTACATAGAAGGCCAAGTTTAGGAAGGATATAAAGCCTCACTCATCACACCTTGCATATAGGTTGGGGGTTACGGTCAGCTGGGATCAACATTCTAGCACAGGCTCTGGCTCCCTGTTCCTGATTTACAGCCACATCATAAAAATGGTTTTGGAGGGACTCTGACATTCAACCATAAAACAAACAGAGCAACAAAGCATACAAAATAAAGTGATATGTGTGTGTTTCTTTATTAGCTTTTATAAATCATTAGTATTCAGGCAACAGCAACATGATGGAAATACTAGGAACCTTCACTGCCACCACCCATCTCCAGCAAGGTCGACAGTGTCACTAGTTTGCCCTGTTGACCTTGACTTGACAGAACCTGCTCAAGTGCTCTGCCCACGAGGAGACGGGACAACTTGAATGGGTGTATCCAACATTTTTGTCATCGTTAAGAGGAAAAGACATTTCTTTTTTCCTTTGGTAACTTAAATCATAGTTTCTCACATGAAATCTGAGAAACTTGCATTTCCAGTCACAGACATGAATGTCCAATTCTATGATTATGCAAAACTTTAAACCAATGCCCCTCTCGCCTTCAAAGGCGATGTGGACACTCCCACCACACCTACTGCCCAACTTGAAAGCCCAGGAGACTGAGCAGATGTTCCACCTTCAAACAGAGTTGCCAGGAGAATAAAAGACTGTTGCACAGAAAAGAATAAGCAGTTTTAAGAAGATTGAAATTGAGCATGATGAAAAGATTTTATAAAAAGAGCCATGACTTTCAAATTTAAAATTGGCTCATTAAAGTGGGTTTCCCCCAATCTCTTGAGCCATTTAGATCTTATGAAAACTGATATTTTTTTTCAACTTTTGTTTATTTATTTTATATTTAGAGACAGAGTTTCACATGGCCCAGGCTAGCCTCTATAGAGGCTAGCCACTATAGAGCTGGGGATGATGTTGAAGTTCTGATCCTCAGGCGTCAGCCTAAATCCTGCGGTGCCACATCTAGTTTGGACAAATATTTTAAGGAAATAAGTAAGGGCAGATCTCAATGGGCACATGGCTTACTGCAGGCAGAATATAATGTCCTGATGATGCTGGTAGATAAATTTTCTCCAACTGAAGAAAAGCTTGAGTCACCTTATCAGAATGGCTCACTAAATCTGAGACTGTTTCATTCACTCACATGCATGTGCACATGCGCACACACACACAAACACACACACACACACACACACAGTAAACTTACTGAAGAAAAGGTACTTTCCACTTCCTTGGCAGACAGTGCTTCTACCCTTACAATATAAAGCAAACAATCCCCAAATGAGAGCAGATACACAATGATGTGGGAAAATGATACCTTGGTAATCATCACACACCAGTTCTTATAGTATAATAAGCAGAAAGATGAATCCAGAGTTGTCCATCACTTCCATAGGTAACTGGGTTCTAAGCCCTCACAGACACCAAAATCTGCAGATGCTCAAAAATACTATGGTACTGACATACAGCCTACATACATACTCCTCAATACTTTAAATCATGCCAAGATGACTTACAATGCCAAATACAATTCAGATGCTTGGGACTGATTATTGCATTGAATTGTTCAGGGGATTTGTCCACACTATTATTTTCTATCCATGACTGTTGGACTCCAAGAATATAAAGACTGTCGACATAGAGGACCAACTTTGGTAAGAAACCAGTAAATATGCTGAGAAATCTCATCAAAACTTACAAAATGGATTGTACATATGAAAGTATATGTCCTTATGGTTGCATGGCATGTTGTTGGATTTAGACCAGGCACAGTGGCTTACAGAAGCAGTGTTATTGTCTGCATCCCTCATGCAGTAGGGGGATATACATGTTCTGAACCAAAAGTCTTTGCACAACCTGGAAGTATTGATTCAATACCAGGATATACTAAGGTCACTGAAATACAGACGAATCCCAGATACTATATAATCTCTTAGGCTTAGTATATCTCTCAACTCATTATTGGCCAGACCTTAATGAATCAGTTGTGACTGTTTTGAGTACAAACAAAATCTATTTACCCCAGGTAGGGAATTGGCTACAGACTACACAAATGGTTCCACCCAAGTCTGTCTAGTAAATGTGGTGGTTTGAATAAGGACAGCCTCTATAGGCTCACATATATTTATTTGAATGCCTACTCACCAGGGAGTAGCACTATTTGAGAAGGATTAGGATATGTGGCTTCGTTGAGTAGGTGTGGCCTTGTTGTGTGTCACTCATGGTATTCTTTCAGGTTTTAAAAGCCCAAGCAAGACTCAAGTGTCTCTTTCTTCCTGCTGCCTACACATCTGGATGTTTGAACTCTAGGCTACTTCTCCAGCCTCTAAAACTGTAAGCAAGCCAATTAAATGTTTTCTTTTTTAAGAGTTTGCATGGTCATGGTGCCTCTTCACTGTGATAGAACACTAAGATGGTGAACCAGTGAGGTTCCCGATTTGCTTACAGGAGCATAGATGAGAAATAGCTTACAGGACCATGGGCAACTCAATGGCATCTGCACCACTAGAAAGCACATCTCACCATGAGTGACAGCTCTTGAGAGTTGCATCCTTTGAACTCCCTACACAACCTGCAGGAACTCAGCAGATTTAAGCGTCTCCTCTCCTTTGCAACTGTTGCTATGGATATAACCTTGAGGAGGGACCTTGTGAATCTTCTAAATTTTAAGAGCTTCCTGAGCCTTATCAGTTTTATTTACCTCTCAAGTGTCACAAGTCTCCCTCAAGCAGGGAAAGTTTTGTTTCAGAAGAAATTGCTACACAACGCATTGTTGTGTATATTTTATCATTATTGATCATTTGGCACATATATTGACCTTAGGTGCCCATCTTCTTTGAAAGACAAGAAAGGGGAGCAAAGGAAATGATTTGCTAACTGGATGGAATGTTGTGCTACAGGAAATGTACCATGAATCTTCTTGTATGCCTCAATGAAAAAAATATGACTGCAAACATGAACGGATGAGAAAACACAGTTAGAGACAGTGAGCATTGGAAGAGGCAAAAATTTTAAGACACAAGCCCATATTTAATGAATTTAAACTGAATAACTGAAGACCTTAATGCATATGCTGTCACTCAACACTGCAGAATTCTAATTAGAAAAGCAATGCAGACAGAAAACTTGAATGATAAAAAGAAAATCATGTAAATTTTCATATATTTATCTCATATATATATATATTTCATAATATATATATATATATATATATATATATTCCCATGTGGGTAAGTGGAGCTATGGAAAAGCAGGGAGGAAAATAACCCAAAATGTCTTATAAAAGAAGTCTTTCCTAAAGTTGTATAGTTAATCTTAAATAAAGCAAAAAAGAAAGAAAAAAAAAGAGCATCTAAATATAGCTTGACAAATTTAAAAATTTTAAGAACAATCTCATATATGCACAGGAACACTGAGCCATTGCCATTATCAAGCAGTAAAACATAATTGGCCTAGCTGTACAGAATTCTGCGTGAGAAAGGTTGACCTCAAGAGTTCTGTGATAATCCTACCAGCACTCTTATGTGAAGTCAAAAAAAATGTACTCCTCAAATCTATCATGGACTCAGAAGTACTCACATGCATGAAAATAAATTCCTAATTTATTCAGAGTAGTAAAATGTACACTAATTTGTTGGCATAAAAAAGTTTCAGAGCAGCTCTTACTTCAAAGATGAAAAGAGATAGCTTAGTCTTGAGTCAAATACAATTGTCCAGGAGCACAGATATAGGCTATTGCACATTCCATGTTCTGATGTGACAACAATCCCATGAAGCTTTTATGGCAGAATAAAGAAAGCCACAAATCAAAGCACCTCTTAAACACATTGGTGGGAGTACTAGATAGGCAAAGTTACAGCAAAATGACAAAGGCCCTGTTATAACCTCAGATGCTGTCCAGTGCTACTTTTAGCTCTGGGATTGGAAAGAGTGGTCTGTGGAGTTAATACAATCCCAAAGTTTCACCTGCTGCAGGATATTAGGTCAGACACAGAGATGGGCAATGGATTGCTATTAAGAGAGCTAAAGACAGGCCAAGAAAAGTTGTAATTAGCTCTGACCCTCAACATTCCAACTCTGCAATTACTGAAATTCTAGTCAATCTGCCTCTTTGGAAAGCTCAATGTAAAACACAAAATCTTTACATAAAAATTTAGCTCACAAATGAAATACAATTAGTATAAAAATATCAATGATTTATTCTTATCTCAGAGTAAGAAAGACTCTTTAAACATAAACACAAAGTCAAATACATAAAAAAAAAGTGGCTGCTAGTGTGTAATTGCAAAAAGTTAGCTTGTATATTTAAAAATCAAAGCAATAAAAAGTGGAGGAAATAAGTTTGTGGATAATACAATGAAAGTTCACAGCTGAATAAAAGCATGACCAAGTTAACAAAAACTTGAAGATACATTAACCTTAAAAAAGATCAGTATTTTTTTATGTATGAAAATATCATAAAATGCCTATTAGCACACTTACTAAGAAATTAATTCGGAAATTAAGTGACTACAGTCACTTAAAACAATTTGTTATATCATAAAGGAAACAAGTCTAAGAGGTTGTTTTTTGTTTTTGTTTTTTGGGGGGGATGGCAATACGGTCATGTCTAGAAACATATCTATTTAAAATATGATGCATATACAGAATAATTATAGAGAATTACATAACTGTGTTACAGTGACAGTGTGACAGAAAAGCCAATGGTACGTTATTATTTGAACAAAGCATCATTCCAGGAGGAATTGCCTGAGTTGGGAAAAAAACAAAAACAAAAAACAAACAAACAAAAAAACAGAACACAGTATGCCTTGTTACTATTTTCATTTAAACTGTCATTATATGTATCGAACGTGTATAGGGAAACTGAATGACTTCTACCAAAATGTTTATAATGGTGATGATGTAATTTATGTTTAATCCAAAAGCTAGAAGATGATGGGAACCACTGGGGTAAGTCCAAGACTCCAAGGACCGGGGAACTAGGAACACTGATGCTCAGAGTTGGGAGAATACACTTGAACACCCTCTTCCTCTGGCTGGCTGTCTTCTTGGACCTCCATGCAGACATGGATGAATACATGGGTGAAGATGGCTGTTTTTCTTTTAACTCAGAGGACTGAATCAAATGTGGTATCTTCTGGAAACATCCTGCAGATGTACTAGGGCAGACTGTGTCACCAAATATCTGGTCATCTCTTCACCCAGTCACATTGAGGCACAGAAGTAAACACTGCACAGACAGAAGTTTGATTTCCTTACATGTATGAGTGTTTTGCATGTTTCTATGCTTGTGTACCGTGTGCATGTCTGGTACCCTCAAAGGGCAGAAGGTGGTATCAGATTACCCTGGACCAACATTTCCAGATGATTTTAAAATACCAGATGGGTGCTAGGACTCCAACCAATCCGCTGCAAGAGTAGCAAGTGCTCTTAACACTGAGCCATCTCGCTATTAAAACTCAAAGATTTTATGTAAATCACCTGACACGGAGTAAGAGATCAATAAACATGAAATATATATATATATATACATATATATACATACATATATATATATATAGTGATTGCTTCCTTCTTGAATGATTTTCCTGCCAAAAATCAATGTAATAAATATTAACTGACTCCCGTTTATTACATGAAGCCTTGTATGTTACGTTATAGCTTTTTGATCTTATACAAGACTGGTAGATTATTTACAAGTATTGTTAGTGCCTACTATTAGAAGCCACTGTTGTCAAGTTTCTTAAGAGTGTCAGTGCCAGCCTGAACACTGTCTACTTCCAGGCTGTAGCATACCACCTCTGGTTCATGACACCTGAGGACAACCTCTCACTGATAATTTAACAGGACCAGTCAGCCAAACGTAACAAACGAAAGTCAATCCTGGCATCACAGTCAATTTTTATATAAACCAAAGAGGTGAAGTTTTGTTGTAACAATTTTTAAAGATATTAAACAGGGACTAGGATAAAATGGGGGTGAGCAACTGGACACCTAAGAGCTCATGTTTCTGGGGGGCTGCCCCAGCAGATTTTCCAGCATAAACAAACTATTTTCTAAAGGTACAATGGCAATCTATTATTCATGTATGTCCTCTGGGTTGTAGTCCAACTTCCAAGGCAGAACTCATATAAAAATAAAGAATAAAAAATAAAAATAAAAATAAAGAAACCATCCTGATTGAGTTAACCCAGTCACAAGAAGACAAACATGGTATGTACTCACTCATATATGGATTTTAGATGCAGAGCAAAGGATCACCAGCCTACAATCCACAACACCAGAAAAGCTAGGAAACAAGGAGGACCCTAAGATTGACATACATAGTCCCCTGGAGAAGGGGAAAGGGACAAGATTACCTGAACAAATTGGGAGCATGGAGGGAAGGGAGAAGGAGTTAGGAGGAAGGTGAAGGGGAGAATAGGAGGGGAGAGGAGGACATGAAGGAGCAGGATGATTGAGTTAGGGGAAGAATAGAGGAGAGCAAGAAAAGAGATACCATAATAGAGGGAGCCATTATAGATTTAAGGAGAAATGTGACACTAGGGAAATGTCCAGAGATCTACAAGGATGACCCCAACTAATAATGTAAGCAATGGTGGAGAGGCTACCTATAATGCCCTTCCACGATAATGAGATTGATGACTACCCTAGATGTCACCCTAACGCCTTCATCTAGTAGCTGATGGAAGCAGAAGCAGAGACCCACAGTTAAGCACTGAGCTGAACTACCACAATCCAGTTACAGAGAGGGAGAAGTGATGAGCAAAGGGGTGAAGACCAGGCTGGAGAAACCCACAGAATCACCTGACCTGAACAAGGGGGGGGCTCATAAACCCCAGTCTGATAGCTGGAAAACCAGCATAGGACCGACCCAGATTCCCTGAATGTGGTGTTAGTTGAGAGAACTGAGCCTCTAATAATAGATCAGTATTTATCCCTAATATAAGAATGAATTTTTGGAGTCCACCCCAAATAGAGGGACACTCCCTCAGCCTAGACACATAGCGGAGGGGCTAGGCCCTGGTCCAAATGATATGACAGACTTTGAAGACTCCTCCATGGGGAGCAGACAGGTAATGGGCTAGGATTTGATGGTTGAGATAGGGGAGGATGGGAGGGTGAGGGGACTGGGATTGACATGTAAAACAACTTTGCTTCAAATTTAAATAAAAAAAAATAATCAATTCTACAGAGCAAGGAATATCTAGCATTAAAATTATAGGCAAGCAATAATAACAACCATAGTGGTGACATCAGCAAGCACAACACAAAAATCAGTCAGCTACAGGCTTATCTAAACTTCACAGGCAAGACAAATGAAAAGGGGAGAGGAAGGAAAACTGCAAAGGGAAACTGAACATAGATCAAAGAAAAGTCTGGAAATAGATGCATGTGGTTAAACAGATAATTGTTCTTCAGACCATAAACATCCTTATCTCCCCCTATTCCTGAACTCAAACCATTACATCAAAACCGATGGAATCTATGGCTTCCCGTGCAATGTCGAAAATGGTCCAGGCTTTACTGTCAGCCTGCAGACACTGAAGGGGCTGAGGGAATGGCAGGCAGGATGGATGAGCTGTCAGGAGAGGAAGAAAAACACCAGGTTCCCACCCTCTTCTCTCGTTTCTTCCTGTGTCTCTGTTTGTGACATCTTCATTCTACACCATGCCTCACCTTACAATGCTTAAACTGATGGATGATCCAGCCAGTGTGCAACCTCTGACCCCAGCTGCCCTGAGGACACACACACAGGTTTTGTAAATAGCAATCCAAATGGCAATTTGTCTGTGCCCATCATACCAAATGTGGAGAGCACTTATATTTATTTCATTAGCATGAATTATGAATTGTGTTTCTTTCGTGAAAATAATTAGGGAATACCAAATTTGTGAAAAGCATGTTCTGAGATGAATCTAAGAAATGAAACTACGTTGAAGCAGTTTCTCTTTACTTATGAATAATGTGACCTCACTAAGTAAAATTTAGGAGCTACTGTCCCTAGCCTCAGGTCACTTGATTGTTAAGATGAAAATTCAATACACAATTTAAATTGGAGTTATCCTTTTTATTCTACTGTAAATGGACTACAGCTTTGTGGGGGGGGGTGGGAGAATCTTTGTATTTGGAAGATATTTTGTGACTACAGTCTTAAGATAATTGAGATTTCATCAATGTAGCATTTGAAAGAAAATGCATGCACATTCAATTAAAAATGGAACAGATGTACCCCCACAAACTCTATGGTTATTAATGGTGGGATGTAGGTTTTTTTTTCTCACTTTTTAAAATGCAATTTGCTGTCATCATACTATCGTGTTAATAGGAACAGCAATAAAGACAATTCAGCTGGCCCTTGGATAATGTAGGAATTAGGGATCCCAAATGCCCTACACAATTAAAAAATCCCTCCTTTTTAAAATGACTTCTTTCATTTTTTGAGACTGTAATATAGTTGCCTCATTTTCTCCTTCTGTTTCCTTCCATGTACACCTCCTTGCTCTCTTTCAATTCTATGGCCTCTATTTGCATTGATTATTATTGCATGCATATGTACATACATATAAATTCCCAAATACAACCTTCTTAGTCTGTGCAATGTTACTTGTATTTATATGCTTTCAGAGCTCACCAATTTGTGTTGGACAGTTAATTGGTGTGTTCTTCCTTGGAAAAATCTCTCTCTCTCCCTCTCTCTCTCTCTCTCTCTCTCTCTCTCTCCCTCGCTTGCTCACTCTCCCTCCCTCTAAATTCTTTAGTTAGTTGCCTGTCATTCCTTGAGTAGGGTTGAGGTCTCATGCTCTCTCACCAGCCCATGTTAGTGTGTCTATTGTTGTCCTTGATCAGCCCATATTTACCCCATTAATTTTTACTTCTACAAAAATAGCAACCTAAGTTGGGTGTTGGTGGCGCATGCCTTTAATCCCAGCACTCGGGAGGCAGAGGTGGGAGGATCTCTATGAGTTTGAGGCCAGCCTGGTCTACAGAGCTAGGTCCAGGACAGCTCCAAAGCAATACAGACAAACCCTGTCTTAAAAAAAAAAAAACTAACAGCCTAATCTTAATCTGCAGGTTACAGCAGGTTATCAATTTAACTATATCAACATCAACAGTCAATACTTTTCGGTGACATGTTATTTATTTAAAATACATGGGAATTATGAGTTTTAACTGTTTAAAACAATTCACTAAAGAGATGGATGGTTCTTACAGAGATGGTTAGCATCACAAGACTTTTGTAGCTGCTGTGAAATTATTAGAGTAGTACAAACCCCAGGGATTTGCCTGCTCCTGCTTCCTTAGCCCTAAGTTTGCAAGTGAACTCCACCTTACCTAGATTTTCACAGCAAGCAATTTGTCAAATGACCTGTCTCTATGCCCCCCATTTAAAATTTTAACAATAAACTTAAATGCTTTATTTGCATGTATTAATGGTAGCAAGTTAAGTGAGTATATTATAAATATATATTATGCATTCATAAAATTCCTTTTTCTTAGTTTTTCAACATTTGTAAGCAATATTGCTTTTTTAAAAAAGTTTTTCAAACTCTTTCAAATCTCCAAAACAAAATCCAGGAGTGAATGTATCCACATAGTTTAGACCTCTGCTGTTTAAAAGTCAATTTAATTCATGCAATTTTAAATAGAGTAGGAGAGGTAAACTTGGCAGAAACCATAATGATACACTTTTGGGAAGCCCTAAATTGAATCTACCTCAAAAGAGAGAAGATTAAACTTACAAAGTAGAAACAAAGGGGACAATTGCTGGAATGACAAGTACTTATTTCAGCTGTTTCAAAGTTTCTAGTAGTGTGAACCAACTGAGAAACCACACTTGTGACAAAATGGTCAGCACTTTAAAATATTTTGATATTCTACCCTATAATAAATATCGTTAGCTGCTCTTTCGGAGGACCCAGGGTTGGCTCTCGGCACCTGCATAGTGACTCACAACCATCTGTCTCTTCAGTTCCAGGGGCTCCAGTGCCTTCTCCTGATCTCTGCAGTCACCAGGCTAACCAACTGTGCACATGAATGCATACAGGCAAAATACTCATACACACAAAAACTTAAATAAATCTAACTCAAGAAGATACTTGCTAAGCTAGTCTGCCGGTGCTGGGACACACTAACACAGCTCAACTGCAGCACACAAGCTATGTGCTGCCTCTGCTGGCAGTAATTAAAAATCCCAGAAGGCCAACCTACCTTTCATGGGCCCCAGTGCCTCTTGGAAACACGCCAGATGCCCTGTGCTTCCCATAACTACCTTGGAGAAGAGTTTGGAGTTAGGCCTCTAAAGATCAATGTGTTTACCACCATAGGGCAATGGAACCCGGGGGAATGGAGCCTAAAAATGAGGCTTGATAGCCAGCTTTACTCAGAGCATCAGACAATTTATACCCTGAGGATTAAGAGAGATCACCTGAGCACAGTTCTCATGAGTGCAAGCAGTATACACACACAAGGAAAAAGCTGCACGTGGCATAAACATGTTCTCCTAAAGAGGCATGTAAACAAATTACAATAGCCAGTTCTAATGAATAGTCTGAAGAAACTCAGTTGTAACTGCTAACCTTGGGATGGGCATGAAAGGAAAGCACACTCCAAAAATAATTCCATGTTTCTGAAGAAAAAATAATTCCGTGTTTCTGAAGAAACCGAGGTCACACGACTGTTGTCTTGGACCCTGTTCTGACTAAATCTAGCTCATTTATGCAGAAATGGCCCTTTATGAAAGAGCCTAGCAAACTGTATCTCACACAAAGTATCTGGGAAACATCCTGAGCTTTGGGCTCAGTGTTGCTACTGTAGTTCTGCCAAAGGCGGTAAATCTTTGAGTGTGCTTGCCAAAACATCTTCTGCTATAGTTCGTTCAGTTCTGTCAAGGAACAAGATGGCAGCTACAGTTGCTGCCTTCATGGAGGTGAAGATGTTGAAGGCTAGGGCAGGACACAAATGGAGAGCCATAGTGGAGGCCAGGACAAAGGCGGCACAGATGCAAATGTTCACATACATTTGCTCAGAGTCCAGCCCCTCCCACCCCACACACTGAAGCGGAGGATATTGCACTTCTGGCTTTAATTTTTCAACTTACCCATAAGTCGCAGTTGAGAGTGACAGCTGACACCTACATACCCTCCGGGATTTGCATCTTAGGCCCTCAAATCCTCAACTCCCTTAACTTTCCAGCTACAGCGCTTCAACTTCCCCTCAAGTGCTGGGAACTCTCATTATAGCCAGAGCTTCCCTTACAGGAGAAAACTGGTCTGTGATCCCAGCGGACACCCAGGTTCTCAACTTTACTGTGACTCGGGGCAAGTTCCTCACCAAGAGAGGAAATTTCCACAAGTATTTGAGAGGGCTCCTATTCTTACCTCTTCCTCAATGACATCACTCCAGAATGCCCTCTTACTTACAACTTTAAATTCCCAGAGCCCAAACCAGATGGGGCAGAAGCAACAGCTACTTTCTTTAAACAAGCTTCCCGTGAAACACATAGAGACTGAAATTTCAAAATCTTGCCCTAGGCTTTAACCATTTTACCCTTATCTTTTTCCTGATTTCATCAGCACAAAGTAACATTGCATTACCTAACTCGAACTTTCTATTTATATTGTTCAGTTTGAATACCTTCAGAAGGGAAGACTGCAAAATCAAACGGCAGAGATGATGGCAACGGCGGCAGAGAACGTGAGCGGAAAGAATGGCAAACTATGGGCTTTCTTACCCCAAAAAAGTGAGATTATCAGAAAGAAAAAAATTGGTGTGGTGGGAGAAATGAAGTCACAAACTTCAGGACAGATGACAGCACCTGGTAGACCAGAACATCACTTCCTTCCATTCCCATGGTTTCTCTCTTCTTAACTGACCAGAGTAGATTGTGCCAAGCACTGCTCTATGCCCTGTATGTATTTCCACCGTGAGCAAAGCAGGCATTATGGAGTTCGCTTATCTTTCAAAGGCTGGTGTGGATATGACAACAAAGAACATTGGGAAAGTGTCAGATGAGGCATCTATGAAAAGTACTTTAGATAATTTTGGATTAAATTAGTACATTTTTGTTTTTGTTTTTCTAAGACAGGGTTTCTCTGTCTTAGCTTTGAAGCTTATCCTGGCACTTTCTCTGTAGACAAGGCTGGCCTTGAACTCACCTACTTCTGCCTCATGTGTGCTGGGATTAAAGGCATGCACCACCACCACCTGGCCAGATAAATATCTTTAAGCAGACTTTTTACATCCAAGAGAACCAGTATGACTGGAGTGCTCAGGGTACTAGCTAGAAAGAGAGCCATAAATAGCGTGTGCAACAATGGAAGAGACCCAGAGGTGAATGAGCTACAAGAAGTGTTGAAGAAATGAACAGACATGAGAAGAGATGAACAGAGGCAGACATGAAGAGTATGAGTGATGATGCTGAATACAGACTCAGAAACCCAAATTTTGCAGTGTTTTAAGAGCTATGTGTAATGCTTGAGCTTCATGCTAAGTGCCATGGAATGTCATTAAAAGATTTGATACCAGGAATACTAATGCTTTTATTTTTATTAAAGTAACAATCACGAGGCATGGTAGTTTATGCCTATAATCCATGAACTTTGGAAGCTGAGGTTCTGTAGCATCAGGCCAACCAAGGCTGTAGGGTGAGATCCTGTCTGGTAAAAACAAGAGCTAGATCTAGGGTCACTTATTGGTAGAGTGCTTATCTGTATTTTCAAGGCCCTGGATTCAATCTACAGCTCCCAAGTAAATACATAAATAAAGGGGGAAGACATTAATTGTACATGTTAAGTGGATTCAAGGTGAAATTTCTGTTTAGACACACAGCAATTATCTTATGGTAAAGAAATATAGAAGGTCATGGAAGGAAAGAAGCAAATGTTCTTACGGGATGGCAGTGGTTTTCCTAAGAGAGTGCTCTGCATCATAGCAACTGGATGAAAATAATGTAAAAAGAGTAGTTTCCAAGGACCAAGCTGGAGCCTTCAGTCTTACTTACACCTTATTTTAAATGCTTGAGAAACATGTGAAAAACTCGAGCAGTAGAAAAATAGGTGCAATGCATGGCATGGAACTGTGAATTAAGAAACGGGGATATTTAGCAAACATACTGTTCAACTGGTTTTTTTTTTTTTTTTTTTTTTTTTTGTCCCTTTTCAAGCCAACTCTGAAGTAAAGGCTGCTCTTTTTCTCATCAACAGTCTAATACAACACTTCTTTCTGTGTGAGCATGACAATCAACACATTTGTCCTCTTGCAGTCTCAAACACTGAACCCCCAAACATATAGATGCCCTCCCAAAAGAATCCAGTGGGATTGTTTTTCTTTCCACAGACAACTGGGCAGTTATGAAAGATGTAATTTCCCTTTAACATTATCACGTGCCCAAATGGGAAGAAGGGAGGTAGTGTATGCTCTGCTTCTAGCTATAAGGAAGAAGGAAAACGAAATTGGCCTCTCTGGGCTTGAAGGGCTGGGAGAACTCTCTTGATAGGCCATGGGTCTCTGATTCCTACCGTCTTCGGTAGGAAAGACTATTAGGTTTGATAATAAGTATGTCAAGGTTGTGTTTACCTAATTGTAATGAAGCAAAGCATAAATTTCAAATAGTTAACCATCTGTAGGGATTGGCTGGATCTTTTTTTTTCCTCCAGAAGCCAAGTAATTAAAAATGGGGAAAAAATGTGTTTAGTGTTCAAAGAAACTGGAGTGTTACTATATTAGATAAGGGAGCCGTCCATGACCACATAATGTCATTAAAGTTATCGGAAATTACATGGTCTTTTAAATTGCTTTATTTCCCTCAGCAGAATATTAATTTCAGGTGAGTAATTTAAATTGCATTAACAGCAGACTCCTTAAGATGACACTTCATTTAGTTGTAGAAGTCGTTGCTCCTTAAGTGATCCCCCAGTCTGCCATCTCACACTGAGTCTAGCCTGTGCCAGATTGTATATTGTTTTTTTTTTTCTTTTCAAAATACCATGGGGGTGTCAAGTGCCTTATTGAAAACCTGCTGCTTTATGGGAAAACTCAATGTAAATAAAGGAGACACACTTCTGCCAATTGCCACATCTGAGGAAGAAACTGCTTCAATTAGATGTATGAAATCAACTGACAGCTTTATGAACCAAATCATTTTGAGACTATCCTTCACACACACTTGATACTACCACATCTGCAGAGGCCATATGGTGTAAAATGTATCCACGAGATCTTCAAGGACAGGAAAACTTACATTCTAAAGTGCCTCTGTCTCAGTCATTAATAAAGTTTGGGGTAAAAGGAGTATCAAACTTGAGTTTTGAAAGGAAAAGTTGTCAAGTTCCTTTTCTGATAAAAACTGAATGCATACCACACATCCTCTTCTATTGCCATTTGGTCCCATTGGAGCAACTTCCTCCCATAATCCTTCACTGTTTATTCTCGGGCAAACACTGGTCATCTTGTTATGTAACTGTAGATTTGTTGGTACTATCTAGAATTTTATAGGGATAGACTCACAGATTTTGTAATATTTCTTCTGTCTCCCTCACTCATATAACGGTAGAAGTTATCTGTCCACAGGGATCTATCACTAGTAGGTTTTATATGCTAATATGAACACACAGATTTGTGTACACACTTACCCATTGATGTTCTAGCTTGGGACTATTGTTAATAAGATTCTATCAACATCATGACCAAGGTAGCAGATGTTTAACAAAGAAATGATTTTGCAATACTATGCTTACAATTCTAAAGTAAAAAAAAAAAAAAAAAAAACAAAGGATCTTAACTATCAAAAGATAGCTCCCTTTTGAATGTGTGTGTGTGTGTGTGTGTGTGTGATATGATATATGGATATGTATGGTAAGTGAAGACATGAAAAGTTTATTATTTTAGCTATGTGGTCAATCTTACCATCAGCTGTCTATAGACTAGAAAACTTGGAAATCCAATGATGTTCATCAACTCCAGTACAATGCTTGAGGCCAGAGAAGCCATTGGATAATACATCTTGAATTCTGAGACCAGAAGCCAAAAAACCAGTGTGTATTTGAGTGGGCAAAGTTGAGGACACAGTTGGTTTGAGTACTGAAGCTGAAGTCAGGGAAGAAGGTCAGGGGATCTAAGTAAAGACAGATATCTCAGGTAAGGAGGATGGAGAGAGAGAAGGAAAGATGAAAGGAGGAAAGGAAGGAGAGGGTAATAGGAGGGAAGGAGGGAGAGAAAGGAAGAGAAAGACAGTATGAGATACAGAGACACACACAGAGAGAATATCAGATACCCACCCACATTGGTAAGAGCAGAATTTTTAGCTCATTCAGAAACATCTTCATGACAGTCCCAGTATCCCAGACAAGTGGACACCTAGAATTAACCACCACATCACCAACTCTTTACCATATACCAGAATGCATGAAATTCCACTTCTTTGTTCTTGATATTTTGGTGTGGTCAGTCTTTTTAATTTTTAATATTTGTGTAAGATTATAATAACTTTCTATTTTAATTTGTGTTTCTTTTATGTCTAGCCATGTTAAATCTCTTTTCTGGTGTTCACTTTCTACACTAAATTTGTAGGCATGATATAGCAATTTTTTGCTTGTATCACACTTTGATTACCGACTCCTACCTTGAACAAGAGTCCTCAAGCCCTCTGTCTGGTGTCCTTACAAGCCTAAAGACTGCACTTTGAAGGACAAATGTCAAAATTCCTAAGAACTTATAAAATTAAATCAGTGGGAATTTCTTAGTACCTCTGGAAAAATGCCTCTATAGCAATGATTAGTTCATCCACCCATCTTTCACATGATTTTTTATTATTTTACAAAGACTGTAATCATGCCATATATCTGGCTATTTAATAAAATGCCCACCCCTTCTTTGGGGACAGTTGGGACAGAAAGTCCAAAGATGTAAACAACATGAAAGTTCGTTTGGGTAGAATTAATAATTCATGCTAGTCAAAAAATAAAACATGAGCAAGCTATCAGCTTAGAAAATTATCAAAGCTTTATAAACTGGAAGTAGATACAATCATTGGACTAATAAAATCAAATCAGCTTTCTGTTTCTCAATCTTATAACAATAAATAGAAGCTTTGTGAAATAATATAGAGTGTTCTTACATCATTACTCAAAAAAATTGAGTAACTTAATCTTTAGTATAAACTGCAAGTACAACTGTGTACCTAGGAAATTCTAAATATTACTGTCAAAAAAATGCATCTTTCTCCCATCCATAAAAGTCCTTTCTGACTCTCATTAACATCTTATCTTTAACAAATTGCGATTGTCTGACATATGCTTCCAGACAACATAGGCAGCAGAGGGAATTTTACTACAAATAAATAAATAAATATCACTCCATGCACAAGCTAGCCATGGACCCATACTGAAACCCCTGATGCTCCTGAGAATCCCTTCAAGGTTACCTGGTTTTACATGCCCATCTCTTTCCAAGAAGCCACAAACTATCTGACTGGCTTCCATATGAAGAAAGCGGCTTTCTCTGGTTCAACACGAAGAAAGCAGATGATGACTGCCAGACAGTTTTCAAGTTTTCTAGCTTTAAGGTAAGTGACTGACATTCTAGGTGAAAGTATTTCTCAATCAAAATTCTAAATCTGTTTTAATGTACAATTATCTCCAGTTTGTGCACTCCAAACAACTACAATCCCCTGGAAGAGAATCACACATCTAATGATAGGTTCTTTGTGTGTGAAAGGTGGAGATAAAGAGAGTCCTTAGAAACACAATCATTGTCCATGGTGAAGTGACTGTTGAAGTTACAATTGGATTGAATTAGTACTAATAGTTTTCACGTTTTCTTTTACTTCTGGCTATTCAAGTAGTGTTTAAGTAAGAATATGTGGGTTTTGGGGGGGCATTTTCACCTTTGTGGCACAGATAAAAAATATTTAGATACAGGAGATGTTATTCTTATAGCAGAGGAGATTGTTTTGACATTTCAAAGATTTGATAACGTTATCCATAGAGTAAAAAGATATGGTTATCACAAGTCTGTTGCAGAAAGTACTACATAACATAACTTAATTAGAATAAGTATTTTTGTCTCTGCTAAAAATAAGTTCTCATAAATTTGGAGAGAGGTTGAAAGGCCTAAGACATCACATAATGTGCTTTCTCTCTCTAACTCGTGTGTGTGTGTATGTGTGTGTGTGTGTGTGTGTGTGTGTGTGTGTGTGGTGTACATATAATTTTGAAAATGAGAAAATTTATAGAGCTCCGTAAGCAATGTAGAAAGGAAAACTTTTAGATATTCATATTTAGCAAATGTTTAAAACATTCAGCTTAAATGTTTAAAAAATTTAAAACACTCTTCACATATTCTACTGTGGTATTCAACTTCTAGTCCATCTAGAACACAAACAACACTGACCACAGAGTTAGATTTGATCAGTTGCCAGCTCTCCTACTTATTCACCAGGCAAAGCCAACAGGAAAAATTAAAATACCTTAGGAAAAATGGCAAGACGACTTCAGAAAGACTCCATCAAGAAAACTTATAATTTCTGTTCTGATATAAAAGCTACTGGAAGATTTTATTCCTATTCTTACTGTAAGAAAAAAAAATAAAGGCAAACTAAGAAATCAATGACCTTTCTTAGACCTATCAGAGGACTGAAGCCACATATCAATTCCCTCCACAAACGTGAAGTGACAGATGCCTCCAGGGAAAATCAATAACTGGGGTCTGGTTATCCGGAGCAGATGCCCACTAAGGTTGTGTTCTGGTAAGAAAGCTTCAGCAGAAAGTACCGGCATCTGAGTGTGGACCAATAGGAAAGGGAGGGACCTCTGGGGCCTCTACATTAGAGAAAGCCCATGATTTCCCAGGCTGTCAATTCAGGAGCATCAACAGAATCCCACAGAAGTATCCTCCAGTAGCTACTGACCCACTGATTGAAATTCATTTTATATATCCACATGGAAATAAGAATAAGCAAGATTTTTTTTTCAGTATAGGAGGTCCCAAGTCCTAGAATGTCAATGGCCCACTGGGTAGACAACCAGGCCCAAATGCTTGTGGCTTTGAGTCCTGAAAACTGAAAAATGTCCCTCAGGGCTCCAGGGGCCAGAGACTTGCAGCCCTAGAGGCTCCTTTGGAGTTTCCTGAGCTTGGATTTGACTGTTGTGGCATAGACACCTGTGGCTCTTAGAGGCAGCAGCAACAGGTTCTAGCCCATGTTACCACTCATTCTCAGGTGCTCCTGGTGTAAGAGCTCTCAGGACTTGGGTATCAATCAGGCTTTCAGCTCTTTGGCTTGGCAGCTCCCTGAAGCTAACCAGGACCCACATCTCTGATCTTTGACTTTTCACCAAGCAAGTCTATCAGTACAATTTTCCCATGACCTTTTCCAACATGGTACCTGCTCAGATAGAGCACACCATCTTCTTTTTCTAGCCTTGGTTGACAGAGCACCCACACTGGGTCTCCAGGATTGAAGGAAGGCAATCTGTCATTCACTGAGTGCCTTGCTGGCCGATTCAGCCTCAGCATGCTCACCTTTGTTTACTAGTGTGGTTGCTAGGAGATTTGACTCTGTTAGTATTCAGGCATTTGTACAGGCCTGTCCTTGGCATTCTGACAGGATATGCCCTCAGCCACTAAGAGCACCACCTGTGCATATTCACAGTTTTCTCTTTTAGAAGGGCCCTGCCTGCCTCTCATCCCCCCCCTCTCTCTCTTCCTCTCTTCCTTTTCTCTACCCCTCTCTGTCTGTTCTCCCTCTCTCTCCTCCTCCTTCCTCCCTCTCCCTCTTTCCTTTCTCCTCTCTCCTGCTGCTCCTATCTCCAGAGGCCCATCACCACCTCAATTCCCTTCCCTCTTTTTATGATCCCTTCCCCAACAAAAGCAAAAAAAAAAAAAAAAAAAAAAAAAAAAAACCACCTCTGCTTGAACCTTGAACCTTGTCTCATGGCATCTTTGTGTGTCTCATGGCATCTTTCTCCTGCATGCCGCCTCTCTTTAGTTACAACACTCTGGGTATCCATCCTATCCTTCCCCAGAGAAGAGTGCAACAGATGAGAGAATGAAAAACTTTTCAGCTAAAGTTCCAGATGCAGTTTGGGTTTGATGGGTCAAGCACACCTGTAGAGATGTGGGAAAGCCGTGGTGGTACCGATTGACTTTATCCAGCCACTGGTGACTTTACTAAGGAAAGCACAGACATGGAGGCCTTTGTTTTCTCTGAGGCAGCGTGAAGTCCCCTCCCTACCAACCTTTATGACTCCTGCTAGGACATTTTATAACAAGTAGGGCATGGTTATGCAGCCAACAACAGAAGTGGATGCCTGGACATGAAAAGACTTCTTTGAACTGAAGGTTGATTGATTCTAACAGACGGAGGACCTTCCCAGGTGGCTGGGTTTGGAGATGTCGTTTGAGGTCCACTCTTGTACATTCAGCCTCGAGTCTGTCTCTCTCGCCTTTTTATTGATTTTATAAACCAGTATGTTAGGATTTGCTTTCCTGTTAAAGTTTGCTCATTTCTATGCTGCTGGATTTTCTTCAGTTCAGCTCTGACCAATGCGTGGAGCAGGCTGCCATGTACTCTTAGTGTTTCTCATCCCATTTGGCCCTTGTCTGTTACCAGCTCTTTAGAACGTGTAGGGGTCAAGAGATGTCAGGGTAGGCGTTCTTGTTTAGCTAAAGTCAGTTGACTAAAAATGGCATCAAAATATTTGAGCCAACATTTGATACAACTTTTTTTCCACAGGAGGACCAGAGGTGCTGATCATTGGAGGGAAGTAATGACTGAATACAAAAAAAAAAGGTAAACATAATAATAAAATGGAAAACAAAGCCACCTCTCAATTTATGAAACAAAACAAAACAAAAGAAACTTGGAAAAACCATAATTTTTGTTCAGCAAAAAATGGTAAAAAAAACTTTTAAGAATTTTTTTATTTTATGTGTATGTCCATGTCTATTTGTTTGCATGGATGCCTGTGGAGTCCATAAGAGTGTGTTGAATCCCTTGGAGCTACAGTTACATGTGAGTGAATGCTGGGAGCTGAACTCAGGTCTCCAGCAAGATTGCTATGTGCTTTTAACAATTAGACAATTTCTCCAGCCCCAATAATGGGAAAACATTCCAATGCCCTTCACTATACCAAACCAGCTCTACAAAAACAGGCAAGGAGTTTCTGTAAACAGTTTGGAGAAAGAGAAATCAGTTTTCTGATGATTAAATATTTCCCATGAGGCACTAGTTTGTTGGTATTTTATATTTTTATACAAATGTGCAAACCAGACTCTTTACTGAGTTCTTAAGGTTCAGTAAAGATCTTGATTATTGGTTTTGTTGTTGTTGTTGTTGTTGTTTTATTTGGCTATCAATTTATCTAAGCAAGGGCCCACTGAAACTAAAAACAGTCTAGCATATCAAGAATTTAGTTAACCTAAAATCCAAAATAAAGCAATAAAGATGAAGAGTGTATGGCTATTATGGGCCCACAATAAAAGAAAAATAAAGGGGAATCAAGAAGGTGATCTTACTAAGAAAATGACTAGAAATGTACATAAAATAATCTTTAAAAATGAAGCAAAAACAGTGTGCCTCTCAATCACTAGAGGAGAAAGCCCGGGAAATGTATTAGTGAAAATTTACTAATTAGGAATTTGTAATAAAGGCAAGAAAAAGCAAATCACAAATGAAAACAGACCCATGGGCACGGACGACACTAATTCCCCAGTTAACAAAATGAAAAAGAACAATGAAAATCAGTTAAATACAAAAATCTTAAGGGGGGCAGCCAAGGCTCCAGCTCAGGGCACAGCACTTGCCCACATGCATGAAGCACTGAGTTCAATGCCGTGACATGTAGGAAACATGTAGAACTCAAAACCATCAGGAACAGCCGTGATCTCAAATGTCGGGAAAGTCACGTTTAGAATATGAATTATTAAATTAAAATGATTATTATTGAAAAGTCTAATCTTCAAGCAGGGACATATATTCTATCCTGATGAAAAGTATGGAACTAAAACTAGAACGTACCAGAAGAAATGGATATGCACACAATTATTTGGGAAACACAAATCTCCCAGTCCGGGCAGATCATATTATTGCTATCACAGAACACAGATACACAGATATGCTACTGATGCATGAAAGGACAAAGAACATTTGTCCCTTAGTAAAATAAGAAACAGACTTCCTAAGAATACTTACCTTTGCTATTTTTGTGAAAAGATGGAAATTTGGATAAATTAAAATTTCTATAATTCTATACACTTTAAAAATAATCATTTTAATATCTAAATATTTATATGTGTAGACATTAGCAAGTTACCACTATGTGTTCACTATGTCCCAGACACTGTGACAAGAGCTTTACCTATGCAATAATTGCACGGTTAATAAAACAGTCATTTATATGGAAAGTTCATATGATATACTATGGAATGGGATGCCAAACTGAATGAGATAAAGTGTATTTGTGTGTCTGTATAGCAACATATACGTTATTTATCGATTTTATATGAAAAAAAGAGAAAATGGTCTGAAAAACAAACTCAAATTATTAACAGCAATTTTCTCTGTGCAGCGAGATTACAGGTATTTTTCATTTTGTTCTTTGTATTTTCCTATTAATTCCGCACCATAAAGTTTTATTATTATTTTTATTCATTATCAAGAAAATGTGTTTGAAAATAATAAACACAGGGGAAAATCTTAAACATAAAACCTTGTTAAAAAACATCAAATTGATTTCATAAATTAAATGTCAATTCATTGTAGTATGAGGCATTTTCTTTATTTCAGTTTTATAAATTGAGTAACAACCAAACAAACCATATGCCATGTGAGTGACATAGAGAGTAAATCTGATGAAGATCTACCTTCAGAAAACTTACTAGTTATAATAATAATAAAAAAAAGCAGCAGAGAATCTAATGAAGTTCAAAACCAAACGTTTCAAGAATGTTCTTATATAAGCCCTTATGTTTTTGTGGGCCAAATAGTTGGAGTTTATGGAATATGTCAACTGGAGATGTAATGGAGATAAAAAGGTGCAGTTATGTGTGCAGAAAGTGAAAAGGTTGGCATTGTCATGCTATCTTACATTGGTCAAATATCAAACTATCAAATTTTGAAGAAGAATACATCACTAGTTTGTGGGAGAGGAAGAGTTAAGTTGTACAAAGAAAGTGCAGAATCCACAATAATAAAGTGAGCAAACATATTTTGTAAAATCCAAAGAATAACCATCAAAAATTAAGACAGTGGATAGCAGAATTGTGATGAGGAAGAGCGCTCATCCAGCCTGGCTATTGTCTCCTCAATCCCATCTATGGCTTTTGATGTTTCTAGGTTCAGGCAATGAAAGAAACCCAAATGGACATGCAATAACAACTCATTTGTGATTGTGATTTTGCCACTCGAGATGCAAGTTCAATATGTCTGTTCCTCTTGTAAAGTAGAAGATAGGTCTTTTGATTTTTTAAAATTGCATTTCTTTAGTGTGTGTGAGTCTGGATTTGTGTATATACTTGCTACGTATTTTAGGTGGTGACCAGAGGCCAATTTTCAGGGGTCAGTTCTCTCCTTCTACTATGTAAGTCTTGGGGATTAAATTCATGCCTTCAGACTTGGTGACAAGCTCTCTTACCACTGAGCCATTTTGCCAGCAAAGTTTTAACTTTTCATCAACACCACGCTGAAAATGGTATTAGCATCTTCCTGTCACAGGTGACGTAAGTAACATTTAAACAGTTTCATAGTCCAAATAGAAATTAGTGCTGTTAGATCTTAAACTCTGATAGACTAGACCCTGACTCGTTGTGCTCAACTACCAAGCTGCTTTACACAATTAGTTAAGTTGGAAGGTGTTCACATTAGAACAACAAGCTGGTTGTTAACACCAACATTTTCTCAATATAACTGGGCTTTGCACAACACTATAATGATTTTAACCCTACATTCATCGTGTTAAAGGCAAATTTGGAACTGAAAATAGAATACACTTCTGAAATCCCCTTCCTTTTATAAGCAGTGGAAGTGTAGAGTGTCTGAAGGCCACTGTGGTGGCTCTAGGGACAAACTGACAGTGAGCAATGGATTCCTGCAAGTCCTGGCTGGCCTCCACCTCATCTCCATGCCTCTCAACAGCAGCCTCAGCTGTGCCAGGATGATGGGGGGGATGCACAGGAGTGTGTGTCCCCCAAGCCCTGGCCACACACAGAGCCCTCAAGAACCTGTCTCCACAGTCTTATTTTGGCATCTGGGTGCCCTTGAGGCTTCGCAGTGACTGCTTGGTGTCTGGTGGTTTTTGTTTCTTCTTGGCCCTTGACTTTCAGCTTCTCCCACTCTATGGAAGTTGTAGTCCTTGTATTAAATGCCTCGTCCTATACTGATGGTGACTCTGCTTAACTAGTGCAGCAAATGTGCACTTTCAAATAAAATACGAGAGCACCAAATGTATGTTTTCAAAGACAAAAACGAAGAACACAGAGTATAAATCCTAACACGCATTATTTTGGCTAAGACAATGAATGAGAAACGTCAAGGAACTTGGTCAGATCAAAGCACAAGCAAGAAAAACATCTTTTGATAGCACTGGAATTAAATTTTCTTTTCAACAGCAGTATATGTTTTCCCAAATAAAACAAAATAGTTTTATTTTGTTTTAAATATTTTAAAGGCAAGTAGGATGAGACTACTAAGATCATTTTCAGGCAAGAGTAGTAACCTTCAAATACTTAAATACCTAATAAGAAAGCCAGCCCAAAATATACACTCTTAAAAATAACAAGGGTCATGCTATGAAGACCACTATAGATAGTATGTGAATGGGTGTTGTGGTGGTTACCATGAGAAGTGTCCAGCATAAACTCACACGCGTGGATTCTTACTTTACAGTTGGCTGTTTAAATCAATGTAATGCCCAATCAGTAGGAAGGAATCCTTTCATGCCTGTACTATGAACCTAGCAACTCTCTGTGGCTGAAGAGGACTAGAGGAGGCCTTAGAGGGAAACCCAATACTGCCATCTTCCTGCATTAAAATAGATTCTAAATACATACCCTTATACCTACATCAAAGAAGCTTCTCTTTTCAGGATGAAGACAACTACAAAGATCTACAAGTGGTCAAATGAAGACAATAAGTAACTGTACGGTACCCATCCCAGACTGCTACATCTATACTATAACCCCTACATCTAAGACTCAGTGAGCATTGAGATAAAGAGGGTGGAAAGATGGTAAGGGCCATAGGACCAGGTTGACATTTCATGACATGACATGACAGAGAAGTTGCATCCATGAAATCTCAACAATATGGTTACCGAGCCAAGACCTGCATAACAACCAAACCAGTCAACATGCAATGTGGATGGGGGTTATCGTACAAGGCCCCACCATTAGATAAAGAGCTACAGGCAACCAATGACTCCTGAGGGAGGGAGAATCTATTTTCTCTAGGGACAAGCCTCATGATATATTAGTCAATCCCAAGTGGTCACCCTAAACACATACACAAAAGAGCAACATCAAATGGACTAAGTAGGTTTTAAGATATGCATGTATATATATATATATATACACATGTGTATATATGCATTGTCACACATGTATATGTAACAATAATAACTACAGAAGAGGGCATGAATTTAAAGGGAGTGATGGACATGGGAGGAGTTGGAAGGGGAATGAGAAATAGAAATGATATAAAAACATTACTCATGTGTGACATTGTCAAATAAGTAAAAATTTTAACTAAAAAAGTTATTTTCTGGGAGGCTCACTAAATTTTTGGAAATATGGCCCAGTTTCCTTTAGATCTGTACAGGTAACATACACTTCTTGTCTAAAGGCTGTTACAGAGTCATTAGCATAGCAGTGATTCCAAGACACTGAACTGTAAGTGAACAGTGCTGTTGATGTTTTCCTTGACTCTCAGAAAAGCCATGTCTGTAATAAGCCATTACATCTCACTACATCCCATCCCTTGAAAACAGCTATTACCATCAGAAGGACCCATTAGTATAATTTCTCAAAATAACACATCAGAAGGCTTTGGGTTGTGTTTAGGCAACCTCTCTATTCTGCGACTATTGTGAAACAAAGCTTTGAGGTGTCCGGAGAAAAAGCAAGTTCAAACAAACCCTCTACCAGGTGCTCCGTGCAGGACAGATCAATAACACTAAGTGACGACATTCGTCTGGAATTCAAGCTGTTGAAGTTTCCCTTTCCTATGCCCTGAGTATCTGTTCTCTGCTCTTCAAAGCACTACATGCTTCAGAGCCGGGAGAGGCAGCTCATACACGGGTCTACTATTCTTTTGTTTAAATTGTAGCATTCGGCAGTTCTGGGGCTGCCAGGCAGTGATGAAAGGTTACAGGGCTTTGATTATTTATTCCTCAGTAGCGAAGAGGGAGTAGCACCAAGAACCAAGATGCAGGCTGAGGAGGCAACAAGCTGGGCCCATCTTCTGCATGGCTGAGCTCTGCCATTTGTCTCTTTTGTTTGTGTAACCTTGAGCATATTAAGACATTGCTGGGTTTCTCCTCTCCTTGTTTAAAATGATATAATACTGGTAATTACCTTCCTCAGTCGTCCAGAGAATTAACTCAGGTATTCATTTTGAAGAACTCTGTGTAGAGCTTGATTTCAAATAACAACTAGGACTTATTACTTGCCAAATGTAGGAAACTCAAAACGTTCATTTGTTTATCCATTCAACGAATAGTTAACAAGCACATGCACTTCCCAAGTACTGGTCTAAACATTGTCCTGGGAAATGTCAGTAAAGTCCACAGATTCCTGTATCTTGTGTGTGTGTGTGTGTGTGTGTGTGTGTGTGTTTATAAATCTTATGAGAATAAATGCGATAAACATTATATGCATATTATATAATACATACTAATTATTTATAACACACACGCACATGCACACACACTTAGATTCCCCAAAGCTACAATATTTCTAAGGGCATCTGGTCTCTGCAAGCAGGCATGACCCAAACAAGCCTCAGGAGAAAGCATTGCACTAGAGGGAGGGGTATTTTCCAGTATAATTACATACTTGAGCCCCTTCGGTCTGTAGATAAGTGAAAATGAAATCAACATAAAGATTTTCCTAATTCTCTTTATACACAATTTTTTGGAGAATTTCATAGATGAGTACTGTAATTACTTCCCACCACCCCACCATCACCCCTCTCTAATTTCTCCTGTGATAGGTAAGAGAATGCAAAAACTGTTGTGCGGGTTATTGGGTTGGCCACTGGAGCAATGAAAATCTGAGCTGAACTAGGGATAGAAGTCAGTAGCAGAGAACTCCCAGAATGTTCAAAACCCTGAGTGCTGCAAGAAAAAGACATCAAGCTGGCCAACCTGAGTTACATCCCCAGGACCCTCAGGGAAGGAAAGCACTGACTCCCAAAAGCTGTCCTCTGCACTCCTCACAAGTTCTGTGGCATGTTCACACACACACACACACACACACACACACACACACACACACATACACTCACACACAATAACATTTTAAAAGAGAAAATAAGTGGGGGAGGAAGAGAAAAAGGAAAGGGGTAACTAAAACAACAAAATGCATCACTCTTATGATGAGCATATTTTAAAAAATGTCAGGTAAAAAGGGGCTTTGGTGCGGCTGTGGAGAAACCAGAACACAACAACACAGCTGTCAAAGGTGTAATTGTACAACCACTTTGAACAAGTCTGGCCATTCCTCGGGAGGTCAAACAGCTATCACAGGAGTAGGCTTCGCTCAAGTAGGAATGAACAACTATTCACATGTCAAACGTGTGCACAGGTGTTCACAGCAGAATCTCCATAACATCAGGAACAGAAACACTCCATGAGCAGCAGAATGAATGGACATAACGGGTGCTATGAATCTCTATGATGGGAACTATTTGTCAACAGAGGAATGAAATGACAATTCGTGTTACAGCATGGATGAACTTTGAAGACATTTTGTCACATCAAAGAGCAGAGTCACAAAAGGCCACACATTATATGGGTTTGTTTGCATGAAATGGTTAGAATTGGCAAATCATAGAGACAGAGTAGATCAGTTACCAGGGAGGAGGGACGAAGGGTAAGAAGCAGTTGTTAATAGATACAGGGTTGAGGAGAGATGATGAAAATGTACTAAAATTAGTGAACATATTGACATAATGTACTTATAGGCTATGTGACTCTATCTCAACAAAGTCATTTTAGTAAAAGTGTTCGGCACCAGGAAAATTTCCTTCACTCTGGATATTCGTCTATTTGTTGAGATTCTGTACTTACTTCCTGATATGAAATCACACACTTGAGGAAGGTCTCTGCCTCCCTAAAGCATCTCCTGTCCCTGCCCTGCTCCTGTGGTTACACCTTAACTTCACACCTTCAGTGTGAATATACAAAAAATATTCCAGGTAGCTTGGGGGAATTTTTCCCAGTGAGCCTTATCAATCTTGCGCTGTCTAGAATGATCAAGTTTGTCAGTCTTTTGCTGACAGCGGGATTTTGATGACAGCCAGCAGAATGAAGATGAACTATCAAGAGGTGAAGACAGAGAGTGTCCTGACGGGAGAGGGACAAAGGGAGAAGACTGTCACTGTTGCACTGATTCTGCTGACGGTCTGCTCTAAGATAGTTTCTTCTCCTCTGGACCAAATGCTTTCCACATCAGACAGGAACCATACCCACCAAGAGCACTGCCTATGTAAAACTACTACCTGTGTTTCTGTTTCCTCTGATTTTGATCAGTCCTCATCTATTTTGGTTTAAAATCCCATTGAAAGTTTTCCCAACTGTTTCTGAAGTAGGCACTCTCCTTACAGCATCGTGATGATGATACTTCATTTGGAGAATCACTCCACCTGATGGTCAAGAGCTATCGGGAAAGGACTCCAACCCACACCCATCCTCCTCAAGGTACTGTATGACTAACTATGCATTTAGAATGAGCATAGGAGGCACAGAGAGCTCACGCATCACCCTTAAGCATCGTCATTGCTCACATAGTCCTTTGTTATTTGATATTTTCCTTTGCATTATACCTAGATATGAATTTTACCACCCAGAAAAGAAACTTTCTTCACTGTCACAAATCATCAAGGGCTGGTTTAATATAAGATAATTTATTACTAAATTGAATGACTTCAATATATAATAGTAAGTGAATCTGAAATAAATTTTGTGGCTTCTGTAAATAAATAAATTTTAAATATATGTTCCTATTTGACCTACTGTATCATAGAGACAATTGGATCCCTACTCAGCATCCATTCCATCCTCCCACCTCCCAATAGGAGTCACAAAATTTTCTATTAGCCAGCCTTCTTTATGTGTCCATTTGGTTCAGGGGAAGCTGGGACCAGCAAAAACCAAAGAGCTGAAATTCGTTTAGCTCCATTCTCCTCTTTCGAGAAATATAATGCACCTCTACCCAGAGAGGAAGTCCTTAGGGCATGGAACTTATCAGGAACAGCCCCTCTCCCCTTTTAGGGGTGCTGGGGTTTGAACTTGGAGCTTTGCACTTTCTAAAACATGCTTTGACTCCAAGCCCCTCCTTTACCCGTTCACAGGTTTGAAAAAGGATGTTGTCCTTCACACTTTGGATGCTGTTTTGTCCTAAATGTTTATGCTCCATCCATAAAATGTTTTGAAATTCACAGATAGCCTATAAAGACATCCCCATACACACACACACATACACACACATACACACACACAACCTCTCCTCTCCACAATAACTCTACTGAAAATAATACATAAATAGCTGTTATGTTGTGTTGTACAATGGAGGGAATAAAATGTCTATGCATGTGCAGCAAAAACATCTCTTCTCTCCTTCCCAAATATTTTAAATCCAAGGCTGGTTGAGCACCCAGTGTGAAACACTAGGTAGGGGATGACTGACTGTCAACTACATGAACAATTATCGAAAATGACAACCTCAGTTTTAGAATTACAGACTCACATGCCTCTTCTGTTAATAATTGCATGGCAGTTTGTGTTGACGCTTTTGCTTTATTTGGGAACTGAGGTTGGAACCCAGGGTATCACATATATTAAGTATGAGCTCTGTCACAAAATCCAATTAAGGTTATTACTAGTTTATGAGAAAACAGTACCAAGCACTGTGGAGTAGATAAGAGCAGGGGTATCTATAGAGTTTAGGGGCATGTGACACAAGGAGACCCACCTGGATTGCCCACATGGATATCAAAGGCTTCTGCTGTTATTCACATGGGCCAGAGTAGTCAGATGTTGACAAAGACAATAACTGTAGAGCAAGGGCCTCGGGAGTCCTTAACAATCTAGTAGACCTCATTGCCCTGCTTGGTAGCGTTGTCCTTTGTCTGCAGATCTGAGGAAAGAGTTTCTGTGGATTCTTCATGGAAGGGAAAAGCTGTTTTAGAGGTGGGTTACAGATGAGAAGTCATGAACCATGAGGAACTGGACACAGTAAACCATCAGCATGTCCACCTACAACTTAGAAGAGAAGCATCATCTTCTGTGTCACCTCTTACTAATCACAGACAGGTCTTCAAGCTTTGGCCTGCATGATGTGGGTTGGTCTACACCCCAGAGGAGCCCAAAACCCAGCTCTGAGGGGTCGCCTATCATGTAAGCTCATCTCCAGCACTGAGAACATAGAATGTGGTGAGCTGAGGAGAAAACCTGGAAGCTGAAAGATAGAAACCAGCTGCTAAGGCCAAGGCCAGCTCCTGGAGAGCCTGTGACCAGAAATTTCACTGTTTACGGATCCAAATGAGTTGATACTAGTTCTGGTGGTTTCATTTTAAAGAAATATAAGACAAAACAAGGCTTGGAATTTCATACCTTTAAGACTATGAAATTGAACATATATTGAGCAGCAATTAATGACCAAATAAATATATGCAATAATATTGCATTCACTACTCAGAATAGTTCATAAGATAAGAATTATGAAAATAACAGTCCATAGGGAAGAAACCACGATTGTGTCCTAAGTGTAATCAGAAATTAAGAGGGAAATAGAACAAAAGAATCATCCCCTTTGTCTTGGGGTTTTATTACTATGAAAAGACACCCTGACCATGGCAACTCTTATAATAGAAAGTATCTAATTGGAGCTGGCTTACTGGGCAGGAGTTTAGTCCATTGTCATCATGGCGGGATGTAGGCAGATATGATATTGGAGAAGGAGCTGCGAGTTTTACATCTGGATTTGAAAGCAGTAAGATAATATTGTGTCACATTAGGCCTGACCTGAGCATCTGAGACCTCAAAGCCTCCTTCGGTGATACTCTTCCTCCAACAAATCCACGCACACTCCAACGAGGCCACACCTCCTAATAGCGCCTGTCCCTATGGTCCTATGGGTGCCGTTTTTATTTAAACCACAACAACTTCCTCTGTTTACTGCTTTAAAAGTCTTCTGTGGAGAAATGATATGGTTTGTCTGATGATAACAATGAAGAGAACCACAGCACTTATAGAAGAGAGTGTGAATGCCCTAAGGGCATGTAGAGCAAGGTATATCGATACCTGACTCCTGTCACCACTGGGAGGCTGTGAGAACTCAGGCACTAGTCAAAGTAAGTTAGATCACTGTGCTTGCCTTTGAAAGAAGTAATAGTACCTCCTTCATATCTCTTTTCTATTCTGGTACCATGAGATGAGCAGCTTTCTTTAGAGCACACTCCTGTCATGATGCCCTTACTACCTTGGCCTAGTAAGCAGATTCTAAGGTAAGTAGGCTAGCCATGAAAGAAAGCATGAAATTCAATTTAGATATTCTATTATGAACATACTTCTAAAATGTGAGAAAGCGGTTTCTGAAGAGATTCTAGTTGCTATGGCATCCTTAGTCTTCTGGGAGTCCCTTTGAAGGTGTTGTTCTAAGCTAAGAAAATGGTACATCAATAAGAACACAATGCTAAATGCAAGCAGGGTCTATACTTCTTCTGTTTAGGTTTTATCAAGATAAAGCTAGAAAACCCAAAACTAAAACAAAACAACCCCACAAATGATCCTGTAGGCATTGCTTTAAATATTTCTGATTTGACTAAATGTGAATGGTGTGATGTCTAAAAATTACAAACATAGTGTTCATCAGCAGGTGGTAATATCAGTTTTCCAAAGGCGGAGAACAAATCTGTAGATGAAAGGGTGTGGTGTGAATAATAGCAATGGGTTAAAAAAAAATGGTAATCATGAAAGAACAATTTATTATTTTCACTCATCAAAACAGTGTTGATCTTCTAGATAAAATACTGATGGCCAAAGAAACGCTGAACAAAAGTAATACTTCAGGAGGTATCATCATTCCTGATTCCACTACTCTGCAGTCATAATAATAAAACAGCATGACAGTAGCCTAATAATGGACACTTAGACCATTGGAATAGAATCAAGGACCAAGATGCAAGTCTATACAGCTACAGTTAAATTATTTCTGACAAAGTTACCAAAAATATACATGGAAGAAAAAATACTCTTCAATGTAAAGGCACAGATAAGGGCTTTTGAAACAGGACCCTGGAAGCACAGGAAATAAGGCCAGCAATAGACAAGTGGCTGTCATGAAATATTTGCCAGATGTTCTTCTTACACAGGATCAGGGCTTAGGTGAAACAAAGAACAACAACAAAACACTAAGGAGATAAGTCAGTTACATAGACATTGCAGAACTGAACAGCAAACACATACAAGAAGAAATACAAATGGGAATAAGTGCTCAGCATCCCTAGTCATAAGGTAATGAAGATTAAAATTCCTCTAAGGTTACATTTCACTTCACTCAGGATGACATCAACAAGAATATAAATGACAATAAATGCTGGCTTGGATGCGGCAAAAGGGAAACTCTTTGTAATAGTTTGAGTGTAA
This sequence comes from Phodopus roborovskii, assembly GCF_943737965.1. NCBI lineage: Eukaryota > Metazoa > Chordata > Mammalia > Rodentia > Cricetidae > Phodopus > Phodopus roborovskii. Next base: position 17,179,070 of record NW_026126588.1, read on the forward strand.
TTGGCCCCCATAAGTTCATTGGGAGTGGAACTATTGGGAGGCGTGGCTTTGTCGGATTAAGTATGACCTTCTTGGAAGAAGTATGTCACTGTTTAGGTGGGCTTTGAGGTCTCGTACATGCTCAAGCTACACCCAGTGAGACAAAGCATTCCCTGTTGCCTGCACAAGATGCAGAACTCTTAGCCATCTCTCCAGCACCATCTCTGCCTGCACAGTACCAACTCTCATCATGATGATAATGGACTGAACCTCTGAACTATAAGCCACCCAATTAAATGTTTCTCTTTGTAAGTTGTGGTTATGGGGTCTCTTCACAGTAATAGAAACCCTAACCAAAACACTCAGATACACCGTTTATGCAGCCACTTTGGAAATAAGTCTGGAGGTTTCTCAAAACAAGCTAGAAAAAGACCTACCACATGACCCAGTCATACCACTTCCAGGCATATTCCCAGAGGGCTTTATATCCTATTACAGATATTTGCACATTTCTGTTCTATTCTTAATAGCTAGGAAGTGGAATCAGTCTAGAGATCCAACAATAGATGAATAGCTAGGGAAAATGGGGTGCAGAATATACACAATGTAGTATCATTAAGATGGGGATAAAATTGAAATCATGAAGTTTGCAGGTTAAATTAATATATCTTGGAAAAATTATACTGAGGTAACTTGGATCAGACATACATATCTTCTCTTTCCTATGCAGATCCTAGCTTCAAACCCTTTGTTCTGTGCCTTTAACTTGGAACATGAGCGAAAACCAAATAGATAGAAAGGTTCTTTTGGGAAGGAACATAGTAGTCACAGGTAAAATGAATGCATGCATGTAAAATACTGGGAGCAAAAATGCTAATTTTAAAAAGGGGGAGACAATGGTTTGGCAAAGACTTTCTATAAAGGACTCCAACATCACAGGAAATAATCTCAAGAATTATTTGAGATTGTTATTAAATGAAATTACAAAGCTTTTGTACAGCAAAGGGAACAATCATTAGAGTTAACTACAGGATGGGAGAGAATCTCTGCCAACGTATCAGACAAGGCACTAAACTTCAGATGTGTAAAGAACTGTAAACACTGAATACCAAAAAAAAAAAAAAAATCTACAAATCATCCTGTCAATAAGAGGGTAATACACTGAATAGACAGTTATTAAAAGAAGGAATACAAATGAACAATAAATTATTAAAAGGTGCTGAAGACCTTTAACAATTGGGCAAATGCAAATCAAAACTGCTTTGTGATTATATCTCACTCCAGTCAGGATGTCTCTCATGGAAAAAATATTAACAAATGCTTTTTGAGAGTGTGCTGAAAGAGGAAACTCAGTTCATTGCTGGTGAGGATTTGAACTTGAGCAGCAACTACGGGAATCAATGTGGAGGTTCCTTTAAAAACTAAAAATAGTATAACATGACCAAGATATGACATTCTTGGGTACAAAACAAAGTTCTCGTTCAGCGCCCATACCAACACCTGCACTTCCAAACCCGATTGAACCCGCCAAGATGTCTTCCCATAAGTGAATGAATAAGACACTATGGTACACATGCGTGGTGCAATTTGTGCAACATAAAAAAAGTAAGCGGGCGACCTTCGAAGGAAAATATTTGCAAATGCAAATCCTTGTGTTAAGCAAAACCAGGTTCCAGAAAAACAAATACCATGTGTATGTCTGGTACTCATGGAGAACAGAAGAAAGCTTCATGTCTCATGGGACTGGGGTTACAGACCGTTTTGAGCTGCCATGTGGGTGCTGGGGATCAACAATGAGTCCTCTGGGGGAGCAGCCAGTGTTCTTAACTACCAAGCATCTATCTCTCCAGCCCCTGCTCTCATGTGTGACTACTGCCTGGAATGGTACCCATCTGCCTTTTGCTTAGATGAATCTTTGAAACAACTTTTTAGCTTAAAACACCCTCCTAACACATGGCTCTTGCTTTTGACTAAATAGAACTTGTCCTCATCTTCTGCCTCTAAAACTCAAGTGGAAAAAAGGAAAAGAAAAAAACAACTCAAGACCTCTCAGATTCCTTTCCGGGTAGCAGAGTGTCTGTGAACACTCTCAGCCCCTAGATGGCACTGGCTTCTGTCCTCTCAAAGCTCCTGGAATATTGGGAAGAGACTCAGAACTGACTCTGGGGCCTTCTCATTGTCCTCACAGCCCACCCCTCACCCCCAACTACAACTGCAGAATCCACTGTGTCCTTACGCAGTTTTGATGTCTGGATCTCAGAGATAATTTTTTTTCTTCTATTTTGATGGTATTGGGTATTTTGCTTTGTTGGTTGGTTGCTGTGTGAGGGTTTGGGGTCTTCTCAACAGGCTTCCTGAGTCAGCACATAGAAGACATGGAATTGAGTAAGATGCTGAGACCTAAAAGCCCAGTAAGTCACTTCAAAGGCTAGGACAACCAGCGTTTTCCTAGGGGTTAAAAAGATATGACGCTCCCCACCCTTCATCCTAGTAATGATAGCCAGCACTTCTATCACAAAAGACAGTCTAACAAAAGATAATAATAAACTCATTTATTTGTTAATAGTTTTTCATGACATGGGAACTTCCATAATGAAAACCCAAAGAACCTAGGAAAACTGGGTTTTGTGCTTAGATTTATTGAAGCATCGATAGTTTATTGCAATGCAGCTGAAGGAAAGGGATATGACCCCCCTAGTAAGAAACTGTACATCTTTCCTCTCTCCCACGTGCAGGATAAAACTCCATCTGTAAGGAGAGCAGATGACGTACTATCACAGAGCAGAGGTTCTTTCTATGGCCCATTCTTACACAAGGAGGGGAGGATACAGGAGTGATGTTGCTAGATTTTTATGATTATGCTTAAAGAAGACATCCAGTTGCTATGACTGCCTTTGGAGACAAGAGATTCTGGTTCCTATGACAAGTGCTAGAAGAAAAGAGGAGGAGACAAGAGCGGGCAGGCCAGGCTTGACAGCACAAATGTCTGTGTCCCACTAAGAGGTCATGTGTTTGAAGCCAACATGCATTAACACAAAACGCTATTTCAATAAGGAAATAAGTAGGTGGGTGGATGGATGGGTGGGTGGGTACATGGATACATGAGTGGGTAGAGAGATAGATGGATGGATGGATGGATGGATGATAGACAGACAAACAGACAGACAGACAGACAGATTAGGGTAGAGAAAGTTTTGTAATGACTTCCTACCCTCCAAACCAAGTCAATCTTCCTCCTTCCCCATACCAGATCCTTCTGGATTCAAAATTCACAGTGATGTAAGATCCCCAGTGCTGTCCTAAAATTAGTGAATAAATTAACCCACAGAAGTGATGTGACTGATCTTCATCCTCACAGAGCTCTACTGGATTCCCTCAAACTAAACCTATGCTACATGTGTTTCCCCGTGTTGTGACTTTTTCAGTAACTACACACTTCGCTGATGTTTCTGCCACCACTAATATCAGAAATTGAAACACCATGAAAACACTAGAACCATGTACAATTCAAAAACCTCACTTTGACCTATTAAGTTTAGCTTTGTGCATGACTCAGTCTTTGTTTACATGACGCCTAAAAGTTGTAAATGTCCCTCCAGCCATGCCCTGACTGGAGGGTAGCATCAGGTGAAGAAGGCTAGATGTGGCACCAAAGGTCCAGGGAAAGGACCTCCCATCTTGCCAAGGAGAACAGAAACAACAAGGTGGCCAGAATAGGACAAAGGAACAGATCATGAGAGCTGAGAACTATACACGCTTTCAGTTGTCCCAGCTCCCAACAGCAAAGCAGAGCTCTGCCATCTTGTGTCTTCACAGTTAAAGGACAAAGAGGCAGCAAGGTTCTTTGTTACAACCGTCTGCCAATGCGGAGCTGTTACAGCCTCAGCCTTACCCACTGCTCCGGATACACCTGCCCCATCCACTAGAACTCGGGGTGTAACAGCAATAAATTCAGGAATCTAGTTCCAGGCTCCAAAGTATTTTATCCAATATTCCCTCAAAAATGTCATAGGACAATCGTATACTCTTGCACTGCTCAGGTGCATATTTTTGTCACCTTTATTTTGCTCCTTCAGTGACAGATTTGTCACACTGGCTTTCAAAATGGGAGACCTTGATCTTAACCACCATCCTCCAGTTTTCCAAGTCCAGAAAATTACTGCTGTATGACTCCAGCTCTCCCAGCCCTCTGCCTCTCCACATCATTGCACCAGGGACACACAGCGTTGCCAGATGTTTCTACAAACCCCCCTATCTAAAGTGGCTACATTTAATGAATTAAAATAAGTTTTTCCTTATGACCTATCTTTGACTTCCTTGTTTGTTTTTTTATTTAAGACACCCCACACACCAAAAAGACAAGTTGAAATGTCTTTGTAAGCAATCCCAGTGGGATAGACTGCTAGTTCATTTAATGATAAAAAACACAAAATATGATTTTGCATCTCTCCACCACTCCTCAAGCCTAGGCTGCCCCCTTGCAGTGGAAGAGGTAGGTAGCATGCCTTCTTACTCTTAGGTTCAACCCTGGTCCTCTTCCTGTAATACTTCTTAAGCAAGACTTAAACGTCCCCAGGACCCATGGGGGAGAGGACTAAAGGGAAGGATATGGACAGCGGCAGATAGCGCTGTTGTTTAGTAAAGGAGTGGTCTTTAGTAGTGGCTGACCCTTCCTAGTGCTCTAGTCACTTCCATATCTGTCCCACTGACAATCGGGCAACTGGATTTTTATAGGCTTCCATGGTGTACACTCTTGTGGTTAAGGGTCTCCCATCTATGCAAGACCTCACTTGCACATAGCTCAATACAGAAAACGTTTGCAAATCTTTTGTCCCACGAGTGTTCTTGAACTTGTTACTTTGCATTTCTTTTCCGTATGTGGTAGTCCACAGCCTCACTTTGGAATCTCATGTACACTAATTTTTATTGATGTTAGTTCTAACTTTTCACTTTACTTCTCACTTTACTTCTAACCATACTTGTCTACAGCCTACACCATCCCAGTTGTGTTAGGCTAAGTTATAACACCACACTGAGGGCTATTTTCCACCCAAGCAACTGTAGTCTTGCTGGGCAAATCCAGGGAAATTACCACTGTCCCTGGCCTAGACTGCTTTCCCTAAACCAGAGCGACTGTCTTTTACTGCAGAATTTATAGGAATAAGGCATTCCCCTCCTCCCCCCCCCCCCCCGGTAATTGGCTTCATTGTGTTTCTACAAATCTTCCAGATCAGAAAGGATGCCTTCCCTCTGGTCCTCCCCTCACTGCCTTATCACAACACCCTCACACTAAACCTGCCATGTGGGGATGAAGTCACATTGCTTCAGCTAGGAATTTTGCAGTGAGCAGGCACAATGAAGGAAATACTCTCTACAGCTGCCTGAAATTCTGCCTTAATGTTAGTTTCTTTTCTTTTTAATTGCTACAGTGACTTAAGAGACTTGACCATGTCTACAGTTACATCCAACTCTGGCTTACTACTGGAGTCAAACAGAGAGGTTGTTAAAGGATTGAATTCTATCCCTGTCCATCATGATTTTGACATTCATCAATGTTTGGAAGTCATTGTTTAACCATTAATACTGAAGAGATCCTACAAACATACTTTGTAAACTAAAGTACAGAGAAACATTAGCTAAAGATGGGAAGCCTCTATAACACTTTTGAGTTTTGATTTCTTCCCTGTTTTCAACAACATCCACAATGAGGATTCATGGACAACTCTAAATTTCATTACTGATCAATATCAGCATCAGCCTATTTATTAAGCCTCATCTCAGGAAAGCCAAGTGTTCGCTCTCATCACATGGCGATTCACTCAGCGATTTCATGAGAATAATTTGAATTGATTTTGGGGAAGCAAAAAATAAGTTTATTTCTCTACCTTCATCTGCTGGAAGGTCACGGAAAGCATCAATAGATTTTGTTACATTTTTTTAATGCCAGAGGAACAAAAGCTGAATAGCACTTTGACAAATAAAAATAAAAAGATGTGCCTCTCCCACTACAAGGGAATTCAAAATCTGCTTGATGTCCGAGGGATATATAATACGTGAATAGAATACATCCAACAACCAGTGTCTAGAACTCATAAGCCAAAAAGAAGAAAGTGATTTATCATCAGAATCTTTGGAGGATGAGAGCTTTATTGTACCTATTCCCAAATACTCATGCTGACTTCACACAATGACATAAAAACAGAAAGGATAAAATTTTTAACAAACTTCAGAAGTTACACTGCTGATGTTAGTCCCCTATTACACAAATAAACTTGAAGAATTGTGGCATACCTTAAATGTTTATAAATCACAATTGGAAGATGTTTCTTTTAGCAATGGTTCCTCCACATCACACTGGGGAGAACCTTGGTATCTCTGTAGGCAAGAACTGTGACCTCCGGGGCATGTTTTGCTTTAAAGCCAGGAGGATGTACAAAACACAGGGGAAAAAAGAAGCTAAGCGTCTCCTATTTTTTGCTGGGCTAGGGAAACCCACTGCTACCTTTCCCTGTGTGAAATACATTATACTCAATTTTTAAAGAAGTATTTGCAAAACTACTGATTCTAAAACTATGAGGAATAGTGACTCCTACATTTATAGACAAGCATTTTTTTTTAAATCAATCTAGAAGTAGGCCACATTAGAAGATTTGTTTGCTCTCATTCTCCAAAATAACCTTGTCCTAGTTAGGGTTACCTTTGCTGTGATGAAACACCATGATCAAAGCAAGCTGGGGAAGAAAGGGTTGACTTATGCTTCTGCATCATAATCCATGAGTGAAGGAAGTCAAGGCAGGAACTCAAAGTCAGCAAGAACCTGGAGGCAGGAGCTGATGCAGAAGCCATGGAAGGGTGCTGCTTATTGCTCCTCATGATTTGTTCCTGCTTTATCATAGAATCCAAGACCATCAGGCCAGAGGTGACACCACCCATAATGGGTTCTGTCCTCCTGCCTCAATCACAAATTAAGAAAATGCCCTACAGGCAGATCTTATAGAAGCATTTTCTCAATTGAGGTTCCTTTCCTTCAGATGGCTCTGGCCTATGTTAGAATCTTTTTTTTTTTTTTGGTCACTTTTCAGGGAATTATCTTCTGAGGTCAACTATAATAATAAACATTGGCACCATACAGTATTCCTGGCTGTGCTTTCATTAGAAGCATCTTGTTGCTCACAGACTGAGGTCTAAGGTATGTTATTTTTAAATCCACAAGAGACTGATAGCATTTCTCATAGACATCACCCAACACTGCTATTCAGCGAATGTACTCTACAAAGCTTAACTGAAATGAATTGCTGAACCTCATCCTATAGACTTGTTTTTAATGAGATATATACAGTACACTTATAAAACAAGCTCTGAGCAGTACTCAGAGTCAGCAATACCTTATTTAATTGAACTGTAAGGGTTTTGTGGCTAGAACACTTTATCTTTTTGCTACCTCAATTACTATGATATCCAACTGTGCCTGAGCAACAAAGTACTGTATAATCCAGAGATCTATGATAGAAAAAAATCAATAAAATGATTCCTAATAATATTTCTGTATACTCATAGGTCCATGCCTAGTCCAACCATCATCACAGGGGCTTCTGCTGGCAGCAGATGAAGAGCTCTGCAATCAAACATTAGACATAGAGAGAACCCAAACTGGAGATCTCCACTGGGTCCCCTCCTCTTGGAGTTTGGAGAAAGCCATGCACAAGGCAGGGAGGAAGATGTGTAGGAGCCTCAGGGGTCAAGGACACCAGGACAACAGTCCCTACAGAACCAACTAAGCAGGGTTCACAGGAGCTCACAGAGACTAAAGCCACAATCACAGCACTGGCGTGGGACTGAAGGAGGTCCTCTACATATGGATTATGGTTGTGTAGCTGGGGGGGTTGGTACTCCTAAAAGTGGGAGTGAGGGATCCCTCTAACACTCTAACACTTTTTTTAAAGGCTGGACAAGGCAACTCAGTATGAGGAAAAGAGTTCCAAGAGCAGACAAAAAAAAAAAAAAAAGTTAGAGGGACAAGGGGAAAGAAAGGGTGTAGCGCTAGGTAGGTGGGGAAGGGGAGGATCTGGAAAAAGTTGGGGAAGGGGAAAGCACGGTCAGAATTTTTGTGTGAAATATATTTCACGCAGAATATATTGTGTGAAAAACATCTTTTTTCAAAGTAAAAGACTAAGGTAATAACTAGGCTGCCAAACAGAGGTCATTAATACAATAATTTAGACTATAAACTTCTATTTTCTTTTTTATTTAATTTTGGTGTGTGTGTGTGTGTGTGTGTGTGTGTGTGTGTGTGTGTGCATGAACTTAATTAAGTGCAACATGTGCAGGCAGGAGACTGTAGATGCCTGGAGGAGGTGTCAAATGCCCTGGAACTGGAGTTACAGGTGGTTGTAAGCTGCTGTGTGTGTGCCAGGAAGCAAACCTAGGTTCCCTACAAGAGCATTAAACCACTGAGACATGTCTCCAACCCCTAAATTTACATTATCTATAATTAGTAATTACCTTTCTCTTAACTATTTGAAATTTTTATTAGTGTAATATTTAAATTTTACTTGTTTATTTTAGGTTACTTTATATGTTTTATGTATATACATATACATACAGGAAATTGGTATATTAATAGCTGGCATTAATACATAACTAAATAGATATAAGATTATTTAGGGAATATGTGCTAAAAATATTTTACCAAGAGGCACATGAAAAAAGTAATTAATAAACCTGTCTAAAAACTGACAAAAGTATATAAAATATCAAGAAAACCCATATTTGTACATATGTCATTGGATACATTTTCTTGTTTTTGTACTTGTGATTATGAGTGTACCTTATGATTTTGAACACACAGAAAACAAACAATAAAAACATTAATAAAATCCCACTCTGAAGTTCTGAGTTTGAAGAAGGTTAAAAATTTTACATGTCTCTATTTTCTTCAAAATTTTCATAAGATTTCTTAATACTCTAGTTGAAACTCATAGTAGGCTAGTTCAAACTCATAGGAGTTACTTTTGAGAACTGTGAGAAATAGGCCTGTGAGCTGTTTTCCTCTACATTCCTGGTTTAAGAACAGCCAGGACTATGAGAGGTAAAACTCCATGACAGAATGCTTATCCAGCATATCATGGGTTGCTTCCCAGCACAGTTAAACATTAAAATTAAAATGGGACATTCCCTATGAAACTGTTGGGAAGAAACTATGGAGAAGATGGTTTTATTGGCTTTGCTCGAAACGAAGACCTCATCCACTGTGCTTGAAGTGGGTAGAGGAGATTTTACCAATAACAGCATCTCTGAGGAAGATTCAGCTAACATCTGAGAACAACAGAAAAAGAGGAACTCCGCCATGTTTAAGTTGAACGTGATGGCACTAAAGGACTGAACGCTACAATTCTAGAAGTAGAAAATTAAATCCATAAACATGACACTTACCAACTGATTGAATGTCTCCTTCTTTCATGGAGTTTAAGTATTCTTAGTGAGTTGACCTTAACGTTTTATTATGAGCTTTCCTAAGGGTAAACCTTTAGTAGAAGTAATTTGATTGAGGGTTCCTATTTCAAGGATAGCAAAAGCCTACAGGAACCGCCCTCTACATGAAAGCCGCCCTTTCTTGTCTTCTGTAATTATAGAAGGTAGTCTAAAGACGTTCCTGGGAACAGACTTTACGAGCAATGTGTCATCAGAAAGTGAATATTTATGCCTATAGTACTCTTCCAAAATGTGTCATAAACTCAGGTTTATGGTAAATGCTCTTCAGACCATTAGCTACCATAATTCTCCAGTCCTTTCCTAAGCTGTTTTCTTAATAGAGTGCAACCCTCATTAATACTGTTATTTGTTAAGAAACAGACTCAGTGCCCAGAAGCCAGATTTTTCTGGCTGCCTATTTTACAAGCCATCTATAAATAGCATGAAAACCCATCTGTCTCTGACGCCCAAGGGTCCTCCCTCAAACTCAGTGACTCTTCCAACCCCTCCATTACTAGAATTTAGTATACTTCAAGAATCAGTTTGCAGAGAAAGAGGCATTGCTTGGTGATTAAAACACATGCACTGTTCTTCCAGAGGATGTAAGTTCAGTTTCTAGCATCCAAAATGGACAGCTCACAATTGCCTATAACCCCAGCTCCAGGGCATTTGACATCCTCTCCTGGCCTCTGTGGGTACCCATCAACACCTGTCATTGACACTCACAGACATTTAAGATAAAAACAAAATGTTTTATAAAAAGAAAAAGGAATTTATCTGGAATTAATTCATGTGATTGAAGTTAAACAAATTATCCCCCAGTAATATGCTGAACAGGGGAAATAGACAAGAAATACACATTCTACAAAAAGATGAGAATAGGAAGAAAAAAGAAACCCGAGACACAGCCGAGGTCTTCCCTCTGTTGTGACTACTTTTGAAGTCAATGTCACTGGAGTCCACTGAAAAAAGCTGACAGCAGTGGGTATATTTTGCCTTTAAGCTGTGTCCTATATTACCAGAAGTAAATAGTGAGCCTTCCAGAGGGCTTGGGCAACCCCAGAGGAAACTGTGCTGCCTGCTCCCTGAAGCCCAGCAAGGAAGGCCTTCAACTGAGCTGGATTGCTGACCTCATGAGGAGAGACAGCAGGAGGGGCTGGAAGCCATTCTGCACAGTGGACAGCAGATAATCAAAGGAAAGAAAGATAGCAGGGACTCCGAGGGACTCAAGGGACACAGCATCTGAAGCAAAGTGACATTGATATCAACATCCAGGAAATGATAGAGGCAGATAAATTGTCGAGGCAAGGAAAAAAAAAAACAGAAATGAAAGTAAAAGCAATGAGCTGACCCAGTTTAAGCAAAAAGTAATTTGCTAATCATAAAGCAAAGAAATAAAACACAATAGGCATCTCTCTCCACTCACACACAGCAGGTTAGCCATTACGCAGATAGAACGGGAGATGGGAAGGGAGATCAACTCTAATGTGACTGGTGTTCAAACCATAGAGGGCTGCTTCCGAACAAGAGCTCACACCAAAGAAAAATTGGCAGCCAGTGCCACCTGCAGAGGAAAGATATATCTTCTGCGGGCGTCAGCTCTCCAGAGCTGACAGGCTGATATATTCTGGTGAATAAATTGAAAAACTTTCAAGTGGTCTAAAAAAAGGTAGGCTGGAGTAGACTGCGCTGCAGGGATCCCATCAAGTTAGGGATGCCAGGAGCCTGTGGCAGGCAGCATCAGTGCCAGGATGAAGGTGCACACGCTCCAAGTCAAGTACAAAAGAGAAGATAGGATGGTGGGGTTTTGTTTCTTTGTGCTGGTGTGTGTGTGTGTGGTTTGTATGGTGTGATTTTTTTTTTTAAGATACAAAACTCTTCTTTTCCTACCTGGAGAAAAACAGGGGAAGAGAATGTTCTTTTGTTTCTGGAGACAAAAAGCAAGAACATGATTTTCTCCTCGGGTTTTTCCTTAGGGTTTTTAATTGTATTTCCCCATTCTCCAAGCCCTACTAAAGCCCTGCCTTGCTCACAACTCTCTTCTAGTAAACACAAGTCTTGTTGGTGTGCCTCCCTCAACTAGCAATTTATTCTACTTGCTGCTCGAGTCACTCGATGTGGAACTTAATTGCAATCGTTCATAATTGCTTCCTGTGGGTAAATCTCACCTCCCAAACAAGACTTCATGATTCTTGAGAGCAGTGACTATCTGGTGCAGACATTCTACTCCCTTCCACCAGGCTGGGTATGCACCCAGGGAGCACTTTCTCCTGTGCTCGTGTTTGTGGAGAGTTAGGAAGTCTTCCTTACTCCAAAATGTCTGCTATTGCCAAATGAACTGGAGAATATGCTTGTTTTCATTAGAGAATCGGTCCAGCTATCATATTATAGTAGCTGCAAAGATGTCTACCTTGAGCTAACACAGTGAGGTGCAAGGTAACAGTTTGGAATATCCACACTTGGGTGTGACCACCGACCATCTCTACTATGTCCTGATAATGTAACCTTAGCAATTTATTCATTAGAAGTTAGAGCATGGCATCTATAAACTTGGGGAATCTTGTTTTACTCGAGATTATGCAACTGATAAGAGAAATTGTGAAAGTAAGATTGAGACCAGATTGTCCAAAGATCACTCAGCAGCTATGCGAGCCTTATGACTTGAGTTCACCATGAAGAACCTACAGTGGGAGGTGAGAACCAACTCCTACAATGTCCTCTGACCTCTATAGGTGCACACACACTATTCACATATATCATACATTTATAATAATAAAAAGTAAAAAGGTTTAAATCTTCCCCAAAAGATTTGGACAATACCACTTAGTAAATGCTACCTCTCTCTCTCTCTCTCTCTCTCTCTCTCTCTCTCTCTCTCTCTCTCTCTCTCTCTCTCTCTCTCTCTCCTCTCTTTCTCTGTGTGTGTGTGTGCATGCGTGCGTGCGTATAGTTTTTCAAGACAGAGTTTCGCAGTGTAACCTTGGCCGTCCTGGAACTCACTCTGTAGACCTGGAGCTGACCTGGAGCTCCAGGCTGACCTGGAGCTCACAGAAATCCACTGCTTCCTGAGTGCTGGGATTAAGGGTATGCACCACCACCCAGTGTAAATACTGCCTTTTAAAAACAACAATAGCAGTAGGTTCTGAGAGGTAAACCATGGGGTGGTACAGAAACTTGAGCCCAGTTGAAAGATGAAGAATGAGCCTGCCATGATTTCAAGAACACCTGTCAGAACTTACCAAGTTAGAAATGGCGGGCTCTGCTACCGTGTGGCAAACATGACCTTCATGTTTACAAAGTTTATCTCATTCCCCAAGTCCCATGAGATTTGGGTCACAGGCAAGGCCTTCTAACCCTGGAAGGGCTTAACAACTTTTAAAAAGGACTTGAATCAACATCACTGAACATCTCTTTCTGGAAGTTTCCTTATTCTACAGGATGGTAACCATGCTGTCCTTTGCTATAGTGAGTGACTACCTTCTAGGGCTATTTGTGTAAACATGTATTTACGAGGGCAATTCAGCAAAGACTATCAGTGTCTCTGTACTCTGTGCCCTAGAAACAAGCAGTCCATGGAGAATTGCCTCCCAACCAAATAGCCCTCTCTAGCAAGGAAAAGACAGAGAAGTACATTTACAAATTAACAGAGCAAATCCCAGAACGGATGGTACATGCCTGTAGTCTCCGCTGCCCTAGAGCCTGAAGCTGGAAGATTGGTTAAGCCCACCAATGTGAAACAAGGCTAAGTAATGCAGGGAGTGTGAGCCTGTTTAGGAAAAAAAGAATAAGAAAATAAGTAGGACTCAAAAGTCCATAAATATAATGAATATATATAATTTTTAAAATACTATGTGTGTCTATAAGGGGTGGTAGAGCAGCAAATACATAACATGGAAAATGATTTTAAAAATTATAGTTTGTTGAAAAAAGAAGTATGAAAATAATTGTAGTATACTACAATTAATAGCCACAGGTTGATTCCTTACAGATATACTATAAATAGTCAACAGGTAAATTTCATTTATATAAAATAATAAAGTTATATATACAATGTATAAATACTTACCTGGGATGTTATGAAATTCCTCTTGCTCTCTGTTTATGAAGAAGTCATTTGAAAATGACAGGAAACCCAGGAAGACTTCCTACTTAGAGGAGGTGGTGACTGAGTGGAATTTTGATGAAACATAACAAGTGGGAAAAGAATTTGAAACAGAGGACAAGTATGAACCCTTTAAAACTATAGGAATAGAATGATAAATGCATGAAATAAGATGAAGTATTGATCAGCTGAGCGCTGTCTGGTGTATCTGGCATAAAAGACAAATACAAAAGGTAGTAGCAGGTCAGACTGAAATGACAGATGTATTAGGCAAAGGCAGTAGCCATCAAGCATCTGTGTTTAGGGTTGGAAGGTTCGATAAGATCTCACAGAGAGACTTGCCTGGTTTTAGGGTTCTGTCTAGAGACTGCTCCATTCAGAGCAGGGTTCAGGGCTGGGCACGTTACTGCTTGCTGATGGAGACGGACTGAAAGCCTCCAGATGCAGAGGCAGAGACTCTGCAATGGCTAATGTTGATTGTGAACTTAATGGAATCTGGAATCACCTGGGAGACATGCCTATGGGGGAATTACCTAGATTAGGTCAGGCTCCAGTGAGGAATTTTCTTGATTTGATTGGGTTAGTTATGTTGGGAAGACACACCCTAAGAGAAGATAGGACCATTCCCCAGACTTCAGTCCTGGTCTATGTAAAAAGGGGAAAGATGAATGTGCAATAACACTCATTTCCTTTTGCATCCTGACTATGAATGTAATGTCACCAGATGCTTCAACACCCCCCCTTTCCCACAGCTGTTCTCTCCATGCCTTACTAATGCCTCCTACTAAATGCTTACAATGAGCTTTGTGAGTCACCCCACAAGTCAGTAAGAGCCCTCTGTCCTCTGGTCTCAGTTCAGCCTCTACCTCGCCTCTCCACATGGCTGCCCTATCTTCCCCCAGTTCTCTCCTGTCCCCTTCTTATCATCCCACACTAGGTTCCACGCTGTTGCTACAGTGCAAATGCCAACCTGATCTCTTCTCTCTTAAAAAAGATCTTCTGATGACTCACTGATGTCCCCGGGGGAGCCCACATTCATCCCCACAACCATCCTCAGCACACGGCCATCTTCAAGATCCATCCAGCTTGCTTTCCCAGCCTCGCCCTAGCTGCTGTCCACCATCAGTGACCTGCCCTGCTGAGCTAACTAAGGAGGTTCCTTCCATTCCTTTCTCTCTTGTGTCTTTGCCCAGAGCATCCTGTCTCTCCATAACGCTCCCAGTTCTTTCCTTGGCCACCCAAGAAATCACTCATGTCTTAAGACACAGGTGAGGCACCAACCCGTTCAGACCCTCTGAATGGATCTCACTCTTCTTCCTCAGCAAATTTCTTCTGCCACAATCAGTTGGTAAACAGGTGCATCACAAATGTGGTAACTGTCCCTGGGGCTTGGATGTTTGTCCTTGCTCCTGACTCAAAGTTTGAAAACCCTAAAGGTGGAAAACTAGCATATCTCAGTCTTTAATTTTAAAATGTTGTGTGAATAACTGACTGGCTGGATAAGCAGATGGAGAAATGGTTTCCAGTTACTTGTTACTCACCTATATTAACACAACTCAAGCTACTAAATGGAATTTTCTATTATAATTTCAAAAGGAGAAATATGCTCTCTTAATTCTAACGTATCTACTACCCTAAACCTTAGATACAAATGTAAATGCATATGCATTTACGTGAGCATGCAAACATACACACACACATGCACACACATGCACTCACACACATACATGCACACACACATGCACTCACACACATACATGCACACACACATGCACACACATGCACTCACACACATACATGCACACACACATGCACACACACATGCACACAGACACACACACAAAGTTGTCTTAAAGATGTCTTGTTAGGAAACATTCTAGTCATTTACCAAAGCTACTAATAATTATAAAATCTGAAGAATCTTACTATTAATAATTGCCTTTATCACACTTAATATGAGCCTTGTGCCTCTTATACACAATGACACCTTGACCATTAAAGGAGCACTGCCTTTTATGAAACAGAAAGACACATGGACAGAAGGACAAACTGGTGTCTGAGTGCATGAATCTCTTACTGACAATCAGTGATGTTCATACTCAGATTAAATGTCCCAAGTTTATCATGGCCCAGACATTTACATGGGATGCGGCTTCCTCTTTTCTGATCACACACAAATCGGGCACATTGAAGACAGGCTGCAGCGTAGGGACAGCAGAAACGCAGCAACAGAGTTGGTCAGCAGGGGAACTCACTCTCCTACCCTGTGCAGCTCACACTCTGCCACTTATAGCCCGTTTATAAAAACGATGGGTGTGCTAACAACGATCGGTAATTACTTCTGCAGTGAATATTAACAAGACAGCCGTGCTTCTGTTTCAGGCCATGTTCTCCAACGTGTTTTCAAACAATCCAACAACCCTCCTAGCAGGTTAGAGAACAAAATTCTCAGTAAATATTGTCATAACTGTTTCCACTTTGAATAAATGACTTTTTCCCTCTTCCTAATGAGAATAAAGAATAAACAAACTTGAGTCTAGCTACACTGCAGAGACCCTTTTAGGTAGAATTTGATTTGTAAGCCTTGCTGCACACAAATGCTTAAAATACTAAAGAATATCTGATGCTCAAACTAAGAAGGAACATGCCTTTTCATTAGCGTCACTGTGGTAGGCGGCTCCAAGATGGTCCCCACGGGTCCCTGTTTTTGCCTTCATGTCACTTCTGTCACTTACATACCATGTGGTTCCACTCCAATGCTGGTGTCCCTCTTTGTGACCAAAATGTCCAGAGAAGATGATATATACAACGCCAAAGCCTTGGTCATAAAAGACATCTTGCTCTCTCCTCTCCCCAGCCCAACCCCACCACACACACACTTTTACTCATTGGATCTGGTGGAAGCTACCCTTTGTAGTGGCATGAGCCCCGAGGCTCTGGAGAAGGCCTAGGAAAAGTTCTACCTGGTAAAGAACTAAGGCTTCCTCTGCAAGCATGAGACTTCCATCAAACACCCATGGGAGTGAGCCATCCGAATTGCTCCAGGCCTGGTGATCTTGTACATCATTTGTACCTCTTAGTGCCCTAACTGAAGTCTCTTGAGAAGATGATACACCAAAAGTTCCCAATTTAGCTGCTCCCAAGGCCTACCTCTCTGAAATTGTGTGAAGGAGTAAAGTGCTGTTTTATAGTAAGGTCAGTGATAACCCTTTAGATAAACATAGATATGCCACTCACTACCCAGAAATCCCATGAAGAACTTCCACTTGAGTCCTTTGTCCAGTTCCTCTATGCAACCATGTCACCTGATAATAAGGACTTTTATTACTAAGAAAAGGGCAGAGGTGTGGGAAACACATCAGAAACTCCTGCAAACTACACTTCCCCAATATTCAAACCCATGGAAATTTCTTCCTGTGTATGTAGCTGTCTGATGCACTTTGGTCCATGATATGTTCCCAAGTAGGACACTAATAAAAGTATCATCTGCTCCCGTGGACCAGATTGCCCTCTCTAAGAGAATATCAGCTAGGCTGTTGAAGAAAGACACTGTGTGAAGAATCGTGTCCCTCGGCAAAGTTCCCAGTTGTAGTCATCTGTATGGAGTAATCCCACCCAAGACTACATGGAAGCAAATCCACAGAAAAGATCTATGTTGCTTAAATCCCTCAAATTTGAAGTAGTTTGTTAACACAAACTATTAAATAGCTAAAACTCAGCCCTAATACACACAACACACTGTACTCTGCAAAGTATAAATGCATTTCTAAAATGTTGAGAAACTGTGATAAACAATTTCTAAAATAAACCACACAAGATGAGCTCTCTGAAATCTACCAAGTGTTTCCAAAACAGAAGGCATGTTTGTTCTCAAGGACAGTAGGGCATCTACTATCTTGATTTCAAACACATGATATAATTGGTTCACACTACTGAGTCATACAATTAGCACTTCCAGCAGAAAAATGTAAATCTCACAAATCATCCAAATGATCATACTTAAGCCATATCTGAACAACACTTGAGCTTCCTCTAAAATGTCATCTGAACTGTGGTGTGAAGTAAGTTAAAGTGACACCAGGAGCCATATGTAACAAATGCTACTTTTTCTGTCTTTAGGTCCCTATGCCTAGTTTGAAATGTGATGAATATTCCATCAATAATTAACTTATTTTAGTATTACTGAGTACAGACAATGCAGAATGATTCTTGTGTATACATAGCATTATATATATATATATATATATATATCATTATATATCCTGAGTAAGATATACAGAATATTTTCCTTTTAAAATAACAATAAAGACCATAATTGCCATATGGACAAGTGGGTTTTACCAATTTGTTTTATGAGACATAGCCTAGCTATAAAATGTTCCAAGTTCCCATATGCTTAGATTTTATTTCTGTCACTAAACATAAGCTGAAAGCAAAGGTCTCAGTTCTTTAAGCAGCAAAAAGATTATCCCCAGTAAAAACATGCAGTCAACAGAACTCAGAGTAAACCTTTACTGTGCATCCACAATGCTTTAGAAATGTGAGGAGTGTATCTGAAAAGGAAAGTGGAGTTTAAAAGGCTGGGATTTGACCAAATCTGGGATTCTCCCTAACACACGGCCTGTCCCGAAGCACTTTTGAAGAAGCCACAAATGACAGGAAAGAGCTCATTGAAATCGCCTGTTCTGTTTTGTGACTTGAAGCAGAGAAAAATGTTAATGAAGTAGGTGTCCTTGTCAAATATCGCGCTGACTTCCTGAAGCAGGCAGTGAATTATAGGCAGCTCTGCCATTTGCCCAGACCTGAATAGAACTGTCAAAAAACCTTGATTTTTCTAAATTACCATGCAGCAATACAGTAAGGTTCTTTGGGATATTGTAAAGGCAGTGTTTGAAGCAGCAAAATATTTCTTTACCAAGAAAATATCAGACTGGAAAGAAATTGTGATGATCAGATAGGCCCAGCCGTGAATCTAATTTTCCTCCTTTGTCAAAAATAGTTGCTTCACATAGCCCTGGGATTTGCTGCTTCTGATACTATCAAACCCTGGCATCAAAGGCTCTATCAATACCCATGAACATTTCCACATGCATCTCTCTGGCAATCTTTAATAGAAGCAAATGCAAAATATCCAGTAGACAGAAACGCATTGACACTGGACAGGATCCGGTGTAAAAAGGCCAAAGAATCAGAATTCCATTCCCAGGTTAGTCCCTCCCTAGTTAAGATATATTGAACAACTCTGACTCCTGAACTCAACCTGTCAATGGCATTGATGCCAACTGTTATAGTTTTGATATTAAATTTCCAAGGACCGCGGTGTTACAGCCTGGTGTCCAGGGAGACATTACCAGGATATGGTGAAACACATAGAAGGATCCTATGGGAGAACTTTAGGTCACCAGGAAGGGACATCTCCTTAAAAGACATTGGGACCTTGATGTTGCTTCCTCTATTGCTCAGTGATAACCTTGCCATGGAACTCCAGAGCAACAAGGAAACCAAGTGTTGACTTGAACACCTAAAACTATGAGCCAAAATACCATCTTTTCTTTATAAGTTCAGTGTCTTTGGTGTTTGTTATAGTAATGAAGGATGGCTAACCCATCACCTAAAAGTATGTTCTAAGGATCAAGCACAATGATACATAATGGATCTTGGGTTGTGCCTACCACTCAATGGACATCTTTGAACTGAGTCACGATCTCTAAACTTTTCTTCCACATCCTCCTCAGGCTCCAACTCTAACATTTTCCACTGGGAAGACAACTTCCCCATGGAGGCCTTTTCTCTACTCACTGTGGTGCCTCCAGGAACAGGAAAACAAAAGCCTAGTTCCTCCTGATGAAAGAGTCCCTTGTCGTCCCCTAGAGGAGTGGTTCTCAACCTGTGGGTCATGACCCCCAGAAGACTATTGGAAAACAAAGCTATTACACTGTGATTAATAATAGTAGCAAACTCACAGTTGTGAAGTAGCAACAAAACATTGTGGTTTGGGGTCACCAGAACATGAGGAACTGTACCAAAGGGTTGCAGGACTAGGATATTTGATGCCGTGGGATTTTTTATCACACTATGACACCCCGAGACTGTATTAATAAAACTAACCTCGAATCATGGTACGGAGCTGGTGACTAGTTGACAAGAATCAATCATAGAGTATATGGAGGCCCCAGGATATGAATAGAGAGGCACAAGAAGGAATAACGAAGTACTTGGAGATTGGCAGACATTTTGGACTTATTATTATTATTATTATTATTATGATTATGATGATGATGATGATGATGATGTCACTCCTCTGCTTGTTCTTTGATCTATGCAGTTTTTACCCCAATATCTGACTCCCAAGTCTTCAAATATTTATTAGTAATAGAATAACTTAGATAAACCCAACAGGTTGAGAACCACTGCTTTCAGTCGACCATCCAGTGGCTTTCTCAAAAGCACTGTTAGGTACAACTTCTCTCTCAATTCAAACTTGGCACCATTACTACCCATAGTCCAACCTGTTCTCCCAACTGCCTTCAGTATGTAAAAAAGCCTGTCCACTTAAACAGGTAGTTTTTTTTTTTCCTCAGAGCAACGCTCAGCTGTTCCCACTAGTGAGCAATGCTGTTCCAACTCTACATCTCTCGCTTTAATTTTCTTTCTGACATCCACTAATGTAGCCACCATCTTCTACCTATGTAGGTATTTATTTATTACAGCACATGACAAACTGAGCCTTTGCATTGCTTCAGTAAGTGTTTCAAGGTTAGTCATGACTCTGTGTGCAGATTTTATGATTCATCAGTTGTCTATTGTATACTTCTATTATTTTTAACCACTATCCATTAAGTTCTTTACTCATCACAAATATTTTCAAGTATGTATTTATATGATTTTCATGAAAATAAGCCAGGTAATTTCACATTTGTATTAATGGGCAGGAAGTTTAAATCAACCGACTGAAGCTACTAGTTAATTCATTATCAAGTAAACTCAATCTTATGTTTTGTGGTTTAAAACATTGCCTTTTCCACTCTATTTTAGTGTCTCCCAATGCCACTGAGTATTTGTATTGAGTTTGCAATGCAAATAGTCAAGTAGCATCAGGGTTTGTGTTTCAAATTGGATGATTAAAGGAAGCAGAGCTTTACCAAAAAAAAAAAAATACTTTCTTTAATTTGTGCTTAAAATATTGCATTTCACATAAAAGCAAAAATATAAGAAACCAACTGTATTTTAGGTTATAAAAATGACTCATTTTAATTACATGAGATGTAATTAAAGATGATGTAATCATGTAGGTGTCACTTGGAGTGTATTGAATATTTACTGCACGTTTTGATTGTGTAAAGGTTATAGAATAGTTTATGCACATTTTGATTATGTAAAGGTTATAGAATAGTTTATGCTTTTAACTGTGTCTGCAAATGCTTTATGGAGAAGATCTGAGGGTCTGAATGGCAGGGAACAAACAACCAGTTAAGGGCTAATGTAGCTCAGGGAAGTGAGGGGCTTTGGAGCATCTCAGAGTACGAAAGGCTTTAAGTTATGGTGTCTGAACTGGAGTGCAATTTTGAGTTTTAAGTGTCACCTGGACACAATCTACAATCATCTTGGAATTATGCTAACATGGGATTGTCTAGCTAAGGTTGGCCTGTGGACATGCATGTCTATAGGATACTATCTTGCTGTCTTGGTTACTGTTCTATTGTGTGAAGGGACACCATGACCTTGGCAACACTTATAAAGGAAAGCATTTAATTGGAGGCTTGTTTACAGTTTCAGAGGGTTAGTTCATGATCTTCATACTGGGAAGCAGATTGCTGAGAGCCTTACGTCCTGACCCACAGGCAGTAGCAAAAGAGTTGAGACTAAGCCTGGTGTGGGCTTTTGAAATCTCAAAGTCCACCCCCCCCAGCAACACATTTCCTACTTCAACAAGGCCACAGCTCCCCATCCTTCTAATGGGTCACCAACTGGAGACTAAGAATGCAAATATATGGGTTTATGGGGCCATTCCCATTCAAACCACCACACTTGAGTGTGTTAACTTATGTGGGAAGATGCAGTCTAAAGGGGAGCGGTACTGTCCCCTAGGTTTGGGTTCTGGACTGTGTGAGAAAGGAGAAGATGAGCTAGGCAGTTCTTCACCCATTGTCCTGACTACTATGACGTCCAGTCCCTGCCACCTTGAGAGCCCTGCAGCATTAGATTGTAAGTAGCAATGGTTATCCAGATAATTCCTTTCTTCCTAAATGGTGTTTGTCAGGGTATTTTATCACAGCAACTGGGAATGGAACTACAACATGACAGTTGCAAGTGCAATGTGAACTAAAAGAGAACTCAAGTCAAAAATAACTCGGGATTGGAGGCCTGGGAAATTGTTAGACAATGAAAGCAGGAAAAGAGAGAAAGAAAGGAGAAGTCTTCAGGAATCTTGAAGTTCTGCTTTAGTTATATTGACATTGACCATCCTTGAGGGTGTGTGGATGTGCCATGCACAGGAGAAAAGGGATTATTGGGATAGACATCTGAGTGTATCATTGCACTAATGCAACTTGAAATGTGTTTCAAGTGGTACCTGTGTGATCTGCATAGCTGGAAAATCACCATGGTGACTTCAGTCACCAAAGAAGGTGAGCCTGGACTTCTTTTAAACAGTAGCCACATAGTTGAAAGTGGTCAGCTACAGCTGACCACACTGGGTAGACCTGGAAGAATACTACCTGTCCTCAAACTAATAATTTGTTTATTATAGGAAAAACTTCAAACATTCCTTGCCTCCTCTTGTTTAGTTTGCTTTGTGTCCATTTCTTTTCATTCAAATTCAGAGACAGTGGCTCAGAGATACAAAATAATTTCAATTTATTCATTTTAAGTACCAGCAATTACATGGTATCTACATAATTGCTAGCTCTCTACCTTGATAATAATTCAGAAGTAATTTTTGAGTGACTAGTTACTTTTATCTTTTCAAGTCCACAGCAGTGATGGCTGCATCATCCTTCTGGGGTGAAGACCTCATCCAAGCAAGTCCTCTTAGGCTGTGAACTAGATCAACAAGCAACCTTCATATTGTAATTCACACATCACATGAGGTTTTACTCCTTGTGTTGGTGGTTATTTTTTTTTTATTTGTTTGTTTGTTTTTGTTTTTGATTTTTGTAAAATTGATATACTCAGAGTCACCTGGGAAGAGGAAACCTCAACTGAAGAATTACCTCCATCAGATTGGCTTTACAGGGTATCTTCTTGAATAATGATCAGTGTGGAAGGGCTCAGTCCAGAGTGGACAAGCGTCACCTCTGGAAAGATGGTGCCAGTTTGTATGAGAAACTATGGAGAGAAAGCCAGTAAGCAATATTCCTCTAAGGTCTCTGCTACAGTTCCTGTGTTCAGCTCCTGATGATAGCCTATGACTTCTCCTGATGATAGACTATGACTTATAAGCCAAGTAAAGCCTCCTGTGGCCCAAGCTGCTAACAATTCTTTATAATTCTTTCTAGAAAAATAGCTAGAATGATTCCTGCCCCCTACGTGATGGCTGAAAATAAGGGCAAATGTTCCATATAAAATTACTTTTAACATGACCAGCGATACCTTAAGCTATCTGCAACCACTTACAGATCTGCGAGCCCAAGGTTAAGAATCTTGGGGTCTGATGGAGGATATTTGTTTAAATTATTCTTATAAAATAATGTGTGCTCACTTTGGTAGCACATACACTAAACAAAATGGAATGACACACACACAAAAAAAAGTTCACGTGGCCCCTGCACAAGCACGACACGCAAATTTGAGAAAATAATCCGAAAGTGCCTTGGGTTCCAGGCCATTGCTCTCTATGTCTCAGCTGTGATGCTGTTTCCTTAACGGTGGCCTTGGCATTTCGAATAAGATATCAAATTAAAAGACTCTATTTCACCAGCAAAAGATGGTTAATACATCATCATCCTGAAGGAAAATGTTGTGGTCAAGGGGAATTTGGTTCTGATCACACTCTGTTTCCTACATTGTTTTAGAAAACTGACTTAATTTTAAAGTCTATTCTTATAATGTATTTTGTCAGGATGCAAATGAATTAAGCTCCATGGGATTTAAGTCGACTCGGAATAAAATAGATTAAGATTTAGAAAATTGTGGATTCCTTTCACATAAGGAAGCAGCCTCTTTTTCTGCTAAAAACAAAAACACTGAGATTGGGCCAGATGATATCCTGGGAAATTTCATTCTGAACATCTGCTCATCCCATTTCATCTCATACTTTCTTTCATAATATCTATTCTGCATACATCTTACAATGTAAATTGTTGACTTGGTAAGAAAAAAATGTGTAAATGTAAGTAAATATCTATTCATTAGTATATTATAAAAACATTTTAAATAGAGGGGGTCTACTCTTACTAAACAGCAGTGACTCCCACTCTGATGATAAGGATCTGTGTTTTCTGGGGGAGTGAGAGTAATCAAGCTTTGGTTTTCAGGTAGCACTTGGCCCCTCGGTGGTTCTCCAAGCTAACAGTAGGAAGAGAGAAAGAAAGATGACGCGACAGAGCGTAAGCAGCCACAGAAGGCAGATGTTGGTCCTCTGCTTTGCAGAGAAGGTGTTGACTTCTTGGTGGTCTCAAGCCTGACATCTCCAATATCTTTGAGACGGCGAAGGAGCTGCCATTCTGTCTCATAATTAAAGTAACTCCGACAAGGGGAAATGGGTAGAGAGTCACAGGCTGGTGCTTATGGTACAAGCAGATGCTCAAATGAGGGGGGGTTATCTGGCCAGCAGAAGCAGGAAAGGGCTGGCAATTTCCTTAAGCATGAGGGAGACTCACAATGACAAGACCTCCACTCTCTGACAAAGCAATATTCAAGATGCCTTGACTTACATTTGCTATGTGACTATGAACCACCAAAATCGAGATAAATTACTCTTGCTCTTTCTCATTAAGAAATTTTTTTTTTTAAAAAAAATACACCTTTAGGCAGCACTTATGGGAGAGGAAATGGCTAAAACAATTATCTTTGAACATAAAGGTTAATTCATACCTGCAAGTCTGTGAAGACTGATGTGATACCCATCTGACCAGCTCCTGGAAAAAAATCAAGAAGGAAGCAGATGCTGAAGCCAAAACACAGAGAGGCCGCTGAAGACGCCCGCAACACCTGTTAGTGTAGAAGAGGAAACCCAGTGTAAGGCAATCAGCCTGCCACAGTTCGGGGTAATAAACCTTCCAGTAGGCTTATTAACCACAATATGCTAATTCTTTTACATCTGAAAGTTCACCAAATGAGCTCTTCGTGTCTGGGGAAGTATCTGTCCTTTGACCACTAGATTGAGCAAAATTAACCTTTTCAAATTTGAATATGAATGCCTATTAAGAAGCATACACCAAATGGAGCCTGTGGCTGCCAGAAAAGTCATGTTTTATTGTTCACTGAAGGCCTATATTAAAGCCAGAACAGCTTGAGCACCGACATGACACACATGATAGATACCACCAGTCAACTGGCTACTATTACCCTCTTACTTTCTCACACAACTGTGTCTTTGGCATGGCAACTGTACATGCAACTAAACAGTCACAGTCTTCCAGGTCAGAATAGCCATGTTACCCGGGATCTAAGGTTTCGTGTGTAGGGCCAAGTCCCTAAGGAGCATGCTCCTTGCAGAATAAAAGAACAGAGCTGAGCACAGCAGGCTTGGGTTTTCTGAATGCCTGCTTCCTGGGATGGAGATCTGGGCCTAGCGGAACAGCGCCCATTTGTTACCATAACAACAAGAGCCAGTGGTAAGGAAAAAGCAGCAGCCTGTTCCTGGCATCATTTGTGAGGAGCCGAACCCGTTCTTGGCATTTTCTTACCTTTTTGTTGTATGAAAAAAGAAAGCCCTCAAAAAAGGAAAAATCTATACAGTGTACTTTGATGAGACTTTCTCCTCCCACAACAGCTCCCAGATCCTAGCCAACTCCTTACCCACACAAATTCATATCTTTTTTCTTTTTGCCAGAAAGCAAAAGCAAAACAAAACAAACAAAAAACAGTAAGGAAAAAACCCACATAAAACAAACAACAAACATAGAGTCTATGTAGGGTTGGGTAACTACTCCTTGGCGTGGGCCCGCCCTAGAGTATGGTTGATAGACCCAGTGATACACAGTCCTTTGGAGAGATTGGTTCTCTTTCCCAACAGGTATCAAGTGGTACTTCAAGCCCACTTCCCCTTCTCAGTGCTGGGGTTTTGTCCAGTTCGAACATATGCAGATCTTGAGCATCCTGCCACGGCCTCTGTGAGCTCATATGAGCATCAATCCCATTGTGCCTGGAAGATGCTGCTTCCTTGGAGTCATCCACCAACTCTGGCTCCAACATTCTCTCAGCCCCTTCTGCATAGGTCCCCGAGCCTTGAGGGGAGGACTTTGATTTAAAAAAAAAAAAGAATCCTAGTGTTCCAAAGTCTCTCACATTGCCCATAGAAGGCCCTCATTTTTTTAGGCTACTGATAATGGACTTTTTCACCTATTTCCAGGGACATTTTTTTTTACAATGTTTTGTTAGCAGGGTAAGTATTACTCTAAATTAATTATACCATCTAATTTAATTTTTTTTAATATTTCCACATTGAGGAACATGACAATTGATAACTCAGCTGAGAATATCCAATCAGTACTCAGCACAACTCAAACCCAGATCCACATTTCATGGTCTCTCTCATTTCCCCCCCGCCCAGGACACTAAACCCCATTCTTTAGGTAGGTCTCTCCACTGCAGTTTTGCTAAGGACATCTGTGTTACAAACAGCCACCTCTAGAGAGTGTCACTCTCCTGTTAAGAGAGCAGATTTATTTACTCAGTCCAGGATAACTCGGCCTCCTTGCCAAACCAGAGATTTGCTTACAGCCCAAATAAAGATAATGTCTTTCTTAGGAATAGAGTTTGGGCAGGGTTCCCTACAGCTGCTTATAGCCTTGAGTATTTCCTATACTCCAGAATTCTCACCTCGGATTAATGCCCTGAATTCTAAGGATCTACAGACCCACATCTACACCAACTGACTGAGGCTCACATCTACTCCAATGCCATGGGGCTGACTGGGAGGCTGATAGTAGCATTATACTCACAGATGCATGAACTTTCTAGATACATTCGGGTTTGATGTCTCTTTGTTGATGAAGTCTGAAGGAATGTTTCAAGTCAAACCCGAAGCTTTCAGTAGTCATTTCAACTTAAAGGTGACTTGACCTTAGTGAAAGACAGGAAGTATTTATGTGATAAGATGATGTTGAAAGAATCAACTACCTAATATCCAACTGTTTCACATTATTCTTTTAAAAGTTATAATTAATCC
Source organism: Phodopus roborovskii (assembly GCF_943737965.1). Classification (NCBI taxonomy): domain Eukaryota; kingdom Metazoa; phylum Chordata; class Mammalia; order Rodentia; family Cricetidae; genus Phodopus; species Phodopus roborovskii. The sequence goes on from NW_026126588.1 coordinate 17,205,955, forward strand.
CCAAACAGTAATTGCCAACCTTTCAGAACTAGTCAAACTTCTGAGTTAGAGAAATTTGGCAGCATACTTGAAAGACTTAAATACCAAACTCATATCAAAGTCACAGACAATAACATTGAAATAGTTATTATAACAGCATGTCAATAGCTTGCTATTCCTTGCAGGATGTCAGCATGTATAGCTGTTGGAATAAACCTGCCTATTGAACTGACTGCAACCTAATTTTATATCCTCCTGGTGGCAAAGTTCTCATATGTTCCCATAAGTACATGCCCTTTCATTAATGCCAGTTACAAAATAACCAAGCTGTATCACACTGTCTAAATATGCTGTTTACGCCACATCCCACAGAGTTCTGAGTGACAGTATCCTCTACAGCAATGACAAAATTGTCACAGTTTAATAAAATGTTAGTTACAGAATATGGTCACACATCTGTGCCAACAAACTGAATATAAGATACACCTGGAGAGCAATGGAAATCACATCAAGGCTCACTAAATGTGGCATGAAGAGAGGTGTCATCTTTAATGGCCACTTGCCAACTGTGATGCCTCCCCCCCTACCCCGACCTAACATAATTTGCCCCTTGAAAACTCTCCACCTACTCAAAAGTGGTTTGCAAGGAACACCTACCACCTTCCCTCTCTCAGCGGCAGCAAGATGATGTCTCTTCTATCTCAACTTTCGTCTCTCTCTTCCACTAAGTCGATGCTTTAGTAAAGAGGGTAGGATCAGCTGGACGCAAGAAGTTTATATTCTCAACACCACTGTTGAATACTAAGAAAGAATAAGGAAAAGCATTGGGTCCGAAAGAAACTCAAGACAAATGGCTATCACAGTGCTTATTAGCATACCAAAGAGCATGCTGGCCTCCAGGATCCCTCTGTAGGCAAGTACCTTTGGTTCATGTCAGCTTTTCCCACCCTGCCTCCTACCCTAAACTTCTCCAGCCCGTGGGCTTCCCATCCCCTAGTTTTTCATTCCCACAAGCATTTCAGCCATGCTCTCTTTTGTATCCCTTCCTTGGTCCCCTCTTGCCCCTCTCTCTTGGTTTCCTTTGCCTACACTCTCTTTGTCTTTCTCTCTCACCCTGCACCCCCAACCACCAGCCCTGCCCCCCACACACACACACCCCTTCTTCTCATGGACCAGACCAGTCTGCTGGCAACTTTTAAACTTTGACTCTACTAATTTATTCTGCCTGCTCAGGATTCTTCAAGATGCCTCTGGCTATACTCCCCCTCAGGTCTCCAATAGAAACCTTCCCCTCAACCAAACCTTGGAGCAGTCTTGTCCTCAGTTTATACAGAAAGGACCAAGATAGAAATTGCCTTCTTGAGGAGGGGAGAGGAGGACATGAAGTAGCAGGAAGACTGAGTCAGGGGAAGAATAGAGGAGAGAAAGAAGAGATACTATAATAGAGGGAGCCATTATAGGTTTAAAAAGAAACCTGACACTAAGGAAATGTCCAGAGATCCACAAGGATGACCCCAACTAACAATCTAAGCAATAGTGGAGAGGTCATCTTTAATGCCCTTCCCACAATGAGACTGATGTCTATATATGCCACCCTAGAGCTTTCATCCAGTAGCTGATGGAAGCAGAAGCAGACACCCACAGCTCAGCACTGAGCCTAACTCCTAGAAAAGTGATAAGCAAAGGGGTCAAGACAAAGCTGGAGAAACACACAGAATCAACTCACCTGAACAAGGGGGAGCTCATGGACCCAGACTAATATCTGGGAAACCAGCATAGGACTGACCTAGACCCCCTGAATGCTGGTGTTAGTTAGGAGGACTGGGAAAATCTATGGGGCCTCTGGTAGTAGATCAGTATTTATCCCTAGTATATGAATGGGGTTTGGGAGTCCATTCCACATAGAGGGATAGTCTCTCAGTCTAGACATATGGAGGAGGGCCTAGGCCCTGGTCCAAATGCTATGACAGACTTTGAAGTACTCCCCAGAGAAGGCCTCATCCTCCCTGGGGAGCAGAAAGGGGATGGAATGGGGGCAGAGGAGGAGGGGAGAGACAGGGAACTGGGATTGACATGTAAAACAAGCTCGTTTCTAATTTAAATTTAAAAAAGAGAAAACAAGAAATTGCCGTCTTGGTTTTTAGGATATATATCTATATCCACTCTTTTAAAAATCATTCCAAAACATTTATAAAATCAAAATTTCCTTATGATAATATTCAACTTGGTGTTGGTGTATATTTTGTATAATAGTATGAAAAGTAAAAGTTTTAACTTGACAATTAAGGAAAAGTTAAATTCATTCAACTGTCTGAATCTGTCAGCTCATCTAATGAGGATGTCATTGAGATTGTTGCTATCCTGTGGTCAATCCCACTAATTCTAATTTTCAAAGAAGCAGTCGAGAGTCTTTAGATAACAAACCCAAGATTGCCTACCCACAGACCACAGGACATTTCAGATAAAGCTCAAGTGAATACAATCCTCTGGTTCCCACAAAGTACACCACAAATCACTGTGGCTCCTTCCCCTGGAGCAGAGGAAAGCTGGGGAAGACTCTCTCTCTCTCTCTCTCTCTCTCTCTCTCTCTCTCTCTCTCTCTCTCTCTCTCTCTCTCTGCCTCTCTCTCTCTCCTCCTCCTCCTTTCCCTCCCTTCTCCCATGTGTGACTCTTTTCTACTGAATTTTTAAAAACTAAGGTCTATGTAGTGTATTCTTAATACTGTATGTTCGGAAAATGAGATTTCGAAGGAATCTAGAATGTACTCTCAGCTAAATGAACATTGTAAAAACACAATGAACTTTTTCTTACGACAATTCATCCAAAACTAACAAAATGGCATTCATTTCCTGTGCTGTGTTTCTCTCATTCCTGATTGTAGCCATTATGAAGCAGCCTTCCCTTTTCCTTTTGAAGAGAGAGGCACAAAGCCTGATGGGTATTTCATGAAGGGAAAACAACAACAATTGATTCGCTCGATCAAAGCCTGTCATGTAACAGCTGAGCCCTGGCACCATCAACAACAAACAACAAATGTGCCAAAGACAGCAAGATGCATTAGAGAGATAAAGCTAAGCTTCCTACGTGCCGGCATACCCACTCAAACAGATGAGAAGGGGACACGGATGCCACCTGAATACTGTGGATGCTGAGAAGGCAGAAGTGACACAGGGCAGTAATTGAGAAAGTAGATTTCATCCCAGGCTCCCTGAGACCGGGCAGCTGCCATGATGCTTTCGACACTTGGAGATGATTTTCTCATTAGGCTCTTTAATTGCCACTTGACGGTGCTGAGAAATCTCCTGCAACACAAAGAACTATTTCTGTGTTCTCCACAGAAGAAAAGCTAAACAGAGACAACATTAGCACTTGCACATTGCAAAGCTCTGACCTGGCACTGGCAAATTCTCCTTCAATGTCGTCACAAATTATGGTGGCTCTATTAAAAAGCCTAATGGCAAATCATGGAAGAGTCTGGAAGTTTCTCTCATACATCATTACTACAAAAAATTACTCATGTGCTGAGGCTAACTATGTGCCCACAGCTAAGCTTAGAATGTCGTCTCTTAACCATAAATCAAGAATGTAGTGAGTAGCTTCTCAGTTTTTAGATATAGGGCAGCCAGAAGAAGTTTCAGTCCTTCAGTATACAACCACAAATCATCCAGAAGGCTTTATAGGAAAGACACTCAGAGCAGGCTTTAATGAACTTCACAGACCAGAAGTTCACTCATCACACAAGCTCCAGTTCCAATTTCACCTCCATGGCTGCCTACTCTAGCATTCCAGCGACAAGAAGAGAGCAATGCAATAGTAAGACCTGAGAACTCATGAGATAGAAGTAGGTTCTGTTAACAAAACGACGTCTGTTAATATCCACTCTGGCAGTGATAAGGAAGGAGACGCTAATTAGCAGTCAGCACTGCTCCGTATCGTGTTAAGGAAAAACAAGAATAATTTCCTACATGACATGGTTCTCAACCCTGAAACACTTGGACACACCCTAATTCCAGAGACCTACAAACACATTTTGTCATCAAGGCCCCGGCACTCCCATGTCACCTAGAACAGCACATCTTAAACCATCGTCTACACACATGACAGGTCCTTTCAACAGGGCAAATCTAATGTAAAATAGAGAGGAGTTTGCCTTCCTTACTGGGTTAATAGTGTACAGTTAGTAAAAAGTAATAGTTAAAGTTCTGACCTCTCAGCCAGTTAGTGGATGTGGTTCCGGGAAAGGCAAAGTAGAGGAGGAAGTTTCACTGAAGGTTGTCTCCGGTGAATCAGTAATACATATTAATTTCGCAAAAATTGAACTTAAGTTCACGTCTTTCTAAATTATTCGTGTAACAAAATGTGCCAACAGATTTTCTGCTCCATACCAAAGTGAAATGGTCACTTGAGGAAAAACACGTGTGATTGTGCGTTCATGTTGTGAGCAGAGGTGTCAGTCAGTGCAGATGGCAGCGGAAGAGGCTGTAGACCATTGACTTGACTTCAGTTGCAGTCTGGCTACACACCAGCTCCCTTTCCAAGTTAGATGGAAGCTGGTTTCCAACTACTCTTCCTTTGTAGCAACAGCTTTATCGCCAAAGTAATTCACAATTCTCAAATTGTGTGACCCAGTAGGTTTTAATTCTGGTAGTGTGCAATCACCACCAGAGTCCACATGAGGACATTACTGTCACACCAGAACCTCTGTGCCCATCTTCTGTCCCTCTCTGCTAATCTCTGAGCAATCATTAGTCTAATTATTTTTGTCTCTGCAAATCCATCTGTTCAGAACATTTCTTATAAATGGAATGATATAATAAGTGGGATTTGTGATTTTTCCCATTCAACATTTTCTAGTGTTCATTTGTAATGTATCAATGTTATTTTCCTTTTTATTTCCATAATATTTTGTTATATGGATATAATGCATTTTGTTTACTTATTCACAAGGGATGGACATTTGGTTGCTTCTAACTAGAGACTTATTAATAACACTGGTAGTAATTATTCATGTAAAGTTTTGAGTGTAATATGCTTTTATTTTTCATACACAAGATCAGAATTGTTAGGTCATATAAAAACTAGATGCTTGAGCTTTTTATTAAGCAATTACTAGAATGACTTCCAAAGCAGCCAGGATTCATATGAGATCCATTTTAGGATTCATCCATTCCCTCACTTAGTAAACATTTATTGAAAATCTTCCATGCCTATTTCTTTATTAGTGATAGAGATATAGTCTCTACCATAATTTAGGGAAACCCCAGTATGCAAGACAGACAGAATCATTGTTTGGCATAAGAACAATGATGAGAGAATTCAGGTGCATAGAACTAGATATCAGAGAGACTTAGTCCATTTAAAGATGCCTACTAGGACCTTCTGGAGGAGGAAATGTCTATAGTGAGTGGAAAGTGAAAGGGTCATTAGAATTAACTTGACCAAGAAAGAAAAAAGTACTCAATACAAAGGAAAAAACTCACATAAAAGCCTGACAATAATAGGAAACATATTCTGTTAGAGGAACCAAGAATAGTTAAACACAACTAGTAAAAGAAGGTAAAAACTATGAATGAGGAAGTCGTCAAGGACCACTGGAGGTTTTAAAGAAGGCAGTAGCACGATTTATGTTCTAGTGTCTGCTTGTGTTCTTGTTTCTTTTTGGACAATGAACTGAAAGAAAGCAAAGCCAAACACTTAAAACTAACCCAATGTGTACAGACAAAGATAACCACGAAGTTACAGTGGCCTGGACTGCACTAGACCCAAAGGCAATGGATGGTTTCAAACACTCGAGTAAAATCCGCAAAACTTGTTGATCTGTTGGATGTGAAGAAAAAGGAAAATAAAAAGGAAGAGGTGTTATTTTCTTTCTGTTTTTGTGATAAAAATTCCACGACCAAAAGCAATTTAGGGAAGAAATGTTTGTTTTGGCTGAGATTTTCAGAGGGATGAGGGTCCATCATGGTGGGAAAGGGGCAGGTGGCAGGCATGGACACAGGAACAGAAGCTAAAAGAAGACATCCCTAATAGCAAACCCAAAGCAGAGAATGAACTAGTATAAATTCTCAAGGCCACCCCCAGTTACACACCTCCTCTAACAAGACTGTAGTCCCTCCCCAAACAGTGCTACCAACCAAAGACCAAGTATGCAAACATGTGACTCTATGGGTGACATCTCTCATTCAAACCACCCACTACATTCCATCCCCTGGCCCCTGTAAGCTTGTGGCCAATGTCATAGTGAAAAGTGCATTTGGCCCCACCTTTCAAAGTCCCCATAGTCAATCACAGTCTCGACACTGTTTAATAACCCAAAGCCTATTCTGAGAGACTCGTGGCAATCTCTTAACTGTAAACATCCACAAAATTTAAAAAAAAAAATATCAAGTTGTCTACTTCTAAGATACAGAATATACAATACCACTCCAAAGGAAAGGGATAAGGGAACAGCAAGAAAATATTGTACCAAAGCAAGACTGAAACTTGGCCAGGGAAACTTCAAATCCTATAACTCCATATGCAACAACAAGGCTGTCTTCCAGACTCCAGCTGGAGTGGCTCACTGGGTTCTGTTTGCAGTATTCAACTGCTTGCCTCATCCAAAGAAGCAAAGTCTTCACATTCCTTCCAAAACTATTACGGTCAGATTCTTCCCAGCAGTACCCCTCTCCTGGCACCAACTTATGTATTAGTTATTTTTCTGCTGTACATCAGTATCATGGATTAATAAGGATCGGGTAAAACAGGCCGAATAGATGTTTATTCAGGGAGAAATAACTTACAACAGAGACAGATGAAGGCCAGCAGGTTCCTAGTCCCAAGGATGCCTCCGGATACTCTCTGTCTGTCTCTGTCTGTCTCTGTCTCTCTGTCTCTCTCTGTGTCTCTCTCTGTGTCTCTGTCTGTCTGTCTGTCTCTGTCTCTCTCTCTCTCTCTCTCTCTCTCTCTCTCTCTCTCTCTCTCTCTCTCTGTCCAGCAAGTAAGATCGCCAGGGACCCTTCCCCAGACCTAGTTCCCCCAGGTCAGTCTACCCCTGTCCCCACCCCCCAGTGGGCGTGGTCAGTGCCACAGGTCCAGACAAAGTGAATATCGCACTACACATCAGAACCAAAAGCAAATTATGGAACACAGCTTAGTTTGGCTCATTGTTCCATGGGGATAAAGTACCAAGAAACAGGCATGGTGCAGGAACAGGAAGCTGAGATCACATCTCTAACCAACAATCCAAAGAAAAGAGAGAGAGAAAGAAGTGAGCAAGGCTATTAACTCCAGAAGCCCAATCTCAGTGCTGTGCATCTTCCAGCAAGGCTACACCTCTTCTCCGAGACAGCGCTACTAACAGGTGACTAAATGTTCAAGTGTGGGAGCCTATGGGGAACATTCTTCCGAGAAGCAACACAGAAGGGATCGACTGACCAGATAGCCATCCTCAATAAAATCTCTGGGCACTGAGTCTCTAACTCTCTCTCATTAGCAGTATTTATTGCAACTTCTTGCTTGGGAAATTGAGTATGCCCTGAATGATGCTATCCTGATATGATTCATGAAATGTTGTCTCTGGTACCTTCCAGACTTACATCTGCTTTTCCCCATAGTTTTCCCCCCCCTCTGCTTTTTTATGTCATAATATATGGCTATATGCTCTATCATTTGAGTCTTCCAAAAAGAAAATAAGATCCAAGAGTGTTTGTGAGCATCCCCACTATACAAAAAAGAAAAAAAAATGTTTTTACAGATGTGCTTAAACTAAGAAATTTGAGATGGGGAGATTCTCTTAGACTCTTTATATAGATCAAACAGAATCATAACAAATAACCGAGTAATGTTACTATTGTTGCAGAAATGAGCTATAATCCAAGGAATGTAGATGCCTTCAGAAGCTAGAAAGGGAAAGAACTGGACTCTTTCCTAAACCCTGTAGATGAAATCTTATCAACATTGTGACTTTAGCCTGTGTAACTCCCTGGAACCTCTGGCTTCCGGACATAAATTAGCAAATCTATGTTAGTCAAAGCCATTAAATTTGTGATTTGGGCAGGAGGATGATTGAACCAAGGAACTTTGTAAATAAAAAGATAAGATTCTACTGCACTAATCCATTATAGCGATTTTCATGCCAAAAATAGGAAACTCATAAAGGCAAACTCAAGGACCAGTGAATTTGGTGGATGAAATAAATATATAAACACATGATGTTTCTCAGGCTTTTTAATTACAAGCATTAACTACTGGGCATCTCCCAGTTATTGACAACTCTTCTGTTTATCAAGTTTGGTGCCAATTTTTATGAATAATCAGGAAGCAAAATTTGAAAGGACAACTGTTCTATCTGAGAAATGTTTGCAGGATATTTTGCATGTTGAATCACACTTAACAATGTTATGCAATATACTTGTTATTTAGGAAGCAAATTCTGAACCAAAAAGTCATAATATCCCACCCTAATGATGACATTAAAAACTGGGTAGAGAGATAGGAAAACATTCTATCTGGCAGTTTAGCATATTAGAAAAGTCTATTAGGTCTTCCAGATATAAAATAGAAGGTAACATGACATTAATTACTGTCAGACATAGGTAATTAATGGACTAGTCAATACTAGATACAAAACAAAGCTTCTGCTACCAGAAATACAGGTGTCTGCTCAATGGAAAAGCTAAGTCAGACAACTCATCTGCCTTTAATTTCACAGTCTGTGATTCTTCATAAAACTTTTAAAGATCAATTATTCCCTATCAATGTTAGATCCAAGCAAATTAAGTGATTTATGTACAAATACATTCATACATGGAACAATTGTTGACTGAGCATCTTATCTTTATTAAATATGAACTCAAGAGATTACACTGGGAAGAAATTTATACTTACAAATTTCTCTTTGCTTTTAATTCAATTTTCTTGTTTTGAAAGTATATCCTTTAAGTTACTAGGAGAAAGAAGACACTGTTTTTTGTTTCTGAATAAATTAACATGGTAATTTAAGGCATTGTTTCAAATGTGTCTAGATGTCTTGGGTAATATTATGCTTAACCCAGCTTCCCAAAATAGAAGCTTTCGGTGTTCTGCACTGAAATGAAAAACCCTACTCCCAAATAGCTGACTACATTTAGTCACTCTTCAGCTATGGAAATTCAGTGCTAGGCACTAAGACCAGGATGTGAGCTGGGCATGGCATCACAGGCCTAGAAGCACAGATCTCTGGGAAAAGAATATCAGACTCAAGGCCTATCTAGGGTATAAAGCAGGTTTAAGGCTGCCCAATAAATTTATTAAGACCATTAAAAAGTCCAGGACTTAGAGGACTGGCCTACTGTTCAAATGGCCTCAAGATTGATGTCTAGTGCTAAAAACAAGTTATCTAAAGTGCTCCTCTTCAAATTATAGAAGCGGAAAGAAGTGCAGGTTTTTCTTAAATAGAATAGAAATGGAAAACAGGATAGAAGTATAGTGAGGCAGTCCTTCTGTGGCACTGACCACGCCCATTGGGGGGTGGAGCCATGGGTAGAAGTGACCTGTGGAAGGAGGTCGGAGGGGGCCAAGAAAGGCGCTCTCTTTCTGGCGTGACTCGGACAGGAGAGGATCAGGTTGAATTTCCTGGTGTTCATCTGTCTAGGTTGTAAGTTATTTCTCCCTGAATAAACATCTATTCGGCCTATTTGTTTATCCTGATCCTTATTTACCGCGATATAGAAGGGCAGGCACTACTGAGATGGGGGGGAGGGGGATGAGCCGCTTCCCCAGGAATCTTGTTGAAGCTTCTTGCCTTCAGGAGTTTCTGTACAAACCAATACAGAATTCTATCTATAAACCTGCAATTGCCAGCTGCATGGTGGTGGCACACGCTTTTAATCCCAGCACTCAGGAGACAGAAACAGTCGGATCTCTGTGAGTTAAAAGTCAGCTGGTCTATAAAGTGACTTCCAGAACAGCCAGGGCTGATCTCACCACAAAGCCCACTTGCAAGGAAAAGATGTACTAAACACTGTATGCAACTCAAGTGGCTCTTGGCCTCCATTTATCAGTTTATAATTACATCCGAGGCACCTCTGGAAGCCTCTGGAAGCACACTATAATCTCACGTATCAAAACAGTGAGGAAGAGAGGGGAAGGTTCTTTAGAAGCATTTTGAGATGTTTCAGCAGTAGGGATATTAAAAATGGAACAATTACAGAGAAGATTAGCATGGCCTCTGTGAAGGGAAATATAACTCTTGAGCCATTCAGATAGCATGCATGACTAATTCTAGGACCTTAGAGGAGCTGGTACCCAGAGTTGAGTGCATTATGCTTATTTGAGAAGTTCACACCCATGCTCTTGGGTAGGCTTTTGTTTGTTTTGCTTGTTTGTTTGTTGAGCACTTCTCTTCCATCCATTAAAACCTACTCAATAAATCTCCAAATCAGTTTCACAATGGCTAGTCCAAAAATTCTTTTCTGCATCAAAGCCACAAATAACCAGTGTGACCGAAGTCAAGGTCCCTAAGAGAGTAAGAGAACTCCTACGGTTGTTGATGATGACAGCGTGAAGTATCTCTGCTTCCTCACTTCTGATGCGACTTAACCAAACTACGAAAAATAGTTTTCATGTTTGGAGTCAGTTTACCATTTTCTCTAACTCTTACTGTCATTTCCCCCCCCCCACTCTTCTGAGTAGTTTATGTTTAAATATTTATCCAAAGAAAATCCCAAGTCTCCCTTTGCTGTCGTTTCTCACAACCTTAGATTAGGCTCATTGCAGAGAACAATGTATTGAATGGACCGTGAGATCCAAAGGTCTGGAAGGATATCACGATGCAGCCTGATCTCTGACAGCATCACCAAATTTCTGTCCCCTAGCAATCTTCTCGTCGCAAGCTGTGATGAGTCGAAATATCTTTAAATACATTCTGTGGAGATGATCAGATTATCAGGAATTACCACTAAGCATTCTGTGACAATAATAAATTTACTGCATAACACCATACAATACCTTGAACTTAAAGGAAATCCCAAAGCTTCACATGATAACTAAAATCAATGACTCTACTATGAAAATTATGGTAATAGATATATAACCAGCTTATGGATGAATACATAAATAAAATTAAATATAAACACTCCTATCATTTATATTCCTGAAAACCTGGGCAAGGTGAGAAAAACCTTGCAATCTCTTCTTCATTAAAGTCCCAGGCACAATATTAGAAACAGTGTAGGCACAGGATCTCAAACAATATGCCTTGCAAACTCCCAGCATGCTTTCTGTGCCTCCATCTATCTGCTGAGACACGTGATGCAAGCAACCACAATGGTTAATCTTCACTAGCAACTTGACTGGATCTGGAAATATCTAGGAAACACATCTTTGTGCTTGTCTGTGAGGGTTTCCCCAGAGTTTAACTGAGAAAGGATGAGTCACTATAAATGGAGCCAGCATCGTTCTGTGGACTGGGGTCCCAAAGTGAGCTACCTGAAGGCCAACATTTTCTGTTCCTGTTTCATGGTCTACCCAAGTCTGGGGATTTCAAGATACATGCTTCTGCAATTGAAAGCTCTACCAGGCCTTCCCTACATATTATGATGGGCTCTACCTAATTAAGTATTGGGCCAAAATAAATCCTTGTGTGTGCTGTCCTAGTTAGGGTTATTATTGCTGTGATGAAACACAGTGACCAAAGCACTTTTGGCAAAGTGTGGTATTTTGAATGTAACTGTCCCTCATGGAGTGGCACTGTTAGGAGGAGCCCGTAGATTTACCTATCTCAAACTTACATGATCCAGGAACCTTCAGAAACAAAGACCCAAAAGAGCAGGAACTCTACGTCTGTTTGTAGACTTCATTAATAGAAGACCTTTGTGTAGAGCCTGGCTGGGCAAAGAGGGTGTGATCTAAGGGTGACAGGCTGTGAGGAGCATAGGCAGGGTCACTTTGCAGACTCTGAGCCTCTGTGTTTCTATTCCTCTCCTCTGACACATTAGTTATCCTGTGAGAAGGATGACATGGTCCCAGGCTTTATGATCTGTATCAGGGAGGAACAGTGTGAGATGGCTGCTGTCCTCTTAAATGCCATATTTGGGTGCAGCATGTCCTCAACCCCAATATGACACAGTCTTACTGGGCTCCTGGCACAGTCTTATTACATACACTGAGAAGTATATATATATATATATATATATATATATATATATATATATATATATATATCCTGGTGCTCATAAATCAGTTTTTATGTCTAGTAATCTTTGTATTTACACGCTCCCTGGGGTTAATCTAACATGCCAGTATGGCCACTAGTTTTAGACAGGCTTTTAGGAGCTTCCAAAGTGACCAACTATTCATCAACTGCCTAAAATAACATTTAAAAAAAAACTGTCATTTCTAAAGATGGAATGTTCACAGTCTTCCCAAACAACATTCTTAATACATAAGTGTTGCACCTTGTTGGAGATTTTCCTTTGTGTGGATGTAAAGCATCTCTGTGTGGCTTCTAGCCTTCCTGCTCTTAGTTGCACATAACGAGGCCATGTGGGGTAAAAATCTCATCTGCCTTCCGCATAAGAGTTCAAACAGCTTTCTCACTTCCTCTCAGCCCCCACTTGTATTTCCACACAGGCATCACTAAAAGATCTCAATTAGGTTGATAGAATAGGCACTCTCCAGCAATCCTCCATCTTAACTCCTCAAGATTAACCACAGGGAAATACCGGAGTGCAATAAATATATTACTCAGAGGGAAAGTGTGTGATTTCCAATTTACAGGATCTTTATTCTGAATGTATATAGTTTTAATACCATATCAAGCAGTAGATACTTTAACAGAAAGAAAAAGCTTCATATAACACAACACACACACACACACACATACACACAAACATGGTAAATATACATATGAGCATCACACAAACCCACAGATCAGAAGAAAAATGTTTGACAGGGCTAGTGGCATTTATTTGGTTTCTTGCCTAAATATCTACCTACACAGAATATTGAAAATAAACTCTGTGGAAAGTAGGGAGATGGAGAAATATATCTTCAGGAAGGGTGGGTGAGCTCTAACTGGTAGACTAAAGAGCTAAGCTATCATGTTGCAGCACCTTCTGGGATTTCTTTCCTAGATATGAGTCTGTAGGCAGAGCGAGTGTGTTCTCTCTGCCATGGTACAGGCAGATCCGGTCTCTGCAGAGTGCCTTGTGGTTGTGGAAACGAGACAGCAAGCTCTGCGTAAGTCAACATAGCATAGGGTCATGTGTGTGCTGTTTCACACAGGTAATGCTGACTACATGGAACCCAATCAGTCCCTTGTGTTACATCTTTAGAACCTTCAACTTCCTCCTGATAAATAATCCTTTCCTCATGTGTACAGGTGTCCATACACGATAATGTCTTAGGAACGAAGAGCCAGGATTTTACGTATAGATTTATACTGCCTGCACAGTGCCATAAGTAATGGACACAACCGATAACTGTGAAAGGTCAGGCAGTCCTTCCACACAGCTAAGACATCCATGACTGAAATGGTGTGTGATTCACAATAATCTCGCCATTTCCAAATAACTAACCTCTCCCCTTTGCCGGTTTGATCCCGGGCACAAGGCTTTTTGCTGCGAATTCACCTCTGACAGGTTGCCTTGCTACTGTAAGTGCCAGTGTGGCCTCAAAACTTTTCTTTTTGTCTATCTCACATACAATTGCATCCCTTCACTTCGCCGCACACCACGGGCTCTGTCATTCTGGTGCCTTCCATTCCCGTTGCATTATTGGCCAAGCATTACAGAATTGTGGTGCGCTTGACATGAAAGCCTGTGGAAGGTTTCTCTTTTTGTGCCACTTTACTGAAGGCCATTTGATGGGAAATAAAGCAAGCAGGTGTGGCGATGAGCAATTCCCTAAATCCAAATGAATGCTGACTGCTAAGAGGTCTTGATGCCACACCCACGCATTAAATATAGAAATGTCGCTTTGCTTTGCTAATCTTTGCATCCCTTGAAGACTGGACTCTCGTCTCTGCTATCAAATCTCCGCTAGAAAACTGCCTCTTGGATACAACTGTAAAAATCAAATGTTTCAGTGCAGTGTGGAGCCTAAGAGGGCAGTATTAAACAGTCTTTTCATTTCTCCTAATATGTTCCCCGCATTACTCTTGTTTCGTTAGGAAGAACAATAGAGCATGGAACCTTCCAGCTGAACCGCAAGTGTAACCAAAGTAACAGATGCACATCTTAGCAGATGCAACGCCAAAAGCCAGTAAGAATGGAGATCTGCTATCTTATCTGCAGCAGAAAGAGAGCATGCACATCATCTCCCAAAGAGTCCTTCAACATGTGCTGTAATTGTTCCAGAAGGAAGGATGGCAGACACGTTTGGGGGCATGTTTAGAGCAAGCTGATACAAAAGGGAAGGACACATGAATGTGTGTTAATAAAGGTTTTCCCTAAAAGCTTCTGCTTCCCCTGGCAGCTCACACTGAGGCATCAAGGTGAGGTATGGAATCCAAAGCATTGAGTAAAGCAGACACCGAAAGGGGCAGAGAACGAATTAGATGGCTCTAATCAGAAACACCAGGATCAAAATGCAAAGTGACCACTGAAGATCAGAACGTAGGTGGAGGAGGATGCAGAAATGGGTTCACAAAGTGATCATCCACTAGCCACCGAAATCTCAGGATAATCAGAGCCCAGTGTCAGGGAGGACAAAGTCTCCTCCACAAGTTGAGAGCCTGAAAGGAACAGGATGATCAGCAATGGTGTCCAGACTTTATCAGTCTAGCTTCCTGGGGAGGCAAGCCATCCAGACATCCCAGGACCAGCATTTATGCAGCAATCATGCTTCGCAACTATTTAAAGTCAGCAGTCATTCTGCTGAAATCGACGCTGGACACAACCGCGGCATCTGCATTTCTAGCATCCCGGTGCCAAGCTGCTGCGGGTCTATAGCCTACCTTTGAATTGCAACTTTGTGCTCTCCCATGGGTTTATTCATCTAGTTTGCATTAGAGATATCATCCTTTTTTTTTTCACCCCAGAGTATGGAAAAGTTAAAAAAATAAATAAATAAATAAAAAAGGGCTCAAATCTTCATAGGTTAGTAAACGATGGGGTAGTGTTTGCATCCAGGCAGTCTAAGTACTAACACATCAGTCTGCAGCTCTATGGCGCAGACGACTCCTCTGCCTCATGTGGTAGCTAGAACCAACCAGTGTCTGGATGGCCTGGTAAAGCCATGTCCCTGTCGCCACCGATGATTTAATGTTCGACCTCACCAAACAGCAAGAGGTGACTGCTAATATTTACCTAGCTGAGTAAAAGCCGCATACCCTGCTGTGTGCTGGCTACGGATTCGCTACACAAAATTGGTGTGCCTGTGCACAAGCTTTCACAGTCATTTATTTATTGTATCATTTCCTTCCTAACTCCATCCCCAAGCAGTGAAAATAGCAGATTAGCACAATGAACAATAGAGGTGGATTTGCTCTCATTTTTTTTTTCATAAGAGAATCAGGCTGAACTTCCTCCGCCAGACTATCTCACCAGCCTGTGTGTACAGTCTTCCCCGCCTTTGTGAAGCAGAGAAACACTGGCATCTCTCATGGATTAAAATAACTGTAAAAGCCCCGATTTGAAAAGGCCTCTGGGCCTGCTGCCTGGCTGCTCCAAGCACCCGAGGATTTGAATCCTATTGAATTACAGTCTACTGCAGTTGGGAGGCAGTAAGGGGAGGGAATGCCAGGCTGGCTACCTGATAGATAGCACAGCAGCCTGAAGCCTTTGCAAGGGTCACAGCACCTCCCCAGCCTTTAGTAGCAACCTAGCAATGAGCCTCTGTGAAATGCAACTGTCACTTAGGGAGGTTTGGCTTGTTTTGTGCACTCCCAGATGGACAGCAAGACTCATCCAAGTCAAGCACATGCACAGGGAACAGGAACAGAAAAACAATGAGGTGACTGTGTACACTGGAGAAGGAGAGCAAGAAATGAATAAAATATTCCTTTACAAACATAGAGACAAACCCAGCGCCCCACCTCATGAGACTTGAGACTGGGTCCTGGCTTTAATATTTATTGGATTTAATTCTGATCCAGCTCTGTCTTAGGCACAAAATATTAACATGCAGAGTAAGTAGGAAGCTAAGGGTGGACAATGACCTGTGACTTCAGTCAGTGGCAATCACATGCAAATGTTCAGTGACTTGTCCTTGCCCTGAGATGCTGTAAAGGAAAAGGAAAGCAATTTCTCTATAATAATGCATATTTTAAAACACGCATGCTTTTTGAAGTAAATTAAGCTACTGTGTATATATGAAGTCACCCTTGAAATATACTACTGTATAGCTTGTAGATTTTAATCTTTGCCAAATGTTAAGAGGAGACGATTTTTAACTTACTATAATTGATTGTTTTAGCATAAGTAAATGCAAATAAGTGTTTGAATTATACAAACAGTTTCCAATTAACTGAGTATGAAATTCAATAAGACCTTTACATGGGTTTTGTGATGGCTAATCTCGGGTGACAACTTGACTGAATCTAGAATCAACTAAAAGGCAAAATGCTGGAATACTCTTTCTGTACACTGTGTGAAGATGTATCTGTTTAACCTCACCTAGCTATGGCACATTCTGATTTGTTTGATAAAGAGCTCAATGGCCAATAGCTAGCCAGGAGAGGATAGACGGGAATTCTGGGAAGAATCTAATAAAGGAGGGGGTGGGGGAGAGGAGGTTGATTCAGAGAAAGTTAGATGTATAGTGCTAAGGAGAGATAGCAAGCCATGTGGCAGAATGCAGATTAATATAATTTGGTTAATGTAAGTTTTGAGAGCTAGGTGGAGTGGGGTAGTGGTGGCATATGGTTACTTTAATCCCAGCACTTGGGAGGCCAGCCTGGTCTACAGAGAAAGTTCTAGGACGGGCTCCAAGGCTACAGAGAAACCCTGTCTTGAAAAAAACAACTGATAGGTGAGAACAAGCTAAGACCAAGCTTTCGTACATAATAAGTCTCTGTGTGTGACTATTTGGGAGCTGGCAGGACAATGGCAATCCAGGTAAAAGGACATATGAAGAAGGAAGTTTGCTTTCATCTGTTTGCTTTCACTCTTGTAGCTAGTAATCCACCCTGATGCTGCTGCTAATTCCTCCACAGATTAGAGAACCAGCCTCTAGCAAGGACTGAAGGCTAGCAGCTCTCCAGGAACCTCCCAGCCCTTCAGTACAAGTCTGGAACCCTGCTGAGGCATGCAGCCTTGCAAACTGGGCAGCTACCCTGTTCTCAGACACCCCAGTATGACACAGCCATTGTTAGACTATTCAGACAGTATTGTGTAAGTCAACCTAATAAATCCCCTTTCAGTATGTACTCATTGCTTCTGTTCTGTTCCTCCAGAGAACCCTAGTATAGATATCTTTCCAATTTTCTTTTTAGATTACAAGTCAATGCAGATACACAGAGAAAATGTAATTCCTTGGTTTGTCTATAACCAAGCAGCCAACCTCTGAGATGGTTAACGTGCCAAACCGTCTAACCTGAGATCTCACTGTGCTCTTTAAATTGTATCTTCAGGTGTGACTCAGCTTTTAAAATGGCTTCATGGGACCCTCCCCTTCCTTGTTTTCCCCTGGGATTGCTGTTGGATATCTGGGGTGAATGGAGATGTGGAACCTCATGGCTTGGGACTAGATGCCACAGTGGGATGCACATGGAGTTTGTCTGTCAGCTCCTAATCGGATGTGTCTGTCTTCAGGGAGCCTAGCCCTAGTCTTCATTGTCTTAAGAAATGCAGCTTGTGAGGGTTTGTTAGAGAGGCAGTAGGTACCAATGCACAGACTTTTTAAAAAATTTTTATTATATTTATTCCTAGTTATTCAAAGACTTTATGCTAGTTTAAAGATTACTCTTTCATTAACTCCGTTTTTATGTCCCATTTCTAAATGATCATGTCTTTGGAGTCTATTGATGTGTGTGTATGGATTCCCTGACCAGTATCACAGAATAGTATATAGCCTAGGTGGCTAAGGCCACATTTATGGCTGAACAATACAAAATCGGTTCACCGGTATATTGAGTGTCTGGTGAGCATCTACTTCCTTTCATGTCACATGACAAGAGTCAGAGGAGCCCTCTAGAGTTCCTGTTCTAATCCCAAAGGTCCCACTGCCAACTTCCATGACATGAATTGGGGCTTTCACATGAGGTTAGAGGAACATAATCATTCAGTTGACAGCAGTAAGCCACCTCTCTTCATTCTTTTGTGAAACTTAATAATTTGAGGCTGATTTTATTGCTAAAAACATGTCCAAATTATTTATGATTTTTTTCTTCTAATTTTCATGTTTTTTCTCGTTTTTGTCTTTGACATTTATTGATAATGTCTTAGATTTACACATAGAATGATAATTATGATGACAGTTCTCATTAACTTGAAACGATGGGCTTTAATTCAACATAAATCACTCCCTCTGGACTGAGAACAGCAAATGTTTGCATGGTATACCTGTTTTGTATACAGTATAGCAAATGTTTGCATGGTATACCTGTTTTGTATACAGTATATCTGGGGTCATATTTAAAAAATGCTTGTATGCAAAGGAGTCAAAAGTGGGAAATGATAAGAAAGCCGTGGTCTACAGCTTCAGCACATAGGATCTCAGGGAGAGAAGGACCAGTGAGTGGAAGAGTACTGTGGTGAGCACAAGGGCATCCCACTGTTCACCACTCAACACAGAGAAATTTGTTGAGACTTTTCCTGTCTGTTGTAAGTCTCCTTTTGACAGTATTTTGTATGTAAAAATCATGTCTAAAGAAATATTTTAACTTGCCTTTCTTCCGTTTGAAATTCATTTATAATTGAGAGAATTTTCCTTTTTTGACTGAGTGCTAAAAATAGAATGTAATTTTGCCAGCTTAGTTGGCTGGTACTTAACATACTTTTAGTTCCAATATATTTTGTAATTATATTCGATGGCTATTCTAATTTTAAAGCAATACATGAACACAAAGAAACCATGATACGTATGCATATATGTAAAACATATAGACTATGAAGCCCTTGAAAACAAAAAAATTATCCTCAATCATACTTTCATCCTCAGGCTTTCAATCAAATGTAATGAAGTGTAAATAAGATTGGAACTGGAGCAAACACAGAAAAGGAAGCTGAAGAGGAGAAGGGGAGGAAATAACCCCAACATTTTCATGGCACACAGTACTAGTAATATCTCATTAAAAAATAATTAAGGAAGAAACTGGAAAGAAAGGGAGAAAACTGGAATCTGGGTACCTGAGTTCTTTACCATAAGGATTTTATGAGCCAATAAAATGCACAGTTTTTAAAAATACAGCCACAATCTTAAACTATTCTGTTTTAAATGCTTTGTTTTATTTTAAGATGTGTGAATGAAACTAGTTGGCAAAGAATAAAATGCTAACCCAGAAAGGAATGTCTGAGCCTTAAACTACCAGCAAAGTAAAACTTGATGTTGTCTTAATTAAGTCTCAGTTAAAAAAAAAAAAAAATGTTATAAACTTTTACTTTTGTATCTCAAACAGAAACTATAGGCTTCAAAAACTCATAAAATACTGATTTGTGAGTTCTCAAAACTAAAAAAGAGATTTTTTTTTTTTTTTAAAGTTAGAATTTGGAAAACATTTCCCATATGATTCCTTGAAAGGAGGTGGCTGTGTGGCTAGGTTATAGCAGCACTTGTGTACAGAATTAGCTGTCGTAGATTTGGGAGCCTGGAAAGGTGGCTCAGAGATTGAGATCACTGACTGTTCTTCCAGAAGACTCATTTCCCAGCATCCACATGGCTGCTCACAAGCACAAGCATCTGTTGATTCCAGTTCCAGGCCATCTGTCCCCCTCTTCTGGCTTCTTTGGGTACTACACTCCATTGATATATACATACAGACAGGTAAAACACTGATAATAATAAAATGCTTATTAAAAGCAGATTTATGAGTTGGATAAGGGCTCACCAACATATAGTTTCTGTTTATTTTGGATCATACCTTTGGTTAACTCCAACATGTGTTATTTTGTTCTGTTTGAACGGTCTCAAAAAAAAAAAAAAAAAAAAAAAAAAAAAGAACCTCTGTAATGAAACATCCTGACTTGGTAACTTGGTAACTGTGGTAACTGCATTGTGTTTGTCCCAGTCATGGATGTCAGGAAGGTCTTCATCGCAAGGCTGCAGATTTGATATCTGGTTAAGACTGGTTTTCTGGTACTCAGACAGTACCACATGCTTATATTTTCCCGTTTACTAATTCCTTTGGCGTCACTCCCAGGGCATGAGTTCTCTTCATGATAGTCTCACTCCTAACGCTGTGCCTGATGGACCCCATTTCCTGGTGCTTAAGATTTTGACCTATGAAGTTTTATGGACACAAACCTGTGGTCCATAATAACCACAGATCTACAGAACACATCTAATGCAATGCCTGGGCTCTGGGAAGCATATGACCCACTGAGAAGAGCTGCCACAGATTGGAGAAGAACTGCCATGGATTGGAGAAGAACTGCCACGGATTGGAGAAGAAGAACTGCCACGGGTTGGAGGAGAAGAGCTGCCACGGATTGGAGAAGAGCTGCCACGGATTGGAGAAGAGCTGCCACGGATTGGAGGAGAAGAGCTGCCACGGATTGGAGAAGAGCTGCCACGGATTGCACATGTGCCTGTCCTTGTGACATTGATGTGTAGGAGGCTGAAATTTGAACAAGAGTTTGCAGAGGACAGAAGCGTGGAGCTGACCTCCTCTGTCTTCTGAGGAGGAGCTAAGATGGCAGGTTAAACATAACATCTGTAAGACCAGGAGTTCAGATGGGAAAAGTCCAAATTAAAAGCAATCAATATGAAACTAAACAACAACAACAACAACAAAAATCATCCTGAGGGAAGTAGCCCCATACCCAGAAAGAAAACATGGTATGTACTCACTTGTAAGTGTATATTATCTGTAAAATAAAAGATGGTCATGCTACAGTCCACAGACCCAGAGAGGCTAAGTAATGAGAAGAGCTTAAAGGTGGACACAAGATTTCAAGGGTGGACTGGGGGCTGCTGGGGTTGGGAACAGGAAGGATCAGGTTGGAAGGAAGGAGGAAGAAAACACTTGGAGAAATGGCTGGAATTGGGGGGCATTTGGGGGGTGACGGGGAAACCTAGTGCGATGGAAACACCATGGAATCTATGTGAGTAACCCAAGCAAAGACTCCTAGTAATGAGGGGACAGAGAGCCTAAGCCAGCCATCTTCTGTAACCAGGCAAGACTTCCAGTGGACGGATTGAGACACCAACCCAGCCACAAAACCTGCAACCTAGTTTATCCTTCTTGCTGAGTTCTGGGACTGGAGCCTAGCAGAATCCTCATCAAAGAGACAAGAGAGACTTCATCCTACAACTGATGGGGGCAGATGTGCGGAGCTCAGCGAGTCCTGTAGAGGAGGGGGAGGAAGAACCAGAGCCAGAGGGGTCAGGGACACCAGGAGAACAAGGTCCACAGAATCAACCAGGATTCGTGGGGGCTCAAAGAGATCAGGGAGCCCGTAGGGATCTGACGTAGGTGCTCTACATATATGCCATGACTGAGTACTTTGGCATTCTTGTGGGATTCCTAACAGGGAGCAAGGACTGTCTCTGATCTTTTGCCTGCTTGTGGGACCCTCTTCCTCCTAGCGGACTGCTTTGTCCAGCCTTGATGTGATGGTATATGCTTGGTCTTATTGTTACTGGTTATGCCATGTTGGGTTGGCGCCTCTAGGAGGCCTGTTCCTTTCTGAGGAGAGGCAGGAAGGGGCGGACCTGGGGGGAGGGGAAGTTGGGGGAGGGGCACTGGAGCAGGGGAGGGAAAACTGTGGTTGGTTTATAATATATGAGAGAAGGATAAAATAATTACTTCTTAAACATAAAAAATAAAAAAAACAACCAATACAGCAAGAGAACAAAAGAGCTATAGAAAGCAGAAATCGCCTGAAACAGAGTACCAAGTGATCCTACATTCAAAACAGCTGAACAAAGCAGCCTTGCAGACTACAGCCAGGATTTCTGCATCTTCTTAGAATCCCCCATGACAGCGCCCCTTACCAGCAGGAAGTAGTTTGGAAAGAACGACGCCCAAATTCCCAAATATTGTCTATAAATGTTTGTTTTCATTTAAATGGACTTGGTTATAAAAAATAAATAAATAAATAAATAAATAGAAAGAAAGCAGAAATCAAATCAGATGGGACTTTCTCCAAAAACAACCCAGCCATGACAAGCTGCTAGCCTAAGCTGGGCCCCACAAGTAGAGTGGATTGAAAGATTCTGGGCACCAGGCTCTGTGAGAGGCAGGACACAGTCCCCACTGCTAGAAATACAATCAGAGGTAAACTCAGCATGCCCAGAAGAGACTGGCAAAGCATCCTGCAGGCAATAATAGCTTTAACAATAGTGATAACAATAATCATAACTGTGGAGGTGAAAAACATTAACATGCTGAAAAAAAAAAAACTGAAGAAGATTCTAGATAAGGAAAAGTCCTCTTGTACTCCGAGACTGTTAATATTACGAAAGGGTTGTACTACTTGCCTTAGTTTGGCTTTGCTTGCTTTGATAAACACTATTAGCAAAAGCAATGTGGAGAGGAAAGGGTTTATTTACCCTACTGGTGATGGTGACATCTATCAGCCAGGGAAGCCAAGCTGGGAACCTGAATGCAAGAACTGAGACAGAAACCAAAGAGGGATACTGCTTACTCCTAGATGCTCAGCTTGCTTTCTTAATCAGCCCAGGTCCACCTTCAGGGGGCAGCACAGGGCCAGTCCAAAGGAGACAAGTCATCAATCATTAGCCAGGAAAATGCCAAAGATATGCTCTCAATTGAGGTTCCTTCTTCCTGGTTGTGTCAAATTGTCAAAAACTAAGCAGTACAAAACAAATCTATAAATTCAGTGCAATCCCCATTAAAATTCCAATGATATTTTTCACAGAACCAGAAAAACATTCCTAAAAATCATACAGAAACACAATAAACTATAGATTTTCAAAAGCAATCCTAAACAGAAATAAGTCTCCTGGAGTTTCACCATACTTGGCCTCAAACTACATCATGGAAACCACAGTGATAAATATAGCACAATAGTGATGAAAAAAAAAAACCTGAATGTAGACCAATAGAAGATAATAGAATGTCCATAAATAAACCCACATAACTATGGCAATGCAATTTTTGACAAAGGCATCAAAATAAACACTGAAAAAAAAAGCCCATTCAACAAATGGTGCTAGAAAAACTGGATGTATGATACAGAATAATGAGATTAGATCCAAACCTCTTGTTTTCCATAAATGTCAATTTAAAGTGGATCAGAGGCCTTAATTTTAATTAGGAAATCTGAAAGTACCAAGGCAAAGCAAAGGGGAAGTGTTTCAGAATATAGGTAGAGGGAAAAAATCCTGAATATATCAAAGTAAACAACCTCTAGATTCATAAATATTTCTGCAAGCAAAGGTTACTATCAACAGCCTGAATAAGCAGCCTCAAAAACAGGAGGAAAAAAAATTTCTTTTGTGTCAGCCATACTTCAGAAAGTAGTTAATGCCTATCATAGATAAGGAACTGCAAAACCTGAACAACAAAGAAACAAAAATTTCCATCAGTAAATCTCACAGTTCCAAAGAAGAAACAGAACTGGTCAATAAATATTTTTTTGAAGGTGTTCAACATCATTAGCCATCAGGGAAATGCAATTTAGACCCACTGTGAGATTCCAGTTCACCTCAGTCAAATTGGATAAGATCAAGAAAGGGAATGTCAACAAGTGCCGGTGATGACTTGGGGCGAGCATAGCCTCTTTCCACTTTTGGTGTCAGCGTCAACTAGTATAGTCATCATGGGAATCATGCTAAAAGATTTACTGAAAACTAAAAGTAGAACGATCTTGTAAGCCAGCTCCTGGGCATATCTACCATGTCTAACGATCTGTGTTTGGTTAGTTCTGCTCTATCCACGATAGCAAGGAGGTGGACCCAGCCCAGTTGTCCATCTGCAAATGAGCTGATCGTGAACACATGCTCCATATACGCAATGGGGGTTTATTCCGCCATAAAGAGAACTGGAATTATGGAAGAGTGCAAGCATGGTACGGACCGGAAGACAGAGAGGAATGGGGAGGGAGAGCAAAGCAAAGTACATTTCAAAATGTCTTAATTAAAAAATGCTTTCTCCCCCACACTGTCTTCCTCAGAACCTGTCATGTGGCCGCTACGACAGAGGCCTTCAACAGCCCCACTCCTGATGCTGAGAGACTGGTATGGTTAGTCTCTGCAGCCCTGTGTTCACAACCCAACCATCAGCATGTTGGATGACTTGATTCCAGTATCTCAGTATTATTTCTATCCATAGAAAGAAGACAGAGTTAGAAAAACAACAATAACCACTGTGCATAGATCCATAAATGCCCACTGAGGAAGAACCTATAGTCTCCTTGAATATATTATATGATGCATGGTATGCTTAGACGTGACAACACAAGCTGTCAGAATGTTTTATTAAAAGCAAAATTGATTGTTACAGAGGTCTTATAAGGATCATTTTAAGGAAAAAGCGCATTTGTATGGAAGTTTAAATTCCTCTAAGCAGAAAGGTAATTTCTATGTATCTTATTTTGAAAAGGGGAAATAAATAACTTCTATTACCACCTTGGAAGAGACAAACTAAAAGGGAAACTGGTGAACAGAAGTGCAGCCCTTTGAACTAAGCAGAGGAACAAACACTACAGTGGTGGGTTATAAAAAGAAAAATCCACCCTTTGCAACAGGGGCTGTCTGAGGACACTGCTCTACTCTGAAATCCCGGGAAGGTAGCTTAGAATAATAATGACGGCCATGGCAATGAGCACAATTCGTGCATTATAAATGGCATGTTTTTAATAAGTTCTTACATTGATGAATCTCTTTGTTAGAAAAATCCCGTTTCTCCCTGGGTCGTTTTTCACGTCTGTCTCTCTGACGGTAGCCTCTTTGTCTGACAGAATAGCAAAGCCCACATTAATGGCACAAAATGGATCACAGCAGAGCACAAATTGTACAACACGGGTGTAATAGCTTCGTCCCTGTCGACTGAACTGCAATTGACCTTGGAGGGAAGGTCAGGTGTTCCAGTCCTGAGGATGCTCATTTGAGCTAGAAAACTCTGCTTGTAGAGGTGACAACATACTAAAGGAGATAAAATGAATGGCGTGTAGTTATTGTATCAGCACAGACACTGCATGGCTCCTGTTTCTAACAGGAATGGCAGCCTAGCAAGACAGCATGAGGCACGGAAATGTTTCTCTTCAATGACAAACCATCACTTTCCAAACCATCTTTATTTCCAAAAGCTTTGCAATCAGAAATCACCATGCCTAACACTTTTGCCAGACCTGAAAGTTAAATATTCAAATGTGTGTGGTTTATTCAGGAAAGTCCATAGAGAGTTTCATGTTCACCCAAGTAGGTACACCCCAATGTGAGTCCCTTTCCGATGCAACATGGCAAGGCATTCCAAGCAAAGATTGGCAACCGCAACAACCCAAGCAGAATGTAAGAACTCGGGGGTACCAAAAAGCAAGGATTTGCTTTAAGTTAAAAAGAAAACATGCAAAAAATAAAAAACACATTCTTAAGCCACTATGGCTACCACCACGTATGGAACAGAAGGTCAAAGAGCAAACACGGAAGCAGAGCAGAAAGGCCACTTGCCAGAGGCAGGTGAGGTCACCGTCCTTCCAGTGTGGGACAGTGATGGAGGTGGTGGGAAGAATGGCTTGTGGTGTGGGTGTTCATGGGAATAAAATAGAAAGTAGCCCTGGAAGAAAGGAAAGTGCAACACGATAAATCCTTCATCACCCCTTGCACACTGAAAGTGTTAGGCCAGGAGACCGATTCCTGCCTTGCTTTACAAATCTCACTTAAAGAAATATGAGGCATAAGAAAGAAAGGCAGTTGTCTTGGTTTAAAATTAAGTGGTGTATTTTAGCTCGAATTCTCCTGCAATTCAGAACACCAGATTTCTTGCTACATCGTTTGCTGAAAAGGACTATTTCTTCTTATTCTTGGGGCCACCTACTGAACTTACATGCTGCTGGAAGAGTGGCACCAACTAGAAGGACTCACAGCAGCCAGAGCAAGGAAAGTTACATCTACAAATATTCCTCACACATCAGGATAATCTGAAACAAGAAGAGTGTGTGCAAATATAGGTCTTCTGACAATCCATTGTTTGACTCTGCTTCCCAGGGCTTCTTACTGTATCTCTTTGACAGCTAATATTGGTGACTCACATCTATTTACATCCAGACATGTGATCTCCCAGGCAAGCTGGCCAGTTAAAATCAGAGTTCTGAGTGCATCAAGAGACCCTGTCTCAGTAAATGAAGTGCACTGTAATCAAGGAAGACACACAGAATCAACTTCCTTTTAACATCACACTTAAAATATAAACACAACAAAATGGCTTATGAAGTTAAGGCTCTCAAAAGAATTTTAGATTAATTAATTAAACATGATCTTATGGAGCCAGGATGTCTTCAGAGATACTATGTAGCTAAGGATGACCTTGCACTAATTTTTTGTGTAGGTTCATGTGTGAGTGTTTACATGTATGTATGTATGTGCTGAACTCATCTATTTCAGTGTTACATTAAAAGGAAAGATAAGTAATGAATCATATGAAGCAACTCATCCTTGCTATTTGTAATATATTGTCAGCCATTGTTATTGCAACATTTATGGATAAACACGATGCCTAAAAGTTGAAGGTTTGATAAAATGCTGACTAAATACTTTTCTAGCATAATACTTGCCAATTGCATGTGCCACTAGTTACATACTTGGAAAATTTAAAAACACCAACATTCAGGAATATATTTACAGCCACTTTACATTTGTTTATGCCTCCTGGATACCTTTCCAAAGATGCTTATTAGACGCCAAGTGCTAGAATTTTGTTTTCGTTAAATTACAGCTCTTGTTCCTGTGTTGAGACACTGTGCGTGGCTGCGGGTCATTGCTCCTTTTGAAATCAACTGCAACAGTTTCTCACTATAAAAGTTTGAACTTAAATCAGCAAAATATATACACAATAGTACATAAATATACATACATTGTACAGACTAGTTTAACTATATTTCCTTGTGTGTATTTGAGTAAGTAGGCAAAATGTGAATTCATTCAGACAGATAACACAAGCATCAGCTGAATTCAGCTCAGGTTTTACAAAACTCTAGTTATTCCACTAGACTTTTAAGCTCTCCCTCTCTCTCCCTCTCTCTCCCTCTCTCTCCCTCTCTCTCCCTCTCTCTCCCTCTCTCTCCCTCTCTCTCTCTCTCTCTCTCTCTCTCTCTCTGTCTGTCTGTCTCCCTGTGTGTGTATCTCTATCTCCATTTCCATCTCTCTTTCTCTGTCTCTTTGTGTGAGTGTATATGTGTATGAGATGTCTGTATGTATATGAGTAGATGGGTATATGTCTATGAGTAGATATATAAATGTGTATGAGTAGATGTGTTTATGTGTATGAGTAGATACATGTATATGTATAAGTAGATTGGGTATGTGTATGAGAAGACTGGGTATGTGTATGAATAGACTGGTATGTATATGAGTAGTTGTGGGTATATGTATGAGTAGATGTGTGTGGATGTGAATGTAAGTATATGAATGTGTATATGTGTCCATAATTTTCTGTTGTTCCTACATTTTTTTTAGTGTTTGCAAATGTTGAAAGGCCAGAAAAGTGTAGCTGCAAGTCAAACAATAAAAAAAAAAAAACTAAGGACAGAAATTTTTCCATATGCTTAGCTTCAGTGGGGAAATACTTTTGTTTTTCTTGGGATATCTTAAGAAAGAAACCATGCCATGCTTACGATCATTCTTCTTCTTAACCTTTCATTTACTGGGAGTGGAATATGAATGCCATAGGCATGCACATGGAGGTCAGAGGACAACTTACAGGAGTAAGTTCTCTCCTTTCACCATATGAGTCCTAACAATAGAACTCAAGTTGTCAGGCTAGGTGGCAAATGCCTTCGCCCACTGTGCCATCTCCACAGCGTACTGGGTACACTTCTAACTCTCCTCATGAGCCTTAAGATTTGAGACGCATTGGCTTGCCCGCAATATAGAAAATTGCATTCAGTATCAGAAGATGAATGAAGAGAGGCAATAACAAAACTGCAAATAATTTTACGCCTATTACCTGTTACATAGAGGCAGATATAAGGATATAGACATGTGGTGGGCTATATTCACTGCACTTAAAATGCACCATAATTGACAGGGAGGGAAGATAGATTCAAAAGTTGCTGAAGATACGTTTCCGCATAGAACATTATTTTTATGAAATGAAGATATCACTTAATTCATGTTTAAGCAGAGTTCATGTAAAACTTCATAGGTTCCAACCCCCACATTTCTCTTTAAGAACTTTGTCATTGCATTGTTGGTCTCCCACGGTCAGGCTTTCGGAGTCTGCACGGAAATTATGCTTGATGTGAAAAGCTTTCATACCGAGACTCCCTGTGGATATAATAATGAAAGTTGTTTGGTTGATATGTTTATTTTACAAACTTTACCGCAGCATTGACCACCCCAAGTATGAAGTCTCAGCATGGAGAGGTTTCCACATTACATGCCTACAATGCAGCCATCCACAGCTCGTCAGGGACTCTGCGCTTCCTCCATCAGCCACTGGGGCTTTTTGTAATCATCGGGCCCTGTGGCTGCTGCTTATAAAAAAAATCTCATGTGGTCCTACCTAACAAGAATATTAGTGCAAATGCATCCTTATGCCATTCAACATAAGATAAAAATCATCATTACTTTCTTTGTCCTTGGTCATACCATCTACAATATGATCCTAGCTCATGAATTTTAGGAAAAAGAAAGTCCCTGTGATCTTTAATTGTATTTTGGACAACATATTGCTAAGTATTGTTTATTATTGTTTAAGTATTATATATTATTAAGTATAATCTCTATGTGCTGAGTGGTGACTTTCATTATTTCCAACTGAATGAAAGAAGAGTAAAGACAATATCTACCAAGTATGACAGACTGTAATGGACACACCATATCCAAATTCAGAAGGTCCAAGGTTAGAAGCTCAACACCATGTATTGGAATTATAAGAAATAAGGCCAGTGCAAGGTGGCTCAGTGAATAAAGGTCCCTGCCACCAAGTCTGATGGCCTGAGTTCAACTCCCAGATCCCATATGGTGGAGGGTAATCAATTCCTGAAAGCTGGTTTCTGGCTGCCCTACATGGGAACGCACAAATAAGTAAAATTTCAGAAGTTATATGGAACCAGGTGGTGGTGGTACATGCCTTTAAATCCAGCAGTTGGGAGGCAGAGGCAGGCAGATCTCTGTGAGTTCAAGGCCAGCCTGTTCTTCAAAGCAAGTCCCAGAACAGCTAGGATTGTCAACCCTATCTCAAATAATTTTTTTAAAAAAAATGTTATATAGCATAAGTTTGCAGAAGATATAAAAATTATCTTGATATCTGAGCCCAATATTCTTACAGTAATACATGTTAAATATTTGAAACCATTGTACAAGTAATTAACCCCCATTTCTAAGGCCCCCTCCCATTGCTTAAGAAGGGGTAGAAAGAGTTTAAGAGCCAGAGGATCAGGGAGTTTCCTCTGAGTTCGTGTCTCCTAAGAAACTATACTCATAAAGTCTTGCCAACATGATTGCCTAAACATGAACTGAATAAGGACAACAACAATAAACATGCTAACAGGGCAGGGGGGCCCCAGGAGCCCTCACCCTATCCTACCCAAAGAAGCAACTAAGAGTCAGTAGTAAATGATCAGCCCCAAAAACACACATATAAATAACATTATAGATTACAGAGGCTGAGCAGGTTGTATTTATGCATTTAGGAATATATATATATATATTCATATATATATGTATATGTGTACATACACACACACACATATATATACATACACACATATATATATACATATACATATATATATTCATATATATGTATATGTGTACATACACACACATATATATATACATACACATATATATACATATATATACATATACATATATATATATATATATATATATATATAAACCATTAATGAAAAAAGGACAAGAACTTGAAAAAGCAGGAAAGGAAAATTGGAGGGTTGGAAGGGAGGGAAGGAAAGCAGGGAGGTGAAGTAATTATAACATAATTATAATTTAGTTCAAAATATAATTTAGTTCAAAAACTAAAGAAGTAATTTTTAAAAGCCAAATGACCCACACATTCTATTCCTTCTGGCGGGGAGTTCTGCAGAATTATCAGCAGGCTAAGATTTACAGTGACAGGAGAACCCAGCACTTCGGATTGTCTCAGGGAAATTACATTCTCTTGCCGTGAGCGTTCTGTGTTTTATACATTTATGGCTCGTCTGGCAAGCTAATCTGATGAATGCCAACAGGAAACTCCCATTTTGATTTTCAGTGAAAGCATGGCCGTCCAAATAAAAGAGTCTGAGATGCACAAGCATTCCTAAGAGGAAATTTAAAAATGCTCTTGGGCTCTGGTTAAGTAAACAGTATGAAACACTGATTCCACTTTTTAAAATTAGGCCCAATTACATATCAAAGCCCTAGCATCCTTTAGTTGATGTGGGAAGATCCACTGGTTGATCCTGGCATTCTAGAAAGTACATTTTTAATGGAGACCATCAGACCAAAGGGAAGCTTGTAATGTCACTGCGTAAGAAACTCGAATGCAGGAGCATCTATTGAAATGCACTCAATACTTGCTCCTCTGCCTGTTCAACAGCAAAGGTGTGGGACAGTTTTTTTTTTTCCTGGACTTTTATTGATTCTCTGCGGATTTCACACCATGCATCCCAATCCCACTCATCTCCTGGTCCCTTCGATTCCATCCTCTGCCCTTGCAACCTCCCCCCGCCAAAGAAAAACAAACTTTAAAAAGAAAAACCACCTCAAGCTTCCAGATCCCTCATGTTCTCCTACCTCCATCCTCCCTCCCACCTCGCCCACCCCCATGCTCGCAATTTGTTCATGGGCTCTTGTCCCTTCCCCTTTCTCTGGGGGACTATATATATCTTAGGGTCCTCCTTGTTTCCTAGCTTCTCTGGCCGTGTGGATTGTAGGCTGGAGATCCTTTGCTCTATGTCTAATATCCGCTCATGAGTGAGCACATAGCAAGTTTGTCTTTCTGTGTCTGGGTTACCTCACTCAGGATGGCTCCTTCTAGTTCCATCCATTGGGAGTCCGGAGCAATATACGGGACCTCTGGCAGTGGAACCAGTATTTATCCCCAGTGCACGGATGAACTTTGGGAGCTCATTGCCTATGGAGGGATACTCCCTCAGCCCAGATACACGAGGAAGGCCTAGGCCCTGCTCCAAATGATGTGACAGAGGGTTGGTGGGTAGCATGGGAGGACAGGAGGGAGAGGGAATTGGGATTGGTATGTAAAATAAGATTGTTATTAAATACAAATGTATAGAAAAAGAAAAATCAAAAACCTGAACCCTCCACCAAAAAAAAAAAAAAAAAGAAAGAAAGAAAGAAAGAAAAGAAAGAAGACTCATTTGGAAGCTGTAGTGTGTCCTGGTGAGTTCTCCTACTTTCACGACCCCCGGGGACATTTCTCTCCCCCGCTGCAGTCAGTACTGGGTGAGCAGGGGTGGGGGTGGGACGTCTTCACCCATGCTGCCGCATGGCAGATGAGGTGGGGGCCGGGTCATCTCTGCCGTTCTTACCTGTTCCCCACCCAAGGGTCAGCTCTAGTTGCATACCCTGCCTGAGAGGCGGGGCTAGCCCTCCCACAGCCAATCCAGAGAGGGGCAGAGCCATCCATCCCAGGGCCAGCTAAGGTCAGGGCTGGCTCAGAGCAGCCCTAGGATTTCCACCATGCATGGTTCCTGTGACTGCCCTGTGCTGACACTGGCTATGGACATCATTACAGACACTAGGTGTGGTGCAGCAGGACCATGGATTCAGACATGGCCCCCGGCAACGACTTGAGCCAGCCATCACCACGGCCCCAGAAGCAGCACAGGCCACTCAGATCAATCTGGTGGCAGAATGGTCCTCAGACACCAATATGGTCCCAGGAGCTGACCAGACCCTGGGACTCTGCAGAACCCTCAGTAGCAATAGAAGCCATGGACATCATCACCCCAGACCCTGCTAGTCAGGGCCAGGGACCTACACATGGACCTAGGCAGTGGTCCAGACCCATATATCTCTGTGGCCCCAGGTGGCAGCACAGGCAACCTAAATCAATAAACCCTCCCCAACACACACACACACACACACACACACACACACACACACACAATGGCATGGCCCTCAGACATTGAGGTGGCCTCAGGTGGCTGACCTGACCCTGGTCATCCACATGGTCCTTGGTGGGAACCAACATGGTACCCTGATGCCTGGCAGGGTCCTGGTTCAGTCACAGCATTTGGTTGAGTCCTCCCGGCCCCAGCAGCAAGGCATGGCACAATGATGTTGCTTTTCATCTCTCAAGTGCCCAGGCCTAGAAACCACAGATTCGGTATAATGGTAACTGACCAGCTGGTGCCAAACGTCCCTGGATAGTTGTGCCATCTATTGAGGTGCCGGGGAGCCATCTGTGTCCTCTGTTACTCAAGCCTGGAAAGTGCTGAGCAGGTGTGGAATAGGTTTTATAGGAAAAGGATGTGAGGGCTTTTGGGATGGAAGAGGCTTTGTCCAGATGCTAGAAACTTCCGTCCTGATGAACAATAAATGGCAGACCCAGCAAGTATTTTGGAAACGGTTGTCTTAATAAGATGATAACCTGGGGGCTATCGTTAGGGAACAAAATGCTGAAATTTTCACTCAACACAGGTAAATGATAGATTCCATGGTAAATAAGCGAAGACACAGTCATACAGCCGGGAAGCTCTAAGCAGAATCCTGTGCACAACCAGTGAGCAGCTTCCAACATTGGGATGTTGGGAACATCTGTGGGTGTTTGAGAAGGTCCAAATGAAAGCATTAGTCACCAGCCACTGTGAGCAGCTAAAGATTTAGAAGCACGCACATCAGTAAAGAAGAAATTCAATTAAAATAAAATTAAGAATAGGTCTTATCAACTTAGAAAATATTAGAAAGGGTTTTGTTTATGTTTTTTTAAGAAATGGGTATTTCTACAGCTTTCTAGGGAAAGCAATTGGTAGCATACGTTTAAATCACAAACGCACTTTAACATGGAAATTTCACTTCTAAAATTTGTTCTACGCAATCTACTCTCAAATATACAAAATGACATTTATTCATTACCTCCTTAATGGTCACCAACTGCATACCTGCTGCTGTTGTAACCACAAATGTAAAAGAATGTCTTGAGCTTGTGTTGGTTGGGACTGAGCCTATAAAGGCTATTAAAGCCTACAAACATGTGTCAACTATGTTAACTGGAAGCTAGAGCTATGAAGAGATGGCGGGTAGGAGCAATAAGAGAAGACAGACTCCAGTCATGGAAAGCAGCTAAAGATCTGAAAGCACGCACCCAGTCACAGAGAAATTCAATTAAAATAAAATTAAGAATAATAAGTTGTATCAACTTGGAGACTATGAAAAAGTCTTCTCATTAGAGGTGGGGGAGGTGGGCATAAGTCTCTATGTAAGGAGATGCCATTTCAACAAAGATCCGAAGAAAATAAGATGACTAATTGTGTAGTACAGCGTGAAGACTGTTCACACCATAATCCCAGCGTCCCCTGAAGCTGAGGCAGGAGGATTGTGAGTTTAAGGCCAGCCTGAGCATTGAGTCCTTACCTCAAGCCTAAAACTTCAAGATGGCTGGAGGATAGCTTTTGACACAGCACTGTCCAGCATATATAAGACCCTGAATTCATTAATTCATTAATTCAACCCTGAATTAATGCGTGGGTAGGTGGGTGAGTAAGTATACATGATGTGTTTAGGGTGTTTTTAATCTTTGTAAAAGGTTGCATCAATAGAGATAAGTAGACATAACATATAATGCATGGAAAAAAAGAAGGTGAGTGAGTGAGTGAGCGGGCGGGCGGGTGGGTGAGTGGTGTTGGAGGCAGGTTTGGTGCTGGTTTTTAGTAGGGACTCACTTTCACTGAGCCTTAGTGCTTTTTACCTTACGGACACACTTGCATCTTCATATACAGAATACCATCTGATGTGGTTGACATTAAATAAATACAACTAAGGTCAAAATACTGATTCTATTTTAAATATTTCTGAGACTTGTAGAACTCCTCAATGATAAAGTTCCATGACCCAACTCACCTCAGAAAATCCATATATAAATGCGTGTCACATGCATACAGTCAGAATGTTTCTGCTCTGCTCTTTGTGACAAAACACACTGGAAATTCATCTATAAATACCTATCACATGTATACTGTAAAATGCTTTTGCACTTTCTGATAAAGACAGGTCTTTAGCAGGAAAAATATGTACCCTTGAAAAGAGCAATTCAAATGACATATAATCATCTATGTCACTAAAACCAACTGACTCTCGTGGGTCTAAAACATCTTGTCAAATAAATATCTGAGAATTCATATTCCCACTCATGTAAGAAAAACAATCCCATGTGCTTCTTCCTTCCAGATTTTAATGTACAATGTCATAAAGCAAAGGCTTAAAGCTAAAAACAAGTTTGAGCAAAAAACTAAATACCCAACAAATCAAAACACACACCAACTGAACCTAGACCCTGCATGAAAAGCAGTGCTAAGTAAAGCAAACTCAGAGCATTCAATTTTTATGCCTTTTCCTTGATTTTTGCAGAAATGCATCTTTATGGGAAAGCATGGCTTTTCAGGAGACAGAGAAAGAACTGAGTAGAAGACAGATTTGGTCATAGGCAGGACTCACTACACACACGCAGTGGAGGAAGCTTGCTCCTACTGACCTCCTCCCATTGACCCAGCACACCACATCCTGATGCTCATAATCCTGTCTCCAGCTCTTGTTGCCAACTGCTCAGGTGTGAGAATGGCAATATGGCCAGAGGCCTGCTTTGAGGGAAGTGCCAGCAGCCACATGAATGGACCACAGATGTGGCTATGTACCAATAGACTTGGATGCCAACCCACTCCCAAATCTCTTTCAACAATATCTGGCTTATCCTTCGCTGCCGGCAAATCCACCGTGAAGAGACTGCACTTAACCTCAGTAAATGGGTTCTCTGGGATTTCATTCACTTTACATGATAATTTTCACATTTCATGTAAAGAATTGTAAAATACACAGAGAGCATTGAAGCTAGGGGTGATGGTTTGCAAATAATTTTTCCAACAAATTTTATTGCAGCCTGAGCATCATGTTCTGTACTGATGCTATTAGGTTGGGGCTCAGGAGACAAGAATTTGAAAGGAATCTCAGCATCTCCCAGTTTTACCATTTTTATACTCTTGCTGTGTGTCTGTCTACTTTTTTGATATTTTAGAAAACAAAATGTTTCTACTGAGTCTTCCAAGTATAACAAGACACAGTCGCCACTTCACAACTGCCCTTCTATGTGACCACCAGAAATATTTCATGTAGAGACCTTGGAGTCCTCAACACCCTACTCTCTCTTCATTATTCTCATGCCTCACTGGAGAAAAAAAAACCTGTCAGTCCTAGGTAGTTTTTAAAAGGTATCCTCTCCATATGTGTTTGAGAGCTCAAAGTACCATTGTATGACACTGTGTTCTGTAGTCTGTTAACCAGAGAGGATGGCCAAGGGAGTGAGAATTTGTCTGAGTGAGTGCAATGTTTTAATACAGATCTAATCTCAAGTCCTTTTCGTGCATCAGGAAAATTAGTAAATCAGTATGTATGTTTTGCTATCAACTTGTATATATAATAAAAATTATTAGGGTATTTGGGTTGCCTCTGGAGCTGCAGGGTCATGGGCTGCTGGAAGATGGATGACATGAGCATCTTTTTTGTGGCTATGAACGCCTTTCAGCACCACTTTCTTGACTTTCAAGGCCTTTGCTTTGGCCTCAGTTTTGGGATGGCAGGAGCTTCCTTCTTTGCTTTTGGAACCATCTTGGATCCAATTCTTGGAATTCACAATTGACTAGTCTAGGACCTATTCTAGCTACTTAAAAACTTGGTAAAAACATTGTAGAGGAAATAAGCAGCATTCTCTATTATTTTTATCATTGTTTGTGCTCTTCTAATGAAATTTCTATAGTTACCATCTCCATGCATTGTACCAATATCCATTCAAATGCCTAGAAGTCATCCTGACTTTCCCCAAGTGTCTACTTAAGATCAAGTTCAAATTACTTTCCCTCATAAATTCTCTCATAACAATCTTTTTATTTCTAGCTCACTGAAATCATTAGTTAAAATCTTATCAAAGAGACTCACAACTGGACAATGAACAGAGAATGAGAAGCTTTGGAGTACTCAGTCCTAAGTGGGATGTCTCTACCAAAGCCCTTCCTTCAAGGCTCAGAGATCTATGTAGAAGTTGAGGTAGAAGACTGTAAGAACCGGAAATGATGGTTTCCAAGGAAACAGTGTCTTCCAGACTCAACAGGGATAATGAACATAAAAACTTACAGAGACTGTAGCAGCACACACAAAATCTACACAGCTTCAAGCCAGATGGGGTCCCAGCACTGGTAGGAGGAGACAGACATGGGCGCCCAGCCCTAACCAAGAATCTATCTTTAATTGGAACTGTCTGGCAAAGGAAAAGTCAGTTTTCTCCAGTAGATTCTCACTGTATATAAATTCTCACTGCAGGCCAGGGCCCAATCCCAGAAGTAGTTGGCCAACACAAAGCAAACTCAGTGGTATTTTTGTTGATCTTTTCTTTCAATTTTCTTTTTGGGAAATTTTTATCGTGTTTGTCTTTTCCTTGTTTATTTCAATTTTCATTTGAGGGGAAGCTGTCTATATTTCTTGAGTTATTTGTTATAATTCATCTTTGGGGTTTCGCTTTTTTTTTTTTTTCTTTTTTAAGGAAGAAAGAATAAAGTGGTGGGTGAGTAGAGAAGTAGGAAGGATCTGGAAGGAATTGGTGAAGGCAAAACATCATGACCAAAATAGATTGTATGACAAAAATTCAACTAAATAACGGAGGGAAAGGTTCCCCTGTACTCTGCATCACTTACGCCGTTTGATTTATTTTGTGTAGTAGCCATTCTCACTAGGATAATATGGGATCTCAAAGTAGTTTCAATTTGCAATTCCTTGATGGTTAATAGTGTAGAAGATTTTTTAAAAGGCACTTAATAGTCATTTGTGTTTCTCCTTTTGAGAATTTCAACTCCAGTTTTCTTCCTGTTTCATGTTTTAGTTCTTTGTATATTCTACATATTAATTTTCTGTCAGATGTGAAGCTGGTAATGATATTCCTACATTCTGTAGGCTGCTCATCATTGAACTGACAGTTTTCCTTGACTGTTCGGACAATTTTAATGTCATAAAGTCCCATTTGTAAATGTTTGACTCTATTTCCTAAATAAATTGAGCCCTATTTAGAGAATACTTTCCTACTCATGTCTTGCAGTGCACCCTGCTTTTTTCTGCTGGAAGTTTCAGAGTTTTAGCTTTTACATCAAGGTTTTGATGCATTTGGAGTTGATTTTCAGGGTGAGACATGAAGATCTTGCTTCATTCTTCTGCATGTGATAACAAGTTTTTCCAGCACCATTTGTTGAAGTTGTTTTCTTTTTCCTGATGTATTATTGATCTCTTTGTTCAAAATTGGTTCGGTTGTAGTTGCACAGCCAGAAATGTGAGTATTCAGTTCTATTCCACTGAACTGCAAAATCTGTTTTTGTTTGGTAACATGCTGTTTTGTTATGATGGCTCTATAGTTTAACTTAAAATTAACTATAGGGGTACCTATAACGTTATTCTTTTTGCCCAAGATCGATTTTGCTATGTAGTGTCTTTTGTGTTTCCATATGAATTTTAAGATTAGTTTTTCTATTTCTATGAAGAATGGAGTTTTAATTTTGATTGGAAATCTGTTGAATCTGTAGGTTTCTTTTGGCCATTTATACAATAGCAATTCTTTCAATCCAAGAGCATTGGAGGTCTTTACATCTTCTTTCTAGTCTCCTTTACTTTCTTTCTTTGGTACTTATAGTTTTCATTATGAAAGTCTTTTATTTTCTTGGCTAGATTTATTCCAAGGTGCAGCTGTCTCTCTCTCTCTCTCTCTCTCTCTCTCTCTCTCTCTCTCTCTCTCTCTCTCTCTCTCTCTCTCTCTCTCTGTGTGTGTGTGTGGGGGGGTATGTATATGTTCTGTATGTCTCTGTGTGTGTCTAGATGTTTGTGCGTGTCTGAAAGAGAGAGAGATTCGAGGCCATTGTCAACAAGATTATTTCCTTGACATCAAGAAAGCTCTTGACATCAAGAAAGAGATAGTTTAGTCAAATTGTCATATTCATCATTTTATGAAGATAACCTTAACATCTCTATACATAGTGGGTTAAAAATTAAGTCTCAATGTTGGGGGATCAAAAGAAGCAGTTTATATAATGCAATATTTTGTAACAAAGAAAATTTTAAAAATAAAACTGGAGACCAATATTCGAAGGTTTTCAAATCAGACAAAAGTTAAGCTTGTTACAGCTAAGACTGTGCTTATTTACACACCTTGTGGGTAGAATCCAAGGAATTCTAGATCACAGTTACTTGGCATAGTCATATGACATTTTTCAAAATATTCAAACTTACAGTGTGCTTATCTTTCTTTGTGTGTTTTATACATTAATAAAAAAATTAGAGCTCAAAACACATTTGTATATCAAAGAGTATAACAGGAAAACAAAACTGAATCTAAAAGACATGAAACCCTTAACGGCATAGAATTGAGGCCACCAGAAAGATAATCAGCTGGGAGACTAAAAGACCTCTGTGGGTCTGGCCTCTGCGGTTTATAAAGAGCAGATGCAACAGGGTTAGGACAGTTGCTGTTGCCAGCAATAAATCATCACCTGTCTGCAAAGAATGCAATGAAAAATAATTGTGCTGTTTTCAAACATGCCTTGGTAAATTTACCAAACATCCTTCCTTCACCAGGAAGAAGTAGCAGGAGCTCACATGAGAGAAGAATAGTACTGGAACCTGCCACAGCACCGCTGATACCGTGCCCAGTCACTCGGAAAATGTGTTCATTTGAAGGGGGCGGGGTAGAAAGCCTTAAGAAGAATCTTTTAGCACACTGGGTGGATGTGGGTTATAGAATGAGGCGAGTCTCTCCTTATTACGAGACCATTATAGAAAAAGCATCAACCTCCTCTTTCTGAGTTATGATATATGGTATAAACCAAACATAAGTGCTTTCATGGTCATCAAAACAGTCAATGTCAAGCATGTTAGCATTCGTCTTCTCTGAATGCAACTTTGACTTTCAAAATGCAGTGTGCCTGCTATCAGGCTATCATGCAAGGCTATTGCTTCTTCTCGATTTTTCTCAACAGCAGCGAAAGAAAAGCCTCCGCGGAGCAAGCTGCCCCTCATTGTCCCGCTGCACACTCTCTGGGCTTACTTTCTCATCTAATAGGTTTTCATTGATCGGTTCTCCAGTGCTCCCTGGAGTCCCATGAAAGCATGAAAATGTGACCATATGTCTCAGCTGTGCCCTTGGTCAGGAGCTGCGGACACCTTCATTGTCCAGCCTTCAAGACCCTTTAGGACATTTTCTACCTTAAAGGCAGAAGTTACTTCCACGTGTTTGACGGAAGCACAGCTTCTGGAGGGTGAGCAGGTGTGATTTGCATACACATCTGTTTGATCATAAAATATTAGCAACTAAAGTGGGATGGGAAGGCTTACGGCTGCTTGCTCAAAGCTCCACTGTGCTTGGTCCCCTAATAAGACAGAAAGATCAGGGAATGAAATATCATCCCTCTGTAGACAACAAAATTTAAATCATTCATGTGCTGCTTACAATTTCTTCTGTTTTTAATAAATTAAGTCATCCAAATGCTTGATTTTCTTTTGCTCCTCTCTTTTAAAATCCCTGTGTTTCCTGTGGCACTCATGTTCAGAAAGGCAAATAATTAATAAAATAAACAAATTGAACCACATATAAATGCTCCCTTTTGCTTTCATTGACCTGTCTACATCAATCTTTCCTCTTAAGGAGAAAGAGTACCTAAAGAATAAGTGTATGTACACCCTAGAAGACACTTAGGAAACTTCATTGATACTTGTTTCTCTTCCCTTTATAGGGCTGCATTTTTATATGTATTTGCTGACTACAGATGGAAGTTTCTCATTCTTTTGTAGTATATTCAGACAAACAACATTGCCTTTCACTGGCATTGTATTATTAACACATACTCAGGGAAAATAAAATTTATCTCCACTTCTGTGTAATGTGTATTTTCTTTACACATTTACATGGAAATAACCTCTTGATCCAGGAAACAAACAAACAGAAGAAAAGTCATATTGCCTTTAACACCAAGATCCAAATTCTCTTTTCTTGACAAGACCATTGTAACAGAGTGCCTGTTACATGACTAGAAAGTCATGATTTGGGAGTTATCTTCCTCTCTTGCCAATTTCAAGGGAAATCAGCATACAGATGTTGACTTTCTGTAGCTTAATGCAAGTAAACATACCTACACTGACTTCCTAATTACTAGGTATTGTACATGGCAACTCTCTAGTAATTTTTAAACGACACAAAGCACTAAGCATAGTAGCACAGTACCAGGTATAAATGAGTAACACCTGAATTGTAAAGACATACTTTATAAATCAGTACTCTCCCAAACAGGAAAACCTAGAAGAAATGGATATATACAACCTATGAGAGTTAAATCAAGATCAAATAAGCAATTTAAACAAACTCACAACCCATACTAAATAGAAATCGGGATTAAAGGTCTCCCAACCAAAAACAGCCCAGGGCCAGTTGTACTCATCACAGAATTCTACCAGACCTTTGGAGAAGAATTAATATTAGTACCCTCAAATTATTCCACAAAATATAAACTGAAGGAACATCTTCTAGCATTACTTTTACTAAGGCACTATTATCCTGACACCTAAATTACACTAAGACTGAGTAATAACAGGAAATATATAAACTAATATCCTTACAAACATAAATGCAAAAAATTCTTGCAAATGCATTCCAATCAAAAAATCATCCAACATGATTAAGTAGGCTTCATTCCAGAGATGTAGGGATGGTCTAACATACAAAAATACATAACTTAATCCACCATGTAAACAAACTAAAATACAAAAACTGAATGTTCATCTCTTTAGGTGCAGAAACACCTTTAACAAAATCCAATATCCATGATAAAAGTTCTGGAAAGATTAGGGATACAAGGAACTTACCTCAATATAGTAAAGGCATTTTATAGCAAGCCTACTGCCAACATCAACCTCAACAGAGAGAAACTCAAACTATTTCCACCAAAATCAAGAACAGAATAAGGATGTTCACTTTCTTCATAACTATTCAACACAATGTTTGAAGTCTTAGCTAGAACAATAAGACAACTGAAGGAGACTGAGAGAATATGAATAAGATGTTATGATTTTTATACATAAAAGACCTTAAAACCTCCACCAGGAAGCTTCTAGAGCTAATAACCACTTTCAACAAAGTAGCAGGACACAAAGTTAACACACAAAAGTCCGTCTCCTTCCTATACACAATTAGCAAACACTGAAAAGAAATCATGTAAACAAAACCTTTCACAACAGCATGTGTATATTCAAGTTGTACCATAGAACTTTAGGAATGAAAACTGCATGGTATAGGCATAAAAACAAACACATTGATCAACAGAACTCAAGACCCAAACATAAGAATGCATAGATAGATATATAGATACATACATATAGATAAATAGATGATAGATAGATGATGATAAAGAGATGATAGATATAGATATAGATATGTATGTGGATAACTCTAACAAAGCACATAAAACACTTATATAATAAAAAAACTTTAAGATATTAAAAAAGAAATTAAAAAAGACAAGAGTTACAAAGAACCCCCAACCATATGTATCAGTATGATTAATCTTATGAATATGGCTATCTTACCAAAAGCAATCCAAAGATTCAATGAAATTCCCAATAATCCCCAACACAATTCTTCCTAGAAGTTGAAAAATTAATTTTCACTTTTATATGGGAACATAAAAATTTCAAAATAGTTAAAAACAATCCCTAATAATAAAACAACTATGAGAGGTATCGCCATCCCAGATTTCAAGTTGTACTACAGATCTATAGTAATTAAAACCGCATAGTATTGGTGTAAAAATAACTACATTCATGAATGGAATAGAATTGACCCCAAACACAAGTCCACACATCTATGAGCATTTGAATTTTTTTAAAAAGAAGCTAGACGTATACACTGAGAAAGAAATACAACATCTTTACCAAATGGTACTGGTCCAACTGGGTGGTTGAATGTAGAAGAGTGAAAATAGAGTCATATCTATCACCCTTTACAAAACTCAACTCTAACTGAGTCAACTAACTTCAATGTGAGTTCAGATACCCCGAATGTGGTAGGAGGAAAAATTGGATGTCTGGTTGGGGTTACTATTGCTGTGATAAAATACCGTGATCACAACACTTGGAGAGGAAAGAATTTATTTTCCTACACTTCCCCATCATTGTCCATCACTGAAGGAAGTCAGGACAGGAACTGAAATGAGGCAGGAACCAGGAGGCAGGTGCTGATGCAGAGGCCTCGGAGGGGTGCTGCTTACTGGTTTATTCACCACTCCTTCTTCAGCCTGCTTTCTTACAGAATCGAGAACAACCAGCCTAGGGCTGCCTCCACCCACAAGGGTCTGGATCCTCTTATAATAATCACTAATTAAGAATATGCCCTGTAGCCCAATCTTATGGAGACATTTTCTCAATTACGGTTCCCTCCTTTCAGATGACTCTAGTTTGTGTCAAGCTGCCACAGAACAGTAGGCAACAGGCTTGAACTCACTCACCCAGGAAAATACTTTCTGAATGGGACATCCATCGCAATTCCAAGCCCTAAAAATTGGGTTCTAGTGAAGAAATAAAAAGTAGTAGCAACAGGACCACCCACCATGGTCCGGGTCCTTTCAGACCCTTAAATACACTCCTTCTACGTTCTTTCTCTTAAAGAGCTTGTGAGGAATGTTTGCTAAACTGAAGGTGAGGAAACTTTAGTAGCTAAGAGGCAAAGGTAATGAGGCAGGGTTATACCAGACTCAATGGAAAATCAGTTTTCTCTGATGGGTGGGTATATCAACCACTCCAGACCGGCCTTCGTACAGGAGTAACTGACCAACATGTAGTGGACTTCACAAGTTTGTTTTGCGTATGTGTGCATGTGCGTGTGGAGGGGGAGTGCTTTTATTTGGTTATAGGTTAGTGTTTTGTTTTCCTTTTATTTTGGGGTGGTGTTTTATTTTGTTTTCTTGTTTTGAGGGTGTTTTGCAGTTGTGTCAGGGTTTGGTTTGGTTTTTGAGAAAGAACATAAAGTTGGGTGGGTAAAGAGGGGGGATCTGGAAGGACTTGGGGGAGGGGAAGCATATCATCAAAATTTTAAAGTTAAAGTTGTTTTAAATAATAAAGATATAATGAAATATATACATATACATATATACATATACACATATACACATATACACATATACACATATACACACATACACACATATACACATATACACATATACACATTAACACATATACATATATACATATATATAAACTAAGTCTCAAATCGAACCACTAGCCCATCTCCTGTCCTATCCCTAGTGCAATAGGTCCTAAGCCCTGGGTCACCTATGAAAGCATAGGGTCACCTATGGAAAGGACACAAATCTGTCCATCTAAGGTGCCAGACCAGAAACAGATCTGAGCATCGGAGTGAGGAAGAAACACAGAGGGGAAACTGAGACTAGAAATCATTCAGTGGTTAAGAGCAAAAGGAGGCTTTGTTAGAGCGGAAAAAGGTGTCAAAGCAGCTGGAGGAGCAGCGGCAAGCAGGAGTCTAGCAGGAGGGCAGCCAACACCACTGTTTGCAGGTATGAGGGAGCCCTAACCCTTGGACGGGAGAGCCTTCTAAAAACTGTCCTTGTGATTACAGACAAAACAAAAGGTGGCGTTTTTTCATCACTGCTTTTGAATTAGATACATTTAGAATCATTTGTAGCAAACTTGACCAAATCCTCCTTTACTGAAATTAGTGAATGAATAGGCCTGGGTCTGTCTAGGAAAAGTCGATGTGGTGGGTTCAGGTAAGAATTGCTCTTTGTAAGAATTACCTATTAATGAAGTGATTAAAGATAATTAGCTTGTCTGTTGGGTATCCCTTGGGATTAGGGATAAATTCCTGGAGGTGACTGACTTGAATTGGATACATTTAAATAACTTCCTGGTCCTCCTGAATTAAGGAGTGGGGTGCCTGCTTGGCTCAGACAAATTGAGCCCACAAGACTTTCAAAATCATCCTACGAGCAGGAAGACCATTATAGAAGCAAATCTTCACTTCGGCACTCTCTTAGAACTGAAGGCAGCTTTTGCAAGGTTTATTGTTTGTATTGACTTTAATGTGATTCCTTTATGGACCTTTTTAATGAGGAGTATTCAATTATTGCTCCCAGAAAACACTGCCATGATATTGGACTCCATGCTGTGCCTCCTTCCATAGAAATGTGTGTGATCAGAATGGAGAGTGATAGAGTATTAAACAGCTATTGCTCTCCTTTACGTATTGTGTTCTCCATCT
Source organism: Phodopus roborovskii (assembly GCF_943737965.1). Classification (NCBI taxonomy): domain Eukaryota; kingdom Metazoa; phylum Chordata; class Mammalia; order Rodentia; family Cricetidae; genus Phodopus; species Phodopus roborovskii. The sequence goes on from NW_026126588.1 coordinate 17,250,656, forward strand.
GCTGGCGTTGACAGACAGTGGATATACTCGAGCTTTTTATCTTTCCAGCTTGAAACACTCACTAGATTATAAAAGAAAGTAGATTTAAAGGGTAAAATCTATATGAAGTGTCACCAGACGAAGAACCTTTTCATATTAAATCTTTCTTTTCTTTAACAAACCCAAGAGTTGTCTAAACCTATGGGAAGATTAATTGTAGAGGATGTGCCCCATGCAAAGCTCAAGCATCAAAAAACAAATACGCTGTTTAATATATAAAGTTTAATTTGGCGTCAAGGGCAGATTTCTGCCTCTTGGAGCATGTGCTGTAAAGTGTGGGTCAAATGCCCCTTCAAAAGATCTGACTGGTAGCACTGAAGGAAGAAATTTAAATTCTTAATGCACACCTAATCAGCAATCAGGAGATCCTCTTCAGTAACTTGATAAAAGAGACCAGTCTGTGAATTGAGATAAAAGTGTTTCTTCCCTTTGTGCATATTTGATTAGAACCATGGAAGTGCCCCTGAGTTCTTACATGTAAGTAACTGACACCGTTTCATTTTCGAGAATGTCATTAGCCATATTCCGAAACATTCAGGAGGCTCTGGGACAAAATTATACTTGATATAATAGTTGGGACAAAGGGAATACATTTATCCTGATCAAGTCTATCGTCCCCTGTACTGATTACCAGTGTATCAAACTGGGAGCTTTTATATAGATGGGAGCATCCTCACCCATTGATACCAGACAACGTCAAAGGGGATGTGGCACATTCATCACTTGCGTGAAGTCCTTCCTTTGACATTTCCTTTTTTTTACATAGTCAATTCTGTCTAATAAGGGAATGCCATAAAGCAGGAGTTAAAACACGAACGGTTCCTTCAACAGATGGTGTACTGAAAGACACATCCTTCAACAGACACTGGACAGAGACGGCATCCTCAAACACAAAGCACTGTGAATCACCCTCAAGAAGTAGCTTGGGAAACCAAGAAGCGGCTTCACACCGCGTTCCTCACCATCAGCCTCACCTCTGCTCACCGGACCACCCCCACACTGTTACCCTAGCGGTTGCCTTCTTGGCTAGAGGTAAACTGTCATTCAATGCAACCACAAGCCAAGCCTCAGCTCCTTCCAGTTTGCATACAGAGGTCCCAACCAGGGCCACGGCATCATGGAAAAGTGATGTTGGAGTCTTGCTCTCATTGTGGTTATTACCAGAATTGTTCCCTGGTGGAGACAGGTAGGTAGCAAGTCTCTTTTCTCCCCGACGCTGTTCTCGGTTCTCTGCGGCCTACTGAGCTGGGATTACTACCTCATTATTCCAACACTCATCACCCAAGGTGTGCTTTGGGGGTGGGAATATTTTTATTAAATTTTTTTTTCATAACAGCCAGATGATTTGGTTAATACGACTATCTCACTTAACTGGAGGGGAAGAAAATTCAGAAGCCATGCTGTACACATCCCAAAAGTTAATACCAAGTTAGGATATCTATGTCCCAGTTTCTTAATAGTAGTTAAGCCAGTTAAGAAATTTAAAGGAAAAACAGAACTTCCACATAAGAAGTGTTTATTCTGGAGTAAGCCAATTGATATAAATAAACTTATTAGTTCACCAGTATGTTGCATGATACACTGGTTTATCAGCTATTAGACATTTCTACTGGTGTTAAAACCTTAGCGGGTAAAGAAATGCCCTGTCATCGAGAATGTAACCCAATTTGGACAACCTTTAATAAGTATACACCCAGTAAAAATAAAAGTAGTAAGGTAAGGCATTGTGAGATTTTCAATGGTGAGCAAAGCTTACCCCTATCCTTAAACTTTCCAATATGGTCCTACGCCTTTATTTTTCCAACCATTAGAGAAATTCACTCAAATTCTCTGACACTCTGTCCACATCTGACCTAAGCACCCCGTAGGTGGTAGGCTATGCGGCTGCAATAATCCACCCCTCCACCTCTGCAACCCTGACCCTTTGTTGAATTTGGGTCTCTACACTCATTCTTCCAGCTTCCTGCTTTGCCCAGGAACCACGGAAACAAACCAGCTGCTTTAGTTTCCTCTCCTGCTACAGCAATGAAATACTCTGACAAAAGCAACCCGGAAAAGAAGGGGCCCACGCATGCAACATTCATGATGACAAGGAGGAAGTCAAGGCACCGGGGACCTGAAGCAGTCAGCCACATGACATCCGCAACCGGGAAACAGGTGAAAATATCCGCTAGCTCATTTCCTCTTTTATGTGGTTCGGAATCACCTGCCCCAGGGAATGGTCCCACCAACAATTATAATGGGTCTTCTCATATTATAACATAGTCAAAAATAATCCCCACAGGCATATTCAGAGGCCCATTTCCCAAGTGATTCTAGATTCTGACAAACTGACACTATTAACCATCACACCATCTGATGACATTTAAAACAAAGAATTTGACAAAAATAAATAAATAAATAAGGTGTCATACATGCTTAACTTCTTATGAGTGGTTGAATGGGAGTATACAAATGGTGACATTTTGCATATTTCTTTTGTTAGGTCACACCGTGAACTATTAAAAGTTTCTTGGTACTGGAAATTACCATTAACACTGTTAAACATAGTGAGAACATAGAATCAGTTCCGAAAGGCACAGGACCAATTCAGAAAACTCATGCTTTGTGGTTCTCTTCCCTTAGAACCACCCTTGGTACCAAAAATCAATATAAAAGCCATTTTTTTCATATGTACATTTGATGGGAGATGCTATTCTGTAAATATGTTTCTCATACTGGTTAATAAATAAAACACTGTTGGCCAATAGAAAAGAAAGATAGATGGGACTAAAAAACAAGGAGAAAAGAAAAAGTGGTAAGGAGGAGTCAAGATGGAGAGTCTGGAGAAGGCAGCCAGCTGCCTCTCGCTGGTAAGACCATGTGGAAATACGTAAAATTGGTTAATAATTAAGACAGAGCTAGCCGATAAAAAAACTAGTAACTGGCCAACAAAATTATATCATATACAGAGTCTCTGTGTGTTAATTGGGGTTGGCGCGGCGGCGGGACAAGACCAACGGCGGGAGGAAAAACCTTACTCCTTACTACATTCAACATAAATCAAGCAATAATTCTGAGTGCTGGATAGGGAATCTAAGTACTAGAAATCAATAGGTCCCCTGTATTGACAAACTATATAACAGTAAGAAATACAGGATTTTTACCTCTAGCCTAAGGTGTTATATCATTCAATTGTTGAGAACTTATCTGTTCAGCATTCTGAATGTCACCAAGATGTGCCTTCCCCAAGAAATGGGTGCTGGCCAGTCTAATCCAGCCAAGACTTCCCTTTATTTGTCATTTTCTTATGATTAATTCTCTGCCTCATCTTTCTATAAGGTCCTTAAGCTCTTACTCAAGCTTAATAACATTCACATTTTCAATACCCTAAACTGAAGCAGGTGAAAACAAGTGTATTGCAATTTTGAAACCCAAGTGGGAAATAATGTTTCTTAGTATGGGCTTAGGGGCCATTTACATGAATGAGCAAGTCCATTTCTATCAGGTATAACTTGTCTATGGAGCTAGAGCGAGTTCCTGTACAGGCTCCAAAGCAATACAGAGAAACCCTTCCTCAAAAAATAAAAATTAAAAAAAAGGAAAAACAGAAAGAAAGCAAAAGGAAAAACAACACCAAGAAATTACAATGGCCTCACCTGAGTTGTTTGAGCACACCAAGCTCTTTATCAACCCTGAGTTTCCACACAGGTGAACATGAAGTCCCAGCATTGTTGAATCAAACCCTGAAATTCCTATCTCTTTGTGTCTGAAATATCATCTCTGCCAAGGAGCCATCCATGGCCACTTTAGTAACTGAATTTCAAATTATATTTCATATTTCTTTAAGAGTTCTTATCCCCATTGGTACTGAGTATTCCTTTGATTATATAAATGTAGTAGATAATTGGATAATAAAACGATTCAATAATTTAAATGAGGACACTGGTACAGACCTCACAAATTCTTGTGAAGAACTAATCATGTATTAATTTTGAGCATGGAGATCATAGATACAAATTTCTTAAAACGATGTCTAGTTCATAGTAGGGACTGCGTAAGAGACGTACTATTAGAAAAGATATTGCAAACTGTGGGCCAACTAATAAAATAGGCCTTGTGTTTTAAAAGGACTGAAAACAGATGTGGCTAGACAATCCAGAGCTGTTCATACTATGACTAGAAATTTTCCTCTCAAGCTTGAATGATCTAAACTTAATATTAACCTCTCATTCACATGATTTACAGGGGCTGGAGAGAAAACTCAGTTTCAGCCACACACTATCCTTATGGAAGACCCGAGTTAGATTTCCAGTACCCACATGGTGGCTCACAACTATCTGTTCCAGGGGATCCAGTTCCCTCTTCTGTCATCTATAGGTACCAGGAACACACATGGCTCACCAACATACAAACATTCATATACATGAAACAAATATTTAAAAAAAAAAAAGAAGCTGCATGATTTACACAGGAACCAAATCTTTAGAGGTGTTAAGGAATGAAGTACCATGGTGACAGCATAAGAAGACACAGAAAAGAAAGCTTGGGGTTCCGGTTCTGAATATTAATGTGACTAAAGGTAGATTCCTTAGAAATTCTTTTTTTTTTTTTTTTCTTGTATGTATATACTTTAGGTGAGTGAGCTTTCCAAAAGATCAAGTCAGAGCTACAAACAGCAAAGGGATGTGTGAGTCTATGATCAGAGGTTCCTGAGCATATGCCAATGACACTCTTTTAAGAGAATCGGCCATCGGCGATGGAAGCCAAAGAAGCCATTGAGATGTCAATATCTGTTTTGCAACTGGATTAAAAAGCTGCTGTGGTAGCTTGGCTGTAAAAAACAGAAGCCCTTTGGTCCAAAGGGAACACAAAACAAGCTAACAAAATATTATGACAACATGGAACTAAGCTGTAAGACCTACTAAGACCTGTCATTGGTGTCATGGATGTCAACGAAGACCAGGACCCTTTGAGGAAACCCACCCACAGGTAACCAAGACAACTCTCTGCTGACTTCTGTCATGCTTGCCTTGCTCTCTGCCTGCCTACCTACACAGTCTCATTTATTTTAACCTCTCAAAATAACTGTTCATTTTTCTCTTTCTCTGAAAGGTAATGCCATTTACAATGGGCAGCCTCCTGCAGCCACCTCTGCTCCAAAACTTGTGCCGCCTCACTTGAGGCAACTGAAGAAACCCGCATTTCTGAATCCTTACTCCAAACTGCTGACACAAAGACCAGTTGATCCAGTTCAGTTCGAAGTTTGGCCCTAATCCAGTCTGCTATGTCCAAAGAGGAAGCCACGTCCAACTATCATGGTCATAGGAGTGGGCTGTGGAATTGAAAGACATGGCCACAGAAACAGGCTCTGATGGAGTAACCCTCAGAGGATGAAGGAAGCAGGACAGGCCCTAAGAAAGCTACTTATGTGAGAGCGGAATTTATATTAGATGACTATGAAGTGAGAGGATACGTCAAATGCATGTTCAGATTGCCAAAGAAAATCAGTAAGATGTGGTTTTATCAGAACTAACATTCCTGCATCTCCTCTTAAAAGGAGGCCACATTATAAACTGCAACACTGGGGGCTAAAAAGACAGTGTGTGTGTGCACACTGATTTCCAAAAACACAAACACTGTAGTAGCTAAAATGATATGTTTGATCTGAAGGTGGGTCCAGAAAAAAACACTAGCCATACCCTAAAATATCTAACAACATAAAATGTAAAACGGAAAAAACTTAATAAGCTCAGACAGTGAGGTGACCTACATTTATTTAGCTCGATTTTAAAGCTTTGATTGCTTTTGTGATTAAGGCAAGGAAGGGTCTTCTACTGCAACAACACTTTTGGTTGAGGTTCCAAATATTTCCTTTATAACAAGCTCTGCACTTCCACCTTTGGGCCCCAAATCTGCAAGCATTGCATTGAACAAGGAAGACTGCTTGGGTGCAATAATAATAATAATAAAAAGGCATTTTTTCCCACTAGTATTCTAAGGGATTATTTCTTTCATTTTATCTCCCCTAGGAATCCCTGGGAAGTCCTTGTGATATTTCTTTTTATTTTCATAAACATATATGATATGAATATTCCCAAGTGACAGTAATTTGAAAACATGCCTTCATTAAAAGCTTTACAATGTCAGGGGCTTGGTGGTTAAGAGTGTGTACTGCTCTTGCAAAGGACTTGGGTTCAGTTTCCAGCTCACAACTGTCTGTAACTCTAATTCCAGGGGATCTGCTGCTCCTACTGGTCTGTGAGGGCAGCAGCTGAGCATGTGCACACACACACACACAAACACACACACTGAAAGGGGGGACACATGCATACACACATACACAGACATAACATACCCATAATTGAACATTAAAATGTTCTCCTCTACACATTTCACCCTATCCATATTTGTTCTACTTGTGTTAGCAGCTGTGGGGAAAGGGAGGTGTATGGCCACTCTCTTTCACCACCTGACCACTCTCCGGGCCCCCTCCACCCCCTCCTGATAATGGGGAGGTGGAGAAGGCAAGGATGAAGAAAGCATTCAGTTCCATGAGTACTACCATGCTAACGTACTTTGCGTGCTGCCTGCACTTGACACATGGTCAAAGCTGGGCTTTTCTCTCTTAACGCATTCGTAGGTTCTTAGAAGCATCTTTGATTTAGTGTGCACAGTTCCTGTGCTGGCCCATCTCTCAAGCTGGATACAAATCAGCCTGATAAAGGACTTTTGCCAGTCCAGAGAAAAGTGCACTGCATGCTCAGCTGGGAAACTAGATAAGCAAGTCAATAACTCATCAAAGGGCATCGAAATACCCGCTTCAGAGTAGTTTCTGCTGCTTTCTTCTCTCCAAAGTCACTGCCAGATAGCCCTGTCTTCTGCCATGTGGATGTTTTTCAGGAACGAGTCACACAAAAGCTGTAAAAGAAGTGTATCTCCCCATGAGGATCATTTCCCTAACAACACTTTAAAAAGAAAAATCACCTACAAGATAGGGAGACTGGAAGCCCACAGAAGGACTTTTGCAAACAGTGATCTTCAAAACTCCAACTCACCTCTTTTCTGCTTTTGATTGGGAAGAGGAGATAACAGTTTTCCAGGTGGGTTTTGCATGACTCCTTTGCAATCTTTCACAAGGGCATAAGGCCTCACTCATTAAATACTAAATAGCTAGCTGGCCACTCACACTTGTGGTGTAACTTACAGTAAAGTTTATATTTTTATTTCACAGCGTGCTGTGTTCAGGCACACACACAACACATGAAGTTTCTTTTGTAGGAAAGTCTTTTAGGAGCTCAGAAATGACTCTCAAGACTCTGTAGAGATTCTTTAAAAATGGCACCAAGTAAGACCTTAAAGGAAGTAGAAGCAACTTACTCAAAGCTCTGTGCTAGAAAGCTCTTATGTTTGCAAATCCACTGGCCAGCCACAAACTGCAAGATAATTTAAAGCAACTGGAATTGTTTGATCAAACAGAACAACAACAACAACCCAGGTCCTTCAGAAGGATAGAAAGCACCCTTAACCACTGAGCTATGTTTTTTTTTATTATTATTATTCCTGTTTTTTTTATTATATATATCCCTTCTCCCTCCCCCCCCCATTCCTCCCTAATCCCCACATTATCACTCCCTTAATAATCACTACTTTACTGGTAATGGATTCAGAAAGCTAACCAAAACTTACTGAGGTAAAACAGTATTTACAGCCTGGAATATTATTGTTCACCACATCTAGTAAGTGTCAAATGTGTGGAGAACAGAGAGCCTTCTTCATCCTTCCAAAAGCCCATAATCCATGTTAAGAATATGTATCATCATAAATTCACTTGGCAAACAACAAGTTCTAACTACACCAGACCGAGAAGGAAACAGTAGCTGCCTCTGAGCTTTCCCTTATTCTCCGGTTTCCTTTGGTGTTACTTTCAATTATTTTTGTGTCGTGTTTCCATCATTAAAAGAGAAAGAAATTGGGGAAGACAATCGCAGAGATTAGCTTAGGTCTAAACAATTTTATTTGACTTCGGAATTCTTTAACATGCAAACCCTATCTCTCTCAGCTTGTTTAGAACATTTGTGGCACTCTTGGTGGAAGATTCAGATGCAAGACTAAGGAAAGGCAATTTAAGCTTTTATGTACAAGTTGTAGAGAATGTGTCAAGGTGTGAGAGAAGACTGGAGTGATGTTGGTAATTATGCATTAAATATGTGGCATACATAAGTGGTCAGCATCTGGAAATGGAACCTTGTCCCAGGGAAGCAAAGAAAATATAGGAGCCATTGGCCCAGGGTTTGAACAATAGACAGAAGCGCAGTAGCCTATGGAGCGTGTTGGGGTTTTCAAAGAGGTGAGGAAGGTATTAGTATGCATGTAGAAAGGTTGGCTGCACTGACTGGCTGACATGTGAAAAGGACAACTGATGAGTCATGGATTTAGCTGTGAAATTTACCAGGCAGAATGTAGAAGATGCCAGCTTGCTTCTAAAAGCCTGTGGCAACACACTGGAAGAGATTAATCAACCTAAAAAATTGTTCTGTTTTCCAGTAGAACTTAGAGAAAATATGAAGCCAGGACTCACATGGCTTGAAAATAAAAGCTGTATATTAGTTACCTTTCCACTGTTGTGATTAAATATGGTGCCGTCCCACACAGCACCACCAACCGAGGACCAAGCGATCAAATACGGGAGCCTATGAGGGACATTTTTTATTCAGACCCGGACAAGGTGCTTATTTCTCTCTACTCTCTCCATCAAAGTAGTACCAGAGAAATAGCTAGGAGGCAAAACTCACATTCAGAATTATACAAGCAAAGCACAAGTTCAAGGTCATGATCTGAAGACACGACAGCTTCAGGGACATTCTGGGGCACTGCAAGCCATGCAGGAGGACTATATAGTGTTCTCACGAGGCAACAGAGACTTCTAGAACCTGACAGACATCAGCCAAGAGCAGCATCATGTGTGGTGTTGAAGGTAGAGAAGGGCTAAGAAAAAATATCAAAGTGGCTTTTGTGTGCGGGAGACTATTTTAAAAGAGACCTAGGAAACAGCAGCCAGAGCCATAGCATAGTCTCTCCAAGGAGCAGGACCCGGCCACCCACTGTGAAGGGACTAGCAAAATATTTAGAGTGTCTGAGTGCTATCTATATGCCTGCCAGTGCTGTCGGAGAATCTGCTGATGCAGCCCGACTTCTACCATTGTGTACCAGAGACAGGCAGAAGTTGACAGCATTCAGTGAAATGGATGAGTTTCAGCTACGCGCGGTCCTAATTCAAACAAACGAGCCCACACTTTGAAGAGGTAGCAGGAGGTGGGGGAGAAGTGAATATTTTGATGTGTAAGTAATGGGTCTCTGTCATTATTTCTCAACTCTGCCATTACAGCTTGACAGCAGCCACAGACAATATAAGCATCAATAGGCATTGCTCTTCCAATACAACCTTATTTATAAAAATGGGTTGGATGGGCACAATTTGTTAACTTCTTATATAATTGGGTAAGACTCTGACCATCTAGAATGAGATATATTAGATGTGAGAATACAAAACAGTGACTAATGCTAAACAACACAGAAGACTAAGGATGCACACACATTCTCTGCTCTCCTAGGAATCTGGGTAGTCTGTGACTCTTTGGACCACTTGAATACGGAAGTAGTAATGTGCTCATTCCTGCAACTCGAGGCTCTGGCAGCTTCCCTTCCTTGTCTCTCTGAAATGCCACTCGTAGGTTCCTGAGCCACTGTGCTGGGTTCTAGCTACCTACTATAGAGATTGGATGCAGTGACCCTTACCCTACCTAGTGAAGGAAATGGGCAATAGGGCCAGTACTGTCTACACAACAGGCAGGAAATGAGCCAGTCTTGAACCCCACCAGACTAGGCTAGCCACTTGCTAGATACTTCCAAGTAACCTCAGTTGACACTACACACAGCAAAGGAATGGTCTAACAACAACCTGCCTGGATTATTGGCCCACAAAGCCATAAGATCATATAAAGCAGTTGTTCGCTTAAAGTCACTAAGTTTGGGAGGATTGCATCATAAGTAAATGGACACACTCACACAATGTTAGGAAGACTTTAGGGATTGCAGATGACTTAAACTGGGAGTTTTCCACTTGTTTTGCTTCTCGTGATTTTACAAGTTTTTAGAAATAAATGAATTTATTTTTATTTAAATACACTTAAATTTATTTAAAAATTAAAGACTGGAAGTTTTTAGCCTAATCGGAGCAAGAAGCAACTGAGAGGCAACCTCATACTGAAATGAAAAGCAATGGCTGGCTCAGGACAACCCTTACACATCACCTGTCACTTGTGCTGTTCCGATATAAGGGGCTCACAAGGATGCCGGAGCCTTCTCCAGCCCAGAGGAGGAGAGCTGCTGAGGCTCTGACTGTGAAAATGGGGCAAAGATAGGATGATTATTTTTCATGTAGTTTTTGTGTTGTTTTGATTGTGCTTGCTTTTTGAGACGGAGTCTCATTGTGTGACTCTGGCTGGCCTGGGAAGACCTTATGGAGAATAGATGGAACTCACTGTTTTCACTGCCTATATTTCATTCACAGATGTGAAAATGTCGCAGAGTGACGCCCCACATCAGCACATGTACAGTATCCCCATCTGTTATTAACAGAACACAAACAGTTTGGCATCCTGTCAGACTCCTGCCCCCTGGGGACATTATTTGTTGTATTAGTTAATTTTAATTTTGTTGCTATGACTCCATGACCAAAAGCAACTCAAAGACAAATATATATATATAGTTCCAAAGGAAGAGTCAATAATGGCAGGAGAGATGTGGATGGCTTCAGGAGGCCAGAGCAGGAAGCTGAGAGATCACATCTCCGTGCACACAAAGGAAGCAGAGCGAGCAAAGTGAAAGTGGAATGATACTATAAACTCTCCACCCCCTCTACCATCACCCCCAGACACACACACACACACACACACACACACACACACACACACACACACACAGTGACACACTCACTCAACCAAAGCTTCACATCCTAAAAATCCCAAGATCTTCCTCAACAGAGCCACTTACTGGGACCAACTGTCCTGGTGTAGAGACCTAACGTTCCAGTTGGAAAGGTCACTGACATGCTTGAGGGACCACCTCCCAGGAAGGCAGGACCATCCCTCAGGAAGGCAAGACTACCCCTTAGGAAGACAGATCTACCTTAAGCTATGCTAAAGAGATAGGAAGAATAATTATCCCTGTAACACATAACGTACTTTTTCTTCCTGTGGACACGGTTCCTAACAAGCTCCCATGAGATTCTGCTGCGATGCTGTGGGGAGCCTAAATGTGCTTTTGCTGATGCTTTGGGCTGCTTACTCCTTCTTTGGAGCTCCCTTCCCAGCCACGTGGCTGCCTTCAATGATGCCTTTGATCAAAAGGCTTTCCCCTTCTTTCCCATCCTCCTCTGACAACTGCAGAGATTTATAGCTTGTCTGTGTTAGTTTTTTCTTCTAAACACTAATAAAATTGTCCTCAAGCTTCCCTTTAAGTTCACTCTTAAATTCTTTTATGAATGAGGCTAAAAATCTTGAGAGGAAGCACCCCCATTTCTCTGTTAATGTGTGGTGACTGCCAGAGCACCACCCAATTTTCTGATGATAGAAACAAAGTTTTCCCCTTCAGCAAAATATCCAGGCAATCCATAACCCACTAACTGTATGACAATAAATCATCTAGACCATGGAGTATGCTTTTCAAACACATCCCTTGCAAACTTTTAAGGATAAATATCTGACCCAACGTGTAGCATCTCAAAATTTTATATGTTACATGTTTCCCCTCTAACTACTCCTTAATCTTCCCCTCTACCAGCAGACATTGGAACAATGGAAGACAGTCTACGTCACTTATTTGCCAAAAGTTTACATTTCTGCCTTGATGCTGCAGAGAGAGATGGGCAAACGCATGAGAAACTTATGAAAAGAACATGATGGTACCCCAAAGGTGCATCCCCCCATGGTGAATTCCATCCTAAGTGAAGGCTCCTCATCTTCAGTCTTACCAGATGCATCCCCTAAGTGCATCTTTCATTCCTGCTGCAGGACACACTTTATTGACACTGAATTGTAGAAATGGTAACTTTTCCTACTGATGGCCTTGTGTTTCTCCAAAGATGACTTTTAGCATGCAGATTGGATGCATCTGAAATCATCCTAATGCAAGATCAGAGTCTCATAGCTCTTCTTAAACAATTTCAAACTGAGTTTGCTGCTGCCCAGAGGACAACATAAAACACACCAAAAGCTAGGGGAAGATGGAACATCTTTAAATAGCTTAGACATTTCTTCCTGCCTGATGAACGGCTTTTATTAAAGAGTTTACTGTTTGTCCTTAAATCCAAATGGACGTTTCTAAAAATGGAATAAATCAGGTGCAAAGGCAAATGGGGAGAGGCTGATGTGCTTGCAACCACAAGGATATATAGATTCAAGCAATAAACACAGAATAATAAGCCAAGAGAAATGGTATTGGCATGGTTATTACAGTTGCAGATTTGAGTCCAAGGGGCAACTAGAGAGATTCCCTGTGTCCCAGTACAATAAACTGAACCAGGAGGATAGGTCTAGTGATCAAAATATAGACAATTTATTAAGGAAAAAAAGACACCTATATAATGGAAGTCAGCTAGTGATATGGGAAGAGAGATGCTCAAAGACCATGGTGCCACTGGTCCTTTACATGTTACTACATAGTGCAAGACTTCTTCCAGATTTGCAGATCACAGACTATGCTCATGCATGCTTTGTACCTGTAGACCACGTGGTGAAGGGTTTTCAGTCTTTCTGCCAACTGGCTTCTTGTGTATAGTAATTATGATACCTCTCTCTCTCTCCCACCTCTATTCCGCTGATGCTCAATGATACTACATGCCAGGTATTACTGTAAAGTTCTAATATAATTCCATCTTTACAACAGTTGTAATCCTAAAACCCATTTTACACATGAGAAAGATTGGACAGGGAATAGCTTAAGCAAATGGCCCAAAGGTGGTGCTGAGAGTTATACACAGACCTCTCTGGCTCCAAACTCTAAGGACCACCCACCATATACCTGTCACAACACATGTTCTATAGGGCAGGCAAATCACATGAAAATTTTTTCATGTTCTTCAGGACAGGGGAGTGAGGGAAGAAGGGAGAAAGAGGAGGAGGGAAAGGAAGAAAAAGAAACTCTATCCTTCCTTTCCTCTTCAAAATCCCATGGCAAGCTGATGCCGAAGGAGCAATCAAGATAGTAGCTCAACACTCCCTAGTTATTTGATAAGGGTTCCTAAAGAAAGTGTGTTGTGATTGTCTTGTTTCCTTCATCCCTCCTGCCTCTCAAGGGACCAAGATGTTTTCATGTACATCTTTTAAGTTTTTATAGCAAAGCTAGACTTCCAGACCATTTGTTGGGGGTAAAATGTCTATGTTTTGGTGATAAATGTATTTTTGTTGCTACAGGGATTTTCCCTCCACTGAGGGCAGGTAAGGAACCCATGAAAATCATTCACATCCTGCAGATCTATTGAGAGGTCATGTGAAGCCATGACTTACCAGGAGAGCATAAACCTGCAAGTTCTGTAAGATACTTGGGGTTCATGTCAATATGAGGAATTTAAAAGATGGCTGCCTGTATAGTCTTTTTGTCATTAAATATGAATTATAAATTACGTAAAGGGTTAGAACACAAGCATCTATCTTTTTGCTCAGCAAACCTTTTTTTCCTGGATTTCATTTACTTTGAATTCGTATTTTTCTTGGAAGGAAGAATATGAACTATGATAATTCACTGTTAGAATTAATGTTTAATTCATTTTACTTAAAAATTTGCAGTCACTTAGTTCCCTTCCTCAAGCCAACTTTATTATAGAATTTTAGAGACAGATGAAATTTTAAATAAGGACTATTCATTCACCCAAAGCATTTTCATTAAGCATTTATTGTATGTCAGATACAGTTTCAGAGGGGTGGGGGGGGGGAGAGAAGGCCCAGAGGAGAAATTACAAGCTTAAGGCAGAAGGTTCAAGGCTAGCACAAAGAACAGAGATCTCTTCATTTGAAAGGCAGATGACTTACTCTCGGGCTGCTGCCTCAGAAGACCAAGACAGCCTCATGCTAAATGAGACAGACGTACAGGCCCTGGCCTCCAAAGCCTGTCAACCAAATCATGGAAACAGAGACATGTGGAACACGAGGTCCACACTAAGCACCCTCTCAGGTGCTCAGGGGCTTTTGTTCTACTTCTTCCGAACCCAGTAGCCCCTGAGAAGCTTGTTTCTTGGTCACTCTCAAGTGGTCTCACAGGTGGCAACTGTCACCTGGAATCCAGCCCAGGCTTTTTCAACAGCATTGCCAAAGCTCTTCCAATGAAAGACTGTGAATCCCTTTGCAACATGTTACCCCTACAGGGCTCTTCCCTGGGGACATCTGAGGGTGCAAAACCTTTTGGATGTGACAGCTGCTTTCTGCTTCATCCCTGGCTCCCCCTAAAAGCTATGGCTCCTTCCCGCCATGTCATGTAACTATTACCATCACTCTTATCTACGGTGTTATGTAAAGAAAACTTAAATCCCTACGTTTCTGGTAATTTTGGTCATTTTCTCATAAATATACTGTGTGTCCTCCCCACATTTCTATTCATCTTTACATCATTAATATTGGGCTTGGCCATGTGACGCACTTTTGTTAGTAACTGCAATTCTCGTTGCAGGTTTGACACAATTAGAGATCTGGAATGCACTCTCAGCATGGGCTGGTCTTTCTGGCCCCCACCATTCCTATACAAAGCTGGAAGAAATATGAATACACTCACTACAACCCTCACATCCCACAGCATTCACCCAAGCAAATAATATTATTCTGAGTTTCTTATGTTTGAGGTGTATTGTGCTACAAAGTTAATGAAGGCACTATTTTAGAGTAACAATAACTTATTGAACTCTTCCAATAACTTCTCTGTCTTCAGCCATTTTATGAAACTTGGGGTTTTCCGCAGTGGGATTTTGTGTGTATATTTATGCACTGTAACAAGAACTTTACAGATGCAGTGTCTAGTTTTTGTGACTAATATGCTCCTGTCATCTTAGAAGCACATTTGTTGTACAGTATCTTGTTACAGTAGCACTGGGAGGACATGTTCTGGGAGGTGATATGAAGGCTTCTTTATTTGAATAAACATTCATAATACCTATTGAATACCTATAGAAACCTTCTCAGCAAAGAATTCAGATGCTATTTTAATTCTCCTTTGGTCTTCAGAAAGACGTTAAGAATGACAATTCACGTATCAGTCACTCCACAGTAAGGGATACCCAGGGAACATCTAGGATAATTATTACCCCGTTGTGTCTCATTTTATTACTCTCTTCTAATCTACTGTCTTCATGAGAGCTAGAGAAAATTCTATTTCCTTTCCATGACACACAGTCTGAACCCCAAAATGACATTTTTTTTGAAATTCCATTAGATTTGTCTGCCTTCTATTGTAATTTCTAAATCCAAATATGAGACCAGTGATGCAGTTCAGTTGGTGTTTGCCTAGCATGCCTAAGACAAGCATGACTGCCCAGTATCACATACAATTGGACATGCTTGTGAATGCCTGCAATCCCAGCAATTGGGAAGTCATTAAAATATTTTTTAGACTAAAAACTATGAGGAAAGTATTCTTAAGATTCTTCAAAAGATTTTAAAACTACTTTTTATACTAGAGGTTCTTTCTAAGACATCAGTGGTAAAGTGGAAAGACCCAAGGTCAAAATACCCCAGCTTCACCTCATGGGTCTGTTCATTTTGAGTATTAGTCAATGCACTTAACTTTTCTAAATACCAGCTTTTGTCATTCATTATATAAAGATAATGTCAGCCACATCAGCATCAAAGACTTGTTAGAAATAACTTATGGTAGAATGCCAGGAATAATAAAATTGATATTTAAATGGTATCAGGAAAAAATTAAGATTGGTTTAAAAACAACGGTGAAAATGAAAAGGGGTGATTAAATTAATGTCACTAATACTCGATTTTGATACATACCATTCTTTAGAAAACTTGCTAGCCATTTTAGGTATACTTTAAAAAGTATACTGAGTCTCACTATAAAAATCTTAGAAGTTGTACAGTTCCATCAATTTGCCTGTGAACTTCAATATTCCATTGTTGTTGTTATTGTTGTTTTCCACTGAGTAGTACTCCATTGTGTAAATGTACCACATTTTCTCTATCCATTGTTCAGTTGAGGGACATTTAGGTTGCTTCCAGGTTCTGGCTATTGTAAATAAAGCTGCTTTGAACATAGTTGAACAGATGTTCTTGTTATATGAATGTGCATCTTTTGGGTATATGCCTAAGAGAGGAATTACTAGACCTTGAGGTAGACTGATTCCCATTTTCCTGAAGAACCGCCATACTGATTTCCAAAGTGGCTGAACGAGTTTGCACTCCCACCAGCAGTAGAGGAGTGTTCCCCTTTCTCCACATCCTCTCCAGCATAAACTATCATTTGTGTTTTTTATTTTAGCCATTCTGACAGGAGTAAGGTAGCATCTCAAAAGTTGTTTTGATTTGCATTTCCCTGATGGCTAAGGACGTTGAGCACTTTCTTGAGTGTCTTTTGGCCATTTTAGATTCCTCCATTGAGAATTTTATTTCTATACTCCACTTTTTAATTGGATTATCTTGTATTTTGATAACTAGCTTCTTGAGTTTTTTGTATATTTTGGAAATCAACCCTCTGTCAGATATGGGGTTGGTGAATATCTTTTCCCATTCTGTGGGCTGCCGTTTTATCTTGTTGACTGTGTCCTTTGCCCTTCAGAAGCTTTTCCAAATTGTCCTATAAAATACCTGATGGCATGGAACAATCAACAAGCTCTAGAAACAGTGGCTTTATTTGATAGAGCATTGTGACTGTCTTGTCTTCAAAGACCAGAATTCAGTATCTACTGGATGACATCAAATAAATGACAAATAATTTTGTATCTAGCCAAAAAAAGTTATTGTGAAACAGTAATGCCACAAGGACATAGTCCAATGCATACTCATTTAATACTGTATTTAAGGTAGTGGTCATTGTTGTCTTAGTACACTCAACAGTGTCATGTTTGTCTAAAGAAAGAACTACAATTCCCCCCAAGGAATATAACACATTCTGAAGTAATTGTTTTAACCCTGGTATACCTTCAGTAGCTCCTACCTTTTACTGGTCTATTGCGTGCAGTGTAGTGCAGGAGAAAGCTGCTTAGGATGTTCCCAAAGTCCCTGCTCCTTCAGGAGGAAAAGAATACAGAAATAAGATGGCATGCATTCTGATTTTCACAGGGTCACTTTTATAGCTCAGGGCTTATAATACTGAGTACAAAATATGACCACAACACCTTAGAAATGCTGCCCTTAAAATGTAATTCTAAGGGCTGGACAGGCAACTCGGTGATTAAAAACACTGGCTGATCTTCCAGAGGACCCAGATTCAATTCGTAACACGTGGTGGCTCACAACTATCTGTAACTCCAGTTTCAGTGGCTCTGATGCTTTCTTATGGCTTTTGTGGGAAGCAGGTTTGCAAGTGGTACACAAACATACAATGCAAGAAAAACACTCATACACATAAAATAAAATTAAATTATACAATTATAAATATTCTAAGGAAAATTCCTTATGGTGGAAATAAAGCTTAGAAATGCTTAAAAATAATAATATGCAAATAATAACAAATGAAATTATTTTCACTATGGTTTTGTAGAGAGGTCCAAATGGAGTTGTACTATGTCATAAAGGGCTTGGAAACATATTGTGGTGTTCTTCAGGCCAGGCACATGCGTATCTTTGGCCTTTGCAATTTTTGTAGTAATCTCAATCTGTTCTTTGTTCATTTAACACTGATAAATTACTGGCAGAGAAAATGAATGAGACACTGCTGGCCACATTGACAAAGGATAGACTCAGGCCACATTAATTATGGCTGTGCCATATGTCACTTGGAGTTCAGGACAGATCAAAACTTGCTCAGCCTTTCACTCCCTGAGAGGGCAGAGCTAATTGTGGCTAAGAACTATATCACTCTGAATTGAATTCAGTTCCTAAAAGGAAGATGCTTATGTTTTTTTTTTTTTCTCCTTTTCAGAAAACTGAGCATACTATATGTCTAAAGTTTCTATTGCTTGGAGAAACCGTGGACCACAGCAACTCTTATAAAGGCAAATACTTAGTTGGGGGCTGGCTTACAGGTTCAGAGGTTTATCCCATTATCATTATAGCAGGAAGCATGGTGGTATGGAGGCAGATACCTTCCAGATCTTACTTCCAGATCTATAGGCAGCAGAAGAGGCTAGGCCTGGCTTGAACATGTCAAACCTCAAAGACTACTCCTAGTGACACATTTCCTCCAGCAAGGCCACACCTCCTAAAATGCTACTCCCTAGTGACCAAGCCTTCAATTTTATGAACCTATTCAGACCACCACATTCCACTCCCTGGCCCCCATAGGTGTGTAGACGTAACACCATGCAGAAATGCATTCCAACTAAGAAAGTCCCCATAGTCTATCACAGTATCAACACTGTTTAAAAGTCCAAAGTCTCTTCTGAGACTCTTGGCAACCTCTTAACTGTAAACCCCCAGTAAAATCAAAAATGAAAAAGCAGAATGCGTACTTCCAACATATAACAACACAGGATATTCATTACCATTACAAAAAGGAGGAAAGGGAGGATAGTGAGGAAATACTGAACCCCAAAAACCAGCTGGGAAAACTCCACGGTCTGCGTCTCCATGTCTGATGTCCAAGCACTCTTCAGATCTCCAACTCCATTCCTCTTTGTTTACTGCAACACACTTCTTTCTCTTGGGCTGATTCCACATCCTGTTAGCAGCTCTCCTCAGCAGGTATCCCATGGCTCTAGCTTCTCCAACATTTTGAGGTCTCCAAAGTAATCCAGGGTTCACCTTCACAACTTCACGCAATGGCCTATCTAGGCAACCCATTCAGTGACACCCTGACATATGATTGGACTCAGTGTCTATCTTTGGTCACAGAGGGAGACTTCATAACCTCTTTCTTGTATCTTTGACTTTGAAACTACCAAAGTCTGCTTCTTGATGGTCTGGGACACGGTCCTTCTCATTCAAATACATTTTTTTTTTAAACCAGATTTCTGTTTTTAATGATTTCCCTCACTGCCTATTCTTGACTGTTCTGAAATTTGCTCTGTAGATCAGGCTGGCCTCAAACTCAGAGATCCACCAGCCTCTGCCTTGTGAATGTTGCAATTAAATGTGTGGGCCACCACACCTGGCTCTAAACTTTTTAACTCCTTTTCACAAGTTGGAAGATTAGTTGGGTGGGGGTCTTACCCTGAGGTCACTGCTCCATTTATTCTGATTGGCATAAGGTTTTTCTTTAAACTTTTTCTCTCCTTGAGAAATGGAGTTGATTCCATTAAACTCCCTGGTGTTCCTTTTCTCCTCAAACTCTACATTTTGTATTTTTCCTTGTTTAGCTTGCTCCTTTCCATTATAGAGCTGCATAAATGTGGCCACTAATAATCTAGGCTGTTTTGAAATATCCTTTGCCAGTGTCATTAATCCAAAACTCTTCATTTTGGCCTCTAGCAGATCTTTTTTGATGAGGTAGAAACAGCTAAATTCTTCACCAAAATGTCACAAGAAGGATCTTAGGCCATTTATCAATGTTATTCTCCTCTGAAACCCTTTAATCAGGGCCCCCACAGCTCAATTCATCATCAGCACTGGTATGTTTCAGGCCAGAGCATCAATCTCAGGGACTGTTTCTCTGGAGTTTCTGCCTTGGTTTTTCTTGCTTTGTTTTGAGAAAGAGTCTGTAACTGAACCTAGGACTCACTCTCAGATGAGGATAGGCTAGCTAAATAGTGAGTTCAAGGGATTTTCCTGTCTCTATCTACTGAGCATTGTGACTATGGGCACACATTATCACACAAAGCTGCTCTGTGGGCGATGAGGATCACACAGGTGCTCATGCTTGTGAGGTAAGCACTTTGCCAGCTTTAGATCTCTCCCTAGTTCCAGGTCCCAGGCATGTAGTGGTGTGTGTGTGTGTGTGTGTGTGTGTGTGTGTGTGTGTGTGTGTGTGTGTGTGTTTCTAGGACCTTGAACATGCCACACCATGCTAGTTCTCTACTAGTACTGAGCACACCCTAAGCCATGATTTTAGTATTAAATACACTAAAGTGAAATAAATATTAACTCTTAAATAAGTTAACATTTAAATTAAAATTCAACCTTTATTAGAAGTATTAAATGTTAAGTAAATATGGTTATAAATGAAAATGTAGTATATGGCCTAATGTTTTCCTGTGCATATATGCACAAAACAAGTAACTTTTAAAAAAATATCAAGGTGTCAAAGTGGTTGTCAGCCTGGGGTAGGATATAGGTCAGATTTGTCTTCATTATAGTATTTTCTTGTCTTTCTATACTTATCAACAAATGTCTCTTTTGTGGTCTATTTTGACAGTTTAAAAATTCTATAAATCTGTTTACTTTCAAATCTCCAGTAAGGAAAAAACTGTTGGGTTTGACTCTGGATACATTCAAAGGGAAGAACGGTGCTCCAACAAATTTAAACTACTGACTGGCAGTCTTCTTTTTAAGGTCGATTGATTAAATTAGTAAGCAAAGCAATGTAAATCATTATAACACTTTTATAGCTTTGTTCGTGTGAGTCCTCATCCCTGACTCTCCCTTCTGGCAGCATCTTTCCAACTGTCTGACTGCTCTCCTCCTGATTTCAGAACACACGGATCCTATTATAAGCCAAGCTGTCCATCACCAAATGAGACTGTGTGGTGTGTCCACACAGCATAATTTTATTTAGCAAGTCATTAGTCTTAATTGCATGTACCTTTGTGGTCCGCAGACCTCTGACTGAGACGGTACCAAAAAACTCTGTCCCAGAGCAGCGGTGTCTGTGCATGGCATGGAATAAGGAAATACATAATTCGTCTGGAGAATTCTTTAACATCCTAGACTTCAAGGGGCAAGTTTCTTCCTAACAAATAATCAAACAAGAACAGGATATAAATCTACTCTAAAACTGTGTCAATCACTTGGGGATAGACCCACCAAGGAGAGGCAACGGGCATTCGGAAGAAGCAGAGTTGCAGGACAGAAGCCACTGTGGAACAATCCAAAGAGAACACAGGATCAGCCTGTTTACAGTGCTGGGAAATTTCGTTGCCATCCCTGAAAAGTTAAGACACTATGAAAATAAGCAGTCAGCAACTTGGAGGCCCAAGATGCTTGGAGAAGTGAAATCAACCCTTGAAAAGAAAATGAGAGAACTGAAGAAAAATTACTGGGTCTCAGAGACAGAAATAATTATTTTTAAAAAGCTAAAAGTCTTGGAAACCAACTAAGAAAGTCCAACGCTCTTTAAATGAGAGTCTCTAGAAGAGACATGAAAGGATATGGAGAGCCAATTAAAAAGTAATAGTGAGATCTCAGCTTCAAGGAGACTGTTGAATAAGCTAAAAATGCACACATACATGCATAACAGTGAATTAACTGAATAGAACAAAGACAGCTCGATAGATGGCTGGATACACAAACACGGGCAAGTGACACTGGATGTCATGGGGAAGAACTGTCAAGTATTTTATTCCAAAGCAAACATTAAAATATAAAAATAAAATTATAATCACTTCTTTTGCTGAAAGAAATATTTAAAGATACAGTCTAGGGGCAGGAGAGAAGGCTCAACTATTAAGAGCGCTTCAGAGGACCTGATTTCAGTTCCCCACATCTTCATTAGGTGACTCACAACTACCTGTACCTCAAGCTTCAAGGAATCCAATACAGTCAGCTGCATTCATGTGTACATACCCACTTGTGGGCACATGCATCTCCATGTGATTAAAATTTATGATTTTAATGTATTTTTATCATCATCTTTTAGATGATAGGTGATGACAATAAAAATGGATGGATCATAGAAGATAAATAGATGGATGATAGAAAATGTCATTTAAACTATATAAGTATGTGTATATGTATATTACATGTACTCAAGGTAAGGCATTTGGGGTAGATAGTTAATAGTATCATCTCTTATTAATTTTTCTAATAGGAGAATATACCAATTGGATATCCAATACCAAATGATTAGCCCTGGAAGCATAGATACAAGTAACATTATACAGAGTGAGTAGGTTGTATTTACGTGTAGTTGCAAATATCTGAATCCATTTACCATGAGAACATGTAAGTAAGCATCCTCGTTCTGCTCCTCTGTTGTAGAATATTAATTTCAGATGTGTTACATTCATTTGTACTGAAGAATGCTTGCTAAATGATGCAAAGACATGTCACATTTGTTTGATTAAAT
The DNA here is from genome assembly GCF_943737965.1 of Phodopus roborovskii. Taxonomy (NCBI): domain Eukaryota; kingdom Metazoa; phylum Chordata; class Mammalia; order Rodentia; family Cricetidae; genus Phodopus; species Phodopus roborovskii. The sequence continues at coordinate 17,273,048 of NW_026126588.1, forward strand.
AAAATTAGCCTAGGGTCAGGAAGATGAGTCAGCAACTAGCTGACAGGCAATGGTACCCAGGAGCCAGGTGTAGCTAGAGTTCTTAAGTGGGGGCTGAGTAGAAGTACACCCGGTTTGTAGGAAGAGGTTAACTAGCAGAGAAGGTTAGCTACTTGCTATGTAGCCTCTCTGATGGAGTAGAATTTCACTCAACCTCTGAATCCTGAATTCTAAAGAAGGATAGAGATCTAGGTGAAGTTCTCTTGAACAATCATGATGGAGCCTGTGCCTGAGGGAACAGAATTCCTACCTGCCAGGGTAAGGTACAACTGCTCAGTAGTAGGACAGCAGTTGCTTAAGGGGTGGTGACTGAATTTAACAAAAACTGCACTCAAAAGAGCAAATAACAAAACAACAACAACAAAAGAACTGCTGAAAATATTGTATTTTATTATACTCACACATGTGAATAGGCTCTCCAACAGGATCTGAAACTCCCACGAAGGAAAACAACTTATTGTATCAATATCCTTCTGCTGTTTGGACATCTTACCTCTGTGTCAATTATAATACTAAAAAATAGATATGCATGTAGATTTTACATGTCTTAATAATTTTTACATCTAAAATGATATTTCATTTAATGGTGTAGAGTAAAACTTTTAATGACAAATTTGGTCAAATAAAATCACAAAGAAAAGCATTACAGTATTGTGACCACCACTGAGCCATTTTAAAAAACAGTGAATGCCAGACCTTGAAAGAATACTCAACTTTATATGGAAAAAAACAAAAGACCCAGGATTGTCAAAACAACCCTGTATAATAAAGAAACTTCTGGAGGTATATCATCCCTGACTTCAAGCTCTATTATAGAGCTATAGTCGTGAAAGCAGCTTGATACTGGCACAAAAATAGACAGGTAGACCAATGGAATCAAACTGAAACCCCTGATATTAGTCCACACACCTACAAACACCTGATTTTTGACAAAGGAACTAAAATTATACAATGGAAAAAAGAAAGCATCTTCAACAAATGGTGCTGGCAGGTAGAAGACTGCAGACAGATCCATGTCTATCACCATGCACAAAACTTAAGTTCAAATGAATCAAAGACCTCAACATAAATCCAGCCACAACGAACCTCCTAGAAGACAAAGTGGGAGGTACCCTTGAACGAATCGGTACTGGAGACAGCTTCCTGAACATAACACCAGTAGCACAGACACTGAGATTGACTATTAATAAATGGGACCTCCTGAAGGCAAAGACAGTCAATAAGACAAAACAGTAGCCCACAGAATGGGAAAAGATATTCACCAACCCCACATCTGACAGAAGGCTGATTTCCAAAATATACAAAAAAACTCAAGAAGCTAGTCACCAAAACACCAAATAACCCAATTAAAAAGTGGGGTACAGAACTAAGTAGAGACTTCTCAGTGGAGGAATCTAAAATGGCCGAAACACTTAAGAAAGTGCACAATATCCTTAGCTATCAGGAAAATGCAAATCCAAACAACTCTGAGACACCATCTTACTCCTATCAGAATGGCTAAGATATAAAACAAAGACAGTTTATGCTGGAGAAGATGCAGAGAAAGGGGAACACTCCTCCACTGCTGGTGGGAGTGCAGACTCTACAGCTATTTTGGAAATCAGTATGGTGGTTCCTCAGGAAAACGGGAATCAGTCTATCGCAAGACCCAGCAACTCCACTCTTAGGCATATACCCAAAAGATGTTCAGCTATGTTCATAGCAGTATTAGTTCTAACAGCCAGAACCTGAAAGCAACCTAAATGCCCTTCAGCTGAAGAATGAATGGAGAAAATGTAGCACATTTACACAATGGAGTACTGCTCAGGAGAAAAAAAAAAAAAAACAATGGAGTCTTGAAATCTTTAGGCAAATGGATGGAACTAGAAGAAACCATCCTGAGGTAACCCAGTCACAAAAAGAAAACATCGTATGTACTCACTCATATATGGATTTTAGACATAGAGCAAAGGATTGCCAGCCCACAATCCATACCACTAGAAAAGCTAGGAAACAAGGAGGACCCTAAGAGAAACATACATGGTCCCCCTGAGAAGGGGAAAGAGACAAGATCTCCCGAGCAAATTGGGAGCACATGGGGAGGGGAGAGGGAGTAAGGAGAAAGAGAAGAGGAGAAGAGGGAGGGAGAGTAGGACATGAGGGAGCAGGAAGATTGAGTTGGGGAAAGAACAGAGGAGAGCAAGAAAAGAGATACCATAATAGAGGGAGCCATTATAGGTCTAAAGAGAAGTGTGACACTAGGGAAAAGTTCAGAAACCTACAAGGATGACACCAACTAACAATCTGAGCAATAGTGAAGAGTCTACCTTAAATGCCTTTCCACAATGATGAGATTGTTGACTACCTTATATGCCATCCTAAAGCCTTCATCCAGTATCTGATGGAAGCAGAAGCAGACACCCACAATTAAACACTAAGTCGAACTCCTGGAATCCAGTTGCAGAGAGGGAGGAGGGATGAGCAAAGAGGTCAAGACCAGGCTGGAGAAACCCACAGAGACAGCTGACCTTAACAAGGGGCAGGGGCTCATGGACTCCAGTCTCATAGCTGGGAAACATCATAGGACAGGCCCAGACCCCCTGAATGTGGGTGTCAGTTAGGAAGACTGGGCAGTCTATGGGGCCTCTGACAGTGGATCAGTATTTGTCCCTAGTGTACGAATGGACTTTGGGAGCCCATTCCACACACAGGGGTACTCTCTCAGCTTGACACATGGGGGAGGGCCTGAGCCCTTCTCCAAATGATATGACAGACTTTGAACATTCAGCTTGGAAGGCCTTGCCTTCCCTAGGGAGCAGAAAGGGGATAGGATGGGGGTTCGTGGGGGACAGGGGAGGGGGAGGGAGAGGGAACTGGGACATGTAAAACAAGCTTGTTTCAATTTTAAATTAAAAATATAATAAATAACAGTGAATGCATAGCATAAATAAATGAATGAAAAAGAGAACTAGAAATCTGCATTGCATCAAAATTTATGCAACGACCTAAGAATTTCTTTCCCGCGTGGGTTCTGCAGCTTCAGCCCCAAATGAACACACAGAGACTTATATTAATTATAAAACTGTTGGCACATGGCTAGTGCTTCTTAATGGCTAGCTCTCTTTTAATTATTACCCCATTTCTATTCATCTAAGTATTTCCACATGGTCTTATCTTCCTGCCTCTGTTGGCCAAACAGTGTTTTATTCATCAACCGATAAGAGAAACATATGTACAGAAGGACATTCCTCATCAGCTGTGCGCCATGTGGACATGTGGAAGCTCGTGGCACTGAGTATCACAACACACAGTAGTTAGTCATCTAATCACAGAAGGGCAGGGTAGCAAACTGCCACAGGCCCTTTAATCAGACCAGCCTCCTGAGAAAACTGCATTTGAAAACTACCTGTCGGATCATTACAGATCCAATGTGTAAGTTCTCTAGGGAAAAAACAACAGGTTGCCCTGGTAACCTGTCCCAGCCTCTCTCAGCACTACCGCTGGTATGTCTCTTCTGTCAGAATCTAGGCCCTGGCTACCCAAATGTACTTCATGACCTGGGAACTTGTTCTGATACAGAGCTGAGCCTGCAAGGGAGTCTGTGTGTGCTTTACATGTTTGAGATGCTCTAAATTTAAACAGAAAACTAAATGTCTCTAAGTCATGGACTAGGTTACACTAGCATTGAGCTTAAATGCAGAACATAGTTGAATTGTTCTCCTGATACATCAGAGTCTCGAGTCCTGATCAACCAATCTGCAAGGATGTGTTTGTGCTTTTCCTATGTTACCCAGACCCAAGCATCAGGTTCTTCCTAAAATTCCCTGGCCATTTGCCCTTGGACAATGAAGTTGGTTGAGATGGTTCCTGAATTGGTGTGCTCTACAGAGATTTTGATTCTCACAACAAACATATGGAGGGAATGCTATTGCTGCCCTGTTTCATATATAAGACGATAGCTATTATTATCGACTGTGGTATCCAAGTCTCATAGCCAATACATAGAAAGTGAGTTCTAGCCTAAGCATAACCACTATCCTCCATTCCAGAGGGGCATATACGTACTTTTCTATCATTCACCTTGGTTCACCTACAAGCAGAATTTCAACTGTAAACAGGCTAGTTGTTGGTGCTTCCCCCATGCATAACATTCTCTAGCATTGTGACAAATCTATCACCAACGTTAGTGATGCTTCTTTTGTCACTGACTCGGCACTGGTCACATCTGAATCACCCTTCACCTACCCATGTGATGCCAGCATTGTCCTCCTTCTTCTTAGTGCCACTAAAAACATGGAAGGCGCAGACATAGATCCCACAGTGCTCTGGGAGACCATCACAGCTGATACTCCACAGAGCATGCTCCTGAATGCATTAAGGAGACTTGAGTCCTGCCTGATCATGGGTATACTATGCAGGAAGAAACTGTACAACCTCCATCTGTTTTAAAATTCTGATCAATTCTACAGCTTTGTTGTTTTCAAAATTGATGCAAGAAACTTCTAAACGCACCTTCCTTAGACATGATTTAACAATCCATACTATCTGCTTGAATTAGAAAAGGAAATTAAAAAAATACTGAGAATATTTTATAAACAATATTCTACAAAACTGTTGGATCACAGAAAGTGGTTAAATATAAGAACTGAAAATAGTAAGAAGAGTAACACTCTCCATTAGGACAAAAAGGGATCCCAGGTTGGCTAGAGCAACCTATGCATCAAGGTTCTGAGAGAAGTTTGGGTTGTCTGGACTACTGTGAAGTGACAAGGACAGGGGAGGAGAAAGCAGTGGTCCTCTTTTTGTGACATTCTGTTGACACCACTGAGAGGAGACCAGGACTTGGACCTGAACTATGGAAGACCATGTGACTTCTGTGCCTCCTTGGGAGGTTGCCAGCCACTTTGACTCTAACTTCACAGCCTCTTCAAGGGTTCACTTCAGACGATCTATTCCTAGCAAGGATAGAAAGATGTGGTGTCTCCCATATGAGCTGGTTTAAAAAAAAAAAAACCCATGACCTGCCATGACCACATTTCTGACCATGAAATGTCATAAAATCCAACTGTATTTCTGATGATAAAGGGGGCAGAGTCTGAAACCATTCCCAGCTGACATTATAGCACAGGCAGCGAGCCTGATGTGGTAGACCAAATGGAAAACTTAAAGGACATAAACAAAACCAACGTGGTTGGAAGTGAAGGTTGACATGAAGGGATACTGTAGGGTTAGATTTTGGAAAGCATTGAAAAGGTTTTAACCGATAATCTACCAGCATTTTAACCAGAAGTGGAAGAGAATTAGAGGAGGAAACTAACTTCCGTGTTGCCCATTTTCATTAAGAGAGAATTGTATCTGTCTGCTATATGCCTTTCACATCCATCATTGGCACCAGACACATTTGTGAGATTGATTCACATGTGAACAGGTAACTCTTGAGAACATCACTCTGGCTACAATGTGGAGAGTATTGATTGGAAGAGGCAGTAAGAGGATACAAGCAAGGCCATATGAGCGACTATTTCAGAGCTAAATAGGATTAGGTGATGGATTGCATGTAGCCAGGGAGAATGGGAGGTATTGAAATAGCTTTGAGGCTTCTGGCATAAGCCACCAAGCAGATGACAGCCCATCCATTGACACTGGGAAAAGAGCCAGGCTTGAGAAGGAAGGTCACATCATGTCAATGAAAGTGGGTTCTATTTATATCACTACAATCTGTCAACAAAGGTAGCAGGAAATAATAAAAATACACACAAATGAGCCAAAAACTGCAAATCTGTAATGGAAAGTAGCCCTGACTACAGCCACTGTCAAGGGCTCTCAGAGTTACTGTCAAGAGTTACAATAAAATAGCCCCATGGAGTCTATCCTCCAACATCTGGGCCAACTTGGTATTTGTACTTTAATAAATAGGAAAAACCCATATTTCTAAGAATTCCTCTAAAGACACAACACTAAAGCAGTTTTACTAGTTGTATCTTAGTTATTCCTTCTAAATGACAGTAACTTTCCACAACTAAAATCTAATAGATTTCCTGAGGTATGAATGGTTGATAGAATTTTTCGCGCCATCTGTTAATTGCATGTATATGGCAGGTAAAGCTACTCAGTGATGGGAGACGTCATTCTGTAAATACGTTTCTCTTATTGGTTAATTAATAAAGCCCCGTTGGCAAATAGGAAAGAAAGATAGGCAAGACTAGGAGACAAGGAGGTTTTGGGGAGAGGTAGGAAGAAATTCAAAATGTAGGATCAAGAAAGCAGAGGTCCGGACCCTCTCTCCAGTAAGATGAGACCACGTGGAAACATTTAGATTAATAGAAATGGGTTAATATTTAAGACAGAGCTAGCCAATAAGAAAATAGTAACTGGCTAACAAAATTATATCTAATACAGAGTCTCTGTGTGTTAATTGGGGCTGGTGCCACGGTGGGTCCAGGCAGGCAGGAAAAACCTTACTCGTAACATCCAATTTCTTGACCCTGTGAGTTTATTTCCTCTGAGAGATGCCTTCATGGTCAGAATTCATAATACAATGTGTGATCGGAAGGAAAAATCACAGTCATGTAATCCAGCAGTCATAACATGAGCTACTTGGAAGACTGCTTGTGTAATTTAAGATCCTAAACCTATAATTCATATACACAGAAACGCATCCAAACTAAGACACAATGTTAGAGCACTCTTCTATCGGTAACATCTTACTTTGCCCTTCCATAGGACAGTAATTTTCCAAAGCTGGAAATATCATAGTTTCCCTGAGGTAAGAATGATTGACAGAATCTTGCACTGCTGATGGCTGGGCATATGCACATGCAGGTGTGAGAGCTCACTGCAGACAACCTGGCCAATCAGGAAGAACTGAGAAGTACTTGCTGAAGTAATTATGGGTTATCTCCAGGGAGATGAAAAATCCAATGTAGATAGAAAATTTCTATTTTAAACTGTTTTGGAATGAAGAACTCAGCCATCCTTGAGCTAAATAAGGGTGTTGTCTGAGTCTGCAACCAATGTTCCCACCTCTACGAATTATATAAGGAACCCCTGTTGAAGAAATCCTCTAGGTAAACAATGTTAGGAATTAAATGCAATGAGTAAAGACAAATAAACCTGTAGATCCCTGTTCTGCCTGTGGCAATGTAGGCAACTACTAATTCCATCTTAGGTGCCAGTGACTTGTGAAGAATGTGATATAACCTTTGACCACTTTGCAGGAGTCTCATAAATTTGAAGTGTAAGTGAGAGTTCTACTAAGCACTATATTTGGTGTTATTTTAAAAGCTAAAAAAGTTTTATTGATTTTCAATATTGTATACAACAGTGACTTGCAAATTATGACACAAAACACTTCATTGTTTCCCTGGGTCATCCGTAATATGACAGAGCACAATAAATTTTGAAAATTGCTACCAAAACAGACTATGAATCTTGATTATTTTGTAGCTAAAACAACCAATAGGAATTGTATTTCTTTGAGCTTCCATGACTGGTATTTTTTTAAATAATAAAGTATTTGTTATTACCTATGGGTTAATATACATTTTAAGATTGAAATTGATCATCCCTAGGAAGATATGGCACCTTAATCCTATATTCCTTGGTGAAGTGTTCTGCCTGGCCAAAGTGCAGAGAATAAAATAAGTGTGTGGGGTGCTCAGTTACAAATAAGACCCTTATATCACTCCCCAGAAAGGTCGGAAACTATCTCAGAAGAGGGCACAGAAAGACTGTAAAAGCTAGAGGTCAGGGAGGACCAGAGCAAAGCAATATCTCTGGGCATGACACGACCTCTGTACTCATGAGTTCACACCAGCTGTAACCGAGGAGTGCACAAGACCTGCCACAAGGTTAAACAAGTCGATGTTCCAGCATAAAGCGGGGAGGGGTTCATGCTTCCCCACTCCTAGCCAAGGAGCCTCTACAGTTCTGGGCTTCTGATGGTAGGAGGGTCAGTTTTCTTTAACGGTGACTTTATAAATTGTCCACTGTAGAGAGCAGATGAAGCCCTGAGTGAATGTATATTGTTTGACACAGGCATGGACATGTCAAAGATGCCAATGCTTTACACCCATGGGAAGAGTAAACCCTTTTCCAGGTGAGGTGCAGAGGGATGGCAAAGCTTCCTCCAGTGTGACTGTAAATATTGACAGTGAGAGCAGAAAATGTACATCACAGCTCTCTCCCCCAACCAGATGTTTATGGTTTGAAGACTGTTCCCCTACAAAAACTGTTCCTACAGAGATTAGCTAAACCTGCCTCCTTGTTCATCTGTACACTTTAAACCCAGCTTCCTTGTTCACCTATATAAAATAAACACACGAAGCTCCTGGGATGCTGTGGCTTCTCTGAGAGCCCAGACAACCTGATCCCAGTTTTTCTGTACCTATGTCTGCTTGTCTGACTTTTTGTTTTGTTTTTTAATTCCTTCATCATCCCTAGTCAGGGTTCTAGGACCTAAGCTGGGCAAAAATATGGCATCCCATGCTCTAGAGAATGCCCACACCTGTGTGTAAAAGCGAAGCACAAATTTGACTTAATGGGTTATAAAATCTGGAAGTTGTGAAGTTAGGAGGAGGTGGGGATGGAGTGGATCTGGAAGAAGTTAGGAGTGAGGAGTGTTTATAATCAAAATATGTATGTATGATAATCTCAAAGAATTAATAAAAATACATATTTTAAAAGAAGCATGATTAACAAGGAATGCATATTAAAAGTACATTGAGACACCACCTCATCATACTCAAAGTGGCTATAATCAACATATCTGACAATAAATGTTGGAAAGGTGTGGGAAAGAGAAACCCTTATTCATTGATATTGGAAGTACAAATTAATATAGCCATTATGGAAATAAGTCCAGAGTTTCCTTAAAAAATTAAAAATAGAACTAAGATATTGTTGAGGGCCATGCAAGGGAACCAGCTGGCAGCATTAGAACTAATGGTACATGGCTGGGCATTTGGCAAAACCTCACCTAAGTAAGCCTTGGAGAGACAAAGCCCCAGGGACTTCCTGTCCTGAGGACCTCATGCTATTAGTGAACATAGCCCTGATTATTTTCCTTGTGGACACCACATCCCTCATAACCTATGAATTGTATGAAAATTCTCATGAAGTTTCTAGCCCCTCACTGACCAGTATTAATGCTACTTACACTAACAGTGATTGATTTTTCCCAAGCATGGCTGTTGGAGCAGATTAATAATTCAACCACCACTCTTAGAAAGGATTCGGAGATGTAGATAGGTAGTACGATTAGGTTAAGGTGTTTTTGTTAATGACTTTGAGCTAGAAAATCTTGGCGAACAATTGAAAGTTTAGAAAGACACACTTTTCAATTGTTGAATGAGAAACTTCTTGAGGTCAGGGAACAGGAACAAAGGTAGCCTGGCTATTGCTTTGTGATAGGATATTTAGTCCTTTGGGTATATGCCAAGGAACAGTATAGCCAGGTCATATAGTAGTTCTAATTTCAGATATTATTTTAGAAACTACCACACTAATTTGCATAATAGCTACACTGGTTTTTAGTCTCACAAAAAAAAAGAATAAATGTTCTCTTTTCCTCACACCCATGCCATTATTTCTTGTCATTTATTTTTCTTGATGATGGACATTCTTCCCAGAGATAGAACCTTAAAGTGGTTTTCATTTTTATTTCCCTAATAGCCATGTTGTACATTTTGAAATTGCCTATTAGGCATTAGTATTCACTGTTCAAAAACTCTGTTCAGTTGTTTCTGTTTACTTTTTGATTGTGTGTTGTTTTTCATTTAGTTTCCCAAGCTCCTTCTATGCTCTAGATATCTGTTCTCTGTGAGACGCATAACTGGAATAGATTCTCCAGTTCTGTAAGCCACATCTTCACTTGACTGTTTTCTTCCTTACACAGAATCTTTCTAAATTCGTTAAGTGGAATTTGGAGATTGTTGTCCTTATTTCTTGAGTATTTTAAAGACCTAATAAGACTGAAAGAAGTATAATGATGTAGGATGGGATAGAAGAGATAGAAAAAATCTAATTAAGAAAATACTTTTATTCTAATTCTGCATCTGGGAATTCTACAGCCTAGAGAAATAATTCACTATCCTTTGTAAGCTGTGGATCCCCAAAAAGCCCAAGAGCATGCATGAAAATTCAGTACTCCTGTTTTAGTTTAATAATGCTTCTTTTTAATTTATTTAGTTATTGATTTCAATAACCAGAAAATTAAATTCACTTCTTCACAATAAAAAAAGAATAAACTGGTTCTTCCTCACTAGCCCTTTTCAGCCCTTCCTCCTAGCCTGCCTGCATTCCTTTGCAACTCCTTGCTCACCCTCAGAACTGCTCTCTAACAGGGACCCACAGTCACCAGCCATGGCTGGCACTCAGGTAAGCTACCTGAATTATTCCTTCTTCCATTCCGATCACTCTTAGACCTCCCACTGCCTTCCAGCCTAACCCCCTCCTCCAAAACCACCTCTGTAGCCTGGGATTTGGCCTCTAGGCACAAACTGAGGGTCTTCCTAGTTCTTCCTCCACTTCCCCTTTCAACCATTCCTTCAAGCCCATCTCCATCCCCTCGTGACCTTCTCCAATTACAGAAATTCTATCTACCAGGAATCCATAGCCTCTACATTTGTAAGGGACCCAGAAGCACCCATAACCAGGGACAACACAGACGTCACACTTGGCTAGGACCCAGCCCTTCTTTCTAACCTATCTCCATTTCTTTGTGTTTCCTTGCTGATCTGCAGACTGCTCTCTATCAGGGACACAACAGCTGCCGCACTTAGCTAGGACACAAATTGGGAAAACAGCAACTAAAGAAAGGAACAGCCATCCAACAAAGGCAAGGCATCTATACCAAGATGGACCATCTCCACAACTCTAGATGCATAGATCTCTGAATAAAATCACAAACATGAACAGCCATGACGATATGCCTTCTCCAGAAGCCAGAAACCCTTTTTATGCTAGGTCCTTAAAAAGCAATTTAGATGAATTACAAGGCAAGGACTTCAAAATATCAATTATGAATATGTTTAAGGAAATTAAATATATGAACACCAAGAAAACACAATCAGCTGGTTGAAATAATGAAAAATTCAAGATATGAAAGTAGACTCTAACAAAGAAAAAGAATTTCTGGAGAAAAGTGAAATTGAAATAAAATTTGAAATGAAAAGTCCAGGATTTTCAGTCCTAACAGGAATGCCTTAGAACAATTATATTTCTGCTTCATTTCCCTTTTTTCTTCTAGTGTTTCTACTACTTAATTTTTTCTTCCATGGGTGCCACTGAAGATCATTACCACACTAATACTTTCTTAGGCCTACAATGCTAATAGTTTCAAGCTGTCTGACATGTTATCTTCTACTTTCTTGGGAGAATACGCCATAATGGGAAGCTTCATAGAGTTATTTTCCACTGTGTATAAATTTATTAGGGTAATTTGGACACTTACATCATATTCTGGAGACTCAGAAACTACAGTAATGATGAAGGTGTATATCTGATAATACTATGAAAGAGTCTGGATAGACAAAATCCAGAGCTTCTGGTTCATTGCATCACTCCTCACCATGATTGGACATTGTAGCTCTTGCTGCTTCCCATTAATGAGTCAGATACCCTGGAAACATGACCATAGCCAGCTATACATGTTTCCAGATATGTACACGGGCATTATACTCTTAAGTGGATCAAAAATAAATATAGATACACACACACACACACACACACACACACACACACACACACACACGTAAAAAGAAAGATGTAGAAAACCAATACATGGACACCATAAAATTTATCAAGATTTGTGAATTAAGGAACTTATTTCTATAAAGACATTAATTCTCCACTATTTTTGTAAAAATTTAATAAAATCATGATATATCCCAGAAGATAACACCCAATAAATAAATTTAATATATGTTATGTCCCTCATTGCTATGACAAAATATCTAACAAGAACAATGTAACGAGAGTTTACTTTGGCTCACAGTTTGAAAGTATAGTCCATCAGGGTGAGAGAGACATGGCAGAGGGGGCTTGAGCACTGATTGCATTATAGTCACAGTCACAAAGCAGCAAAAGAGGGTGCTGCTACAAACTCACTCTGTCCTCTTTATGTAGACCAAATCCCCAGCCACTACGATAATGCGCCTTTACACCTCAATTAACCCAACTAAAAAGTCCCTCACAGGACATCCTTAAAGATCTTGCCAATTCAAAAATATTAACCATCACACCATAACAAGATATTAAAAAACTGAATGTGTTTATTAATAGATACATAAAAAGTATTCAATAATATTTAACATCTATTATTAATTTTAAAAAAAGACATCAAAAATCTAGGAGTAGAAAGTAATCTAGTTTGGGGGGATGGGAGGAAGTGAGGGAGAGAGAGGGAACTGGGATAGATATGTAAAATAAGAAAAAATAATTTAAAAAAAAAGAAAGTAATCTCCTACAGGATCCAATGACAATTATAGATAATATCACACTTAGCAATCAAAAACTAAATGCCTTGCTTCTGACACCGTGAATAAAAGAAGGATGTCTGTTCCTATGACTGTGTCCAATGTGTCCTAGAAAATCTAGTCAATGATATAAGGAAAGAAAAAGAAATGAAAAGTATACATATTGGGGAAAAAAAGAATAAAAAATATATTTCTACAAGCTAGCAATAAGGTGAAACTGTAAGTCATAAAAGAATATAACTTATAATAATATTAAAAATAAATTAGACCTTGCAATAATTAGAAATTTTAATTCTTCAAAAGAAATGAAGAAAGTAAATATTCTGAAGAAAATAAAGCCAAAATACAGAGAAATTATGTCAAATCAACTGTCTAACATAGCCTTGTGCACATGTTTTTAAACTTTTATTACCCCACACTCAGGAGAGATGCTCCCGTCCCCCCCCCCACAGGCGTGGTATACACAGGCAGCACAATTTGGAGTAGTAGGTGGGTTGAAAAAGACAGGGAAGGAGAATTTGAAGTTGGGTGGTTAGAGAGACGGGAGTAGATCTGGGAGGAGCTAGGATTGGTGACTGTGACCAAAATACACTGCATGAGATTCTCAAAGAACTAATAAAATACATTTATTTTTTTTTTACAATGTAAATTCAAAAATGTGACAAGCAAAATGAAATGTAGTTTTAAAATTTAAAAAATTGATACACATAACTTACAGAAAACTTCAGCAGCAATAAAAAGAACAGGAGGGGTGTTACCTCTACTGAATATTTCCCGTACTTTAGTAAAAATCCTTATGATTTTTTAAATGTTTAAGCACCTAAAATACTTGTCATTTATTGTGAATAAAAGGATATGCTCACTTGGCAACGAGAATTCGAACCCAGCTAGGTGAGCTCATGAGACCAGGCAGTTGAGGCTGAAGTGGGAGTAGAATGGACACGAAAGGGTCAAGAAAGCCCGGATCTTGACGTGTCCACTCCTAAAGCCTGTGTCTGCCGCCTGTCACGTAACCCGGTGAGCTCAAATGACTACCAAGCACTGAGCCAAGCCTTACATGATCGGAGAGAGACCTTGACCTTGGTTGCTATGATAACTGCCCCTACTAATGAGTACGTCGTGACTTCCCTTAGTCCCACAACTGGTAGATGTTATAAATGCTGCCGTTTCCTGGACAGACTTCAGGAACTACACATTGTGGACATACCTACATGAACGGGGTGGTGGAAGAAAAGGCAGGAGCTGGTGCTGGCAGAGAGAGACAGAGGGGGCAAGAATAGAAAAAAAAAAAAGACTCATTTCCTGGGGGCACAATTGACAGGCTCTGTCCAACACTGATTTCATCTGTCTGCTGAGCAGACTGTCCAAGCAGGCCTGCACCCTAAGGACCCACCCTACTGCTTAGCCTTACTTTGAACTACTTACTCCCTGTCTTGCTTTTCCCTCCAGCTACATCTATTATTTTCTTAGTGCCTGGTGGCATCACTGCATCTGTGTTCCTTTGCTTGCAGTGTTTCAGCCCCCACCCACTGCCACTAATGTACCACCTTTAATTGGACAGATCCAGTCCTTCTCCAAAATGCAGATCAAAGTCCTGAGGGGGATGTTAACTATAACCCTACTTCGGGGCATGTAGTGCACCTGCTCTCAATAATTAAAACATTGAACTTTAATTAAGTTTATGAGTCAGTTTGACTCTGACTGCTTGGACTTGTATTTTAGCTCCGCAGCCTAGCAATTACATGTTGTATCAATCGGGATAGGCCATGCTAATGTAGCAACGCTAAATTAACTGGAAAATCGATGATTTAACTCAACAAAAATAACTGTTCCTTGCATCTGACTTTCACTCTCCAAGACCGGAACTTTTGGTACAGTGACCCACAAACCCCGGATACTTTCATTAACAGTTGCTCCATTCAATGTGGGGCAACCAGGATTGACAGAGAAAAGAAACAAGAGCAAACTGGCAGCTCCTAACATGGCCTCTGCCAGAAATAGTGCTCATCACTTCTATTCTTGTCACATGACTCTATGTACCCATGAAGGAGAGAGTCATACTGGGCAAGAACTAGTGTGTCAGGTTGAGTCCTGGCCTCTTGCGACCTCCACATATTAACACCCGGAATTGTCAGTCTCATAGTAAGTAGAAAATGGGGACAGGTTCTTTGAAAATGTGGTTCAATTAAGGCTCTTGAGATAGAGTATCCTGAGTTATCTAGGTGAACCCTGAATCTGCTCACATATACCCTCTTACTTACAGAAGAATGGGTGAGTCGTTACACACTCCTAGGCAGCTTTACTGAAGCGTCTGCCCACTCCAAGCATTATCCACTGTTTCTGCAATCTGGGGAAGACCTTGTGAGTCTTGCAAATTTCTCAGCTTTTTGAGTTTTACATACATTTCATGAGCTTCCAGTTTCATTAGTTTCCTCCTACTCTAGGAGTGAATGCTTCTTCACTGCTGTAGAAATGGCCACCCAACAATTCCCGTGTTCCGTGTGGCGAGAGCTTAATTAGTTCCACAAGTGATCCACTGGGAGGCGGTGAAACTTTCAGAAGTAGGGTGTGTCACTGGAGGTGTGCAATGAAGACGATGAGTGTCACTCTCTTTACCCCTGTTCTTCCTCTTGGCCTTGGCATGAGCAGTTTTGCCCATCACATGACCACACAGTGATACTCTACCTTGCCACAGGTCTGAAGGCAACAGAATCAACTGATTGGAAACTAGGATGCTAAAATAAGTTTCCACCCTTTGCAATCTCGGCTATTTATTGTAATAAAAATCTGACTACCAAAGTTTCTCATATTGCTAAGACTCACGGGATGATGAAGAGAAAATGAGTGCTCTCTTTCCCATAAAAGGAAATGTCGCACTCGATGAATCTTTAAGTCATCTATTTATTAAGTAAGCATTCATTTTCAAGTAACTCAAAGAGCTGAAGAAGTTCACAAAGCAAAGTGGACATCCTGAAGGGAGATGAGATTTAAAAAAGAGGCCATAAAGACTTACACACAGGCACAAGGCAACGACTCCCTGTGAGTCACAAGGTTGTGACCATAGAAAACACGAAAAGCAATTCACTAGTATGATACTGATAGTTTTTCACTGTTCTCGTTTACTTTTCTTTTTAAGTTTATTTTTGTGTGTGTGTGTGTGTGTGTGTGTGTGTGTGTGTGTGTCTGCATCTGTGTGTATACCTGCACCTCAGGGCAGATGCAGAAGATGGCATCAAAGCCTCTGGAACTGAAGATGGTGGTTGGGTGCTGGGGTTGGAACCCAGACGCTCCACAAGAAGAGTTCTGCTCTTAACGGCCGCTCCGTCTCTCCCCCCGACCCATTTACTTTTGGGATTCCCTATAGTGCTGCAGAATCAGGCCCAAGACTAGATAACGCTGAGCATCTGACCATGGACAAAATGAAAGCGAAGCAGAGATTGACTAGTGATAAAAATCTGTGCTTTAGCAGAGAAAAGGCAGTGTCTGAAAGGGCCCCGTGAGTTATTAGCATTAAAACAAGGAGCTCACGCAGACACCTCTACTGCACTGCAGGGGTAGACATTAATTTGGTATATTTTTAAATATTTATTTATTTAATATGGTGTGTCAACCTATATGTGTCTGTATACTGTGTGTGCAGGAACCCATGAAAGTCATAAATGAATGCCAGCTCCCCTAGAACTGGAGTTATATGCAATCGTGAGCTGCCACAGAGGTACTGAGAAGTAAGCATAGGTCTCCTGCAAGAGCAGTAATATCTCTTAGCCACTGAGCCACCTCTCCACCCAGAAACAGTTTTAATTCTTCTTCCTCCTTGTTTCCTCCTCCTCCTCTTCCTCTTCTTCTTCATCACCACCATATAGGTGAAAATGTCAAGGAAGTCAAGATACTTCTGGGAATCCCATTGTTTTACCAAGGAAGAGAATTAACCGTATATATCAAGTGATATGCCATCAACTGAAAAGTAAAGTTTGAAATATAACTCCGAGTTACAAAAAACAGAAGGACTGAGGTGACCCCTTGAGGGCAGGGTCTAGGCATCACTCACTGATATGAACCCAGAAAAGTGTCTCACTACAGAGAACCTGAGCTAAAGGAACAAGGTAAGAGAGGAACAATGCTGTGTCCAGAAAAGCCTTCATTGAGAAAGCTAATTCAACTCTACGCTCGGCTAATACCTGGTAAATCTTCAGTGGTGTTAAAAGCAGTTTTATTGAAATACCCATGTTTCATCTTATATTATCTTTTGTTCACAGAAAAGAGTGAATGGTTATTGGAACAAAATGCATTAACAAGGCAAGCCTGAGACAGCCTATCCTTACAAAGTTCCGTTAGGTTGTTCTCAGCAGGCATCAAAGAAACCAACTGCTAAGCATTGTCCAGAACAGACACAAAATGTCCTCTAAATGAAACAAGTAGCTTACTGTGCACAATGCAGTCTGAGATGACAACCCTCTTCTTTCTGGGACTCTGGTTTTGGTACACATGAATGCCACCAGCCCCAATGGAGACCTTGATCACTAACTCTTTAATGAGTTTTGGTTGGAACATGACGGTGGCACTATAAGACCCTCTGGATATCATTTCTCCACATACTAAGTCGAATGACTATTACCGCAAAAGACTACCTTCTCTTGAGTTAAGGAAGGTGAGCAGCGGACTTGGAGCCTGCTTGATGACAAAATGAAAAGATACACTGAAGATGGGGGGAGATTTGCTTATTCCATCCACGCAAGCAACAAGCAGACAGGCAGGCATGGGCCTTAGAGATGAACATTGTCTTTTTCCCCTTAGAATCTGATCCCTCCAATGCATTCCTGGGCAGAAAAAAAAATTGTCTTATAAACTATTTAACTCAAAAGCTGCCAAGTTAACCCCCACAAAGTGCCAGCTTAGTCCCCAACCTCCATGACTACTGGCTACAACTAAGAATAAAAGGTTGAGGAAAGGGTGTGGGGAGCACAAATATGATTTAGAGTGTTAAAAGTTCAAGATGCAAACATCTATAATGTAACAAACGACACTAGCATTTTCTATGACATTAGCAGGCTTTCATCTGTTACTGTTTGGGCATTACAGTAAGATGAGTGGCAATAGCAAGTCATGATCCACCAAAAGGCAGTGAGAACTGGAAGAGACCACGGGACCCTGATTATGGGAGAGGTGTATATCAAGAGCAGTGTGCCACACATTCCAGGGACCAGCTGCAGAGAAGGATGGAAGCCTGAAGTTATATCAGGGTTTCTTTTCCCTTCAAACACTACTGCTAAGTCACACACCCCTCTTCTGTTACCAAGGGATGGGAAAGCTACCACGGAGCATTCATTCTGGTTGGTTCTCCCTCGCCATACAAATTGCAAAATGTAGCCAAGCCTTAAATAAGGGTACGGTGCCAACAAATAGTACTTATCCCACCCCATCAATAACATTTAACTTGGCAATTTTCATGATGTTATGAAATCCTAAATAAATACAAGAAACACAACTATGCCCTAAATAGGATGACGATAACACCGTGTCTGCTTCTTCCCTTGGTTTTTGAATGATTGTAAGTAACGTCCCCTTTCTTTGTGACCACTGGTGTCTTCTAATTTCCTACAAACATCCTACTTGAGTCATGGAGACAGATACAATCTTTCCCGGAGCAACCGTATCAAAGACCAGATACAGGAAAACTGTAGACTCCCCTTGCATAGCGCTTCCCATGTTAACTAAGCTAATGGAGCTCTCCTATTCAAGCAGCCCATGTAATTAAAAAAAAAGTATATAATAGAGGGAGGGAGGAAATGGGGGAGGGAAATGGAAGAAATTAATCAATGGGGAAGGAAGGAGGGAGAGGAGAAGGGAAGGGGAGGAAGTGAGCAAGGGAAGGAGCGAGGGAGGGAGGAAGTTCTGTTTTCACTGAGACTTAATCTGTGATTTGATTTTTGTTTTGTTTCGAAATAGTCTTACTACATAGCTCGTGCTCCCTGTGATCCTCTTACCCCAGTGTCCTGTGTTCTGGGATTATAGACATGCACAACCATTCGTGGTTTAATCTCACTCATTTACAACCATAGTGAAGCATTTCTTTCTTTTCCCCCAGACAGACTCTAAGGTACCTGTGACTTTGTCACCAATTGTGCATATATATATATATATATATATATATATATATATATATATATATCAATTGGTGGAAGAAGAGGCCATGAGTTTGAAAGGCAGGGGGAAGGGGTATATGGAATGAGTTGAAGGGAAGAAAGATGAGGGAGAAGTGTTGTAATTATATTATCTCAAAAATAAAACAGAAAATAAAAATCACAGATTTTTATATATTACAGTTGCTTCCCTTAATTGGGACTATGTTATCATTATTTCAAAGCCAGTAATTGGACCATGTGTAAAGAAGGAAAACAGAAGTATGTTCTCTGTAAGTGGCATTGCTCTTCTTATGGTAGTTATCAACTCGGTACTTAATAACTATGATCAGGGCAAACGATGGGAACACAGCCCAGAGAGAGGGAAATTAGAGTTAGAATCTTCCGAGCATTTGCTTTACCTCAAAGGTGTAAGCCTGCCCTTTGCCCCAGATCATCATCAGACTTTTAATTGGTTATGCCTCTGAAGCAATTCATTCCTGTACTTAACTCTGTCCAGGCACCCCAGATATGTGTGAGTTCTCCAGGTGGAGACTTGAAGAACAGTACCATTAGGAGCTTTGATACTTATTAGTCTAACTGAATGTTACTCAGAGAGGAGTGTGTTTTCCTACATAATCCCATCCTGAGGTGATGGGAAGAAGCTGGCTGAGCTCCTCCAGCAAGCCACCCAGATAATTAGAGCTGCTAATAATTAAAGTTGATTGGTGGGTCAAGACAGTTGGGAAAACTACAACCTTCAGAGGGTGAAGAGCATAGACAAGACACCTTTTCCACTTGTTCTTACAAATCCCTGGTCCCATGGCTGAGTGGAATAGCAGCTCTTTGCTGGTTTCAACATGGAGGAAAATCTGAATGAGGTAGGTAGGGCTGGAGGCTAGGGGTCTACATGAGTTCTTCAGAGTGATTCTGGCACATTCTACTCCTTCAGGCAATGGTGACTGGTAGCCAGAAGACATGCAGGCCTTTGAGGGTTCTTGCAAATCAATAGAGAGAAACTACTACACAGGGGAGAGAGAGAGGCAACAAAACCATCACTGGTCAAGGAGGTGGCGTCTTAAGAGACTGAGATGTGGAAGATACCACAAATGGAGGTTCGTTTTGTAACAAGTGGCCAAAGCCTGAGGACCAATAGAGAAGCAAAGGTTCAGACAGATGGTTCTGTGGCATTCACAGCAAAAGAAGGGAAAGTTAGTCCAACCTAGTGCTGCCTGTCCGTCTCCACTCTTGGAGTAACTACCCAGCTTGGATGAAGAGTCCCACGTAATGTGGAAAGTGTAGCTCCACAATTTAGAAAGCAACAACAAGCCAAATACTTGAGATTTTCATTTCCCACACTGCCACTTCATGCTTCCCAGGAAACACAACCTAAGGCTATGGTGTGGAAAATTGTTGGGGCATGCAATGGGATCTCTGTACAATTCTTCACATAACCCGTACACAACTACTCGGCTACTTCTCTGAGGTTTGCGTAGGAGCAAAGACTGAAATAAAGTACATACAGAAAAACAAATATTGGTCCCTTAGCTCTATAAACAATAAATAAATAAACCCAACACTTGGATTCTGATATTGCCCAGCAAAAGTTACAGCTTTACAAAGACATTCAAAGCAGGAAGAATTTGAGGTGAACTTGAAGAAGCATGTATCCAACTGAGAAGCATAAGAAGAAAACAAGTCTAGGTTCACAGAAATCAAATTCTGTTCCCTATCATATTTGCTAAAGGCACTATTCATGGCAGTGACTTCTTGCGTGCAATCTCTTTGATGGTACTTGGCTCTCACCAGCCGGAAGTAAGGCGCTCAGCTGCAGGACAGGGACAGGCTCGGAAACTTTAAACCCATCTTCCCACCTGAAAATGTCTGTGAGCAATGGTGAAAAAGTAGAAGGAAACAGTGCAGGAAAGAAAGCGAGCAGAATTGTTCAGCGTGCTCTTTAATAATTGCTTATGTCTTTGCAAACAGAGGAAAGCTGAAGTGAGTACTGAAAACATTTGAGGTCATTCCTCTTTCAATAGAAATGTTGGTCTCCATGGCCACGCAGCTCTGTTTGAAATGCTAATTGAGTGTTTGCATGCCTGGAAAGCTGTGAATAATGACAACAAGGACAGTAAACAATAATTCAAGGTCCTTTGTAAATCTCAACTTCAAGTAAACAACAACACTGGGACTCCCAAGTAGACAGTGACAAATTGAAATTGTCTAGTGTTTTCACTAAACATAACCCAGCAGCATACTGGTACTGGTAGGGAAAGGGATGGACGAAAGGAGAACACTTCATCCTTTAAGAGAAGAAGGTCAGTTTTCTTTTTCTCTTATTGCTAAAGGTGCTATCTTTGACAGAGCAAATGTCCACAACAGATAGGAAAGTTGCAAGGACGCACTGACCTTACATCTGGCCTGATGCAGACCTCAATCCTACCCATGATAAGCTCCATTCTGTTGAATAGACTTCATGTTGAGTCACAATATTTTGTCACATGGAAAAGTGAAAAGAATATTAGTCCAGGAGTCTGAGGACCTGTAATCTCATCCACACTCCACCACTAACAGCTGTGGAACCTTAGGTCGTGGCCAAACTTCACTGTCAAATGAAGCCAACTCCACAGGCGTTGGCTAGATGATGAAGATGTTTTGTTATGGAAAATCGGTGAAAGATGTATTGTATTCTTTTGTGCTGTGGAATATTTATTTGATGGTGCAAAGATATGTTGCATTCTTCTATGATGCATTTGTTTAACTCTGTGAATCTGTGTCATTTTGCCTGCCTAAAACACCCAATTGGTCTAATAAAGAGCTGAACGGCCAATAGCAAGGCAGGAGGGGAATAGGCAGGGCTTGCCAGGCAGAGAGAATAAATAGAATGAGAAGAGAGGAGGTACGAGAAAAGGAGAAAAAGAGGAGGATGGCAAGGGCCAACCACACAGCCAGCCATGGATTAAGAAGGAAAGAAAGGTATATAGAATACAGAAGCAAAAGGTAGACAGGGATAATTTAAGAAAAACTAGCTATTTATTTGGGAATGGGTGGCGGCTCCCAAAGAAGCAAAGAATAAACAACCAACAACGATGTTGGGCTTTGAAGACCACAGTCTCTGTCTTATGACTCAGATTTCATTGTAGCAGAAAATCAGCTCAGATTTCACATAAACAAGGATGGCCATGTTCCCACAAAACTTCTCGGAAAACAAGTCATAGCCAAATTTGCTCCAAAGGTTCTGGCTTGTTATTTCCTAAAGCAGACAGCCTCAAATCTCTTCCAACTCTAAAATTCTGTGAATCTACAACTGTGAAAATGAATTAGGCATGTGAGCCACATTTCCTGGATACATATAGCTACCACCCATCATGGAAGAAGGCCTTCCTCACAGCATATGGGGCCATCATAGAAAACCACAACTAGGCACAATATGGGGAGGCTGGGGGACAGAGAGGGGGTGAGGATGTGATATAACACTATTTCAGTGAAAAACATATTTTAAAAATACCAAGAAAAAGAGAGAGAGAGAGAGAAATAGGCAAAGAAAGACCTACCAAATAGGCTTTAACTTCCTCCAAAGCTCATGCAGATGGACCTAGGAAGGCTTCGGGGTAATATGGAATAATGCTTTGGCAAACTCTGAAACATATCAAGCCTCCTGAATCTGAACATCATGTTATGGGAGGAAATTTCAAGTCATCAGGAAAGGAAAAAGAAATACAAAATTGCCATTTATGTGTGGGAGATAATGACCATCTATATTTGAGTACAAAAAGAGAGAGATGGTGAGGTATGATACATTTTTGGAATAAGCAACATATAGAGGAGCCAGCTGGTTGCTCTAAGCTCTCCTCTGCATTCCTCCAGTTCTCCACTGTGTGCAAGGGAAGAATATCACATCCTTGTCTTGGCCTCTGTGGCTGTGAGCATCCAGCCAATGGAATGCTAATGGGTGTCTGGGGGTAAAATGCAGGGCATTCTCCAGCTCCGTCTCACTGTTTTGGGTCTGGGATCCAGTTTGGTTTAATTGTCTGGTTTTAGCATCTAAGGGCCCCACTCCTCCGAGTGCTGCTGCTCTGGCTGTCCATTTCGTTTCTACAGACTGACAATGCTCAGTGGCCTTGAGTATGCAGCCTTCTTTTCCTCCAGATGAGAAGCAGAAACAGGACACTGTCCTTCTGTGACTTCAGGTTCTTTGGAATCCCAGCTCTTCCTGAATTAAATTCCCTCTATATAAATATGATTATTATAGTCTTTATTTTCCTGGTTGGAAATAAAGTTACATATGCAAAAAAAAATTAATTTCTTATAACAGCAATAATTAAAATGAAGTTTAAAAGATATTACTTCCAATAGTGCAAGACAATAAAATTCCTGGGGATAAAACTAATAAAACTAACATGCAATCCTTTATGTAGAAAACTGTGAAACACTACTAAGTAAAATTAAAGAATATCTAAATGAATGGAAGGAGAACTTTTACATAGGACATACAAACACTAACTATAAAAGATTAATAAGTTAGACTATAATAATCATAAAGCGTTCTATAAAAATCCATGACTAAGCCAAAGAAATCAAACCATAAAGATGAAAGTTGTCTAAGATATGTATGAATAATAATATGCATATTTAGGAGCATATCCATGTGTGGCTATACCTGTATGTCATATATACGCATACACCTACATATTCAACAAAGAACTAATCAGATATGCAATTTAAATCTTCTTGCATACAAATAATGCAGTTTACAAAAGTATAAAGTATATGAGTTCATTATGAATGAAGGCAAGTAAAATTTAACAGGCCTCACACATGAGTGTGGCCAAAGGTAAAGGGATTGGAAATATGTAAGATTTGCATGGCAGTAAAACAAACCCCATGAACCGTTGAAAAGCCCTGGAAAATGCTGTACACTCCATTAAGTCTTAATTCTGCACCTATAAACACTATATCTACAGTCGTTCTCTAGACAAACACCCACTAGGAGGGTTGCCTGTGTGCCTCAGTTGACATACATCAGTTTTGATGACCTAAAACAAGATGCAACCTAAATGTCCATCAACAATAAAACTGACATTGAATTACATATACTTTACAAAACAGAGTCATGTATGTAGCTGTGGAATTACTTTCACTGCAGCTCATAAAGTGCTGTTCCGTATGTTAATATGAATAAAGGTTACACAGCAAAATCAAGCAACAGAAGCGTGTCTGTACTGGCATGCTTTAGCACTCTAGATCCAGTGTCTACCCTCATCAACTTAACTCTGTGCCTGGTGGGCATCTGTGTACCATGGACTTCTTCAATGAGCCGCTTGCTCTCTGGCTTTTGGTCAGCGACAGCCAACAAGAGGCAAATCACAGAACGGGTAATGGGCACGTGCCCCAGTGTGCTTCCAATTACTGTGAAAAATACCATGACCAAAAAAAGCAAGTTGTGGAAGAAAGGGTTTAGTTTGTCTTACATCATGAAGAGAAGTCAAAGGCAGGAACCTAGAGGCAGGAAGTGAGGCCGAAGCCATGAAGGAACCTGCTTACTTCATGTCTTTCTCAGCTTGCTTTGTTACACAACCCAGAACCACTCGCTCAGGCGTGGTCCAGCCCACGGTGGGCTGGACCCTCCAACATCAATCATTAATTAAGAAGATGTTCCACAGACTCACCCACAAACCAGTCTGGTGGAGGAACTTTCACAATTCCTCTTTCCAAATGGTTCTAACTTGTGTCCGTTGAGGAAAAACAAACAAACAAACAGAAAACAGCACAATGGACGTCTTCTGGCTCTGCCACCCACAATACACGTAACATTTTCATAGGCTCAGACCACAGCTGCTGCTGTCCTTGAAAGATGTTTCACAAAAATCCCAGCATCTCCCATATGCTGTGGTCTCCATTGCAACTAAGATGGCATTTCCAACAACAGCCTCTCCTGTCCTCTCTTCAGAGACTCTGACCTTGCCTCACAGTTCCAAGCGTCAGCTTCTCTCCATGATTCCTTCATTCCCGGGGCTTCCATATTGCCACAACAGGACCACCTGGAAGACTCTTACCCATTAATTACTCTTTGTAATGACTTTCTTTTGGACCACCAACCATCTCCCAAATCATGACATGGAGACGGTTTCTTTTTTTCTGTTTTCTTTTTTTCTTATTTTACATATTGATCCCAGTTCCCTCTCCCTCCCTCTCTCCCATCCTCCCATATCCCCCAACCACCCTCCCATCCCATCCCCCACCACTCAACATGTAGGGTGATGCCTTCCAGGAGGGATCAACAAAATCTGCCAAGTCATTTGAAGTAGGGACTAGGCCCTCCCTCCTGTTTCTAGGCTAAGGGAGTATCCCTCCATGGGGACTTCTTACTAATTATTAATGCTCAGCCTTACCACAGGATTGTCACACTGGCTCTTATAACTTAACTTTGCCTCAGAGTTGTTTTTGTTTTGTTTTGTTTTTACCTTTCTTTCCTTTTGTATATCTTATTTTCACTGCTTCTCGAGTCTGGCTGACAGCTGCCTGGCTTCTGGCCCTGGGCACATCCCTCTCTTCCTCCCTCATTCTCTCCTCCTTCTTCCTCTCATTCTTCTTGAGCCTAGATTGCTCCTATTTATTCTCTCTGCCCGCTGGCCTCACCTACCCATCTTCTGCCTAGGTACTGGCCATTTGGCGTTTTATTAGACCAATCAGGTGCCTTAGGCAGGCAAGGTGAAACAGAAACACCTCTTTTCATAATTAAACAGGCATCCTTGCATCATTAAACAAATGCAGCATAAACAAATGTAACACATCTCTGCCCAGTTAAAATAACATTCCACAACAACTGTGTGTTTGCAGCCTTGGCCGCCTCTGGAACACAGCTTCTGTCTACAGATCCCGAGCAAAGACGCTAAGATTTCCCTTCAGTTATGCTGGTCTCTTCTAGTCACAGCTGGTTCTCAACCTCAGGTAACCAGAAACTACAGCTTCTTAATTCAAAATGCCACGCAAATAGCCCCAACAGAGTTTTTGGGGGACACTCAAACTTCTGTCTGAAACTTCACAAGCCGGCCTCCATGGTTAGTGCTGTCCTCCTCAGCATGATCTTCCAAGTTTCTTCACCAGTTCATTAAGCTCTGAACACAACAGCTTTCCCAGGCCAAGTTCCAAAATCCTTCAAAATCTTCCCAGCCAGGTCTACCACAGACATAGCCACTCCGCGATGCCAATTTCTGTCCTAGTCTGCTTTCTGTTGTTATGATAAACATGACCAAAGGAAAAGGGTTTATTTTGTCTCATTATAATCAATCATGAAGAGAAGTCAAGGCAGGAATTCAAGGCAGGAACCAGGTTCAGAGACTGTAGAGGAAAACTGCTTCCTAGCTGGCTCTTTATAACTTTCTCAGCTTGCACTCTTGTATAACCCAGAGCCACCTTCCCATGGGTCATACTGTCTATAGAGGGCTGGGCCCTCTCATAGCAATCACAGTGCCACAGGCTTGAATACAGGCCACTCTGTGTTGCCTTTTCATAATGTTGCTGGTTGTGATATCCTTCCTCTATAGACATCTCCCTACAGCCACAGCACGCCGACTTCACGTAAATAAATCCTTTCCCTCCTCAAGACCCTTCAGGTGCATGGGATAGTGGAGACTCCCCACTCCTCCTGGTGGGTAGCTGGGGAGTCTCCAATATCCCTTCTTGATGCTTTCATCTTGGTCTTTAATCTTTTAATCTTACTCACAGCTTGCCTGAGATCCCAGTAAAATCCTCCCTTTGAATTTGGGGCTGTTCCTGCCAGGGATCTGATCCGTACAAAGCCAGGCACAACGTTTACAAATTGCATTTGTATAAATGCTTTAATACAGAAAACTATAGTTTTGAAGAATACAGGCAAAAGGAAATACAGAGACAGGGAAGAAAGTAATTACCATACAAATCAGGGTAGAGCAGAGGTGGGTGTTAGGGTACTCTCTGGTCATAATCTCTCTGTTTACCTGGATAATATCGAAAGTTGTATTTTGCTTTATAATATTCTCTAACTGAAACTTTATGTCTTGGGCAATTTGGCACATACTTGCTATTTTTAACCATAAAAAGTATCCAAAAATATAATAGGAAGGGGTTTTTGTTTGATTGCTGCATCCCATTAAATGGGTGTCTGCTTTAAGGACATGGAGATCAGGTGCATAATTTAAAATCAGCCACACAATTTGGGGGAAAAAAATAAAACCAACTCAGCAATCAGGAACAATGGAATCTTCTTTCCCCTAATTACACCAAGATGTTTCCAGGCAATTAGCTTCCCAGTCTCCAATTGGCAAAGCTGTGAGACAGACTAGAAGGAAAAGGCAGAGAGACAGAGCAGATATGCCAGAGGAAGACAAGCAGGACACAACCAGAAAGGCTGGTCAAGAGAGAGGCCAAGCCTGGCAGGTTTCCCCAGATCTATAATCCCAGCACTTGGGAGGCTGAGGCAGGAGGATCTCATGAGTTTCAATCCAACCTGGACAGCAAGAACTTGCCTCAAAAAAACAGGGAACTGGGAAGGAGGCTGAATTGATGAGGTGTTTACAAGCACAAGGACCTGAATTAAAGTTCCAGGTGCAAGTTTAAAAAAAAAAAGAACAAACAAACAAATGAGGGAGGGGAGGGGGGGAAAGAACATGTATGATGGTGTGTGCCTGTAGTCTCAGCACTGGGCAGGGAGGGCAAGCAGAGACAGGGAAATCCACCAGGCACTCCAGCCAGCCTTATATACCTGTCCAGTTCCAGCCCTGTGAGAAACTTTGTCTCAAAAACCACAGAGAACTTGCAGGACCAGCCGCCTCTCCAGAGCTGAATATTTCTGGGTTTTGGCTGTCCTGCCCTCTGTCTTGAAATGACTGCTAAAGCACGACAAATCACATTGCATTTATTTTATGTACTTGATTAAAATAAAATGTAACTGACTTTGAAACAACAACAACAGAAATGCCAGCACCTGGAGAATGACACCTGAGGTTGCCCTCTACATACGTGCACATACATCCCCCATCTGTGCACCCCCACACAAGCACATGCACACACACACACAAAAACAGAGACGGAGGAGGAAGTATATATAAGTCAGAAACACACCAACACCAAGCCAGGTTTAGTATTGCTAAGGCAACTGTATTGAGAAAGTGCATGTATTGCTAAGGCATGTCATAAACGCTCAAACATCTGTGATTTCATTTATAATCGTGCAGCTCCTAACTTCCTGATAATTATGAATACTCAATAAAAACAAGGAGGCAGTAAATATCAAAATGTCTATTTTTCCAAAACTATAAAATAAATTTGTAAACAAAAATAATATAAGCTTTATACCTCTATTAACTGAATATAATCTATATGCCTATATTAAGTTCATTTCCTGTGAGTCAGTTGTATTCTCTGTTCAAATCAAAAAGTAGGACCTGAAATATTAAGATAAATAGGCACAGGGACAATGGGTGGGTGGAGAATGCTTCATGTGACCACTGAAAGGGTTTATTGGGCAACTGTGTGATCCACCATACGTAATTACAAAGCCTAGCCAAACTCCACGAGCCGTACATATTCACTTCATACAAGTGGATTGCAGAAATTATGCACTTGGCCAATAAGCGACATTCAAGTGCTATTATGTACAGCCTAATGAGCCAAGAGACAAAAGCACACAAAACTCAGACAAGAACTGGGTCTCAGAAATTGCCCATTAGTCCAGAAACACATTATGAAGTTAATGAAATAGCTTCAAGTAGAAAAGCTTGATTGTAGGAAAGATAACTCAGAATGTCTAAGTGTGTTTGGTGAGGAGGTCTGCAGGGTGAATACTTAGTGTGCTTAGTCTCCTCCAGACTTTGTTCATTAACCCAGGGTACCACAAGAAGAAGCATTTTCTGCATGCAAATATTTAGTCCTATTTCCTTGGTGGTTTCAGAACCATGAAACTGCATATTGGATTTTGAAATTCTTCTTGGCAATCAATTTCCACCTGAAATGTCTACTTTTTTAAAAAACAAATATTCCTTATATTTCTATATTTAGAATGTTACATTATATTTGTTTTCACTTGAGATATTCTGCGGTCTCAAATGTACAAGAAACTGTATTACTTAGGATTTCCTTTGTGCCCCGTGGTGGCTTTAATTAAAATGTCCCACCCACCCCCATCCCCGGAGACCCAAAAGAAGTAGCACTTTTAGGAGGTGTGGCCTTAATGGAGTAGGTATGGCCTTGTTGGAGGAAGTGTGTCACTGGGGTTGGACTTCGAGGTTTTAGAAATTCAAACCAAGCCCAATGACTTACTCTCCCTTCCTGCTGACTGCTGATCCAGATGTAGAACTCTTGGCTCCTTCTCCAGCACCACATCTGCCTGCATGCCACCATGGTTTCCGCCATGACAGTAATGAACTACCTCTGAATGGTAAGCTAGCCTCAATGAAATGTTTTCCATTGTAAGAGTTGCTGTGGTCATGGTGACTCTTCGTGGTAATAGAAACCCTAACTAAGACACGCCCTCCCCCCCCCAGCCAACTAACTCCGTTTTTATAAGCAAGCATAGTTATTGACAAGGGTCAACCCTTGGCCATATGGGTGTGACAGAAGTCATCCACAGCCACACCCACCTGGCTCACCTCTTCAGGGGCCCATGTTACCATCATATGTGCTGCATCCTGGAGCCACATAGATGTCTACAGGACACGCTGCCACTAGTGACCATATTAATGTAAGTAGCCTGAACTGCCACCTAAGCCCATGGTCATGTCCAGGCTCATGCTGCCGCCAAGGGTCTTGTCTGGGTCTGTGGTCCTACTGCTAGGGGCAAGAAGTGGGGATGCTAATGGCCTGTGCTGTCATCGGGTGAGGTGTGAGGTGTAGGGCACACTCTCCCAAGTGTCATAGCTGACGAGAGGCACGAACAGCTCTCCTACTTTCATGTCCCAAATAATTACGTCAAAACTTGACTCAGGGTCATGTTTCCATGGGTTCTAGAGATAGGCTACCTGTACTAGCTTAAGGGCCTAAGGACTCCATTGCTAAAAAATGGTTCTCAAAACTGAAGATAAAAGATAAACCGAGCCTCAAAGGATGAACACCAAATGAATTCTTTCCTCCGAGCTAGAAAGCAAGGACTGGAGGTTTATTTTATCCTTTCTTAGCCTGTCTGCATTTTTCCATGAGTAAGCATTTGATACTTCTGTGACAGAAAGAATTTGCAAGCAACTGAAGAAGCTATTGTTTCTATGTGCGGACAGCAAAACTGAATCAGTGACTGGCAGGGTGACATTCCCCAGTGATTCCGTACAAGGTGAAACTTCAAATAGAATCCCTCCCTCTGGTTCCTAGATTTTCTTAGTCCATGAGCTATCTCTTCCCCTGAGGATACTTCAACCTGAAGGCCTGTCCTGAAGACACCTCTGAGGTTAATGCCTTAGAGAAACCTGTTAAACATATGACTTTGATGGAGATGGCTTCTACCAATCTATTTGTCTTAGTTCGTGCTCTTAGAAATGCCTGACTTTTCCCACTGACTGTTTTAGCAATACAGAAGAAAACAAAAAAAAGAAGGGAGGAAGGAAGGAAGGAAGGGAGAACAGAAGAAAGGAAGAAGAGTTGATTATAAAACAAAATGAAATGACAGCAGAATTCAAGTCTACAAAACACAAAACTCTTAATACGCCTCCATCCTGGGAATCATCATTATCTCATTACTTAGCAACTACTTACAGCAGTCACAGGAAGCAATCCTGACAGCTCCACAAGACCCTTGGAGAAACTTCCTCACCCAATCCCTGCTCCCACTAAGCTTACCCCAGATCACTCTTAGTAGATGTCTGGGTTACCAACATCCAAAGCCTTGACATGAGAGTGTATGAGGGAGGTGGTCACGGCAAGCAAGGAGGTAGGAACAAAAACTCAGTTCAGATTGACTTCATCATCCTGCATCAAAATTTCCGGGATTCCGATGCCAGGAGGTTCATTGTCAGCCATTTTAAAACACAGTACAATTTGGAACAACGTTTCTGGTGTAATACAATCCCCAGTGTGCAAGGAAGTGTAGTTACATTGAAACTTGACTCAGGGTACATGTCATTGCTTCCAAGAAGGTGAGTTCTGGAGATAGGCCATCTGTACCAGGGTCTGGCCTGGTCTCAGTCATACACATAACATAGGTCATTTGGGCTATTAGTCACCACTGGTCCTAGTTATGGGAGCTTGGGAGAGCCCCTAGCTGTACATATAATGTAAGGTCATTAGACTATTCGGTATCTCCTGGTTGGGATCTTGGGAAGCCCCTGGCTCTAAGGGTCATTTAGATTACTAACAACCTCTAGTCCTGGTTGTGGGAGCTTAACATGGGCTAGCCCAACATATAATACAGATCACCAGGCTTTTAATTGCCTCCAATTCCCAGCTTTCTGGATAGAAGAACAGGTTTTACATTTTTCCCATTGGGAAGACAATCCTGTGCTCTTAACATTCCTGGTTTCTCTGAAATCTGCAAGTTCAAGAACCATCATGCTATGCTCCCAACAAATATAATGGTGATAAATAGAAACTATTTGTTTCCAGGCATGTTAGCACACCTTTAATCCCAGCACTCCACAAGCAGAGGCAGGCAGATCTCTGTGAGTTCTGGGCCAACCAGGGCTGCATAGTAAGACCTTGTCTCAGAAGAAATTTGTGTGCGTGCGTGCGTGCGTGTGTGTGTATGTGTGTGTGTGTGCGTGTGTGTGTGTTATGCACATGCCATAGTCACAGACGAGGTTTAGAGAACAACTCAAGATGAATGTTCATAATCACCTTTTAACAGACAAAAGGTACAAACAGCCCCCATGCCCACTACCTATGGAATGGATAACTAAAATGCAATGCATGCATAGACATAGACTGGGTGATGAAATGGGAGATGGCTCAGTGAGGAAAGTATTTGCTATGAAGCATGAGGACCTGAGTTCAGATCTCCAGCACATATGTGAAAAACCAGACATGGCAGCACATGCCTGAAATTCTTGTACTGCTGAGGTGGGGACAGAGGGGTTCTGGGAGCTCTCTGACCAGCTAGCCTAAGCAACGGATGAGCTCCAGATCCAGTGAGAGGCCTGGTCTCAAAATACAGGTGTTGGAGGAAGACACCCAGCAATGACATCTGACTGATAAACACCTATGTATACACATACATACACCACATACAGACACACAAGATCAGCATGCATAAGCCACAAACATAAGCTAACTAAAAGGAGCTGATCACAACAAAAAGAACAGCTACTGAATGACTCGATCCGCAAGAAATGTTCATGAAGGGCGAAGCAGGTTAGTGTCTCCCTTTGCAGGGGAAGATGGGATTGATGAGGAGTGACTGCTAATGAGTGTGAAGTTCTCTTGTAAAGGGTGACATTTCCCTAAAATTCTCAACACTCAGACGATATTTTAAAATATTAAATCATATGGTTTTACCCGTGAATTTTATCAGGAGTTATAACTCAGTAGAGTTACATGTTTATAATTAATATCAGCACATCTTTATAAACTAATAAACAGCCTGAACATAACTGACACCCTGCCAGTTTACCTATTCCAGTCTTGGCTTGAGTCTTCTTTATACAAGATTTGAAATCTGTTCTCTGTGGTTGATTACTTAGTACATGTTGCCCACAGAGGTCTACAATCTTAGTAAATCATTCATCAACCAGAAAAAAAAAAAGTTAAGAGCATACATAAGCATTGCACTGCCCCCTTCTCCTGTCTGTGGAAACAAAGCTTAGAACATGGGCTGACCAAGCTGGCCTTCTTCTTTTGCTTTTTTTTTTTTTTTTTTTTCAATAGTAAGAAATGTTCATGGAGATCTACCACATACATCTCAAAACTGGGACCTAACTTGCAGTATCACATAGACAAGTTAGGGTGACAATGCTCTGTGGCGCCCTAACACACTGTGGTCTGCAATAGTCCTCTCCAGCATTTGCTTTGTGCACCCCAGCCATGCATTTGCTGGAGCAGGGACTGCCTGGGCCACAATATGAGGCAGCTCATGGAGGACAGAGAACAAAATGGTAATTAGTTATCTATTGCCACATAACGAACTTCTCCAATTTTATTCTACTCAAGGTAAGACTACATATTCAACTCACCTATATTGGACTAGTTTCTCTGTCCTTAGTTTGTATTAGTTGCATGGGCGGTACATGCACATGAGTGTGCAGGTTTGAGTGCCTGTGCAAGCATATGAAGAGACCAGAGAATGATATCAGCTATATGTTGCTATTACTCTCTTCCTAGTTGTCTTGAGACAGGGACTTTGACTGATGCTCCTAGGATGTCTGGCCAGCACACCCTTGGGATCCCCCTATCTCCACCACTCAAATGCTTGATTTACAAGTACAGATCGCCACACTGGGTGTTTTACCTGGATGCTGATGCTGGGTCCTCATCGTTAAAGTGAAGTTGATCTTTCTCTGGACCCTCTCTCGTTGTTACTACGGTTACTATTGAGGTAGGGTTTCACTGTATAACCTAGACTGGCTTTGAACTTAAAATTTCCCTGCCTCTGCCTCCCAAATGCTGAGATTGCAAGTGCATGTCAGGATGCCAGCTTTTATTATCTTTCCTATATGTGATCAAATATCATCTAATCTCCTTACCAGGCTCCTTGTTATTCTTCTTTCTAATTCCTTACCATGTAATTATAAATATATGTGTCTATTGTATCTCTGTCCTTCAGTAGACTATAAACTGTAAAGCAATGTCTTCTTTATGCTAGAAGCAGAATTCCGAATGCATTAATCTTTATGAATATATATTGATTAATAATAATAATAATACCATGTGAACTCACTGAATGATCAACTACTTGGGTTGCAAACTGGCCAATCTTTGTAAAAAGTGCACATGTGATCAGAACCCCTTGTCCTTACAGAGCTTAATTAACTGCAATAGCACAAAATCACTTTCATGAGCTGTTTATACAAGGAGGTGTCCTTCCTGAAAGTCCTTCTCCAGTCTCCTAAATCCTCTCTCCTCCGCCTTCATATTTATATTGAACAGGCAAAGTCAGTGCTCTAGAGTCCTCCGAGGATATTTGACCATAAAAGGTCACCCATCAGAAACCTAAAAATGTCAGTATCTCCCTAGATACAGAAGCTCGACTCATTTCTTTAACCACTAAATGACAAGTCAAAGACATTCTGAGGGAGAGAGAAAAAAATAAAACTATCAGAAGGCCTACTTGTAAAACAGAATTGAAGTTGAAAGGAAAGGAAGAATGAGACACACTATACAGGCATCAGCAGCCACGGGGGAACCCTGCCAAAAAGTCAGAAATAACTTCTCAAGGGTAACCATTTCCAATCTATTTTATTTCCTTTTATTACTCTTCCCAGGTAACACAAAACTTCAATGGATATGAAACCTTTAACAAAATGTAGCTTGTACCACGGTCTATTTATATTCTTATTTCATTTGGTTCCGTTATTTCCTGATAATTCTCCTGGTATTAAAAGTCCTTTTGATGGCTGCTCTGTTTTCCATTTCCAAAGCCATTAACCCCCATTCCCTGACTCGGCACGGGAATGATTCTTGAGTGACAGCCTTGTTTACAGGAGAGAGGAAGGACTTGGCAGCTATTCCAAAGTGTCAAATGAGATAGCCTCAAGAAAGCTGCAAGAAAGTGTCACCAAACTGGTAGGCAACGCCACAGGAGCCAGGCTGCCTCTTTGTCGCGCACTAATAGAATTCTCTGACATGCACTTTTGAGGCAGAAGGGTTTACTAGGAAGGACAAGTGCTGGGTGATTTCCTTGTACCTTTCATATGACTTTCAGTATTTAGGCTCTCAAAACAGCAGAGATTGGCTTTAATGCACATAATGAGAAGAAACTTTTTTTTTTTAAATCTATTAACTTGAATTGAAACAGGGTCATTCTGAGGATGAAGGATTTGAATTTTAATATCTTGATTTATTCTAATGCACTAAACGTTTACTAGAAAATTGATGTTTTTTTTTAAAAAATCCATTTCAAAAAGCATATTTGAAAGTATGTCAAACTGTTTACTCGAGCTGTCCTTATGTTAAAAGCATCTGATCATACAGTAATTGACCACAGCCCTCTAAAATATTTACTGTATTTTCTTTTCTATTCTCTAGTTACCCAGTGATTTCGGTTTGTTATTTGGATGGGCTCCCTTAAATAAGTAAAGCTTTAATTCCAAGCACTTAGGCCCAACCAGTCCCCAAGCCATACTAGCCACATGTAGGTGGATTCAAATAGCTCCATACCTGGTAGCAAGGCTGGAAACAACTCTTGTATTTGTAGGAATGGCCACGAGGGTCTGTTCTGGTACTGTCTCTGCTCCTAAGCCTTCTGAATTCAGATCACTGCTTTGGTTGGGTACAGTTGGTAAATTTACCCCCAAACCAGGATGTTTGAGACAGGTCATTCCATCTTTATCAAGTGCAACCTGGTTTCGATCTAGACTTCTGTTGAAACCATTAACAATGAATCTGCCGTTTTCAAGTCCTTGTGTTACAGATACCACAGGAATTGTCCAATTTAACCTTCGGAAAGTCCTATGAGCCAGATAATACTATCAGCCCATTTGAGAAATAAGTAAATCAAGACCTGCAAAGGGGAAACAGGACTAAATAACTATTTGACCAGAACATGTTAGATGTAAATGGATTTGAAAATCAGCCTCTAGAGCAATGGCTCTTACCCTATGGGTCCCCACCCCTTTGGCAAACCTCTATCTCCAAAAAAAATATTTGTGTTACTATTTGTAACAATAACAAAATTACGGTTATGAAGCAGCAACAAAAATAAATTTATGATTGGGGTCACCACAACATGAAGAACTGTATTAAAAGGTTGTAGCATTAGGGAAGCTACACTTCTCACTAACTGCAGAGAGCTACTGAATATTTGAAATATGGCCAATGCAATGGAGAGGTTAACCATTTCATTAATTTTAATTTAACTTAAAAAAACAACACAATATAGTTGTGTATGTAATATCCTTTTCAACTATAAATCTATTAAATTTAAATACGTGTATATATCTGATCAAATT
The DNA here is from genome assembly GCF_943737965.1 of Phodopus roborovskii. Classification (NCBI taxonomy): domain Eukaryota; kingdom Metazoa; phylum Chordata; class Mammalia; order Rodentia; family Cricetidae; genus Phodopus; species Phodopus roborovskii. Next base: position 17,308,724 of record NW_026126588.1, read on the forward strand.
TGGCTTTCAAATTGATATGTGCTGAGCCATAAAATTATACAGAAAATTTTGAAGACCAGGTATGAAAAATCATTGCATAAAGCATCTATCTCACACACATGAGATTCTGAGTTCTGGGGGAGTGTGTGTGTGTGTGTGTGTGTGTGTGTGTGTGTGTGTGTGTGTGTGTGTAGTATTATACATAATGCACATATGTGTATTATCAGTAAGTTGTGTATTGCCTATGTGTTGAACTACTTTAGAATATGAGGTTCAGCAAAAGCTTATTAGTATAAACAATGCCATCTATTTCTTCTCAGGAGAGAATGTAAACGTTCAGATCTAGCTGGCCTTGGATTTCTATTTTTAGTCTAGGGCAGTGGTTCTCAGCCTTCCTGATGACAGCTGTGACCCTTTAATAGAGTTCCTCATACTCTAGTGACCTCCAACCATAAAATTATTTTAGTTGCTACTTCACAACAATAATTTTGCTGTGTGAATCATAATATAAATATCTGATATACACGATATCTGTTATGTGAACCCAAAACAGTCACCCCACAGGTTGAGAGCCAACTCTTCCACAGACAGGAGGACCTGTTACTCCAAGTGGCTAATTCCAGTCCCTTGCCTTTTACTTTGAAGTGTCCTATTCTGTTTTACACTCTGTACTCCTGCTACAGATCTTATGCTAGCTCCAAATTCAGCACCATTAGAAAGCTTTTGTTAATATCTGTCCCCAAAATACTATTTAATTCCCTCGCTCCAGCACCAAATATAGAACTTGTCCAACTGTGCAGTTGAGCATCCATGGCTCCTGGACCGTGCTGTGGCATAGGCCGCGTCAAGCCCTGCTTTCTTCATATTTATATCCATTTATAAGTTCATTTAAATAACTCTAATTCATTATAATTGCTACACTTTTTAAGACCCACACCACTCCCTAAATATGCCTCACTCGAGTTTTAAGGATTGCCACACTGTTACTTCACAACTAGAAGAGGACCCTGTATAACATCACCTAATGTTACTTCATAAATTGTAATCCTGCCCTGCATTAGCTTTAACTTTGAAGTGACCCCACCATCCTTTAAATGGTAGATATATTTGATCATTCCATAATATTCTTCTTAAATGAGCTAGAGCTGGCCAGTGTCTTCCAGGTTTCTGGTGAAAATATATGAAAGTATTATAGAAATTTTTCTGTTTAATTTCTCACTTCCCTTATAAAATGTTGGGTGTTTTAACTATGGGTCATATATATTGGTCTGATGTCATCAGGAAATATTCTATAGCAATTTGTGTGTGTGTGTGTGTGTGTTTACATAGTAGCTAAAACTTTGTATATTTATGAAAACATATGACTTTTTTGTAATTTGAATTAAGTAATTCAAATTTATTTGCAGCTTTTCTTCTTATCTCTGCTCACTCTTACATTTTTACCTCTATCTTTATGTTTTTAGTATTAAACTTGAGAATAAGATAAAAACTTTGGAGCAATAGCAATAGCAAAATGAAAACTTGTTTTGTTTTTGTTTTATTTTGTCTTGTCTTGTTTTAATCAGAGGGCCAGCAAAGTAACTCAGAAGGTAAAGGTACTTGCAGTAAAGCCTAATGGCCAGAGTTACCAACATGCTAAAAGGAGACAACCAACTCCTCCTCCCAACTTATGACCTCTACAAGTGAGCCATGACATGGACACACACACACAAGATATAGATAGGTAGATAGATGATAGATAGATAGATAGATAGATAGATAGATAGATAGATGTCTAGATAGGTTTTTGAAAACCTTAGAAACAAGAACAGGCTAGGAGATTTCATCCATGATGTTTTCTTTTCGGTGCATCTGTTTGTTTGTCCCTGATTTTGTTTTTCCCTCCATTAACGCTGAAGAAAATGGGTGTATTCTGTCTGTTTTTAAGGTCTGTGCAAAATAAACTATTCTCTTGATCTAAAAAATATTTTATAAGAAAAACAGAATTATTTGAACGAATATGAGCTGGAAGCATAATAAATGTGTTTTGAATTTTTTCCTAAAGCATAAAAAATGGAAAGATTATTGATTTCAAACTTGAGTATTCAACCAAATAATACAATTTGTACAGCCTGGAAACCGTAGATGTGACTGACAATTGAAAATGCCATGCCTGTCTAGAAGATTTCAGTCAGAAAGTTTAGAATAAAACTTCTTTCTTGTGGGGCTGGAGAGGTGGCTCAGACTGTCTTCCAGAGAACCCAGGTTCCATTTCCAGCCCCCTCGTGGTGACTCACGACCATTTATCTCTCTAGTCCCAGGTGATCTGATGCCCTCTTCTGGCTTCCACAGGCACTGCACACACAGTGCACAGACACATAGGCAAGCAAAACACCTTAAAAATAATAAATTTTTTTAAAGTTTTTTAATATCTTAAAAATAGTTTACATGACAGTTTTCTTGTACCAAATCTCATATTTAGTTCTAAAATAACTTGTATTTGAAACAATGAGGAAGAAATAATTTACTTGTCTGGATTAATTGAAATAACAACTGTTAAGACTCAACTATTCCCCACAGGCACCTCACCCGAATATTAAGCCTCAAATGCTGCTTCTGGGATGGCAGCTTGTACCTCCTGCTTTCTCTGTTTTCTTGTTTGCTTTTCAAGTTGGTCTATTCCAGTGACAACCATAAGCTGCCCCTTGATATCTATAACACAAAATGAAAGCCAGACCTCTTTCTCCAGAGTCAACAAAGCTAATAAAATGAGGTTTCCCAAGATTATCTGCCCTACGGAAAGGGGATGGGAACCCATGACCTCAGCCCGGCTTGGGTCATGTGCACTGTTTCCGACTTGTGAAAAGGGTTTAGAGCTTGGAGCCAGACGTGGTGGGGCACTCCTTTAATCTCAGCCCTGGATCGCAGAGGCTCATGGATCTCTGATGCTGAGGTCAGACTGATCTACAGAACAGGTCCTAGAGGCAGCGAAGGAAAGGATACAAAACAGGAAACTGGTGAAGATGTAATTGAACGTGGGAGCCATGTTCCAACCCAGGAGACAGCTTCAGAAACTGGCTTTCGAGTCAAGGGCAGAAGAAAGGGGTTATGGACTCTCCCTCCATGACAAAGGAATCCCACTGAGACCAGGCATGTGTCAGGGGTGTCCCAGAATGGGGGCCTAGAGAAGCCATTGCATTGCATGAAGACTGGATTGTCTTGGAAGCCTCAAAAATGATAGAGATGCCAGAGTCATGGGATACCTGCTGAGGAGAGATGCTAACAGGGAATAGAACCCATCTAAGAGAAAAAAAAAAGCGTGTTGCCGTCAATAGAGGTGAATGGAGTTGGAGACCTGAAGGATGCTTTGGCATCCGACATGGAGATGCAGAGTTTGGAGTTTGCCCAGCTGGTTTTTGGTCTTGCTTTTGTTCAGTATTTCCTGGCTGTGCTCCCTTTTAGAATGGAAATGTAGATCTTGTTCCATTATATGTTGGAAGTATGTGATCTGCTTTTTGATTTAAATTTTACAGTGGATTACAGTTAAGAGACTGCACGAATCTCAGAAGGGATGTTGAACTTCAGACTTTGAAATTGGTTTGAGACTGTTATAGACTATAGAGACTTTTGAAGTTGCACTGAGTGCATATCTGCATTATGGTATGACTACAAGCCTTTGGGGGGCCGGGAAGTAAAATATGGTGGTTTGAAAGATAATGTCCCTCAAAGGAAGAGGCACTGTTAGGAGGTATGGCTTTGTTGGAGGAAGTAGTCTTTGAGGTCTCCTACGCTCAAACTACGCCCAGTGTGGAACTCAGTTCACTTCCTGTTGGCTCCAGAATCAAGATGTATCTCCCTCTCTACTCTCAGGTCCTTCTCCAGCACCATGTTTCCTCCCATGAAGATAATGGACTAAACCTCTGAAACTGTAAGCCACACAATTAAATGTTTCCTTTTTCAGAATCAGCAGGCCTGAACAAGAGGGAGTTCATGCCCCCCAGTCTAATAGCTGGGAAACCAGCATAGGACTGACCCAGACCCCCTGAATGTGAGTTTAAGTTAGGAGGACTGGGCAATCTATGGGGTCTCTGGTAGAGGATCAGTATTTATCCCTAGTACAGGAATGGACTTTAGGAGCCCATCCCACATAGAGGGATATTCCCTCAGCCTAGACACATGAGGGAGGGCCTAGGTCCTGCCCCAAAGGATGTGACAGTCTTTGATGACCCCCCATGAGAGGCCTTACCCTCCCTGGGGAGTGGATGGGAGTGAGATGGAGGATTGTTTTTAATTTAAATAAAAATTTAAAAAATAATTCATAACACAGCCTACTTATGCATTAGTTTTAGAATTGACAAAAATATTTTATGGTTTCAGGTACCCCGAAATGAGAAACTAAAGTGTCCCCAGGCCTCTAAAACCCATGGGGTGCCTACAACCAATAAAAGCCACATAGGAGTTATACAAGTATGATTATATATTGTACATGGAATTAAAATTAAACTTTAAAAACAAAGAAATATATGATAATAAGTAAAAAAATTAAAATATATCCATATAAAATAATACATAACTTATAGGGTTTAAACTATGGCAGATCCAAAATACTGAACAAATTTAAATACAGAATGGAAGATTTAGCCAATATTCCAGCTACTTATCACCATGCTACTCTGCCAGGAAGAATTCTTCCTCCTCTGGAACCACACGCCCAAAACAAACCTTTCCTTCTGCAAGCTGACTTGGTCATGGTATTTTATTACATCAATAAAAAAGTTACCAATAAAACTGGGTCAAATAGCAGACTGGGTCAAAAAACAAAACCTACTTATTCATTGACTCCAAGAAACACTGCAGGATACACGCAGTCTAGACCCTGACCACCGGTAAAACTTCTGTCCCTGCTTCTCCTCTATCGGGTCAGTAGTCTCTGTCTTATTATGCTTTCTTCCTTTCTGTTCTTGGCCACAGTAACTAATAGGTTAGTGCACATCATAATATCAGTACATGAGAGGTGACTATTGTTTATTATTGTGTTTTCATGATGGGATATAGTATTGGCCTCTGTGTGCCGATTTGGAGGAAACACTTTCCTGCTGTCCAGTTAAGCACAGGAGGTCTACCTTCGGTGGCACCGATGCCTTTGAAATCACTCACCCCTGCTTCTTTAGTTTCAGCACGATTGGCACGCACAGATTCTCAGCCAAGGTACCACATGAATAGCCCCTGTCCCTAATAGTCTTTACTCCCTTCTGAAAGCCCCATGGGCTGGACTGAAACCATTCACATTTCTTTAGCTCTCTCATCTTCCTTGTTCCCACTAAAATGGCCCATTAAGCCCTGCTGGCAGCATTCAATGGCTTTTACAATCCAATTTGGCAAATATTTCTACATTCTCTATACAAAAACAACCCAGTGCATAAAGCTCATACAATAAGATCCGTCACAGTAATGAACTCACTTCCTTGCTACCAATTTCTGTTCTAGTTTCATTTCTGTTGCTAAGCTAAAATATACTGACAAAAAGATTATTTTCTGCCACAAAGGTGAAGTTAGACCCTTTGCAGAAATATGGATGCAGCTCGAAACAATGCTAACTCAGTGAACAAAGCCAGTCTCAGAAAGACAAATGTGATTTGTATTTCCTCATATGTGAGTCTTAGATTTCATGTAGATATGCAAAATTATGTGTGCGTATGACATGGAAGTAGAAGCAAAATTGTTTAAGAGATGAGAACTAAGACAAGGAGGAGAGAAAAGGGAGAAGATAAAGGATATGGGGGAATAGTCCCAACAGACAAGGCATATTCAAATGCCAATGCCCTTATGTAACACGTTACCATGTACGATTAACAAATACAATGAAATCCTTGAAATTAACTCAATACCCTGAGATCTGAGAATGGGAAACAATCAGACATCAGCAAGACTGAATTTAAACTAACATAGCTAGAGGCAGGTGGCAGGAGACTTGGCTCAATCAGTAAAGTGCTTAAAGCAAGGTAGGCCCTGCCCTCAGTGGCTGGCAACAGATCCCGTCATTTCGGGAATAACTCTGGAGTTTGATGCACTCGGCCTGTGGTTAGCAGGGCGATCAAGCTCCTCGGGAGCTGCTACTGTGCTACCTTCGTACTGTAGCATCCAAAAATTTCCAAACCCTGGCTGAAGACGCTACACCCACTACCGTGTCCCTCAAGCAGGGTCATCAGTTGCTGTGAGGGTTGGGAAAGAATAGACGGGCCTCTGCCAGTAGAGATCATGTTGTCATGGCCGAGGCCCCCACGTTCAGCACACAATCAGACCCCTCCTAGTTAGAGCATTAGCCACTGCGGGGATACGACCTTCCACAGGCTGCTGCTACAGACGCAAAGCTAAGGGTGGCTGGCAGAGGATCTTATTGTATGCAAAGAAAGAGGGCTACAAACGTGAAGATGGCTCGGGTAATATTGTACACTTGTCCTGCACAGACTCAGCACCAAAACAAACCAGGGTGAAGATAAGAAGAGTCCATGAATGCAACGGAGCCCCCACCCTCTGGACATCCAATTGGAACTCCACAAGTGTCGAAGACCCAAAAGTAAGCTGCCCCAGACTACATCTTTAGGTTGTATCTTCATCTTCTCCTGTCCTTGGTGATTTTTTATTTTTTATTTTTATTTTTGCTATACCTGTACTAGAATTTCTACTTTATTACACTAAAACATTTTTGTTTTTATTACCCTCATACACCCACCTAATTTTGTTCATGTATTTTCCCGTTATTAAGCAATCTTTTTATTTTCTTTTTTATTTTTACCCTTCCTTTCTTTTTCCAGACCATGTTTCTGTCCTTTCGCTCTCCAGTATAAAGGATACTATACGTCACATGAAAAGAAAAACATTCTCAGTCGTGAGAGCACAGGAAAAAATAAATTTCATGAGAGAAAAGGATGAACAAGGATGAATACACTAAACCAGAAGGCCCTTAATACTAAGTGGGGAGAAAGTAAGAATGATGATCCAATCCATTAAAAAGCAACCTGTTAAATGTCAGGAAATATGAATCATTTCCACATAATAACTTTAAAAGGGAATAGCCTCAATTCATCCGTAAATACACCATGTTAGTTGTTAAAAATCAGAATCAACACTTTGTTGACACTAAGAAATATACTTCACTGGCAAAGATGTCTACAGAGTCAATACTCAGCGGGAAATGGAAGGATTTCCTCCAGAATCAATAGTGCCAATGGCACTCACTCTCGCCTCTCAGTAAATGTGGTGTTCAAAGTCTTAGACCAAGAAGAAAAAAATTCAGATAGGAGAAAGGGTCAAGTACTCCTATGTGCAAATGACATGATCCTACATTTAAGTCTCCAAAGAGCCTACCAGAAAGTGTTTACATAATAAACAGTTTCAGGGAAAGATCAGGACACAAAATGAACATGAAATTCAGGAGTTTTTCTGTGTCCGAATAACCGATCTGTGGGGAGGAAAACCCCACTCACAATAGCTTCAGTTAAAATAAAATCTCTAGATAGAGTGTTCAGGGAAAGAGGGAGGGGAGAAGAGGCAGGGTAGGGTTGTTAAAAAGTTAGTGGAACCTGTGATTCTTGACAAACAGCACCACAAGGCACCTGCGAGAGTCAGAGAGGTCACCTTTCACCCCTGCACATATTCTTAAATATTTTCTATTATTTAGCTTCCCCTCTTGCATGTGTGTACTTACAGTGCTCGTTTAGGGTGGAGGACTGCTGCTTGTTTCTCTACCCTACTTGCTGTAGAGCATTCTCTTACTATACTCTTTGGCCACATAGTGTATACATCACCTCTTACTCTTTTCTTCTCTCTCATCCTCATCATTTTTACATCTTGATTGTAACATTTCCATAGCTATTGCAATAACTAAAATCTGTGCACCCTGACACTATCCTATTCCCCTCTCTGCCATTTTATTCACTTCAGTTTTTTCTTATCAAAGTCGATTGAACACTCAATCTTCCCCACTTCCATCCCATTCCTAATTTCATTGCCTAAAATCAAATATATACGCTACTATAACCCCAGTTGTTTGTGCCCCAACAGTTACTGAAATTAGCTGCTATCAATTGGCTGAGACAACATCTACATAGTACTCTCCCAGTAAATATTCTACTCAGGGAATAGAAGAGCTTACACCAGGCACTCTGGGCTCCCAGAATGAGGAATTGTTTCTAAACTACCCACTCAAGCCCCACTTGAACACTGAAAAATACTTCAACTGAAAGAATCTAGCTGATAAACAGACTAAGCTAAGCAACAAAATAACATTAGATGCATAAATCTCAACTCAGTAGCATTAGAAACATGAAGAGGAGGAAAAAAAAAGACAACATAACTCCACCAAACCTACAATTGTGGGCATCTAATGTGAGTACACTAGATGAAAACCCAGACAGAAAACACTTACAAATATGTTCAGACACAAAGAGCTGATAATCCACAAACAATGGATAATATGAAAGAAATAGAAATACTAAAAAAAAAAAAAAACTATAACACTAAAAAAACTATCTGAAATGTTAGAAGTAAAAAACATAGTAACTCAAGTTAAAAGAAAAGGAAGAAAAAAGAAGGAAAGCCAGACTTAGATAAAGATGAGAATTCAGATACAGAGACATTTAAGACACCAAACAGGTGATTAGGGAAGCGGCCTCTCTCATCATATAATTGCTGGGTTAACCTGTGACTTTACCTTTAGTATTAATGGCTTTATGCACTGAATGTACCTGTGTTCTGGGCACACGCCTTAGAATCAAAACGTTCCCTTGCTGGAGTGTTACCTTAGTCAGTAGAAAGTGAATCTCTGTGCTGCCCAGTGTGATGCCAACTTGACACAAGCTAGACTTATCTGGGAAGAGGGAACCTTAGTGCTAATTTCAGTTGTTTTAGCTTCAGCAAAGTGGCTGTGCCTCAACCTACCATTATCTCAGCCCGCAATGGCAAATCCACAGTTACCAGCCTGCTTATCTAGCAGTGGCCTGGCCTCGCGGGCTGCAGCCTGGTGAGAATTCTGCTCCTGCAGACACTAGCCCTGTCGCTGCTGGTAAAGGTAGCCCTAACTAAATCTCTATTGTTCTAATTATGAATAAGACTCGAGGTTCAAAGGCTGGGGTGAAAACCTGTGAGCTCAGAAAGGCTGGGAAGCAATAAGCTAACCCTCTCTCCTTGCTTCCATTCCCAGAAGCCCCATGTTTCTGCTTCACCGAACCACAAAAAGCTGCACCACTCTGAACCCCCCACCCTATTCTTAATGTGTGTCTCTCCCCAGATTCCCTCTGGTGCTCTATTATTGCTTTCTGTAGACGAGTTGCTAACGCATCTTCCTGACCCAAGGTTAATTTTATTTAATTAACACAAATGCAAACTCGCCGTGTGATGGAATATTCCCCAACAAATTTCCTGAAGACTATGAACCCTTGGCGTTATCGGAGAGAACGGCAGATGGGAACAATAGCGCCACACCCCCGCCCACGTGCTCCAGGTACTGAGATGATGGCGACACAGGAGATCACTGACCTTGAAATGGCAACGAATGAACGTGGGACTCGAGGCCTCAAAGGATAATGTATTCACCAGCACTTTTCCAGTTCAAATGGGCAAGCAATGAAACAGAATTAATGTCCCATGGAACTCGTGGCTGCGCATTAAAATCCACCCCTGTTCACCAGGTGAAGGTGGGCCTCTCCACAGCAAGCCTGACGCACAGAATACAGATTCGATTTTCTGACCCTTGAGCAAAACAAAACCGTTACTTTGAGCTAAACTTCCAAAGTACCACTGCGGTTCCGCTTAGATTTTTATCAGATGAAACTTGCTGACTAAGGCTGTAAGATTTGATCTATGTTTTCCTATTAATGGAGTTTATCAGAATAGAATTGGTCCCCTGTTAGCACTCTGAATGCTTTGGGCTTTGTTGGATATCTAGATGGGCCCATTTATTCTAACCTCATTGTGGCCATCAGGAAATGAGTTTGCTAATAAATAGTGGAAACCCCGAGGATAACCCGAGAGTGCACATACAAAAGATCACGGCTTCCCCTCAGTCAGGTATCAGGCCAAACAAAATATTTACGGCCTTTAGTAAAGAAAAAGAAAAGAAAAAGTCAGCTAAATATAGAAATAAATAACTTTTCATCTCAAAAAGCCTCCAAAATGCAGTGAAGGCTGTTTTAGGTGTAACTGAAATGATATCAGGGATGGAATGATGCCGGGGCTTGGGGAAGGCACATTAGGAAAATATACTTGCCTGGGTGAAAACCAACGGAGCTCTCAGCCCAGACTAATGGTGCAGAGAAGGGCACACCGCAGGGGCACCCACCTCAGTGCCACAGCAAATCAACATGATGGAGTAGTTTGACAACCCCTGCCAGAGCCCGCGATTACACAAGTCAGCAAGGCCTCCTCTCTCTTGGACTGGAGTGCTCACCGGGAGGGAAAAATCAGTTTTGCCCAATAGAGTGCCACTGGATACGTCAACCACACTCCAGGACAAGCCCCATGCCCAGGAGTAGCTGGCCAACACACAACAGACTCCGTTTTTTAATACTTAGTTTTGTTTGGGTATTTTTATTTTTGTCTTATTTGGGTTTTTTGTTTGGTTTTTGAGAAAGAAAAAGAATATGAAGTGGGGGAGGGGATCTGAGAGGAATCCAGGGAGGGGAAAGAATATGATCAAAATATATTCTATGGAGACATTTTTCTGTAACTGACTATGGACTACAGAGGTGACTCAGTTCCTAGCACTTGTGTGACAGCTCACAAAACTGTCCTTAACTCCAGTTTCAGGGAATCTGACACACTCTTCCGGTCTTTGCAGACACCAGAAGGTGCAGACTTACATGCATGGAAGTCACTCACACACATAAAATAAATAATATACATAATATATGTTATTATCATACACTAATATACACACAATGTGCTGTGTATATTATAATAAAATATACATAATAATATAACAATAAAATATATGCATAATAATATAATAAAGTAAATATATACACTTATGGGCTGGAGAGATGGCTCAAAGGATTAAGAGCACTGACTGTTCTTTCAGAGGTCCTGAGATCAATTCTCAGCAACCACATGTTGGCTCACAACCGTCTGTAATGAGATCTGGTGCCCTCTTCTGGCCTGTAGAAATACATACACACATAATGTTGTATAAATGATAAACAAATCTAAATGTATATATATATATATATATATAATAACTGATTAGTTTAACCAACATTAACTAAGGTACACTGAAGATCTTAGGAAGACACAATACTTGCCATGAAGCTACTGCTTAGGAGCTGATAAATTAAAAACTATGGTGTGTGTGTGTTACTAAAACCATATGTAGGCTCAGAATGATTTAGTCTGTATAAAAGGCCAGACAGTATTCACATGTAGAGAAAGATACTTAAGTGTATCTGTAATGATCTATTGATTAAGAAAGAAAATATACCTGAAGGAAATTTAACGAGGTGTTAAGATGTACCAAGGCCAGACAGTATTTTTTCGTGTCTTCCTCTGCATTACTGTAACTAGGAAATATTTATAATGATAAAAAAACATTCTATTCCTCTAAAAGACAAAACCCAGACAAACGGCGCCCTTAACACAGAGCAGTATTCATAGTGCTTGATTGTTTTTACAAGGGGCTTCCAGAAAAACAAGACTAGATTTGCATAATTGCTTGTTTTGAGTAACACTGGTAGTCAGGACTCAATGATGAAGACTCTTCTAAGTCATGCCAAGTGGGTTGCAATTTTATACTGCTGGTAGCAGAAGGTTATTGAATTTTAAACACCACAGTAAGGTGTTCTGATTTGCATTTTAGTATGATCACTTTGGGGAAACACCTTGAGGAACAGCATTGCAGTGAATGGAAGCAAAAACTCTAGTATGGAGAGTCTCACACGATCTTCATGAAATCCTGCATTGGGGCTGTGTCTTGAAGTCTTCCAAATCTTATACATTTACTAAGGGTACAGTATGGTTCTCGAATGTAGTTTTCCTTCCCCTGATGCTATGGAAAATTCCAATGCCCCCTCCCAACACCCCCCCACACACACACTTTGCCTGCACTGTGGTCCTGCCTCTCTGGTGCAGTGGGATGCTGAAGGGGCTCACACAGATGCCAAACAGCCGGGCCTGGAAGAAAAGCATTCTTGGGACAGTCCTGGAGGCCACCGAGAGTTGGTTTCACTCAGAGACAGTCCTGAGATATTCTTTGTTTGCCCTGACCATTCAGTCTTCAGCACAGCAACTAGAGACAGCCTCCCTTGCTCTGCTCTGGGCCCTCTCTCTTCCTTCCATCAACTACTTCACAGCTGACCAGCACACCCATCTGTGTCTTAGGCTCTGCTTTGGGGACACCTTCGCTAAGAGACAGAATGTCTGAAATTCAGACAGTTTGTAAGATGGGGCCAACTTTCCCTCTTCCATCTCTGAACTGAAAGTCAGGGAAACAAGGGAGGCCATGCGCTTTATTTCACCTAGGCCAGAACTCAAGGCAAAGTTCTGTCCACTCCCTTAACAGAGTTCCAGTGATGTGGTAGGCCCCTCTGGAAATCCAGTGGGCTATGAGAACGACCTCTGAATGATCAAATGAATAGCAATTGGCGAGGGCTGGGAAGATGGCTCAGGGTTAACAGGGCTGGCTGCTTTCTCAGAGGTCCTGAGTTCAGTTCCAAGCAACCACATGGCGGCTCACAACCATCTATAATGAGATCTGGTGCCCTCTTCTGGTGGGCAAGCATATATACAGACATACACTGTATACATGATAAACAAATAAATCTTTAGAAAAGAAAAGTACTTGGTGATACCTGAGCTCAGTTACAGGAAGTCCTGATCTCAAGGAAGTGGAAAGTTTCTAGGGTGCCAGGAACACACACTTCCTGTTTATCTCACATGTGAATTCATGACTATCTGTGAAACGATTTCATTAGCTTTTCACTGAAGTGTCAGAATACATATTTGCCTTCTTGCTGTGTTTATAGGCCTCTGTCAATCACTCTTCTACAATGTGTGTGTGTGTGTGTGTGTGTGTGTGTGTGTGTGTGTGATTTAAATTCAGTTCATAGAAATGTATTGTTTACTGTAAATAGGTAAAAGTCATTAATTACTCTCCTGTGGGCTGCACACTTCCTGGGGTTAGGGGTGGGGGAGGGGCTTCCTGGTTTTGCTGCTGCAGCTGTTACAAATTTTCCAAAGCAAGTTAGACTTCCCTTATTTAACAGGGAAATTTTCTCGTAAAATATTTCTCATAAAAAAACGAGAAAAACAAACAAATCCCCCCAACTAACCTAAACATAAAGCCTTAAGTGAAACATCAGTTTAAAGTGAAACATCAGTTTAATTTGTGTTGGTCCTGGTCTTTGAGGCAGATGTTTTTATTCTTTCAAGTGCATAAACAGTTATCTCAAGCTATAAAACGGAAGCATTGACCTACGCAGGCAGCTACTAAAGTGTGGCCCTCTGACTCTCAGTCATTCTAAAGCAGTTAGAGATTATCCAGAAACTGTGAATTTACCTAAGTATCTAGGCAACCCTTCACAGTCAGTGGGAAAAGTCCTTAAATGCATAGGTTTCCATTTTGTGCGCTGAATTTTACTCCGCTAACCTCTAGCCTTTGACCCTCTCAATGAAGGACAAAGCGAGTCTAATTATGAAGTGGGAAAGCTAGGGTCCTTGAGTTTGATGGGGCCTCTCTCAGCTCAAGTGACCAGTAATTTAGGGGAGGAGAGAGTTAGACAACCACTAGCCAATAAAGAAACCCCCAGTCAGTGGCTTCCAAGTCTTTTGCCTCAAGAACTTGAAGAATGACTTTCACAGACCACAGAAAGGTGAGATTTTAGGAAGAAGCTTCATGGAGATAGCTGTCTGGCTGTGGGTCTCTGCATCTGTCCCCTCTGCTGCTGGAGGGAGTTTCTCTGATGGAGATTGAATAAGACACTGATCTATGAGTAAGTGTAGCAGAATGTCATCAGATGACATTTTATTGATAATTATTTTGTAGACCAATAGCGTTCGGTTTGACCTTAGGTCTCTGGGCTATCTAGTCTCCAATTCTCAGTTACTATGGTTCCTTCTAGTGGAGTGGGCCTTAGGTCAAATCAGACATGGGTTGACTACCCCAACAAGTTCTGTGTCACTGCCCTAGAATGTCTTGCTGGGAGAACAGATTGTAGGTCAAAGGTTTTGAGGCTGGGTTGGTGTCTACATTTCTCTTTTGGCAGCCTGCAGAGTGCCTTCCCTCAACAAGAGAATAGAATATAGGGGTGACCTCTCCATGTTCAGTGAGCTGAGTGAGTGCATGTTGTCCTCAGAAACGGGGCCCACGCTGACAGTTTGTGGAGAACAACCTCTTGTCTCAGCAACAGCCCGGCTTGTTTGGGAATATCCATAGGACTCCCTTGGCCAATGATTCAATTGAATGTAACCTAGTCATGGATCTGGAAGCTTTGTCTGGCTACAAGAGATGTCCGGTTGAGACGTTATAAGAGAGGGAGAAGACTTTAAGATAGTGCTCATCAGAGAAAATAAAATTTAAACTATTATATAGATGTGTTTATAAAACACATATATAGATATATGTTTTTAGAAATAAAAGAGAATGGCTTAGTTACTCAGCGAGCTTGTTGAACCTACAGTATGGAATTCAATACCTACTTCATAATATCTCATTTAAAAAGATTTACTACCTGTAGCGGGCTTTCTCAGACCACCAGCCCCCAAGTCATGGCACAGAGGTTAATTATTAGTTATGAATGCTTGCCCTTAGCTTATGCCTGTCCCGCTTGCTCGCATAACTTAAATTAACCTATTTCTCTTCATCTATGTTTTCCTCGGGGCTTTGTCCCTTTCTTTTATTCTGTTTTTCCACTTTTCGTGCTTCTTCTGTAGCTGGCAGGCAGCTGCCTGGCTGACCGACCCAAGGTGTCTTCCTCTCTCCCTCATTTACTCTTCTCTCCTGAGCCTAGATCCCTCCCCCTACTTGTCCTGTCTGCCAGCTCCGCCCATCCCTCTACTGCCTAGCTATTGGATGGTCAGCTTTTTACGAGACCAATTAGGTGCCTTAGGCAGGCAAAGCAACACATCTTTACACCGTTAGACAAAAGCAGTATAAACAAGCGTAACACATCTTTGCTTAGTTAAAGTAAAATCCCACAACAAATGCCATAAATATTAAGCCAACTCTCTGTAAGGGTATATAAAAGCATGTATTTTTTTTAAAAGCTTATGTTATAATTATGATGAAATCTGTGATTTGAAATGTGGTCCCGGGAATAGACATGTTGAAGAACCATAGGGAATCTCAGGTAATGAAGAAATACCTTTTGGAGAGAACAACCCGCTTCTTCAAATTAAGCAGATACCTTCTTATAATTGGATATGTAAAAGGGAATAGTAAAATACACTTAATAAGCAATTGTCTGTACAGGAAATTTACACAGTAGGGTGGCTACAATATGACTTCACTAAAACACATGTGTCACGCTTGAAAAGCAGTGGAGTTGAGAATTTGAAGACATAACTTGAAATCTGTGCCTTTTTAAAACCAGCAGATAAAGGGGAGAGGTGAATACTGATATGACTCACAGGATACAATGGAGGTCGACAAAATTTCACTAAAATTGTGGTATATAGTTGAATAAAATCTGAATACAAAGAAAATGTTAAGTCTCTAATTTTACTTATTTCTGACCTTTTAATTCTAGAGGTATGCATTCACTATGACACTGCCTTACATTTCCATTTGTCTATATTACAAGTTGCACATATTCCCCCCCATACCTCACCTTCTCATTCTCCCCCCCCCCCACACACCCTCCCTTAGTCACCAATCGCCTCCAGGTAGTTTCTCATCTGTTTCCATGTGATATATGTACAGATATAATTTTATGTATCTAAATAACATGTGAGAATAAAACACATGTGAGAAAAATACATGTAATATTTTCTTTTCTGAGACCAGATTAATTCATATGCCTGCCTCCAGGTGCATCTACTGGCAAGCAAATGGCATGACCTTGTTCTTTATGTCTAGAAACAATGCTACTGTGTATCTATCTATGTCTAGAAACAATGCTACTGTGTATCTATCTATGTCTAGAAACAATGCTACTGTGTATCTATCTATGCTGCATTTTCTTTATACACTCCCCTGTAGCTGGAGATCTTACTTGGTTCCATACCTTGGCTATTTTGATTAAGAATCACAGTAAACACTGAATTGCAGGTGTCTCTGTGATATGCTTTGTAGAAATCAGAGCAGTCAGAGCAGTAGGTTTCGGGAAAGGCACTGACCTGAAAATTTCCTTTGTGACTGTGCTTTTCTAGGAGATCCTTGCAACCACAGGGGCCATGATTGAGCCTTGAGGTGGAAGAGCATCAGAAAGGACCATGCATCGTAGCAGAGGCAGCATAATCAAGCCTTGAGGCTTGAAGAGCATTATAGACATTATGGAAATATTAGGATAGTTGTCATGGAGAGCATGGCAGGGGAGGGAGGAGAAACTAGATTTGCAGAGAAATCCTCCAAAAAAAAAAAAAAAAAAAGCAGATATTCTGACTTTTATATCTTGGGGGAGGGGGAGGCTGGGCTTTGTCCCACCACCTACCTAAGATCTGTGTCCTAGTAAAAAAATGCCGTTGTATTAAGGAACAAACTATAGGAGACTGTGGCCTGACAGTGCCAAGCTGCAGATCTGATTTCTTACAGAGATTAGCATCTAAACGTCGCAGGTCCATGATCTAACAATGACTGGAGTCCTTCTAATAAGATTTCCAAGAGGGGTAGCTGGGTCATATGGTAGGCATGGTTTCAGTTTTCTGAGAAGCCTCCACACTAATTTCTTTAGTGGCTGGACCAGCTCACGGTCCCAGCAGCAGTCTATGAAGGTTCCCTTCTGTACACATCTTTGTTTCCATTTGTTGTGATTTTTTTTTTAAATCACCACCATTCTGATTGGGGAAGATGGGATCTCAGTGTGGTCCTTTCATGTGTTTATTGGCTGTCTCTAATTCATCTGTTGAGAGCTGTCTGTCTATTTTACTAGACCATTTATGGGTTGGGTGGCTTGATTCACTGATATTTGTTTTTTCTGCATATTATAGATATTCATCTTTTGTCTTTAGAGAGCTAGCAACGATGTCCAGCCATTCTGTAGGCTAGCTCTTTACTTGGCTGTACGGATCCTTCTTAACTTCATGAGGTCCCCTTCAGGGATTGTCCACACTCCCTGAGCAGCTGGAGCCTTATTTAGAAAGTCCTTGCCTACTTATAAATATTTCACAATCTTTTCTTTTAAAAGCTGTGAAGTTTCAGGTCCTCTGCTAAACTCTGTTTATTTGGAGTTGATTTTTGTGCAGGGTGAGAGATAAGGACCTACTTCCTTTCCTTAATATGTGCTTAGCCAGTGATCCCAGCACCACGTATTAAAGATGCTGTCTTTTCTACAAGGTATATTATTTTGCATTTTTGTCAAAAACCAAGTGATTACACATGTATGAGTTCATGTCTATATATTCTAGTCCCTTTCATTGATATATCTGTTTTGTGTCATTTGAATGCTATCCCTGTTACCACGATTGGTGTATTAGGGCAAAATAAACAGGGACAGTGGTAGGGACAAGGTGAGGGGAAGGAGACCCTAGCCTTGAAATCTGATCGAAGCCTCTTAACAGCTGAGAAGAATCCCAGAACAATTAACGTTTTCTGTGAAGGCTGTCAATACAGAAGTAGCACCCCTGTGATGGTTACTTCTGGATATTAATTTAATACGTCAGGGTACCTGGGAAGTGTATTAATGAGAGATTGTCTAGATCATGTTTTTAGGGGACTATCTTGGTTGTTAACTGAATTAGAAAGACCCAGTCCACAGAGGGGGCACCATACCCTAGACAGGTGGCCCAGGGCTGTACAAGAATAGAGAAGGAACTAAGCAGGAGTTAGCATGCATGTTCAACTCTTTCTTCTCTCGACTGTGGAAATGATTGGTTCCTTCAAATCCCACCCTTGACTTTCCCTGCAATGATGTACCTAGAACTGTAAAGCTGAATAATCCCCTTTTCTACTTGGATTTCTTTTGCAAGGTGTTTACAATAGAAATACATCAGACACAGCAGCCAGCTGAAACTGATGAAAGCCTCCTCCCTGAGAAATAGCTTTCATAGTACCAGAGGCAGGCATCATGAAAGCTTCCAAGAGTCCCACCTACAACAGCAGCATGACATGGTAACTCTAAAGGGGGCAGTGGTGGCACAAATACTTTGTTGGTAACCAACAATTCTCTAATTGGACTTAAGACTCACCCAACAAGGGAAAGCATGCCTGGTACTGAAAACTTAGCCAACTCCCCAGGACTAGTGAAGTCATGGGTCTTGGAAGAGAACGTACAACCGCCATTTTATTATACCAGCCCAATTCCTAACTACATTCTATTTGTTTGTTCTAATACTCACAGATGAGTGTAGTCTTCAACCATGATCAAGGAAACTTTTCTTTGCAACAGACAGAAATCTCTAAAAAAAAAAAACCACAGTCAAAATGCAGAGTTGACTTGCATAGTAAAATACAAAACACAAAAGCTAATTTTCTAAGTTTCTCTTTCTAAAGAAGACGAAAGCAACTGGGGATGGAGAGGGGCCAGTGGGCCAAATCCAACCTTTTGGTGACTATTAAGTTTTACTGGAACACGGTTATGTACATTAATGTATGTCCAGCTTCCAGAACTAATTGTAAAAGAACACAAAATATAGCTAAACGCAATAAGGAAGTGAGTGCAGGATGTGATTCGTCCCAATAGATACATTTACAAAACAACTCCCGACTCTAAGGTCAGGGAAAACTGCATAAAAATGTGTTAGAAAGAGAGTAAGATCCAGCTCAGGGAGTTTTCTGTGAGATTGTATTTCCTAGTAAGGGAAGAAGCTACACTTATAAAGTCTCACCAACAGGACTACCTAAATGTGAGCTGAACAAGTACAATACACATGCTAACATGGATGGAAGAAAAACACAAGGTCTCAACCTTACACCAAAAACTACAGGCTGCGAAAGGATGCTGAGAGCTGGAGAATGTCTTTCCCAGGGAAGAGTACACCACCTGGTTATTCAATACCAAATGCTCAGCCCTGAAAATACACACACAAATAGCACTGTATAGGCTGAGCATGCTGTATCGATGTTTCTAGGAATATGAATATATGTGTGTGTGCATGTGTATGTATGTACACACATATGTACATATGCACGTAGCAACAATTAATAAAAAAGAGTGCATGGATTTTAAAGGAAATGAGGAAGAGCTTATGGGGGAGTTGAAGGGAAGAAAAAAGAAAATGGAAATGATGTAATTATGCTATAGTCTCCAAAAATAGAAAAATAATTCTTTAGAAAAGGTCTGGTTGAATTCAGTGGTGAATCTATGTGGACCTGGGTTTATTTTGGTTGGGAAGTTCTAAATTGCTGCTCCTATCTCATTCTAGCAATCTCATTGGTGTTTAAATTTCTTATCTAATCTTGACTTAATTTTGGCTGACCAAATGTGAACGCTCTGTTTGCACTTTATTATTAATTACTCTTTGTCATTGTCTGAATGTTCAACCTTCTGCTCTGTCTGCAAGCACTTACCTTAGCCCTTACCCTTGATCCACTCTGTTGGTAATGCTTTCCATGGAGCTTTTATTTGACTTCCTCCATTTCTCGTCTCAAGTGTTTCAGTTTGGTTTTTATTCAATATTCCTATCTCTTTCTTAAATTCCACTTTCACATCCTGTATTCACCTCAGCTGTCTTTTTTGTTCTCTTGCAGCTAATTCTGGAGGCTATGCAAAAATTAATGTACATAGCTGTATCCTAGTAAAACCTTATTAACAGAAAGGTTGGATTTGGCCCCCTGGCCTCCCTCCATCCCCAACTGCTTTTCTCTTCTCTAGAAAGACTTAGAAAAATAGCTTTTGGATTTGGTGCTTTACTATGTACATGCAAATTTTTCACCCCACTTTTTTCTAGAGTTGTCATTAGATGTTCAACTAATTTACAGCAATTAAAGATATCACAATAAGTAAGGAATGAATTGGGTACCGTGGAAACGAAGGCCATGGCTTGGTGTTGGTCACACCATGGATGTATTTTGATGGTAGAAGCAACTTGCATGGATGTAGGACAAAAGAGGAAGAAAGGATTAAAGATGGCTCCAGGGACTTTCACCCACTAGATAATGGCAGTCATTGTGTTTTTATAATTAATTACATTGATCGAGCTGACCTTCATAGCTCGCAATAAAAGATGCTTTGCTCACCATTAGATTTACATATCATTGCTTCATGAAAGGATGTGATCCTCTGAACCTAAACGATGTATTGCAAGGAAATTGTGCTTTAAGAATCTTGCCACTTATTGTCATCTCACTGTTCTCCCAAAGGCAACCTTCAGTTCTGGTTTTCTTCTTTTTCATGGGGATGTATTGGCTGGTAAAAAGCTCTCTGAGATATACCGCTAATGAGAATCTTCACCCCAGTGTAAGCAATCCTGCTAGTGGCCTCTTCTTTGGACTCATCAGCAGTCCACAGGGCTAGTATACTCACTCAACAAAGTGCCTCATAATCATTTGCATTCTGCTTTGACACATGGAGTTTTAACATAAAGCCACGGCTGCATGACTTTCTCAAGATGTTCACGGGCTGCTGTTATGTGGTGACCTTCTTAGAGAATTCAAATGATTCTAAGTTAAATCTCAGGGTCCTAGAGCATGCTCTTTGATTTAACTGAAAAACAAATTGGGTAAGTGAGCCCAGTAAAACAATTCAATTTCAATATACTGAAGAGCTAAATGGTCGGATAGGGATTAACTGGGGTATAACTTAACACAGTGAGCCAGCCTAAATGTCTTGAAAAATTTGATTTTCAAAATCTCACTTACTTTAAAATTTTATATATAGCAGGAGAGCTGGCTCAGTGGCTAAGAGTACATACTGCTCTCCCAGAAGACCCGAACTTGATCCCGGCACCCACATCTGGTGGCTAATATCGATAACCTGGAATTATAGCTTCAGGGAATTCAATAGTTTCTTCTTGCCTGCAGAGGCACTCCAGTTATGTGCACAAACCCACACACATACATATAGAATTAAAAAATATTTAAAATTTGTTTTAGTTGATACTTTAAAACATATGAAGTACACATATTAATGGTGTACCATGCAATGTTTTGATATGTTTACATTGCATACTGTTTAGTTCAGGTGAAATATATCATCTAAATATTTATCATTTCTTTAGGTTGAAAACTGAAAATCTGTCCAAATGTTGGAAGCTCGTGGTAAGTTTGCTTATCTGTATTACTGTACTGACTAAGAACACACCAGAACATTCTTAGTGTTGTTTTATCCCTCTACCTCTACTCTCTGTAGCCCTGGTAACCACTGTTCTACTTTCCAAAGTCTGTGAAATCATGTGTTTTTATTTCTGTTGTGTTTTCTTCAATTCCACAGGTGAATGATATTATGCAGAACTTGCTTTTCCAAGCATGTTTAACATGCCAAAGTGTGTAAACTTCTATATCAATGTGTTCAGAGTTTCTGCCATCAATGTGGATGGCTTCCACTGAATGTTTTCCAAGTACATAGATACCATATGGCATTGTCCTCTGTCCTATTGATGTGGACTACCAGATTCCTTAATTTGTTTTTGTTGAACTGTGCTTGTACTGGTGATGAATCCTGCTCGATTATAGTGGATAATCTTTTTAATGTTGGGAGTGAATTTTTTAAAGGATTTGTAGGTCTTAAGTTTGGATGTTCTTAATTTTCCTTTTCTTAGAGCATACTTGATATTTACTGTCTTTGTATATAGTTTTGTATCAAGCCTAATTCTTTTCTTTAGACTAAAAGGGGAATTGTAATCAGATACCCACCCCACTCACACCTGCACCTGTTACACTGACCACACCCATCAGGGGTGAGGACAGGTGTGGGCGTGACCTGGGGAAACTAGGCCTCGGGTCGGGGACCCCAGCACTCTCTTGCTTCCTGGTTGGAGACAGACAGCATCTGGAGGCATCCTTGGGACGGGAACTTGCTGGCAGTCATCTGTTTCTGCCGTAAGCTATTTTTCCCTAAATAAACATCCAATGGCCTATTTGTTTTCCCAGATTCTTATTTATCCACGATATCTGATAAGGATTCTCCTGTTTTTATTTCTCAGTTTTTAAAAAGTAGATCCTTTTATTAAAGTGTGGTGTTGATGTCCCTCTACCTTACATATCAGAAACCATTTTTTTTTCCTTTTAGATTTCATAATTGTAAAGCTCTCAGATGTGCAGAGCTTAAAGACTTACTTTCAACGTATCTTATTAATTGATCCTTTCCTCACTGTATAGGGACATTTGGGAGTACTCATAGTTTTCATCTTCAACTCCATTTTGTTTTGTTTTGTTTTGAGATGCAAGTGCAGATGCTTCTGCTCACTTTCTGCATGTGTGTGCTTGGAATGTTATGCATATATGTTCACTTTCAGGTTCAGTATGCCTTTCCTAATATTACGCATTCATCACTGGTCTTGTCTTCTTATACATTCTTCCAGTCATTTTCTTTACCAGAATTCACAGTTCATCCATTGGCATGTTAGTTATCACTGGTACATAATGGCTATACATTTTGTGTTTTGTTCATGTTTTAAAAAAAAAAAAAACTATAACCTTTGCTAGCCTTTCTGTCATACTAATCTTTTTTCTCATATTCATCTTAGTGATTTTCTGTATCAATATTTATTTCTACAATTTTATTTTAGATATCTGCTGTTCCGATAGTATTGTCACCTGCCCTCATTATGGTAGTCACCTTTCCTTTATTTCAGTATGCAGAATTCTCCTGAGAACCTTTGCCAAGGCCAGTCTGGTTGCCATGATTCCCTCACCTGCGCTTGCCTAGGAAAGCCTTTGCTGAAGGAGACAGCCATAATGGATACTGTGCTGCGGCTGCCAGTTATTTCCCACTAGGACTTAGCCTACATCGTTCCCCTCCCTCCTGGCCATCGGGTTTGTGCTGAGAAATTTGCTCTTAGTGTCACAGGGATACTATTAAATGTGACAGTGCTTTTATATTGCTGAGCTTACAATGTATCCCTTTTCCTATACTCGTGACAATTTGACAATATGCTATAGCGAATACCTTTTCTATATGGGGTCCCTTGGGCATTCTAGTGGTGTAGAAGCGTGTTCATTTGATGGTGCCTCAATTATCTTGAGTGCTCCAATTCTTTTCATGTGTTTCCTTGTTCTCGTGTGTGTGTGTGTGTGTGTGTGTGTGTGTGTGTGTGTGTGTGTGTGTGCGCGCGGGCGCATATCCAAGCACATTTCACTGGGACACTTTTAAGGGCTCACCTTCAGTTCACAAATTCTTTCTTCCAATTGATCTAGTCTATTTGAGGCTTTCAGCATCTGGTTGTTTGTTTACAACATCTTCCTGTCCTTTCAGAGCTTTGTTGCTAAGTTTCTCATTCACATCCTTTTAAATTCTTTATTCGTTTCGTCCATATTGACTTGGGAAGGGGGTTTCTTATGCCTAGAAAAAAATACTCTAAGATTTGTGCCCGTGGTGAATTAATAATCTCTCCCACTTTTATGAGGTGGCCTTCTTTCTTCAGGACTGTGTCTTGAGAATGCCAACTTTGGGTGTGTTTGGCTGTTTCTACCTAGGTACTGCAGTGTGCTCTCTTGAGTTATAATTAACGACTTTGGGCACAGTTCTGACTGTGGAGTTGGAGGGACCGCTTTCTTTGTGGTCCATGCAAGCAGGGACACTATCAGCTTAGGTGGGTGTGGTATACCCAGTAGGCACTGCGGGTGTGGATGTGTGGAGTGCTGGTGGATTAATAACTTCTACACAGGGAAGGCTGGCCCCAGTGGGGCGATGCAGGTTATCTTGGGCAGCGTGAATTCTAAGTCTGCTATCAGCAAGGCCCTCCGGAACTGGAAGCCACAGCAGTGTTGAGGGGGCTGAAGTACTGCTCCTTGAAACAGTGGTACAGACCCCGAGACCGCAGGATCTGTGCACCCCCTCTGTGGTGGCCTAGCCAGCTCTGATGTGACAGACGGGCTGTGTTTATGCCAACTTGACACAAGACAGAGCCATCTGGGAGGAGGGGACCTCAACTGAGACAGTGTTTCCATAAGATCGGACTGTAGGCAAACCTATAGGACATTTTTCTGAATTAGTGACTGATGGGGGAGGGCCCAGCCAATTGTGGGTGGGGCCACTCCCGGGCAGGTGGTCCTGAGTTGTATAAGAAAGCAGGCTGAGCAAGCGATGGGGAGCGAGCCAGTGAGCAGCATCCTTCCTGGCCTCTGCATCAGCTCCTGCCTCCGGGTTCCTGCCCTGCTTCTTCCAGGAATGAACTTACAGCATGCAAAGGGAAATAAACCCTCTTCTCCCCGGGTTACTTTTGACTACCATACTTTATCACAGCAATAGGAATTTTAATTAAGGCAACACATTGGCGGCAACGGTGGGAACTGTGGCACTCTTTTCTACAAATTCTGGCAGCAGTTCACACCAGGGGTGCAGCTGGAGAGCGAGCATTTTCTTTTGGCCCTTTTAACGCAGTGTCTAGGTTTGGAGAAGCAGCTTCAGTTTCGGAGCTACTCAGGATCTCAGAATTTGCCAGCAGTGGGACACCAGTGGTAACCCTTGACCCCCCTCTCCCCTACCCTAGCACGACACGGGCTTTGGTGGCACACGCCTTTAATCCCAGCCACTCGGGAGGCAGAGGCAGGGGGATCTTTGTGACTTCGAGTCTAGCCTGGTCTACAGTTCTAGTTCTAAGACAGTCTCCAAAGCAATACAGAGAAACCCTGTCTCGAAAAACCAAACACACACACACACACACACACACACACACACACACACACACACACACACTGGGTCTATAAAACACCTCTGTGGATTTTAAAGGTGCATACCACAAAACCTAACGACCTAAGTTTGATCCCCAAAACTGCATGATCAAAGGAAAAGAACCAATTCCTAGAAATTGTCCTCTGACCACCCCCATGTATATTATACCACACCCCTACACACACACACACACACACACACACACACACACACACACACACACACACACTGTAAAATAATTACATTTATATTCCACAGATCCATGTACTTGGAAAAACTATCCCACTTTCAACATTACCTTACCCATCTCTTAGCGTAGTTATTTTAAAATTGTTTTTAGTCTTTGTATTTCAGTTATAATGGTTTGGTTGCTATGTTTACCACAAAGGATGTTCTGCATTTGTCTAAAATTAGTCGTGAGTTCTATACATTCCCACACTGGTTGGTTGTTTCTTACTCACCAGTGCCTCTTGCTTTTTTGGCTTGAAGAACTTCCGTTAGCATTTCTTACAGGCCACGTCTGGGAGTGATAACAATTGTCTGGGGCTGTCTTTATAATCTCCTTTCCATGTGAAAAGCCTCTGTGAATATCACATTCTTGCGTGGAAGGTGTCCTCTATGCCCTACCCTACACCCACACCTGCTAATAGTTCATCTCACCCTGCTCCTTCCTGACTGATAAGGTTTCTGCTGAGCTCTGCTCTCAGGTAAAATTAAGACACATTATTTCTTTTCTCCTGCTTTGCAACTCCTCTCTGTATTTTGAAAGCCTGATTATATCTCGGGGTAGACTTGGTTGAGTTGAATGTGACTGGTGGCCTTTAACTTTATCTTGCCTGGATATCTTCATCTCATTCTAGGATTTTGGACCTTGTCTGTCGTGGGTTTGAACAAGCTTCTCATCTCTTTGGTATTCTCACGTGACCTTGAGATGATATTTGCTTTTTTAATGCAGTATTGAAGTTTCCAGAAGCTGTCTCCTTCCTTTTCCATTTTTCTTCTCCAAATGTGTTTCCAAGCAGTCTATTTTAGTGCTGACTCTTCCTTTTGACCTAGACGGCTAGTGATAACGTCTGGATGCTTTTTATCCCATTTACTGTACCTTCCACTATGGGGATCTTCTTTTAACAATTATTATTATGAAGGGGTTATGCCACAGTCTATGGACAACTCAACTGTGTGGAATCACCACTTTCTATCCACTTTCCTGTGAGCTCTGGGGATTTAACCCAGGTCACTGGGCTTGTGGAATAAGTTCTTTATTCACCAAGTAGTCATTTTTGATGGCCCGGCAATGAGAATTCCTATTTAATTTTTTTTTTTTTTTTTTTTAGAAAGTTTCATCCATCTCTGTTAAGAGTCTCCTATCACTGAACGTTTTCCTGTTTGTGAAAGTTCGTTTTGTCCACAGACAGTGACTTTTTCAATTCCTGGAGTTTTACTTTGCCCTTTTGGTGAGGCCACAACTCCTTGAAAGTTCATGGTGCTTGTTAGCAGGCAGTGAGACCCTGCACCTTCCAGTCTTTACTATAAGGGGTTAGGGTTTTGCTTTTGTTCCATTACTGAGACAGGGTCCATGCAGCCCCTGGACCTGCAATCTTAAATCCACCACCGCTGACAATACAGGCATGATAATTTACTTGTTTTTACTCATCCTTCCAGAAATTCTAAACAGGCTCTTTATTCTTTCGAGCCTGTGGCCACTGCTGGTATTTCATTGGATGGTCCTCCCCAAAATAGGGTCTGCACTGAGTTGGTGGTCACTGGAGTCACTGTTTTAGCCACAAAGAGTTGCTTGTCACAGCTGCAACTTTGCCTTTCGAGAGGATTTGGGAAAGTACTCACAAAGAGTAATCCATCCCCCCCAAACCTCTGCCTGGCCTCAGAGTCTACAGTCAACCGCCCTGCTCAGGCACGATGGGAACCGGCCTTATTATTTGGCCTCAGTCTCAACATGGCTGAATACAAGTAGGGTGCAGACGCAGGCAACTCCCCAGCAGAAGCAGAGCCCACAACTGCTATGCTTGCCTGGTGCTCAGGCGTATTCATGATCAAGACCATTGTGGTCACTTAGAGTCAACACTGGTGAGAAACCAGACGTCTCTTTGAGGCTGCATGCAACACCAGGGCAGGTTCGAGACCTCATGTGTGAGCACTGGCACAGGGGACACTGGGCTCTGTGGAATGCTGGGTCTCACCATAGGGGGCCTAGCACTGAGTACCAAGGCCAACTTCTGGGCTTACTTCTCTGACATATACCACTCTAGTGCTTGGATTCTTTCTCCACACGGTGCTGCCGGAGGCTGAGGGAGGGGTCCTGAGGCATCAGGCTAATGTGATTGCAGAGGTTCTGTTCACGGCCTGGGAGCATGCATCATGGGCTAAACCCAGGTCTGCAGTTTATATGTGTCCTTCCCCGAGGAGGAGGCGTCTCTCCTCACAAGGCTATGCTTAAGGAAGGGGGCTGAAGGGACAGCAATCCTTTCTTTCCTGCCTCTGTCAGTACAGCTTTCCTAATGCTAAGAACCAGGAGCTGTGCTACTTCCCTTATCCCCTGGGGAGATGGTTGAGCGTAAGGAGCTGTACACATTGAAGCTTCTGTGGAGAGGCTGTCACGGTGTGGTCTGACCCTGCCACCATCTCAATCTCTCCTCTTTTTGAAGAGCACAGTGCATAGGTCTTACACATGAACTTAAATTTAACGTCTAGGTATTCTATGTTTTAGAAACTAACAGAATGGAATCTATAAGATTTTCAACTGTTTATGCTTACTGGAAATATCTGTTTGGCCCCTAGAACCTTACCGCATTCACCCATTCATGCTGAAGAGTAGGGTATTTCTAATGATGTAGTTATGTCACCATTGATGAAAAGTTTTGGCTTTGTGTGTGTGTGTGTGTGTGTGTGTGTGTGTGTGACTGCATTGCTAGTCTCTTTCTTGCCTCATTACAAGAGTTAGAACTCAGTACAATGTTGAAGGAATGTGTGTCCCTGTGACTGCCTTCCATCATTAAGCACTGTATCACCTCCAGTATGTTCATCGATGCCTTTGTTAGATTAAGGAGAGTCTTGATATTACTGTTTACTGAGAAATTTATCATGGACAGATGTTACTTTGTCAAACCCTTATTCTTTACTAAATGACTGTATTTTCCTCTTTGCACACAAGGTAAGCTACACTGATATGTGCACATTAAACTGACCTTAGAATCCTGTAATAGATGCCATTTGATCGCACATGTCTTGTTCATATGTTAAGAATTGTTGCTTCTACTCTTGAGAGATATTGACCTATAATTTTATTTTCTTCTCTGGTTTTAGTTGCAGGGCAATGCCAGCTTCGGAGCATATGTTAGGAAGTTCCAGTTCACTTTCCTGTTTTTGTGTAGAATCTGGTACTATTTGTTTCAGTGTTGGATGGGATTTGCCAGTGGAACCATCTGGATCTATTTCTTGGAGGGAGGTCTTAAATCACGCATTCTAGTCTGAATTGATGTACATATTCAAGTGTTAGTCACTTTTGTTAATTTGTACCCCTCAAATATTTTGCACTTCATCTAGGTCAGGTACTGACAAACTGTTTCCCACAGGTCAAATCTGGTCCATTTCATGCTCAAAATAGTCACATTAATTTGTTCATGTGTTTCACATGGCTGTCTTTCACTATAATAATAGAGCTGAATAGTTACAAGACAGAGAGCAGGATCCACATCATAAAATATTTACCTCATTGGTTTGCAGGTTAAGTAAATGCCTATTTCAAGGCTTGAAAGAAAGGAATGCACGCAGACTTAAATGGACCTGCACTCACCTAGAGTAAATGGCAGGAATCTGGGACTATGCTTTTTCACTGACTTTATTTCAAACAACTGTTGACAGCTGCACAAGCAGTCTGCGTCCTTCTCTGTTGCCTTCTGCCTTGGTGCAGCCTCCAGGGTGGGTAAAGACAGAAGCTACATATAATTCCTAGTTCTCATTTTGATGCACAGATCTCGTTTCTAGAGAGATTTAAGACTTTGCTTAATACGACCCTTAGTTTCCAGCTTCTTGACAGTACTGATTGGGGACACTGGGCACAAGATCACAGAGGGCCAAGAGGGACACCAAGAGAAAATCTGAAGCTGCTCTGCCCGGTCCCTTCTTATGGAAGAGAGGAACCAGGATTGAGCTGAGAGAATAGGGAAGACACAATGTGGGCAAGACAGCACAAATCTGGGCATCGCAGGGGATGCTACCTAACTTTGAGAAACTAGCAGGCTGTATGAGGCATTATCATCTTTACCATGTCTTTGTACAAGGCATTATCATCTTTACCATGTCTTTGTGTGCCACTTCTGGCTCTACATCTCTCACACCGTCTCTAATGACACCGAAGATTCTAAGTGTGGAAGTCTGGCGATAGAAATTCCTCAACTGAAGAGCTAAGTGTTCTAGAATTTTCATTCTGGGAACAAATGATTACATGGCTTTTAATTTAAATTAAATCAAAACATGACTCATCCTTGAATACACAAAATGTTTGCTTCAGTTCGAAAACTTTATTTAGTTAATCCCTGTAAACAAAATGTAGTAGACGTCTTTTATAATGACAGCTAACAACGTCCTTTGAATATACCATGAGTCAGGTTTAACATAAAACACTTTTGATATTGTTCTATAACCTAGTTAATTCTCCCAACTAAAAAAGTTGAAGCAAGAATCTCAAGTAACTTCCCCAAGATAACAGCAAAGACTCTGTCTCATTGAGGCCTGTGATTGAGATTCGTGGCTGTGGCAGCTAGTTGGAGGCCTCAGTATGAAAGTCAAGCATGGAAGAAAATGCACAGGCCAGGAGCTAGAGCCTAAGTCCCTCCATGCACCAGATCAGGATCCTTAGCTCTCAGAGTCTCCTTTTTAGGGGAAATGCAGATGGCTACTTCTCCTGTTGCAGAAGTGCCACGGTGGTAATCTACTGTGAAGGACTCTTTAAGCCTGGATGTGATGACATACACCTATAATTCAGTATTCAGGAGGCTGAATGCTAGCTTAAGGCCAGCCTGGGTTATATGAGACTGTCTCAAACTTCTCTGCTATTTAAGTGCTTGGAAACTAGGTACCACTTTCTCAGGGAAGTCATGAATACAGGAGAACCCCTAAAAATGTACAGTTGCTTTCTCCACAGTGAAGCTCATGTTACCCCCATTCTTCCATTGAAGAACAGGCAGGCCCCTGAGCACCTTTGTTATCCTGGAAGATTTCACAGTCCTCCTTCTCAAAACAGGGAAGAGCCATGCATGACATTTCCTGGAAGGGATTACCATCAAATTGCAGCATCTACCACTTCCTGTTTCTATTCGCCAGCCTTCTTTGTGCTGTTCATATAACTCAGGAGTCAAAGCTCATACTTTTAAAGTATTTGCATATGGGTGTCTGAGTGTGGGTTTGTACATGTGCACGTGGTGCCCACAGAGGTTGAAAGAGGGCATTGGAGACCCAGCTTGAGTTACAGCCCTTGTGTGCTACCCAAGCAGGTGCTGGGAACTGACCTCCAGGCCTCTGCAAGAACAGTATGCACAAGAGTGCTGAGCCATATCTCCACCCTCCACACTCCATTTTTACTTGTAGGCTTTAGACACACTGAATTTGATACTCCTGTGGGATAACAAGCAAGCAATAACTCATTTTCATCCTTACCAAGTGCCTGAGATAGTCAAGCATCTCCCTACGAAAAAGGAAGCAATGCTAATTACTAGGAATCCACATGTGACACTGAATATATACATTATGTCATATAATATGAACATAGTAAATAGAGAGTTCTCAATGGAGGAATCTAAAATGGCTGCAAGACACTTAAGAAAGTGCTCAGCATCCATAGCCATCAGGGAAATACAAATCAAAGCAACTCTGAGTTACCTACCATCTTACTCCTGTCAGAATGGCTAAAATCAAAAACACTAAAGACAGTTTATGATGGAGAGGATATGGAGAAAGGGAAACACCCCTCCACTGCTGGTGGGAGTGCAAACTCGTACAGTCAGTTTGGAAATCAGTATGGCGGTTCTTCAGGAAAATGGTAATCAGTCTACCCCAAGATCCAGCAATTCCACTCTTAAGCATATACCTAAAAGATGCACATTCATACAACAAGGACATCTGTTCATCAACTATGTTCATAGCAGCATTATCTGTAATAGCCAGACCTGGAAGCAACCTGGATGCTCAACTGAAGAATGGATGGAGAAAATGTGATACATTTACACAATGGAGTACTACTCAGTGGAAAAGCACAATGGAATCCTGAAATTCGCAGGGAAATGGATAGAACTAGAAGAAACCATCCTGAGTGAGGTAACCCAGTCACAAAAAAAGACAAACATGGTATGTACTCATTCATATATGTATTTTAGACATAGAGCAAAGGATTACCAGCCTACAATCCATATTGCCAGAAAAGCTAGGAAATAAGGATGACCCTAAGAGAGACATACACGGTCCCTCAGAGAAGGAGAAAGGGACAAGATCTCCTGAGCAAATTAGGAGCATGGAAGGAGGGGAGAAGGAGTTAGGAGAAAGAGAAGGGGAGAAGAGGAGGGGAGAGGTGGGCATGAGGGAACAGGAAGATTGAGACAGGGAAAGAATAGAGGAGAGCAAGAACAGAGATACCTTAATAGATGGAGCCATTATAGATTTAAGGAGAAATCTGGCACTAGTGAAATGCTCAGAGATCTACAAGGATGACCCCAACTGACAATCTCAGCAATAGTGGAGAGGTTACCTTTAATGTCCTTCCACGATAATGAGATTGACAACTACCTTATATGCCATCCTAGAGCCTTCATCCAGTAGCTGATGGAAGCAGAAGTAGACAATCACAGCTAAACACTAAACAAAGAAGGAGGAATGATAAGCAAAGGGGTCAAGACCAGGCTGGACAAACTCACAGAATCACCTGACCCAAACAAGGGGGAGCTCATGCACCCCAGTCTGATAGCTGGGAAACCAGTATAGGACTGACCCAGATTCCCTGAATGTGAATGTTAGTTAGGAGGACTGGGCAGTCTATGGAGCCTCTGGTAGTGGATCAGTATTTATCCCTAGTATACAAATGGACTTTGGGAGCCTATTCCACATAGAGGGATACTCTTTCAGCCTAGACACATGGGGGGAGGGCCTGCCCTAAATGAAATGACAGATTTTGAAGGCTCCCTATGGAAGGC
This sequence comes from Phodopus roborovskii, assembly GCF_943737965.1. NCBI lineage: Eukaryota > Metazoa > Chordata > Mammalia > Rodentia > Cricetidae > Phodopus > Phodopus roborovskii. Next base: position 17,340,795 of record NW_026126588.1, read on the forward strand.
CTCACCCTCCCTGGGGAGCAGAAAGGGGATGGGATGGGGTTTGGTGGGGGTAATAGGGGAAAAAAAAGAAAGTAACATACATCAGTTGGCTTAATTGTGATGTGGAGTCCACATGGGGTTAGAGGGTATAAAGTACTATGGGTGCTGAAGAGCCTGCCTGGCTCAGAAGGCCGGAACCACAGCATCGGATTACAGAATGGAGAGACAATATGGAACCAGAGAGGCGGGTGAGGGTATCTAAGACAGTCCTACACACAAAGCAACAGACAATTGTATTTCTGATGAGAGATTCATGGGGAGAAGAACATTTAAGAAGAAAAGTACTTAGGTTACATTTTGAGGCAAGATATGACAAGATTCAGATTCAGATATAAGGTGATGTCCCATCAGACCACCTAACATTACGTGGGTACTATCATACTTAGAAAATTAATCATCTATTTACTTATGTTCCCTTTCACTGGACTATAAAGTCACTGAATATAGTAAAAACTCTGTGTGTGTGTGTGTGTGTGTGTGTGTGTGTGTGCTTATATTTGAAATTCTAATAATTAGGTTTGTACTGAGCTCATAGTGTGATGCGTGGTAATTCTGGGTACTCAGTAAACACACTGCTAACAGTGGTAAGGATAGTTTAATGCAGTTAAATGTAGAGAAGGAAGAGAGGAACTTTAGAATAGATGCTTTGTGTAGAGACATATCCTTTAGCTGCAGTGATAATTCTTGGATAAAAAAAAAAAAAATGTCAGGCAGCAACAGACAAAAAGAGCTTACTGGATAGAAAGCAAATCTAATAACAGGAAATAGTACTGCCTTTGGCAGGAAGGTCAGATAAGTGGAAAGATAATCTCCTACAGGTGACATGATTTCCATAGAGTCACAAAGCTAATTGTCTACAGTGCCAATTATGGTGAGAAGCCTTAGATGAGGGTGAAGACCTGTCAACAAAGGTCTCAACATTGAGAAGGTAGCCAGGCGCTTTGGGTAAATACTGCTTACCTGAATATTAGCGAGCTACTATGTGCGAAAACACTGAACCAACACTGTACCATTGGAGGCCCAACTCCTAAATGATGCCAACGGTTTTTAGGAGAACTAAACCTTCACTACAAGAGTTTAAGGGAACTTTTTTAGGGCTTACTGTAATATTACAGCCAGAAGAGAGAACAGTCCCAGATTTTAAAGGTGTCAGGAGTGGGGTAAAGCATTGGGGAAGAGCTTTAACTCATATGGGAGGGATCTGTCAATCATGAAGGGGGCTCCCTCGCTCTGACATGCCTTCACAAATGCCGTACACGCAACTGTTGAAAACACCACTTCCAGCCTGGTGCTGTCTGTGTTGAAAATGAGGCAAACCAAACAGTGTCCCTGAAATAGGTTCCCCATCTCACCCGTTTGTCAGTTGAGGTATGTATCACTGTGACACAGAGTCCCCTGTTTATCCTGGTATCCTCGGCCCCCATTAGGAAAACTGTTAACAAGTGATCTAATCTCACCATCTCCCTTCCAGCTGCAAAGATGTCCTCAGACAGCGTCCCAAGCAGAAGTCAAACTCACTTTAACGGGTACTCACATTTAATGTCAAGCTGACGCCTGTGGAAAACCCTGATTAAATCTGCAAACGCAGACTAGCCCGATGAGAACTCTAGAGTTGTCTCATTTCATCTTCCAAGCATAAACCCCACACGTTTCCTCCTCGGCAAAGAATGAAGAAATTTGCATGTATGGCAGTGAGCGTCAGTGTGGAGGCATGTCAGAGCGAGGGAACCCCCTTCATGACTGACAGATCCCTCCACTCACTGTAAATCCACATGAGCTAAAGCTCTTCCCCAATGCTTTACCCCACATTTAAAACCTTAAATTGTTCTCTCTTATAACCATAATGTCACAATAAGTCCTAAAGACTTCCAGTGTTCTTTTATGTGCATGACAACTAAGAGCTTTGTACCCTACAGGCACGATGAAGACTTCAGAGCAACACAAACAAGATCCAGTGGCATCTCCATCGACAATGCCGTCCGTCACTCCAGCAGCGACAGAGTTCCACCCTGTTCCTTTTTTATCACCCATTTCACCTGTTGTCTTTGAGTCACGCGGCCTTATTTCTTACACTAACAATCCGGGAATACTCATTCTTGTTCTCTGCTGCTTTCCGAAGAGGCCACCATCTTTTGGCCTTTGTTTTGGATTCCTCCTACATCATCCAATTCAAAAAAAAAAAAAAAAAAAAAAAAAAAAAAGTATACCTTCAAGAAAACAAATCGAAATTGTGGAGACGCATGAAGCATGGAAAAATGAATTGCTTTTTCCAACCTCCCAAAGCAACAGGAAAATATTAATTTCTTTTTTGCTTAAGCCTCCAACTTCTACACTCTTGATCTGCAGACTTCACAACATTTTACATGTTCTTCAGTGTTGTAAATGGGTCCTTACTGAGATACTGAACTTGCGACTAAGATCTAAACTAGCACTATTCTGAAATTCGACCCTTCTGTCCCTGCCTTTCTCCTCTTCATGAGACGAGGACACAAGGCAGCAGCAAAAGATGGCACCACACAGCATTGTCACCTACAGAGACATTAAGGTCCCCCACTGAAATACATGATGAGATTGTGTCCAATGTCCCTTAATGCACCACAAGAGACTTCCATTTGGATGTTCAGCGCTCTAAAGCTAACTTAATTCTGTGGTTAAAAATAGCTCCATGGAACACTGCACCAATAGGTCCCTGTTCGCATTTCAATTCTTTCATGAGAATATAGCACATTATAAGACTGAAGCTATCTATGTTAGATTGGAGATTCGGTGGAGGAATCAGGCCATTAGAAGATGGCTCTACTGAACATGGCTCTCATGGGCCATGCAGGCCCAGCTCACTTCCTTGCCAGGAGTACGCCAGGATTGGAAGCTGATGCTGCAGGTGTGCAGTCATTGGGGTTTGCTAAATCCCAGTGCTTGCACTGAAAGGAATGCTAGTTACCCAATTATTAGGTAATCCACACTTTAGACTTTAAACCTTCTTCTTGCCTTAGTAAGAAGCCGGTGGAAAATGACAGGGATGCAGAGTGTCATCACTTACTTAACAGCCCGTCCCTTAACAAATAACTCCAGCCATTCTGTCTCTCAAATCACTGTTCATTTCAGTGAGGCTGCTGCCACCCACGGGATGCCACATCACAAGGATGGAGCCTCTCCCTGCCGATGAAGAAGAGCAAACAGGCCATGAAGAAGAAAAAGAAAAGTTTCTACTCTTCACTGGTGAAACCTGACCGGGGCAATGCGGGGGGGGGGAGGGGGAGGGAGAAAGCCCAGAGCACAGACAAGCATACAGAAAACAGGGTTGGGTAGGCTGTGCTTGCCTGGACGGAGTGTACCAACTGCAACAGCAACCAGACGCTGTGTAGAACTGAAGTAGGGAGGGAGGTCGCTAATCTCCGTAGGATAGCGGTCCCAAGCTGCAGACACCCCACACAAAGAAGCTGTGCTTGGGATTTTTGCACAGTCAGACCAGAGGAAGGCATTGCCACACTCATGAGTCTCAGGCATTGCTGTCCGGGCCGTGGCCATGCCCGTGTCAACAATACACATTCACCTAGGCCCTGATCTACTCCTTACACATTCACTCGGAGCTTCCTCTGCTCCCCATATCAATGGACAGTGATTAGTACTTCAACTGCCATTTCAAACAAAGTAACGCCTAATCTGCTGCGAAATAACACTCCCAATTACACAGATATAGTCAGATACATGTTGATATTTATTAGCAAAAATACTCCAAAAGAGAACTGGGTCCGAATTATAACACGTGAAACTTTAAAAGTTGGTTTTAGTTGTATTGCTGCCGGAGGACTTTAGTCTCTAAGCACTGCTTTAATTTTCTGAAACAGGGTTCAAATAACAATACTCAGTGAAGTGTTTCAATAGGAACTCTGCTGGAAGCAAGCTGACTTTGCTAACAAACATAAACACGGAGTAGGTAGGCAGACAAAGTTGTTCAACAGGAAGCTTTAAAAAGGTAAACCTTACAAATAGGAATGTATTCAGTAGGGAAAGGAGTTACTGAAGTGGCCACATCATTTACTAAAATAATCTTCTAGCCCCTCCAGCTCCATTTCCAGGGAGGAGTTTAGAGAGGCCAGTGCAGCCGATGCTTCCCTGCTCTTCTGGACACTGGCTTTGGGCTGCGGCGTTTCTGGCTGACTGGACTCCTTCTTGATGTCTTTGCCACCAGTTAGGATCCGCTGGCTTTCCACAAAGAACTGATTTGGATGATTCAAAGAGAAGCCACAATCATCTACCTGTCCAAGGAAGCAAATTTAAACCACATCAGCACAGCAAAGCTAGAAATAAAGCTTCCAAGGCGGTCTGCATCCTCACTCACTGCTGAATACTGGGATGTGGATCCCAGCTACGCCCATCTGGAATAAACAATCCACTGCTTACCCTCACTTCACCTAAGGGAGCTTCAGCTGAAGATCCCACTAACACCAGGGCTAGGACGTGTGTATGCTCAGTCCAAACCTATGCAGTTGGCTCTAACTCCTACCCACTACCTACTCTCGACAGAATAAATGACTCAAAACAGCTGAAACAGCATGCCAAACACATTGCTCCCAACATGACCCCCATGCCATGTCCACGGAACTTGAGCACATTCTGGACAACAACTCAGCTGTCCACATCCAATTCACCCTCAGTTCTTAGAGTACCCACATCATTCCAATGTCTGTTGAGGAATACCCATGATTAAAAAAAAAAAAGAAAAGTGTTCTACACGGCCGGCTGGAAGTGTAGCTCTGTGGTAGAATCCTTCCCCACATGTGTGCCACCTGGGTTCCGGCCCCCACACAACGATAACAGGGTTTGGGAAACACAGCTGGGCGAGTTTATGTGTTGAAATGGCCACTAGTGACGCACAAGTTAGTGCACCTCCAGTGCACCTAAGCAAAAGGATAAACACATTTCTCATCACTCTGTACCTTTAGTAATCGCTGAGGAGTAAAGACTATTATTCCCATATTCTGATGATGGTAAACAAAGACATCTACATCCCAGGTGTCATAAACACACTCTCCTCCATGCACTCAGCGAGAGTGTCAATACTTTTCAGGATTTTTAGTAGCATAACTGAAAAGGGAGGTTAAGGATCTTGCCCAAGATGACACTACCAAGGACGCAGATGGAATATGAATGATTGTCTTTGGGCCAAGGTCAAAGTATTGTGTACGTATACAACAGTTGTTCCTGAAAACTGCGGCCTTTGTTTTAGTGATTCCTAAAAGATGTGGCATAATAAAGTAGGAAAACTTTTATTTAAAATGTGAATCTTCAAGTCACTTTCTTCGTACTCAACTAAAGGGTCAGACTATTGTGTTTATGAAACACACTGCCTCAACTAAAGGGTCAGAATATTGTGTCTATGAAACACACTGCCTAGCATGCCTGACCTTCTCACCTGCAGTTAGAGAGAGGTAGCAGCAGGGACCACTTTGCTTGAGCTCTGCTGGGTTTTTAAAATGTGGTATTTTCATATCAGAAACCATTGGGCTATGTCTTATTTACCTTACTTTCATTTGCTTATTTATTAAAGATAGTGTCTCTATGTCTTTGCTGTGTTAGCTCGCTGGCCTTGATTTTGTAAATGCTCCTGCTTCAGGCTCCTGAGTAGCCTGGTTTGTAACCCCATTCTTGGCTTGTACCATTTTTTACACTCCACTCTGTCTTGAGCCGGTTTGTACACAACAGGTATGTAATAAATATTTACTGAGTTGAGTGCAGAATCAGCCAGTCATAGATTTTATGACTTACTGTATACCTGGCTGTATTATAATCAGTAGTTTCTCAGAACGTGAGAGTTCACTGACTAAAACTAAAGAACACCACAGCCTTGTAATTCCTGAGCTGAAAAAATCATTTCCAGCAATGGAAAATAGAAGGGTCACAGATAAAGGTCCATTACTCTGGCTACGCAGATCAAAGTAGCCTTTGTGGGGAAGTGCTCTTTGATGGGGCCGGCAAGATGGAGAGGACAAAGGGCTGGGGTGGGAAGCAGCAGGGGTACAGAGAAGGGCACAGAGAGCGAGTGGTCCACATGGCCTGGTATAAAAGGCACTCCACAGATAAGAAGAACAAGGTCACAGACACTGGCAGGCACCAGACCCCCAAGATCTCGGAAAGCAGGGTCTGTCTAGACATACTTCTCTAGGCACAGGGCAACTGGAATTGTAAGAGTCCTTCAGGAGGAGAGGGGTGTGATTACATCCATACACATCTTATGGCGGATTAATCTGGACTCGTAGGGAGGAAAAAAGGAGTTACCATGGTTCAGAATGAGCCCCCAGAGGGTGGAACAGGAGCCAGAAAAAAGGGGTTTCCTGCTAAGTCATCACCTCCAGAGTTAGTAAACACTGGGCCAGTAACTGTAGTGACATTACTCTGTTAGGTGACTGGTTCTTTATATCTAGGTTTTAGGATCACCAAGAAAAAAAAAAAAAAAAAAATCTTTATCCTTTTAACAATGGGGTTGCTTAACTTCTAAGCATTTCCTTACTGTTTTATGATAAATTTGTAATTTTCATTAACAATGGCATAATTTGTGAACTTCTTTATCTGATTTCACCCAATTCCTGAGAAACTGAGAAATGTTTCATAACTAGTTTAAACATTTCAATCAGAAGGCGTCCCATTTTGTGAACAGAAAATGAGAGGTCTGAGGGACACTACTGCTCCTTTAACTAAACATCCAGAGATTTTTGATTTGCTCAGTCGCCAAGCTAACAGCTGGGGTTCTGTGAATTAAAATACATCTCCAGCTACATCACATGGATATTTACTGAAATCAACATATCATGGAAACTGTTGAACATCATTGCTATGGAACCAACCTAGCCACTCAGCAACCAGGGAATGGACGAAGAAAATGTAGCGTATATACTCAAAGGAATACTTTTAGGCATCATGAGTGGAGTTATGTCATTTGGATACAACTGGAGATAAGCACAATAAGCAAATTAAGCCAGTCATGTGTGGTCCATAAATAAATGTGTGTGTGTGTGTGTGTGTGTGTGTGTGTGTGTGTGTGTGTGTGTGTGTGTGTTAAAATCAGGCTCGTGCAGCTGTCGAGGGGAACAGAGGGCCTAACAGGAGGGTGAGAAAGGGAGGAAGATATGCTCAACATGCCGCACATTAAAATGTCCTTCTTTAACAATCCCACATACAGACGGAATCAAACAAAACAAAAACTGAAGCCAGGCCTTTGGACTAGAGCACTACGTTCCCCTGCAGCTGGATTAAGAGGCTTCCTTCAGAGTCGAAAAGACAACCTAAGTTTTGAAAGACTTTGCCTAAATGTTATTTTTGAAAAAAATTTTATGTGTATGAGTGTTTTGCCTGCATGTATGCCAGCACCTTCCAAAGAAGGCAGCAGACCCCAAGTACTGGAGTTGCAGGTGGTTGTGAGGTGACATCTGGTGCTGGAAACCGAACCCGGGTCCTCTGCAAGAACAGCCAGTGCTCTGACCACTGAGCCATCTCTCCAGACCCTTTAAAGATTACTCTTCACAAAGCCTTGTTTAAAAACCTCTTACAAAAATAATGTAACCCTGGAAAAACAGTAATATAGGGAGGATTTTCTTTCTCTCCTTTTTGACTGTGAGGGATTTTTCTGTGTCTTCCTTTGAGTTGTTAATGGGTTTACTACACCTGTCCTTACAGAAGATGGCCGAACTAAACTGATACTCAGAATTCAGTGTGAGCAAGAGAAAACACGGTACCCTTTGTAAACCTTACTGTTCTCAACTGTGGAATATTGCATAATAATATTGCTATGACATCAGGTTGGTGGGGGGGGGAATTAACGGAATATGAATCTTTAAAAAGTTGTGGTTCTATGGAATCCAAATCAAATATTTTAAGGTAAGTCAATTAAAAATGAAGTAGAATTCCCAAAACAATAAAGTTATCACTATTTTTTTTTTTTGTCACTTTAAAGAAACCCAGACTGGAAAGTGGTTGTGTATCACAGGTATGAAAGAAATATGGAGATGAATTTAACCACAAGACTAGAATCAATTGTCCCTTACTTTTTATATCAAGGTTAGCAAGTGAAGGGCAGTTAAGTGTCTTAGCTCTAATATATTTCAGGGATGTACTTTCTATGAACATCTACTTTAATGCCTTTTGTTTCAGATGGTTCTTCCTGCCAGCCTGGTCCCACAGCCAAGTCAGCCCCAAATAAATACATAGACACTATATTAATTATGAAATTGTTAGCTGGTGACTTGGGCTTCTTATTGGCTAGCTCTGTCTTAATTATTAACCTGTAACTACTAATCTATGCATTTCTACATTTACCCCTTTGTGGTCTCACATAGCATCTGATTCTGTTTCCCAGAATTCTCATCTCCTAGACCCGCCTATCTTGCTGCCCTATTGGCCAACAGTGGTTTATTCACCAATAAATAAGGGGAACATATGTACAGAAGACATCTCCATCAACTTTTACTAAGCATTTACCGCAGAGCCTGGGCCCTGCGACAGGCTGATGCCCTGATCTGTGTGGCATTTCCCAGTAGGTCCCTCAGGGTACACATGGCCTTGACTGTTCTGCTAAACTTGTGGTCTGGAAGCCAACTGTTGATGTGTTTCTCCCGACTGAACTGCAGTTCTTGCTGAATCCTGGCTCTCCCTTTTGTTCTGAAGAAAGCATATATGGCTTATGCAATCTTTTATCCTATTCAGAAAAATAGACTTGAGGTGTGTTAGGGAAAAGGTACAAATATAAACCAGAAAAAAAAAAATGACAGTAAGCGCTCTTTAAAGTCAACTTGTGGAAAAGGAATTCATCCCAGTTCCTTGCTCATTTTGCAAATTCCCAAGGGTGAGTGGCTATTATTCACCAAAACAAAGCTACTTTTCATTCCCTGCAATTGATGGAAACATCTGTACTGGGACTTTTCATTGTTGTACTTACGAATCTCTGCCCACCCTCCACCCCTTCCCACTGGCCGCCACTATTTTGAAGGTTTCTTTGTAGCTGATTTTAATTATGTTTGCACATGGTGCTGGGAGAGGGAAACAGTGTGGAGCATTTTCATTTTTACACATTTTGTATTACTGTGAGAAAACACTGAGATAAGCAGCTTCCAAAGGGGGAGAGGTTATTCAGGTTCACAGTTCTGAGATTTCAAAACAGGGTCCAGTGTCTCTTGCTACCACACCTGTGCTGAGGTACATCACAAAGATGGGACATGGTGGAGCGATGACCAACACCCCAGTGTCTTCAAGGGCATGGTCTCCAGGACTTAGCTTCCTCCACTAGAACCCACCCTCTAAAGGCTCTACTGGCCCCTTCGGTACCGTAACCGGGGGTTGGTCTTTGGAGGGAGGGGTTTCAGAGGTGAAGCATGCAACACATACCTGGAAGGTGCACAGAACCTGTAAGAACCGGGACCAGGTCAGCATGGCTGGTGACAGTGTTTTATAGGACACGTTATGACTTTCAAATGGGAATCCACAGATATGTTTTAATGAAATAATCAAATTCCATTACTGTAACCCTCACCCCCGCCGTGTGAAGGGGGGAAGAAGGAAGATGGTGTGTGTGTAGATTCTGAGAAATGAGTTAGGAAGCTATGATGGGTTCTAAATGAGACGTGATGGTGGGTGTAGCTTCCAGCCCAGAAGCCAACTGCTATCTGTAATAAAGACACGAGTGTACATGTCATACACCCCACTTAGGACTTCAGAAAAATGTGTGATGGGTTTTGACAAGATCATTGTAGCAATTTATATGATGCCCAAGAAATTATGCTCAAGTGCTTGGAAAATAAAGTCTCCAATTCAAAGGGATCTATTTCTTTAAAAAAAAAAAAAATTCAATTAGGACTCAGAGATTAATACAAGGTCCAGTGTTTCCTCCTACAGTCAAAGCACGCAAGAACGAGAATGATGGGGTGCAGCAACATACAACTGTTTTGAACACTGCCCCTTAAAAACACAAGGCAGACAGCCATCAGTAGGCCAGCTTTTGACACCCACTGAAGGAACCAATACATCCCACATGATGACCTTCACTCAAAGCTAGGTCTCATATTTCTGCCACAGCAAACACAGATCTAAGGAATGGAAGCAATGCTGTTTTACCTGTGGGATACTCAGGTTTTAATCAAGAGGTTTGCAATGACAGCCTGTAATGAGGCAGCTGGTGTTACCACACCGCCATATGGAGCTATCTCGCTGCTGCTGCAAACAGTATCAATTAGCGAGTTCATTTTCAAAACTTGCACTTAAATGAATGCCATCGCAGAGGCCCAAAGAAAATGAACCCAGAGGTTTACTGAGGAGGGAGATAGGACGGCAGAAAGCTGGCAATAAAAATTGACTCTATTTTTGCACTAGGAAAATCATATGTGGAGATATCTGCAACGAAAAATCTATATTGTAATGAATACAAACATTTGCATGCAGTTCAAGCTATGCTACTTCCACGTATGAAAGGATTTGAATGCACATCTTCAGTAAACTAAGGCTAGGTTTAAAAACTGGCAAATTGTAGCCCTAGTTGTGTTGGCTATCACAAAAGCACACTTCCAGAATTCACTGAATTGCCGTGTGGCTCACTTTGGTAGAGTGCTTGCCTATTATCCCAGGAGGTGAAGGGAGGGGACTGAGGGATTCAAGGTCATGCTTGGGCTACATAATGACTCTGATGCCAGTCTGAGCTATACCAGAAAGACAAGACAAAACACGGAGAAACCAAACAATTAGGAGCATATATGCAATGAAAACTCTCAAGCTGAGCCAGCAGGGTAAGAAATGCAATCCCTGCCATGAAACCTTGGAGGCAGATTAAGCAATTGTCAAGAGGCAGCCACAATGACTTTCCTCATGAAGGATGGTAAAGGTCACAGGTTCATTTGGACAGGTGTGGCCAAGGTTCCACATCTAATCTAGTTCAAGGAGTGGCAAACTAAGGCCTATAGGTCAACTCTCTATAGACAAAGTTCTATAAGTTCACAGCTATGACTATATATTTTCTGTGGCAGCTTTTGCAAGGTGTGACAGACCTAAGGCCTCTGTACCTAAAACCTCAGCAACCTTGGTTCTTGAACACAGACAGGAAGTGATGGGTGCAGCATGGCAAGACCCTCTTAGGATGGGTGGATCTTCCTTGTAATGTTTCTGATTCTGTAGGACCCACCTCAGTTCTTAGGCACTTTCATAAATTTTGTAAGTTACTTAACACCATGTAACAAATCTCTTCTTCTGTTGACATTTGGAGAGTGACTTTCACTAGAACAACTAAAAGAACCAAGCAGAACACCGAGTAACCACCACATGCATCAATCTGTAAATGTAAACAATGTACTTACATTATGCGTCATCTCGAAGTACTTCTGACAGGCTACCTGATAGTGAGTCCCCTTTACTAAATCCAAAATCTAAAATGACAGGGTGAAAGTAAGAAAGAAAAAATACAGGTTAAGTTTCTTCTAAGCCATTGTGGTCGCAGTGGTTGGCCTTCCATAATCTCTATTCCAAAAAGGAAACTCAATAAATCATGTAGCACTCTGTGCTTCTACAGCCCGGACACTTCAACGATGCTGAGATAATCCAGGAGTGGTTTAGCTCAGCATTAAAACACAGATGGCAAGTGATAGCAAGTGATCTTTCTGACCTGCCACCCGGGACTTTAATAACGTTACTTTGACAGCAAGATGACAGCAGATCCTGGGATTTTGATTTTGATGGAACTGTCAGTACATCATATTGCAGGATCTTTTTAAAAAAATGTGTTGCTATGAATCTACTAATCTAACAGTAGAGGCATGAAGCAATAAAATGCACTCTTTAGACTTATTTTCACATTACCTGTTTATACAGATGCAGCACTAGACACTGTTGTGAACCCAAACCCTCTGGACCAGCATACAGAGGCAACAACTTCCCGTCAATCAGATTGTCTTTTCTGTAATGAAGTCTCTTCTAGTAAAACTCAGCATAATATGGCAGTGAATAGCCTATTCTGAGCATCTACTAGGGACGCCATCCTATCTTTGGTAAATACAATTTTCCTTCCAATTCTACTTCATGTAATCTCTTCAGAATGCCATAGGGACCCATCCTTATCAGCAAAGCACAATGGTACCTGAAACTTATAAAGTTTCATTGCCTTCCACCACTTCCAAATAAATAAAATATACATATTTGACCCATCTATCAAGCACAGGAAAATGCTGGAATTAAGAGATAACCACAAATTAAAGGAAATAGAAATCTAGAGAATAGCCTTTCAAAAGGCTAACCTTCCCGCCACAAAAGAAATGAAGGCAGACTTGAACTCCTGCCTTACAGTTTTTACAGAAAATTATAGTTGTAGAAGGGGCATTGTACACCAGCAAGAATTTGCTAAAGGACTGTTTTCTTCTGGTTGTCTTATATCCAAATTCTAAATCACTTTCAATTAACTTCTATATAAATATCAACCTGTCACAGAACTCAGGATTTTGTCTACCTCTATGACCCATTTTTCCTCAAAATTAGAGAAAAATAAAACTAAATTCATTAAAATAAATGACAATAAATAAATGAAGTCACAAAATCTTGTGAGTAATGACACAACACTTTGAACTTACACCCCAATGCTTTTTCACACATCCATTAAAGCTGTGCAGTGATGAACTTGAAATTAATTACTGGACAACAAACTCAACAGGATGACATACATGAATTGTCATTTCAAAGGAGACTTCAAACACAAACAGTCAGTGCCCACCTTTAATCCCAGCACTAGGGAGGCAGAGACAGGATCTCTGTGAGTTCGAGGCCAGCCTGGTCCACAGAGAGAGAGCCAGGACAGGCTCCAAAGCAATACAGAGAGAGAAACCCTGTCTTGAAAACAAAACAAAACAAAAACAGAAAAAGATTTGATGCCATAAGCTACCTGAAGATGAAATAAATTCAGAAATGAAACTGAGCCATGTGGTATATTTATATTTCTTTTATGTAAAATCAAAACACAGGAATGGTGCAGGCCATGACTGGCTGAGCCTTCTGATATCAATTAACAATCGAGGTAACCCCCAGACATGCCCCACAGACCAGCCTGACCCGATAATCCTTCATTGAAGACTCCTCCCAGGTGAGTCTAGGCTACGTTAAGTTGTCAGTTAAGATGACCCAGCGACAGTGACTGTACACATGTAAGAAAGCTAAAGTGACAAATAAGACACAGAATATGAGAAATGCGGACCCAACTGAAAATGCTTATCGTTTGTTTTCATTAAATTCTTATTAAGAAAACAGCTATTTCTACCACAGAGGTGGCTGTTCTTTACTAAAAGAATTTTGGTTTGAAATCATTCATCCATCTATTTTAAAAGAATCTTACTAATCATACCCCAGCATGTGAGGCAACGTAATGTATAGAAGTGAGACGGTATGGGGAAACAAAGAAAATAGTGGGTTTTCTGGCAAGAAAAACAAATTTAGAATAAAGGACATGAAGCGGAGGAGGTTAAAAGAGAACCCATGTCAGCAAGCAGGACGGGGATGGCGGGGTGAGCCAAAGAGAATTCCAACAGACAGGGAGAGAGCTTTGGGGCAATTAGATGGCAATGCCAGGTACTATCTTCATTTCAGACAAGAAATACATCCTCTTAAAATAAAGTTGCCTGGAGGTCTCATTAGGGACAGGATCAATTTTAAAAAGAATTAAGAAATCGTGTGTAGCTTAATCTAGTTTCCCGTAGAGGAATATAGCAACAACTTACATGTTTTCAAAATGAAAGAGAAATTGTCAAACTACTGGAGAACACAATTACGGGGGTCCAGATTATGACCTATACTGTGGAAATTCAGGAAGACAGGCGACCCCTCAGCCAGGGGTGACAAACTGACTTACTCTTATGCCACACTCATTACTGTGAAGGGCAGACTAGACACCAGGGCTGGCTGGTGGAGCCCACCAGGGTGAGCACAGAGGCAGTGGTAGTTCTCAGTACTCAGACTTGGAGACCAAGCATTTCCTAATAGCCAAACGGGCACTTTCCATGAAACTGTCCAACCAGAGTCAGTTCTGACATTTTACAACACTCATCCCCAAAGCTCACCCCCGCCTTCTCAAGCCATTTCCTAAATATCATGCAATGGGTTTTTAAAAAGATTTTCCCCCCTCAGAGAATGATTTGAACCCGTCAACACCAGAGCTCAAGGCACATAGTCTTTTCATTTTTATTTATTAACTGTACAAGCTAATGGGTTCCATTATGACACTTGGCGCGCACACGTGCACACGTGCACACACGCGCGCGCGCATACACACACACACACACACACACACACACACCAATGGGTTCCATTATGACACTTGACGCGCACACGTGCACACACACACACACACACACACACACACACCAATGGGTTCCATTATGACACTTGACGCGCACACGTGCACACACACACACACACACACACACACACACACCAATGGGTTCCATTATGACACCTGACATGTATACATAGCTGATGGGTTCCATTACAACACTTGGCACATATACATAACACGCCCGGTCTTCTTCGGGTCTTTACATCCTATCCTGTTCCTAACCCCCACTGTCCTCCTTCCCCTTCCTCTAAACCTCCCTCCCTCTTTCATGCATTATCTGCACTGTGCTCTTTTAATTGTGACTTTTATGTGCGCATGCCTATACATTTGCCAATACAGTCTGCTAGGTCCACTTACTGTTGCTTGCTGTTAGGGCTGGCATTCGGTGTTGGACAAACCAGTCAGGGGGCGTATCCTGGGGGAGACTGATCCTCCTCCTCTCTGCAATCATTAACTGCCTGGAGCTTTCCATGCAGGGGGGGGGGACACTTGTGAGATCTCCTCCATCAACACTGGCATGTTAACTAATGTTGTCACTGGTCAGGTCTTGTTAGGCAGCCACACTGTTAAGGTTTCAGGGGTGCAGCTTCCCGGCCCTACACAGAAGGCACAGCCGCTCAGCTGACTTCTTGTGGATCTTACAGCCTGTCCACTCCTTAAGGAAGTGGACATGACAGTACTGTTTTTCCTATGATCCTGCTGTTCCTTATACATGGACATTTATTTCTCATATAAAATATGTACAAAATACCACATTTTAGTCACTAAGCACAGCTAGTTGAGTGCTTTCTGAGTGATGGCAGTTACGGGGATGTAGAGCCATAATGCTAACATTGTATGTTAGACCCAGTCTACTGACTTCACAGATTTTTACAAGGGATTCTGAACTGCTAGCATTTGCCTATGCAGTGCAACTCGACGTTGGTTTGCTCTTAATTTTGGTGAATGTTCTGATATGAACATAATAACTATTAAACATTGTATTAAGACAACAAGATGGGTACTGATACAATGTGCTTTGGGGCAGAATAACTCCAAGGCAGGAAATACAAAGTTAGAAATAGAAAGGAAAAATCAAGATTTGCCCAAAAGACTCTGAGTTTGTGATAAAAGGCATAGTTATAAGTTCAGGAAACTCCAGAATCCTGAAGATGCATAGGACAGGCTGGAAGGAACAGAATTCAGGCCAGAATGAAAGTGTTCCAAAGGGTAAGGGTACTGAAGAAGAGGACACAGCCGGGCATCATTACTTCTTGGCAGTGTTGTCTTTCCAGCATCAAGTCTAAAGATCACAAAAACATCACTCCCTATATTAGTTCACTTTATGATGCTAACAAAATGCTCAAAATCGGGTACTTGTTTTAATAAAATTTGGAAGAATGAAAAGTCTAAGATAGTGAAGTCCCATCAGTTTGGCTCCTATTGAGGATGTCAGAAAGGAAAGAAAGCTATCATAAGGCAAGAAAAGAAGCCAGAAAGATTCAAAAGTCATATCAGCTCAATCCCACAGGGTCCTACAAACTGCTGGTTCTCTCTTAGAGGAGGCCTAAGTACCATCACTGAGCTACACTCTGATGTGCTCACCACAGAAACCATATGCAGACATGCAGTTGCAAGGACAGAAGCAGAGGTCAGAAAGAGGATGAGTCTGGGATACGTGTACCACTCAAAGGGGAGAACTCACATCGTGTACCACTCAAAGGGGAGAACTCACATCGTGGAGGCATAAAGAGGCAAACAGCAGGAAGACTGAACCAGGAGGGGAATGAGCAAAGTCCACTGAGCTCACAGAGGGTCCGTCAACAGCAAAGACAAGGACTCCTCCAGTCTTCCTGTTCTACTCTGAGAGGCCCTCTTACAGACAGTGCTAATTCCAAAGAACAGCTCCCTAAGACCAGAGGGAAATGAACCACGGGCAGCTCTGATGCCTGCCTAATGAGCTTTCTAATTACACTCCAGAAAAAAATAATCAAACTAAACAATAACATCAATTGTGGAAACATAAAATTTTCAAAGAAAAATTCCCATGAAGAACTCAAGGCTTGGTGTTCACACCAATATTTAGAGTAAAAGTGAAATTACAGAGCATCACTGTGGCAACCTGGCTCTTAGCAATAGACTTCCCCACTGACTTTAATTATTCTCGGCGACTAAAATCCACCAAGAAGAATTCTAAACTTTTAAAAACGAAATAATTCATCGTTTCATCTTTACAAAAAACTTAATCCATTTGTATTTGCTTTGTTTAGTAAAAGAAACTAATTTTAATTTATCCTGAAGACAAGTTACTGGTTATTTCCATAAGAGAATTATTTTTCCTTTTTTGTAAAAACTGATTTTTCTTTTTCATTGAAATTTCTTTTATATAATAAACTTTGATCATGACTTCCCTTCCTCCAACTCCACCCACATTGTATTTCTTTCTCACCCTCTGTTCTTACAACCCCTTCCCCAAACAAAACATCAAACAAGTGAAAAACAAATAAATCAATAAAGAAAAAACACCCCCCCCAAAAAAAAAAACACTACCGAGTGCATTTGTATTGGCTAAGTACTTCTGGACATGGTGCCCATCCTGGAGTATGGCTGATTTATCCAGTGAGAACCTTAGAGAAGATGGATTTTCCCTTTCCCAGTAGACACTAATTGCAAATAGCTTCTTGGTTGGGGGGGGGGGTTTGTGTTCACTTCACCTTCTCAGTGCTGGGATTCCTCTGGTATGAACCTGGACAAGGGTTGTGCATGCTGCCACGGTCTATGCAGCCCAGGCTAGCTTCCCAAGTGCTGGCACCATCACACCTGGTAAGGAATCCTAATTAAGTGGCATAACCAAGCTGTCTTTAAAGACAAATGAAATAACTGCTTTTATGATTTGAATGACTGTGGTCTATCACACTGATCTTTGCCAGTCAATCAATATGTATGACAGTCACCATCACCAGTAGGAAATGCCACACAACAACAGAAATAAACATAAGCATCAATGCACAGCACATGTTCCAAGTCTAACTTTGAGAGCAGGTGCAGCTTCCTCCCACCATTTACTCCGGCGCCTGCCAATAACGCTCAAAGGATGACTTGGCAGCAGGAAGCTGCCACCTGCCCACCCTTGGCTCTGGGTGACTGGTGAAGTGCGCGTGCCACAACAATTAGACATATGGCTAGTGTGTCTCTAATTCAAGGTCATCTGTCTTAATGTAGAAGTGAGGACAGGCTTGCTTCTTCTTAAAGAGGTCAACTTTTCAAAACTAGCCCACGCAAATTTTCTACTCCATTTCTGGGCTTCCTTGTTTCAAAAGTGAAAGAAAAGCTTGGTAGAGGTACACAGTGTGGAACACATCTGATCTGCACATACTGCTCTGTTTTTGTTTCCTCAATGCCTGGCCAGGCAAAACCAGACCTCTGCTGTGGCCTTCACCAAGGAGACGAAGGCCAGGTTTTCATTTCTTCAAAATGTACTTTTGACCCACGGCAACCCCAGCAACCAGGCACCCTCTCCCGTCAACCATCCCCCGCCTCTACATCATTGACCACTGGCCCCACTGACCCACCTCCCCCTGGAGGGGGCTGGAGGAAGAGATGGGTGGATGGCAGTGTAAGACTACAATCAACAACACAAACAGCAATATGATACCACCAGAAACTAGTGGTCCGACATCATCATGGCCTGAACAGTCTAACACAGATCAAACAGAAAGAAATGACCCTAAAAATAACTTTATGAAGATGAAAGAGGCCCTTAAAGAAGAAATGAAAACTTCCCTTAGAAAAATGGAGGAAAAGAAAAAACTTGGGAGAGAGTAACAAATCCCTTAAAGAAAGGCAAGAAAGCCAATAAAAAACAAGCAGGTGAAGGAAACACTTGAAGACTTGAAAATTGTAAAAGAGGAGATAAAGAAAATACAGAGGGAACTCTGGAAATGGAAAATCTGGGTAAACGAGCAGGAACTACAGACGTAAGCATAACCAACAGAACACAAGGGATGGACGAGAGAAACTCCGGCATTGAAGATACGACAGAGAAAACAGACTCATCAGTCAAAGAAAATGATAAATCCAACAAATTCTTAATACAGAACATGCAAGAAATCTGGGACACCATGAAAAGAATTAACCTAACAATAATAGGGATAAAAGAAGGAAAATACTAGCTCAAAGGCACATAAAATATATTCCACAAAATCACAGAAGAAAACTTTCCCAACCTAAAGTAGGATATGCCTATGAAGGTATGAGGAGCTAGAAGACTAGAGCCCCCCCCCCAAAAAAAGTAAATAAAAAAAGTCCCTTGCCATATAACAATCAAAACACTAAATATACAGAATAAAGAAAGAATATTAAGAGCTGCAAAGGGAAAAGGACAGGGAATATATAAAGGCAGACCTATCAAAATTACACCCAACTTCTCAATGGAAACAATGAAAGCCGGAAGGTCCTAGACTGATGTTCTGCAGACACTAAGTGACCGTGGATGCCAGCCCAGACTACTACACCCAGCAAAGCTTTCAATCTCCATGAACAAACAAGATATTCCATGACAAAATTTAAAAAAAAAGAAAGAAAATGCACTTTCATTTGCTTAACAGCATGAAATGTCAAGAATTTTACTGTCTAATTCTTTATTGTTTATATAGTCTAAGTTGATTTTACTTCCAAATGTCTTTAAGACTTCCCTTTTCCTCTCTACTGCTCGGCCCCTATCATTCTCTCTCTTATCATAGGCTTCTTGATTTTCCCCTACAAGAGCCCACACTGCCACCAGAGTAACTCATAAAAGCCAATCCCAACTATGCATTCCAGTGCCTGACAAGGAGGGAGCACACACTATTCTACACAATCCAAATTCTCATCAGACCTAGCCTCCCTTCCTGGGCTCTGCTCTGGCTCTTTTGGCCATAGCATCCTCATAGCTGATCTAGGCTTTTCTACAATGTTCCGTGGAATTTTAGCTCACAAAGTCCTAGTGGTAACATGTATGGGAGTCTCTTATCTAATATGGTAGTTTGGGTTAATCTAGAATTAAAACTTTAGTGGTAATATCCATCAGAATGGCGTTGCTCTGTGTTGTCACAGGCCTCCCAGAACACACTCTGACCTGGTCTCCCAAAGGTCTCCTTCTGCCCTTTATCACCACACTCTCTTGCCTGTCTCCCCCCTGCAAGGTTAGCTCCATCAAGTAGGCCTCATTAGTGTCAACTCTCACAATATTTCTAGTGTCTTCAACAGCAAGTGGAATACAGGCATCGCCAGTTTATTATATATTTTAAGAGTTTGGAAGAATGCGCGTGTTCCATGCTACACATGAGGAGGTCAGAGGACAACTAACTGTGGAGTTGTGGCTCTCCTTCCACATTTTATATGGATCTGGGGCATCAAACTCAGCTCACCAAGCTTGTGTGGCAAGGGTCTCTGCCTGCTGAGCCACCGCGCCAGACAAATGGCTGTTCATTAACGCTGAATGTGGCTTTGTTGTCTCGTATCCTCACCTCCTGCTGCGGGGAAAATCCTACGCAGTACTCAGACCTGGTTGAAACACTATCCCCTGTGTCACTGAGTGTCTTCGTTCCCCTTCGGATCTGTGGCACCTCGGTTACACTATTTATTGGCGCACTTGACATTCTTTATTACAGTAAAGCAGGTACTAAAAAAAAATCTTACAAAGCAATTCCAACTGCGGCCCCAATACGGAATTTCTCAGTGCAGATTAATATCAGTATTTTGTGCTGAGGAAACATCAATAACTAAGTGAGGTAGGAATTGGAAGGAGGACAATCGAGGACTCAGGAGACGAATGTGCTTAGAGGCAGGACAGGCGGGAGAGCTAACGTCAGCTCCAGAGCTCAGTTACTAATTACTGTTCTGCTTTGTTTACTCTTTGTCTTGATAAAAAAGCAAGATACTTCAGAACTACTATGCCCTATGATCTTATAGGCATGTATAAGACACGTACTGATTTAATTATAAATTCTTACAAAAAAGAATTGTACCCAGTAATCATGCTAGTGTGACAGAAAAAGAAGTCATGCACAAAGCCTGCCAATTAACTGTTTTCTAAGGATGAGGGCATTAGAAGGCGTTTATGCACTATATACACGAGATTACATATATACACACATACATACTTACACACACACACACACACACACACACAGAGAGAGAGAGAGAAAGAGAAAGAATTGTCTAACAAGAAATGCATTGTAAAACTGATGGTAAAAACCATAGTTCTACAGCTGCTCTAAGCTGAGAAGATTAAAAATCTGAAGTATGTGCCCTATGAATACAGTTACTTAATTTTCTACTAAAGTCTGTTTCTCCAAAGGGGGTGGGGACTTTGACAATAAAAATGGTCACAAAAAGAGCTAAGTTAGAAAAGCAGTTTAATGACTAAACAAGTTGGATTTATGCGAGCAAAACCAAATACTACCAATGAAATTTCTTTCTGTTTACTGAATACTTTCATCAACAAAGACAAATGATATTCAACTTTATATATGATTTTTCCTTAGATTATACATCTTGAATAATATTTTTTAAAAAACCTTAAAACTATCTCTGGCTTCTAAAAATGAAAATATATTTTAAAAGTCAAATTAAATGATGATTTTTGTGATATAAGCAAAAATGTAACCATGGCTATCACACGTCTCCTCTACTGCAGTTTTGAAATTTAGTAATGAAATTTACTACTAAAAAATGCACATTTACAACTACCCACAAATAAAGGCTCCAAGTGCTGTTGTCGGATCCGAAATAGTACCTACAGCAGACACTGTTCCCTCAATAATGGAGACGAATGTCTACAGCATTGGTTAAGTAGTCCTCATCTGACAATATGACAATGCTCTTTGGTAGTTCGAATTTATAAGCACATCAAACAAGGAGTCATAAGACTTTATTGGAGCACTTGTGAGCACTACCATGAAATTATGACAGTTACTTTTCTAACTGTCCATTTTGAGGGAAATCTTCATTAAAAGGCACTTACCAATTACGGTTTAACAGTCAATAATTAATTGCCTTAAAAGTTTTGGACTGTGAGAAACAAGTTCACTAGCGCCCCAAAAGTACAAAGGACACACAACGCTCTCACACTCGATGGGTACAAAGGACACACACGTTCTCACACTTGATGGCTTGGCTTTGACATCACTAATTAGTTTCTTGGAAACACTAATTGGATCCACTTTAGAAATAATTATTAATGATTACACTGAATCAAAATTCCAAAACAAATATTTCTTCTCTACTGAAAAACACTAAAATGAAAAGGAAATTAAAGACATTTGTAAATAACACAATTTCCATTAAAAAAAAAAAAAACAACAACCTTGCAAATGAGTATCCTATTTCTACTCTTACAGTCAGCCTGTAAAACTGTTGGTTGTAGAAAGTCAAAGACAATTCTAAGCAGAAGCAAATACCAGGTGAACGTAAAAGCAAAACCTAATCACTCTGGTCATGAAATGTCTCCAGGGCTCAGAACTCAGACATCACTACTGACAACGGAGCGACATGAACTCAGGACGCTGCTGGTATTTTCCATTTCCTATGGCCGCAAATAAAAAGCTCAAATGAAACAGATAAAACTGCTTTTAAAAGTTTAAAACAAGTATGTCAAAAAGATTATCGTTTCTCGGATGTAACTAACCTAAAATATTGCTAAGCTATCTTACAGTGCTTTTCTGCAGGAATCTGTAGCTGGTGTGTGTCATGGACACTGATAGTGGAGCGGACTCCAATAGCTCTAACACAACAGGTGCAACGCCGAGCCTCCTGAGAGCTGCTTTACCGTTCGTGCACCCTTGATTCTAATTCACGACTTTCTATCAAGTCTCATCCTGTGATCAACTTTTTCAGATCGTGCTCTCCAGACTCCACTGGATACAGATGCTCTCCCTTGTTAAGCACTGCTTCACTGAAGAACTTTACAGGATAAGCTGAACCCACTAGACTCAATGTAAACTTTGAACAGTCGTATGTTAACATTTTTCAAATTGAAAAAAAAAAAACAAAACTATTGAAGATGTGCCATGTCTTTGATGCCCCTGCTTCTTCTGGGTGCAGGAAGAAGAGACTCATTCTGTTATGGCAGAGTCCAAGGCAAGTCAGAGCCACACTGCAGACAGCAGTCCTAACAACACCATGGTGCTTTCTAAAAGACAGACTTACTAAAAGATGTATTCTCTTAAATATTTGGATAACAATTTACACAGTTTTACTTAAGTAAAAACTACCATTAGACCTACACAGATTAAACATAGCAACAACTGACGCCTACCAGAACAGTCACTGACTTCAGTTTATTTTATTTTCTCAGAAAAAAATAAATTTCCGAAATGAAAGACCCTGTCGTGAATTTTTAGCTTCGTTAGTAAACCTCAATACACTAACCTTTATATTTTTAAATGAGGGCCTCAAGTGACAGAGAAAAATAAGACAGGTTGTGGGATTTCTATGTTCCTTTATTACCAAGAGAAATTAAACTGTGGCCTAGCAGAAGGACAAACTGGAACTTCCAAGGACTCAGAACCTGAAAAGCCAAGGCTTTCAGGTCTGGTGTGGTCCCTGATGCAGCACACAGCATCGTTTCTGTAAACAAATCCAAGCGGAGAGAGCTGCTGCCAATCCCTGAGGACCCCGAGCAGAACTGGACCTACCTGGCTGATCCCGGAGGCAGGGATCTTGTAGGACTGCATCTTCTGCTTCAGCAGCTCTGCGTCACTGTGACGGAATGGGCACCCTGAGAACAAAGCACAAGCCAGCACAGCAGCAAGGTCATTTACCAGGGTTCAGCACAGTGCCACACTGAGAGAGAGAGGCTACACAAGCGCTCTTACCTGTCTAACGGCGTATTAATAAAAAGTCAGTTTGCCCATGGGTGCAACGGCTTTCCTTTCTATCTAAACAAGGATTTAGCTGCTTGGTTATCGGGGTACTATGGACTCAAGAGTTACATAAAACAGTACAGTGCTGCCCGGCTCCCATGGCCATTCACCAGAAAGGGAAAACTCTCTTGCCAGAACAGAAAATCACAAAGGATTCATAGCAGTTTACCTAAAACTTAAGATACTCTCGCATTTCTGTGGCCTAAAAATATTGCATAAAGACATTAAAAAAAAAAAAAAAGAAGGGGTATATATAATGGAAATAAAAATATCCAAACTCTAAGAAACATAAATATATCACATCAGATTCAGACATAAATTCTATGCCTATCTCCTGAAGACCAGATCCCATATAAAATTTGAAGAATCGTGGCAGTAAACAATGTGAACAGTTAGGAATTGTTTCAGAGAAAAGCTACACACGGTATGTTTCATCATTGTATTTCATGAGCAACACAAAAGGATGGACAACGAGAAATATTTGCATGAAGAAGAACAGGGAGTATTCGGGCACAGAATGATAGATCTACATGTTAACTACATGTAACTGCACATTTTATATGAAACTGGTGGAAGTTGGGGCTGAAAAGAATAACGGAAAAGGGCCAAAAAGCCAAACAAACACATTTATCAAACAAACTTAACTATAAATAAATCCTCCATTGGACCTCTATAAACTATGAAATCTGCAGAATTTATAGCATATCCTGCATCTAGATGTAAGCAAATACATTTTAGTACAGGAAGCTTCCTGTGGAAATGCATACTGCACAGTAGAGTCTGGCATTCCTGGTAGGTTGACCATGCAGTGGCTCTGCACGGACTGACTACATGAGCAGCACAAATGGAACACGGTGAGGTATTTAAAGCAAAAACCAGAGAGATGAAGCTGGAAGGTGGGTAGAGGTGGATCTGGGGGCAGTCAGGGGTAGCAGTGGGGATGAATATGATCAGAAAGCATGAATACATGTATGAAATTCTCAAAGGATAAAAATATCATATTCAATTTTTTAAAAAAACAACTTAGCCTCGCAGTGTCTGGGTTTGAAATACCGACTCACTCACACACATACCACACACACACACACACACACATACAGAGAGAGAGAGAGAGAGAGAGAGAGAGAGAGAGAGAGAGAGAGAGAGAGAGAGAGAACTGAAAATGTTAGTCATCATTATTATTCTCGGAAAATACAGTAATGAAAATAGAAAAATCCCATTGAGAAGGCTATGATGGTGCACATGGGAATTATTGGTTATTTCCAGAATAATTAAAGTACATAAAAAATGAGAGAGACTGAACAGAATCGCCCAAATGATACTTGACATGATGGACAGGACCATATAAAAGGCCTGAAAGACAAACCAAGAAGAAACAGAACAACTCCAAGAAAGGTTTTTCCAAGATGTGATCACTCAGAAGAACAGAGGAAGCAACCAGAACTTGGGTCATTTTAACAGATGATATAAACACATCCTGTGCCTATCGTTCACATCAACGAGAATGGTTTTCAGGGATGAACAAACAAGACAATAAAAGACGGGTGAATGCTGTCACAGCTAACAGTAGTGGAGGGGGAGAGATGGAGAGAGGGGGGAAGAGAGAGAGAGGGAGGGAGGGAAGGGAGGGAGGAACAGAGGGGGGGAATTGTTTGAGGGCATAGGCCAGAATACAGTTAGACCTATAGACCTACATGGATTCTAACTGGTTGATGAACTATTCTAAGTATATCAGTGATGAAAGAAAACCAATAGAGGGCACTAAATAATCTTCCAAATAACAGAGCAAAAAAAGGACACATCTCCAGTTTCTGGTTGAGTATATTATGAGCTCAGAAGCTCGAGTCTATCCTAAATAAGGAAAAAAAAAAAGCTAATTAGATTGAAATCAACAACAACAAAAACCAAGGTCTCGGGGCAAATTCTGAGAAGAGCAGGTAAATGCAGAGATTCGTAACTCACCAGCAGAGAAATCCCCTAGCAAAACCTCTATCACAGTCAGTGCCACTGGGCAAACCCAACTGACAAATGCATGACATGAGTCCCAATGTGAACACCTCCAAGAGAAAGCTCTAGGGGATGAGTGTTAAGGCTAATCTTACACTTTTATGAGGTTTACATCCAGAAAAATCTACCAGCGTCTCACAGTGTTCGCCATATCAATAAATATAAATGAATACGTAAGTCAAGCTTCTGTAGAAGGAAGGGGAAGGTTAAATACACCAGCCTATTTTGTTCCCCAGAAGAGACTACGTGAGCAGAATCCTGACGGGTCTATTGCTGCCTGACGTTCTTGCGGGGGAGAGGGGTGTCCAGCAAGCTTATCTCACTCAAGGACAGAGAGTCAGCAAAGCACCGGAGGAGTTCAGTGTGAAAAAGCTGAAGGAGCAGCAGAATGAGGACAGCAAGAATGCTAGAATGAAGAGACCAGGATCATACGCTAGAAAAAGACAGCGTGCAGGGACACATGTTACCATAAGCGGAGACAGGAATCCTGCGCATTTCTAAAAGCTACAGGTTAAAAGTATCATAGAAATTAAGAAGGGGTTCTGTAGGGGTTTGAAGGAAAATGTCCCCCAGACAGAGTGGTACTGTTAGGAGGGGTGGTTCTGCTGAAGTAGGGGGTGTGTCACTGTGGGGGCATGTTTTGAGGTCTCTTCTGCTCAAGCTCTGACGTGTGATGGATGATGGGGATGTCTTCTGTACATATGTTTCTCTTATTGGTTGATGAATAAAACATGATGGCGCCAATGGCCAATGAGGCAGTCAAATAGGCAGGACTAGGAGGAGGAGGATTCTGGGAAAGGGAAGCAGACAGAGTCGCAATACTGCTGGAGGAGTGGCACCATGCCGGGCATCACCGGGTAAGCCACAGCCTCATGGCAATACCCAGACTGATAGAAATGGGTTAATAATTAAGACAGAGCTAGTCAATAATAAGCCCTAGTCATCAGCCAACAGTACTGTAATTAAGATAAGTCTCTGAGTGTTCATTTGGGGTGAGGCAGCCATGGAGCCAGCTGGGAAAGAACCATTCCATAAGAGTGTGGTGCTCAGTCTACTTCCCATGGCCTGGTCTCACAGCTTGCTGGTCTAGGGTCAGCTGACATGATCTTCCCAACACTACATCACAATGGCTACATCCATCACCTTGGCTTCACTGTACCAAAAAAATGTAGCTTATCATATAAAAGCAAGGACAGTACACTGACACCGTTATTATTGTAGTATGTTACTACAATTATTCTATCATTGCTAATCTCTTCCTATGCTTAATTCAGGAATTAAAATTTCTTAAGAACTGTGTGTGTGCACACGCGCATGTGTGTGTAAACAACTCAAGCAGTTGGCTAAACTTACTTAATCTCTCATGTCAGATGATAGTAGTAAGAAGAAAAATGCACTGTTCCTCAGCACGTGACCTTTTGAACGTTACAAAGCGTACTGCTCTGAAACTGGGGCTCTCCTGAGTCAAACAGCTTTAAAGCCCTTCTATCTTCTAATACCCTTGCAGAACACAAATAGAGGACAGCACATGAATGAGAACTGGGAAGCCTGCTCCAGCACAAGCCGACCGTGGCTGAGTGAGCTCAGTGAGGAGGCACGTCACTGTCAGAGCAATGGGGTCCCATCCTGACACCGACACAGACAGAGGCTGCTGCAAGCTAGGACCCTCCAGCAATGCAAAGCCACTCAACCAGGATCCAGGACAAGCACTTACCATGATAATCCCCTTGGCTGGGTGGGCTGGTCAGGATAATCTTCATGCAACTGAAAGGCGTATAGTCGGTCCTCTTGCCTTCCTTTCCAAAGCTGTGACGGATGTTGTAAGAGTAACCTTTATCAAACTGAGAGAAGAGGAGAGAGAGAGAGAGAGAGAGAGAGAGAGAGAGAGAGAGAGAGAGAGAGAGAGAGAGAGAGAGACCAAGTCAGTCAACACAGTAGAATAGTAGCTAGGATCAAAGAGCTAGGTGACTCAAGTATTCTTGGATATGCATACTTTATGTGTCTCCTGGGTCTTTTATCACACAGACACACACACACACACACACACACACACACACAGTTTTTCTGTTACTGCCATTTGCACTTGTCTCTGCAGTGTATTAAACAGACTTTTTTTGGACACAATAGAAACCTCAGGTAGTAAACAGTTAAGGTTATAATCACCCTCCTACCCCCACCCCATCTTTAGTATCTAATGGGATCATTCCCAGGAATCCCAAGGATATTAGCATAGACAAGTCAATGTCCAATAGCTCACAACTGGGTGTAATATTTGTATCTAACTTATTACAGCCTCCCATCTACTTTAGATGATCCCTAAATTATTTATAACGAGTAATAGAATCTAAATGATAGAGGAATAGTGGTTACACTGTCATTGTTCAGGAATAATAGCAATGAAAAATGTTTGTACAAGGTTAGTACAGACAAGATTTTTCCCCCCCCCAAACACTTCAATGTCAGGCTCACTGAGTCTAAGGATGTAAAAGCCCAAAGCCACGGAGGGCCGGCTGCTTACTGGTTAATGACTAGAATAATCTTGCCTAAAACAACAATCAATTTGCCCTCCTCAATTTGATGTCAGAGAATACACCAGGTGGAAACCAGTTTAACCTCTCTGTCCTCCTCCTAAACTGTCCTTTAATTTCTACATCCTAACTCACTCTACTTGTGAAGTGCCTCTTAAAATATTTAATGCCATCCTCTGCATTCCACTCCAGAAAACAAGCTGTCAGCAAATGTCTGATGAGTGTATGGGTCACAGCAGTAGCCTCCCACCTGGCGTCCCTGCCTGGACGTTCATAAAACAAGCTAATGGGGTGGAAGGGGCTTCGGAATGAACAGGATATGAGGAGAAAAGGGGACTTAACAGTCATTGGAAGGCACTTAGGTACCACCAGGCATACTGTTAGGTGCTTTTAAACGTGCAATCCCATTTGATCATTTCAAATAACTGGTCCCCCTATGAGGGTACACAAGAAGAAATTGAAGTTCAAAGAAATGAAGCAGGGTAATATAACACAGACATTAAATAAATAGCAGAGTTGAAAAGCATGTGGGATTGAACAAGGCTGATTCCCAAACCCAAGTGCTTTCCATAATGCAGCTCTTCCCCAATAATAAGATATTCAAAAATCACAGGCTCCAATACGTCATTTTAGGCTGTAGCTTCTTTTCTTTCAATGACACTTCATCTTCCATACCTCAGTGGCATTTCCCTGTGCGTCCCTACCTCCTCGAGGATATTTCTCTTCACTGCACACTCGCTTGCCCGTGTTTAGCTTATGGCTTGCTAGCCTCTATTTGTACTGAGGTGATCAGTTGTTCCTGGGCTATCCAGCACTATTCCAGTATGCAAGAAAATGAACTCACTGCACAGGGAAGACTCCTTGGTCTACTATAGCATTCGAAAGGGAGTCACCCCATTGCCATGCTCCCAATAAGTGTTTCCAGTGACTGATGTTTGGTGATATTCTAATTCCTCATACATTTCTCACATAATTGTTTGGGTAAAACAATGAGAACAGTCAGGCATGGTGGCGCACATCTTTAATCCCAGCACTTGGAAGGCAGAGGCAGGCGGATCTCTGTAAGTTCGAGAACAACTAGGGCTGTTACACAGAAAAATCTTGTCTGAAAACAAACAAACAAAAAACTATGAGAACAAAAAGCCAAGTTTCTAAAATAACTAAACAGATGTCAGACCGCAAAAGCCTTTATATAATAGGAGGACAATCTTAGACTATGCCCTGCTTTTACTACTCAGCAATCTCAAAGCTTTCAAGAGGAAAGTCTCAGGAGCTCTAAGTGGTTCACAGAGCACATCATATGCTCTCCCACGCACCTAGGCAATACTTATGAAGTCTTGAGAAGCCACAGAGCACACATAACGAGTCATTTCCAAAGGGCAAAATCTTCAGTGTTCTGAATCTAACAGTCAGAGTAAAATGTCTATAAAAGGTCATACTTTATTTCCACGCTTCTTTAAATAAAATGCATATTCTGGAAAGCTTGGAAAAAAGAGTTCTTGAGCAAAATTACTAAGCATAACACTAAAAGCATTACATGGATAGAAGTAAAAAGTGTTATTTGGGGCTTATACATAGATGTGCCAATGGGCAACTGAAGACCTGAGTATCAGAACAGGTCTAAGTTTCATTAAGTGAGCACAGGGCACACCACTACAGCAGAGTTGTCGTTTGCTCCCCTTAATGGTCACTAGGAAAGTAACCCAGCAAGTACTGGGGTGTGGGAGACCCCAGGCTTTGCAGTTGGTACAAAGAGTATGATTTCAACTCTCGTCTTTCTTAATCCACACCACAGCCGAGGTTTCTTCCCTTAAGTTTACATCGAGACCCTGCCTATGCTTTGACTTGCTGGTGCTGTACGTGTTCTATAATACGGCCACATTCTCTCTCCTCTAGCAGTTCCTAAAGACAATCTGTTTACAGTGCTTTAGTTACTGCCCGGCTCTGGTTTTAATTTACCAACATTATGGTGCCACAACTTAGATCTGACTGCCATCAGGTCCCTTACTCATAAACCACCAATCCACCAATCCACCAATCCACACTGAACCGTTGTTTCCATGTGCACATGGGTGTGGATAACAGTCCACTGATGCACGACGAAGCCTGCTTAGATTCCTAAGATTCTGAGCACAAATGCCTATGGACTGGGTCCTCCCAATAAGCTCATCATGAACTGCAATCACTGAAAATGAAAAGTGCACTTAATAGCCCTAACCTACCAAATGTCCCCACTTAGCAGGGCACACCCCAGGGTGACAAGCTGTTGGCCTTTGACTGGGGGCTGACTGGGAACCACAGCTCGCTACCATGCCAGCTCCTTTGTGACACCAAACTGAAGGCGTCTAGAATTTCTCCTCAAGGATAATGCAATAATGACTTCTGAAAACATTTCCAAAAAGTAAATGCCCTCGGCTTCCGCTAGGTTAGTATCATCCTGTCTGTGGATTACCCACATTTGGCTTCTGTCCACTTTCCCCTCAGTGTCTCCCTATTGGGGAGGGGGGTCTGGTCACCTGGTCACTTTAGTCCATAGTATAGGGAAACAAGAAGGGTTTTCTGTCTTACAGCAGTAAGGACCATAGATATCTGTTTCCATAGATTCACTGTAAGCTACAGCCTGACTTGTAAACAGTACAGATTATAACACCCCAACACTTCCCAGTGAGAGGGATGAAAAGCTGAATGACGAAGTTCGCTAGCCTCAATGGGTGTAAAGGTTTAACTGAAAGATTCAAATACATCGTACAAAAAGGGTTATACGCTCAGATGCGTTAGTGTTTTTCTTTGCAATTAGAGCAGAGCATCAACTACCCACATAAACAGCACACACACGACTCACTGCAAAGGGGCTGCATATCAAATCCAGAGGCGTGATGCAATGCTTGAAGGAAGAAAATGTTTCTCCCTCCCCCTCTTAGTGGTGTTTTATAGGCCCCGCCCATGGTAGGAAACTTCATCTTGTAGATTATGATAAAGGGTCTGAATTAGAGCACTAAATCAAAGTGGTTGCCTTCTTGTAACCAAACAACAAATTATTGACAGACTGTGTTCTCAGCAACGCAGCAAGACGACTCTACCAAGGGAGGGCTATGTAAATTTCACTGTCTGGCTTCAGGTTATCTGCTGGTTTCTCAGCATCAGTGTGGTTTCTCATTAAGACACTGGATTTATGCTGCCATGCTAATCTTTGAAACACTCTACACCCAGGAGGCATGTAACACGAAAAGACACTAGGAAAATGCTTTTTTTCCCTTCAGTTTTACCACTCTAGGAACGTTTAAAGGAAACCATTATTCCATGATACAGGTGCTCTGGACACCATACTCTCTTTCATTCATAGGAATTTAATGTAAAATTAAAATGTCCATGGGTGAGTTGGTCAAACATGAACATGTCTAAATAACAGCCAGGGAAATGGCGCACTGGCTGCTGAATACAGACTCATATGCTGCAGTCTGTAGTGCATTAGTGAACAAACCACACACGCACGTCCTTCCCATTTCCTCGCTGACTTTCGCTTGTCTCTGTGATTCCAAGTTAGGGAAGTGCAGCCTCTGCATCTCACTCTTCAGCCTTCATGTTGTCGGTCCTTGGCTGACCAACCATCGCCCTCTGTAACAGTAAACAGTATCACATGGCTTCCCTACTGCTAGGATTATATGGCTGATAGAATTAAAGTATAACTATGGAACAGTTTGCCTACAGAAAACAAAAACCGATCCTGAAAGCCTACCGTGCGCAAGGTACCGGTCTAAGCCATATTCGTGTGCTAACTTCATTCAAGCCTTTCGGGCAGATACTATTTAGGATCTCCAAGCCATAGGTGGGGAAACTGGACTACAGCAAAATTAGTTAAGCAATTTTCCCAAAGTCAGCAGACAGCTGCTGTCTGATGGAGCAGAATCTGAACATAAGTACTCACTTATCCTCAAACATTATCTCTTGTTCACCAGACAAAATTGTCTACTTACTCTTTCATTATTCAGAAAAAGAAATAGAGGAAGAGGGATAATGAAAACCATGCTACTTCTCACTGACATTGCACAGCAGCAAAGAATGAGTTGTTACTCAGCACTAAAAACAAACAGACAAACAGACACCCCAGCTCTACCGTGTCAATCCTGGGCTTGATTCCGCTACACCCGTCAGGAGGCCTGGGACTTTGGGCAACTAACCTAACTTCTAGCTTTTTGAGATCCCAGCCCAATCTATAAAGTGAGATTTAAAACTGCTCTGTTCCCAGAGGATTATATCTCAGGGGAAATCAATCTTCAGGATGACCTGGGGAGGGCTCTTCGCAGAGGAATTCCGGAGGATAAATTCCGAAGTAAAGTATTAGCATAGCTGCTTTGAGAAGACCATTCTATTGCCAAACCTTCAAACGAGACACCAAGGGTAAAGGCTGCGCCACCAATATGCCCCCTCAGGTGACAGAGAGGGAAATGTGAGGGCGTGTCATCAGGGAGGGTTCTTGATGAAACAGCTGAACCCAGCGTGGAAGATGAGAATCGGAGATGGAGCAACACAACACCACCACAGATGCAAACAAAGGCGGACCATAAAGCATCTTAGAGACCTGGCTCATTTATAAGCTGAAGATTAAATACACAAACAAGGGGCAGTGTAGAGGGCCTGCTGAAGTGCACGGGTACGAACGGTGGCTAATTCTGTGTTTTAACTGGATTGTGGGTGCCCGGCAATTCTGCGTATGTTGGGTATTTTAACAGGCTGGGCAAAGCAGAGTTCCCTCCGCAATGTGAATGGGCATCTTCCTCTGTGTTAAAGCCTAAGCCAAACGTTAGCCAAGGACGGAATCTACCCTTTTCCCTCACAGCTTCCCTGGGGGGGCCACTGTCCTGCTCCTGTTACAACTGCCCTGGTTCTTGAGCCTATGGCTAAGCCTAACCCTCACCACTGGCCTTCCTGAGCCTCCGGCTGGTAGACAGCAGAGCCTAGTGTGTTTCCGTCTCTAATCACAAGATACAGCTCTCCACAACCACTCCTCCCTCTACACGCCAATCTCCCTGCACTGTGTGTGTTGCTGACCCTGTTTCTTTGTAGACTTCTGACCTACACAGTAGCACACAGCCACGGTTTGGAACAAGGGTTGGGGTTGTTCCGTTTTGCTTTAAATCAGCTAAAACAAAGGAATAAAGGACAAGTTCGGTGTAGGAAAAAAAAAAAAAAAAAAAAAAAACAGGTAATCGCTGCATATGATGGATAAGTGGAGATTTGTGTTTACGTATGTTTGTAAGTTTTCAGGTTAAAATTTTCAGAAATAAGCTATTATAATGAGCATTGATTAAAAGCAGCTACAGCATACATGAATGTCAGTTTAAAAAAGAAAATAAAAGTTAGGAATCTGTGTGCTAAATCAGGGACTGGCAAACTACAACCAGCGCATAAGTTGGATCCAGCTGGGCAACTGGCTCATGGGTAACAGAGTCACGTCCAATCACACAGGTCCCGCCCATGGTGGCTTCCTGCCATAGCCACAGAGTGGCTGCAACAGAAGCCAAAAAAAGCGACTGCCTGGCCTCTAAAGAAAGCCCACTAACTCTAGCTTAAATTCTGTATTTTCATGGTAGCCACACATTGGGAGAATCTCATCACAAGGGAGACAGGAGCCCATGGACCAAGAGTTCAAGGTCATTCTTTGCATTCCTAAGTGAGACCCTGTCTCAACTGGAAAATGACAATAATTTAGAGGCTTTAATGTTTTTGTGTTCTTTCACTTTAAACTTTACTGAGGATTTCTGCCTAATCTGGTTTCCTACAAACACAAACCCTCACCAAAAAAAGTTGGTTAGTTTCAAAATTTTCTCCTAACATGGACAAAATCATTCCATAGCTTCTAGGTTGTTATTAGCTAAACTGAGAGCTTATGTGAAAAAAAAAAAAAACAAAAAACAACAACAACAAAAAAAAAAAAAACAAACTCAAAACAGTAAAGAGATAGTAAAAAAATACCCAAAGAGGAAAATTTTTTTATTTTATTTTATTTCAAATTTCCCAACTTTCAGAAAATAACTGGAAGGAAAGAAAGCATCATCTGGTTTCAACACATTGCAACCAAGGGAGGGAGGAAACAGAGTAAACAAACACACACCCACAACACACACACACATTCTCACACCCACGCACACACTCTCTCTCACATACACTCACACACATACACAACACCCACACAGAAAACACAATACCTGCCCACACCCACACACATACACAAAACACACACAGACTCTCACATACACACTTAAACACACACAACATACGCATACATACACCCACACCTATATAACTCTCTCTCTCTCTCTCTCTCTCTCACACACACACACACACACACACACACAGGCTGCAATTTCCTTCCTGTTAAACTTGCAAAGAACACTGTAGACCTAGAAACCCTCTTTGACAGCCTTCAGCTTAACTTACATAACTTTGGATTATACCTGGGAGCTGACTAGCAAATTAGGGCCCAAGAAAAGCAAGATTGCAGAGGAAAACATAAGACATGGGTGAACTTAATATGCAAGTGTACTAGCTAAAGGGCATAATTAAAACAACATCACTCCTTTAAATCTACATAATTATGTCCCCAAGACATTCCCATTAGTATATTCTACTTTGTCACTAAACCGGAGTCTCATGTCCATGGTCAGGAAATAAACATAAAATTTTAAAGTTAAGTCAAATGTCTGCAGAACTCAATGGCTGAACTTTAGTTTTACAAAGTACTAAATAAAACCCACTGTTTACTTTAAAACAAATTCATTATCCGAATATAAGTGGGTGAGATTTTGACACAAATTTCTGAGGCAAAAGTAACTAGGCATGCTTGAGAGACTGGCTTTGGGTTTTTTTTTTTTTTTTTTTTTTTTTTTTCTGTTTTGAAGACAGAAGCTGCTTTCTCTGATACAAACTCAACTTGAAATGCCTGCTAGCCAGTATATCATTCACTGTGCACAGACAATTGACACTCGGTGATAAGCCTGAAGCACACTGTCAATCATTAAAAGCAAGGAATTATGACCAGTTATGTTTGGTACTGAGTGCACGTCATTATATTCTCACTATTGGCATTAGGGATATATCTAAGACATATAGGACAACTGTCCAATCAGAAGCTGCTATACTCAAACCAGCTGCACTAATGGGATGCTCTTATAGAACAGTCAATTGACTGTGCATCACGGAAATGATTACCTCGCTCAAAACTTGGGGCAGGATGCTGGAGAGAGTGTTATTGAAGGTTCTGTCCCAGGACTTGTAGGAATTACAATCCCCTTATAGGAAAAGGAATATCCTGTGGTGACCTTTCTACTTTTCTACTTCTATTGACAGTGATGAAGTCCTCTGAGACAGGAGCCCGAAATTCAGCTATGAAACTACCACAATGGTTTAGAGGACAGTGGTAGTGTAGACTAGCCCTGTGGCTGTAGGGACTGAAGGTACAGTAATTGTGTGGGTCAGCTATCTAGTTCCACAGCAAATACTTGAGATATCGGCTGACAGAAAGGCTTCTTTTGGCTTAAAGTTTGAAGGTTCCAGTCAGTGATGCACTTACTTATACATCCTGCATATGGGGCTTCAGTGAGGTCACCATCATAGGAAGCAACATGTGCTAGGCTCATGGCAACGCTGCCTCATGGCAACTAGGAAGCAATTGACCAAGAAGAGGGAAGGGTAGCTTCCCACTATCCCCTTCCAGGGCCTGAAGACTCCTGTTAACACGCCTTCAGTTTTCACCACCTCCCAATAGCAAGTGGGAGACCCTCTATCCAAAGAGAGCAGCGGAGCACATTTAAAGTTAAGTCAGGCCACTCTTGTGACTGCCAAGGTATAAAAGAAAGGGCGCAGCCTGAAAAC
The DNA here is from genome assembly GCF_943737965.1 of Phodopus roborovskii. Lineage (NCBI taxonomy): Eukaryota > Metazoa > Chordata > Mammalia > Rodentia > Cricetidae > Phodopus > Phodopus roborovskii. The sequence continues at coordinate 17,376,473 of NW_026126588.1, forward strand.
ATCAAGGATTCCATACGAACCCATCAAAACAATATAGTTGTCTTTCCCTGAGATGAACTGGGAAAGACGGGGATGATTTGCATCACAGACCAGGAGCTCAGGTTTAGAAACTTGAGATGATCTGTGAACTGCATTTATATGATTCAGAGCATAGGTAATAAATACACACTTAAATATTAGGGTCTAAGACTCAGGGAAAATGCTAGGCTGAATACATACAATTAGGAATTGCAAACATAAATAAATATAAAATGAATGAGAAGAGATCACCGTCTCAAGTAAATGCAGACATAACGATCTAGAACTAAGCCATGTCCCAGAAGCCTCAGATATCTGAGAAGTACACTGCTCTGCCCCAGAGACACTGAGCACCAGCGACATCTGTATAGTCTAAGATCTGCCCATCAAATGTCCTGACCCAGCTCTTCAGACCTTCATCACTCAGTAAACCTAGCTTTGCTACACATGAAAAACATGCCTTCTGTAAAGCCCATCAGAAGGGACCTTAAACTAAGTAGATCTTTAGATACACTTTTGAGAAAGGTACAACTTATTGATTAAAAGTCAAACAGCAAGAACATTGACATAAAGCCAAGGCAAGACTATGAATTCACTGCAACAAGGAAAACACCAACCTCCTTTGGACATTTGATACTGTAAAAAGCTCTGTGTCTCAAAGAATCTACCTTCCATTCCCCATTACAGATGACTGTAAAGCAATGAAGCCCACATGTAATTTCTCAGCACCCAGCAGGAATGCTTTCACCGACATTTAATAACAACCAGCTTCTACAAAGACTGAACATAAGAATCATCCACTTGAGTAATGATGTTACGTCTTTAACCAAAACACAGTTTAAAAGATCCTTTGTGATGTTACCAACAGCTTTTATAATAGAAGCATACCACGGTTCAGAAAACACTGTCTCCCAATTCTACGGGCTCACACAGGACCATCATTCAGGGCTCAATTCAAATGCTAACTTCCCCAGGAAGCCCTGAGTCCCCAGGGTGAATATACTATTTCATTCTTGAGCTTGCTCTCTTGCTGTTATTACCACATTGTACTTCACATTAAATGGGAACTTAAGGGCAAGCAATTTAGATTCTCTGCTAAATAGCAGACACTGTGAATAAGTGCTATAGGATGAATATTATCATACACGATCACCACGTAAATCCCATCATTGTCCTTACCCAAGGCAAAGGAACTGAAGTTGACAGCAGACTTACACAGATTCACACAGATTATAATGAGCAGATGAGTCTGAGCTCTGATTTGATTCCAAAGTATACAACCTCCCAACTATACTATGCTGCCATGAGAATCAAGCCCAGTTACCCAACTCAAGAGACTGTGTTTGTTAAGTTATAAAAAAAAAACATCTGAGTACTCAATAAATGTTACTTGAATACAAAATCAAAATGCCTGCACCTCTCAAAGAGCCTATAATTAACTGCAAGGTAATTCAAGAGTCATAACAAAATAAAAGACTTTGTATTCCATGTCCTTCGCATATTCATATTCTCTGTCCCCCCCTTCCTATCCCCTCCCCCTCCACCCTCACCCCCTTTTCCCCTCACCTGTCTTAGGCAGCCTAGTCTACCTGGATTTTTAACTAATGAATGAATTTATGTAACTTTCAGAAAAACAGATGCAAATTGAGATGCTCCTAGATTTTATATAAAGACAGAAATTATGTTTGCATATATTACATAAACATAAAACTAGGGAAACATGGGGATTAATAGGAGAGGAGGGTGAAAAATGGAAAAATAGGTTAAAGAGAGATACGTTCAACTTACAGTAAATACTTGCTTGAAACATCTTTAAGCAACAGCAACATAAGTCAGTGTGTGTATTTACATATATACAAACGTATACTGATGATTTTATAATAAATACATAAAAGTAATAGATAGTCTGTGAAGTCTCATAAGAAGCTACATCTTTCTTTCCCTAAGAGCACCAGGTACATTAACCAAACTGACCCTCCACCTAAAAGGTTAGACACAGGTCCATGTCACCGCCAGTCTAATCCAAAGGGACCCTGGCACGAATAGATGCCTGAAGTTGAAATCTTGGGTTAGGGTGAGTCACAGCTCAGTAGTAAAGGGCTCGCCTACCATGCGCAAGGTCATGAATTCAATCCCCAGAAGGTATAAATAAGTTAAAGGTACCTAATATTCATAAGTCCCTAAGTATGGGAAAGGGAATAGACGGGTGGAGGACGGGGGATTTGTGATGAGAGGATCAAGTGAGGAGAAGGAGGGAAGGGAGATGAGGGGAGAAATACAGGGGGAGACGGCTAGAAATAAGGGCTACTTGAGGAGTAGTATGGAAACCTAACCAGTAAAGCTTCCTAACTCATGTGATGAGTGCGCGCGCACGCGTGTGTGCGTGTGTGTGCATGCATGTGTGTGTGTGTCCGCGCGGGTGTAAGTGATATAATGGAATCACCAAACAATGAGGAAGACGGAGTCCTAAGTAGACATCACTTGTCACCAAATAAAGCTTCCAGGATCAGGATTGGTTTACATCTAATTGAGTTGTTGGCCAAAGGGGTCCAATGGGAACCCCCAAACGACCCAGGGTGTTGCCCAGACTACAGACTACTCTCCACAAATGGATGGCAAGCCCTCGTTACTGAAAACAACACCTAGACAACTCACTGAAAACGGAAAAGTCAAAATGGTGTCTTCACCACTATGTACTGGTGTCCGTGGGACAGGAAGGTATTCTGCATGCTACCAAAGGGCTTTTTGTTTTACTTTATCTTAATTTTTATTTATTTCTGCGTATTTTTCTCTTTTTACCTTTTTATACCCTTTCAGTATATGTCATGGCTCCTAGTTCAGTGTTTTTATGGGATTCCTGAGTATGTGTTGGAGTGGATCGCTGCATCTATATGCTTCTTATATTTTTCTTGGGCTCATTTCCATCTATTTGTTAGTTTTGTCCTATCTCAATGTAATTGCTTTTATCTTATTCTATTTGCTCTGTTTTCATTAACCCTTAGAAGCCTGTTTGTTTTCTAATGAGAGACAGAAAGAAGGTGGATCCAGAAGGGAGGGAGGCAGGGAGGACTGGGAGGAACAGAGGAGGGGAAACAGTCAGCAGGAGATATTTTTTGAGAAAAAAAAAAATATTTCAGTGACAGGAAGGGGAATAAAAAGAATTGAAAAATCATTTGACACAGAGAAACCCACAAGTTAGTGGCTTTGCCAGACATAGTATTCAATGGAATAGTGTTGGGGGAAAGTTACTAATACCTGATAGACTTATTCTAATACATTGTTTAACTCCATATAACTGTCGAGTTTCTTGATTGTTCCTAAAACAAGCCCTAGCTGCTGCAGTCAATTCGCGTTCTTGTATCAGGCTATCCAGGATCAGTGTTCTAAGCAGCACAGAGGAGATGGAGACAACCTTTCCCACACACACATCCCTATTATATTCTAAAACAGCAACACTCACTGTGCCCAGCACCTGGCATCAAGGACAGGATGGTATGCAGCAGCCTGAAGCCCCAACAGAAACGTCATTACCAAATAAGGTCTGTCCCAGGTGTGCCGGCCCCAGCTGGGAGCCACTGTGACTGCAGCCTGCTCTGCCTGCCTTGCTGGGAGAGGGAGAGCACAAGGCAGTTGTGCTGCCCATAGGCTACAAGCACAAAGGTAGAGCCCAACAAGCTTCATTCAGGGTGGCTGGCATCAAGGGCAAGGAGGTGTATGGGAGCCAACAGTCTGGAACTTGCTCGGAACCTGCTCCCAACACCCTGCCTCGCTCGCTGCAGCATCACCCTGACTCCGGGCAACAGCAGAATAAATGAGACGAGTCTAGGCAATGGTATGACATTTATGGTGTTTGCGAAACCAGAAAACTTGAACCAGACCAATGACTCGCGGTGATGAATATGTGCATGTAAAAGTGTTTGAGCACAAAACACGGTGTATGACATACTGCAGCATGCAGTGCCAATAGGACAGACAGACAGACAGACAGACATGCAACGGAGAAGCGGGGGGGGGGGGGGGACAGAGCAGTGTGCGATGGTGGTGACGGGAGTGAGAGGCTACAGCGCGTGGGGCAGCAGCCTGGAGCATGCGCACTCAGCTCCCAGACACGCGGCCCAGCCACACTACGGATAGAGTGTCTCTTCTATCCTACCTGGTGCTTTTTACATAGCTCTAGCACTGCAACCCTTCAGCCCTCGGAGAGCAGTCAGGTCCAGTGTGAACATTTCTGCAAGGTGACGGTGCCAAGAGCAGGACTTGGCGTGTCTGGATTACGTGGACCGCGGAGAGGATGCAAGCCTCAGATTCAGGGTGCCGGTTCACAAGAAGGCAAAAGCCTTTTGAAATTGTGTCCATGACCAGCGGAAAGTAGCAGATTAACCCACTGTAACAAATCAATAGAACACTTGCCCTCCCTTTGTTCAGTAAGTAGTGTGGTCAGCATGTCTCAGCAGGTACTGGGGATTGTTCCACAGCCCCACAATCAATCTCAGGCTGACCCACGGTTGTCCTCTCACTTCTACATGTGTGTGTGCTATGGCACATCCGACCACACACACACACACACACACACACACACAGTCTGATATACCAGAGACACGTTTTATACTGAGTCATGCTACCCTAAAATTTCCATTTTGAAGCCCTGGTCCCTAATGAGACTGTATTCCAAGAGAGTGCCTTTAAGAAGCAATTGAGTCTTTGCAGCTGTGACAGCAGCAGAGGCGCTCATACAGAGGAACCACCACATGAATAGGCCAGACCGCAAGCCACGGGGCCAGTCCACAGAGAGGCGAAATCTGCCAAAACCCTGATCTGAGTTTCCAGACTCCAGGACCAAGAGATATTAAGCTTCTGCTGCTTAAGCCACCAAACGTGGAATTTTGTTACAGCAGCCCTGGGAAGCTAATACACGACAACACATGATTATTTATATGAACATCCTTCATTCCTTATTAATCTATTTTCCAGAAGTAAATCAGGAAATAAACACAAACTTTTTTTCCTAGTAATAGAGAGAGCATGGCCTAAAAAGTGACAAAAACCACATTTCTAGACAAAATCTTATCATCTGAAATTAGTAGGAAAGGAGACCTGAGGGATGGGCCGAAGAACGTAAGAACACGATCTACAGGCTAAGACCGATTAAAAGCAGCTGCCGTTGAGAAGCTCAAACAGTCTGGAAGAAAGCATTTCAACAGCCTTTTCCTAACTTCAAATGGCAGAGTGTGTGTGTGTGTGTGTGTATGTGTGTGTGTGTGTGTGTGTGTACACTTATAGAAACACAACTCAGGAAGCAAATTCAGTCCGCTGAGAGCATGCTCATTTAAGAAGACACCTTTCCCAAGCTTTTGTTCGGCCCCTGCTAGATTAACATGTGAATTCCTTTTTTATAAACTAAGACACAAGCATCTTTTATCCTTTTCAGCTGAGTTTCAGTACACATTTTCGAAACCCATCTTCTAGTTCCACGCTAACAAAATGTCATTTGCTGTTGATTTGCCTTTTCAGCGTTACCTTGTCTGGATCCATCTTTCCTCTGACAAACTCTTGCTTCCAGAACTGCAATGCCTGTTCCAGAGTTAGGCCGATGCCCTTCAGGAACAGGCCATACTGCATCCGGCCTCCGTGACGAAGATGGTGATTTTCCCTCAAAGCCTTATGCAACTGACGCATGCAAGGTGGGAAGGATTTGGTAGAAAGCTACCAGGAAAAAAGAAAAAAAAAAGCAAGTTTAGGGGTTGGTGAAGATATACTAGATCCCCATTATATCTGATGTGATTGTAAATATGATTTAAAAAGGATAGAGAACTTAAACCATAGAAAGCACTGCTGTATTACCGAGACTGCAAACGAGACTGTCTTATTATTTTATATTGATTAAAAATCAACTGGAAACACTTTAAACATAGCAGATTATATAATAATAATGCTAGTTCCCATACTTCGCTTTTTATGTTTTTCTTTAGATGGCTAGTAATACAATATTAGTTGCAAGAAATAACACAAAGGGACGTCATGTCCCAGCTTTCCTCAAATACAAAGTCTTGCAAGACAGGCAAGCTCAGCACCGACAGGTCCCATGCTTCCTCAGGTTCCCACATTTGTACATACATTTCTGTGTACACTTGTCATCATGTGGAGGCTCAGACTGCCACCACCAGGGAATACAGAATGTCAGGATGCAGAATGAGTTCATCACCACAAGATCCTGATTTCCTGTCTGCATCCGTTTAGTGCTCAAGTCTCTGCCTCCCCAGTGCTGGGATTGCAGGCCCACACCACCACAGGCAGCTTTTTATGTGGATGCCAGGGACCCAAACGCAGGTGCTCGTGCGCAGCAAGTGTATCACCGTCTCCAGCCACCTCACCAACCGCTCTTACCGTCTCCAGCCACCTCAGCATCCCCTTCCCCTGACTGAGGCACCTCACCACCCTCCTCTGTTTAATCTCTGCTAGCCGCACCCCGCTCCACCCCCCACCTCCCTCAGTTCTAACATTTGGAAACAGCCAATCTGTTCATTTCTGTGACTTTGTCATTTCAAGAGAATCAACTAACCAAAATCACACAGTATGCCGTGTGTGAGGACTGGCTTGTTGCTAGCTCCTCACCCTCGGTTCGAGGCTCTCCTGTGAGAACTCAGGGAAGGGCAATGACCAGGAGCAATGTGCGGCACAAGTCAAATGTCGTCGAAGCCCAGTGGGGGTTAAGATTTGATTTGTCACTGCACCAACAACTGGTTTTCTTTCCCCATGGCTGAGCCATGCTTGCAGAGCCTCGCTCTGCTGACGCTGTCTGCTGTTCCCTACCCGCTTTCGTGTGATCTATCTACAGCAGTTAGTCCCTCAAGACACAGTTCACCCGTTTCCTTTGTCACAGTCCCCAATCCCTCTACTCCCAACCACCCAGCAATTACTGGACATTTACTATGTGTGCAGCCCCCACAACTTCCAGTCAGAAAGAGTCACAGGTCTCCTCTTGGAGCAGCTTACTCTCGGATGCAGAGACCATGGGTGTGGGTGTAAATCAGGTAAAACTCGTGCCCAACTCGGCGAATACAGCAGCAGTTGGGGGTCGAGCGTGATTAGGAGAGAGAATGCTAGAAACAGACGAGTCTCTAAAGTAAACCACACTTCACCCCAGACAGATATTTCTACTGCAGTGAGGATCCGAGAATACCATTCATGTTATGAAAATCATTAAAAACCCTAAGAAGGAGTGACTATGGTGTACTAGAACGCAGCGAGTGAGCTGTGCCATAAGCACCAGAGGGTTTGATCTGATAAGGAACTGGGCTGCTACACTCTAGAGAGACGAAGCAGCAGGAATGGAAGGAAGAAGAGCGTGCGAGAGAACTAATGCCTGCCCAGAGGACGGGAACGAAAGCAGCTCAGCACAGGGCTGGCCACTAAGACGGAGAGATGGAAATGGAGCAGAGAGAGAGAAATTGGAAGGACAGGATATGGGATGCTGCAGAGGGCAGCAACCACAGATACAATACCGTGCAAATGAAAGCCATCAAAGAATTAGGGACAGGTCAGCATCGAGGGAAGTATCCATTCTATGTCATGATCTCAGGGCTCTAGAGAAGTCAGAGTCCTGACAGGGAAGGTTCAGGAGAGGTTGTGTAAACTAAGAAAGACACTCACTCCATTCAGGCCCTGTCTGAAGAGGGACGCAGGGACAATAGTGTCACTGACAGACACAGAGTTCATAGAAGGGACAGTCTGTGACCAGCAGGAGATACGCCCGATGGCACGGTGCTGTGAGGCCTAAGCAACAGTCAGTGAGCTTCCAAATCAGGTTAAGTCCCAGGCGCAGCCCTGCCACGCGATTTTACAGGGTGATGCTCATTTGCTATGTTGCCTGTTGGGCCCAGGTAAGGTCCAAGAAGGTACAGTAGTCTGTCATGCTCCGTGGCTGGGCTCAATTTACATCCTCTACATGAGCTGGTGAGCAGAGTTCTCGGGATCCCCACAGCTCACACTTGCTGGTGAAAGGGAAGACACTTGGCGAGAGGCAGGGATAGAATTAACTCCAACTATTCAGGTAACATAAAGTGAACACGTGGAGAAATGGAAAAGCAACAGGAGACTATTAAGATGAAATAATTATCTAGAGGAAATCAAAAGCTGACACACCTTAGGAGCAAATTTGAAATCAACTACGTTGTTATTTCCGGGCATATTAACTGTTCAGTACTAGATTAGGATTCGCCAAGAGATAATCTATTTGTTCTGATCTGCTTCCAGTAACTTTATCGGAATTCTTATATTCCAGCATTAAAATCCATATACATTTTTAATTTTTTAATAGTAAAGTAGTTGTAAATACAGATTTATTTATAGCAGGTTTATTTTTTCTTTGTGATAATAAAGTGCACATACCACAGTGCATTAAAGAGAAATTCTAGAACCTGAAGTATAACAAAATGCTTTTGCTGAGGAAGTGCAACGTAAACAAAAGCCGAAGTGAGCCACGTGTTAATGCAGCCTTCCTTGCTGCTAGTGAATGCGCCTGGGGAACCACGCCCACACTTACATATTGAGGTTTTAGCCAGTACCCAGAGTTCGACTGTATTTAGAAAGAATCCTTAAAAGAGGTAACTAAGTTGCATGGGGTCATAGCATTGCTAAAGGTGACTAGTGTGCGCACACACACACCAGAAGAGATAGGCCAACAGCGGGAAACCTATCTCATGAGACGGGAAAGCGGTAGTCTATAAAGCAAGGAGACAGGCGCCGGAAAACCTAGGGCTTAGGCTTCAAGCCTCTGGCTATGAGAACTATCTTTCTGGTACTTAAGTCACCAATCTGTGGCATTTTGCTGTAACGGTTCTAGCTAACTAATCCACATCATTTCTCCGTTTCTAAATGTGTGTAGTATTTAAGTGTAAACACGTAAACAGCAACCCATTTTCCAATAATCATATTGCTTTCTTAAAAATTGTGAACAATCTCCCCCTTAAATTTGGTTTTCTTACAATTCAAACAAAATCGCATACATAAGATATGACCAGAAGCAATGGGGCCCTGCTCCCCATCTTCCCACCAAGGGTCTCTAGTTGAAACATCTGCTTTAATGGGGGCTGGCGCTTACCGAGTCGATCTGGTCTAGGGAGATCTTGCCAGGGTTCTTCTGGGTGCTGTAATCTTGGCCCGTGTAAGAATGACTGAAAAACCAAGCAGAACAAAATACTAAACGGGGTCCGCAAAACGCTTTCATCTCTTCAAAAAGAAGTTTTGTTCTAAGATCAAAGTTATGAGGAGAAAACATTTGACACATGAGCCTCAGCAGAGTCAAGTACTTTAAATGTATTTAATAAGACAAATACAATGAATTACTTACAAGGAACCCACAATAGAGTGCCAGCCTGGAGTTCCTGATTCCTACCCCAGGGCAATGCTTTCATTTCTTACATGCATAATCCATACAGTAAAAGTTTAAATCTCCTCTACTTAAACCATATTAAAAATCATGGCAGCAGATCAGAAACAAAAAGAGAGCTTCAATGAGAAATCACTCCTTCACACACACGTACGCACGCACACGCACACACACACACGCACGTGCACATACACACGCGCGCATACACACACGTGCGCGCATACACACACGATCCCTGGGCATGTCTTGTGGCCCTCTGGCATACCCTGTTCTGAGTGGAGATGATGACACCTACCTTCAGTGCTGACATAGGATCCAAATGGAAATCGGTTTTGTTAAAGGCCTGATACATTTGCGGTTGCCATTCATGAAAATATTTAACAGTGCTCAGTGTGAAGGAATCTCCATGCACATTCTCTAATTAACTCCTCGCATCCATTTGGGGAGAACACTTAATTTACACAGTAAATGAGGAGATTAGCAATGTGTTAGGATCAAGTCTGCTGTGTAGCCAGATGCAAATTTGTCTCTTCATTCCATTTCTTTAGGACACTGCCATCCTCTCCCTATAATAAATGTCTCTGTGGTGTTATTTACAAGTTTGGAAACAAGCTGACATGTACTACCTAAAGTCATCTACCTTTTGTAGTTTCTCATATCCTTGACAAAATCCACTATTCATGTCCAGCCCCATAAACAAAAATCCCATTGCATTCAGTTTGTTATATTACATAGAAAAATATATCCAGTCAACCCATGGCTTACACAGACACAACTAAGGAAAATTCTGGAGAGAATTCCAGACTCACTATTTCATATCCACTACATACAGACTTTTCCGCAGAACGGTGCGCATGCTCTTTAAGAAGCTGCTGTTTCCACAGTCGATTAATTCCACTGATTAAACCACAGGTATGAATTATGAAACAGGCCTGTAGTAATGTGTTGGGATGCTACAGGTACCCTATGAAACCGTCAAGCCTAAGCATTCCTCTTCTGTTAAATCATGTACCATTTGCTCTGACATATCCCATCAAGGATATTAACATGATGCCTACATAGATCATGCAAGAAAAAGCCATAGCTGCTACATGAATGATTTACACTGTTTTGGAGATTTATGTACATAGAGGGTATGTACATACAGGTTCACACATGTGAGGGAACTCTTGGGTGTGTATGTACACATGTGTGAAGGCCAGAGGTAATATCAGCTGTCTTTACCTATCGTTCATTTTATTTGCTGAGGCAGGGTCTCTCACTGAACTTGGAATTCCCTGATGGAGCTAACTAGCCAGCTTTCCCTGGGAAGTCCCAAGAGCTGAGATTACAGGTGGCCACCATGTGCAGCAGGCCACGTTTGTTAATGTGGATGCTTGGGGTCTGAACTCTAGTCCTTATGCTTATACAGCAAGCATTTTATCCATTTAACCATCTCCCCGGCTCCTGTTTTCCATTCTTATACAAGCATAAATGACCACTAGTTCTGTAAAATCACAGGAATAAAAAAATATTTTACTTCCCATCTTAACAGCAGAACAAAGAAGCACCATAGGGTAATGGATAGCAGAAGGCTGCAATTCTGAAGACCTTTCTGATTTCGGGTTTTAAATCACTAGTTATACAACTGGAAGAGTCAATTATCCTGATTTGCCATAATTCTCATTTGTAAAAGGGAAGTATTGATGCCAGACTTGACTAGAAATTCTAGAGAAAGAAACTGATATGGCTTACTCAAAGTGTTAATTAAAATCAGCAATGTATATTCTAGTGTAACAGGGCAATTACATCCTTTACCAGTAAACAGAAGGCAGTAGGTAAGGCAGTCAGTATGAGCCTACAGAAGACATCACCTGGCTCTGTACTAGGACAGGCCTTTGACCCTGCAAACCTCAATATCCAAGTGCATCAATAAAGATGGGGATTGCAATCATCTAAAAGAAATGTTCAAACCAACTATTAACAACTACACAGGTATGGTAAAAATTACATACAGACACAATTATAGATGCTTATCGATAAAACACAGTAAAATAGTTACTTCACTACAGGAACTTGTCTTGAACAAATTAACGCAGCATAATGAGTTTAAAAGGAGACAAAAAGACCCCAGAGTCAGAGCAGTGGGACACTTGAGGTCTAGCAGCTAAAGGGATTTGGGATTTGAGGCAATTCTGAGCTACACAGCAACGAAGAAGGCATCCAATAGGGGGTGGGGGGGATAATGACCATGCATGTTTGCCAAAAATGGAGATCATCTGCATAAATGCATGATTCTAAACATCATACTGCACAAACAGGCTAATTTCCAAGAAAACATGTGAAAGGTAAGAGAATTACAACATAAAACCACACAGAGGATGCGTACAGCACACACATCAAACTCCCAAAACAGAAAAGAGGCCACTAGCCACACACAGCCACGCATGGAATCCACTGGAGGTAATGACAAAAAATGGATATCAGAAATGTGATTTCTCTTCTCATCTGGGATAAAGAGGGACTGTCTATGTCTTGACGGATAAGGAAGGACCCTAGATACTCTTAAGAATCTTCTAGTACAACTTGAGCTGAAAGTTGTCCTTTGCCCTCTACACACACACACACACACACACACACACACACACACACACACTCACACACACTAACGGTGCGGAAACTTAAGAAGAGAGGGCCTGACTGGAGTCCCTTCACCATAAGGGTGGGCCTGGGAAGGTTATGCCCGCCTCCCCGCCTGTGTCCCCCTCAGGCTCTCTGCATCCTGGTCCAACAGGGCGCTAGGACAGTCTCCCACATATCCTTGTGCTAAATTCATACCGTATCCCGAGTCAGCATCTTGCCAAACTTAAAGAGGAATGTTTGGCTGACTAGTCAGAGAATCTTGAAAATGGTTCTTTTTATTTCCTAGCTGAGTTACCCATTTGCCACAAATATAGAAAGAAAAAGACAAACTATACACCACTTGGTTCATTCATAAGCACAAGTAGTAAAGGTTAGGAATTTCAACGATTTACTTTTGTTTCCTATACATAAATTACCGTTCACTTGCTGGAGCAGCTTGGAAAAGGCACCGAGGGTGAACTATAAGAGCTTTCTTTCCAGGGATACAGAAAAGTAACAAAAACAGGAAGCATGTGACTCCATGATTATTCAGTTGCATTAGAATTTGTTCTGAAGATACTGGCTGTAAAAGGACAGAGCGTCCTTTGGCTAGAATGTAACAGTGTTGTGTGCCAGCAATATATACCTGGTCATTGCCTTAACAAAACTGACCAATGCATAAAATGCAGGCTGAATTACTTTTTTAAAAAAATGTTTTTAAGCCAAGCGGTGGTGCATGCCTTTAATCCCATGGAAGGCAGGGACAGGCAGCTCCCCGAGTTCACAGCCATCCTGGTGGATTCCAGAACAGACAGGGCTCAAAACCCTGTCTTGAAAAAAGAATTAATTAATTAACTAACTAACTAACTAACTAATTAATCTTAAAATGCCATGAGACACTCAAGACTCAAACGAGTTTCTCCCCACAGCTCAGTTACTGTCCTTATATAATAGATCCCAATAACGAAATTACAAGGAGCAAAAACGGCTCAACCCAAGGACTGTTGCCACAGGCATTCATGGAGGCTCTGCCACCTCAGTCAACCTAAAGAGATAATTCCTCACAGATATTCCCAGAGGCTAACCTAATCTACACTCCCTCCCAGGCAGGCCCAGAAACTTGTCTCCTGTCAAGTTGACAAGATTAACTATCACAATCCCAAACCTTTATTTACATAACCAAGTTTACAGGGTACTACCTTTAACCCTGTTAAATCAATGCAATATTGAGGAATGTGGGTATGACAGGTGACTGAGACCAAAAAAACAAAACAAAACTATCTAATTTACAGAAAATATGAATACCTAAATAAATAATCCATTGAGTTATATCTAAAATGACAAACCTGGAAAACACATCTGCACACATACGCCTGTGAACCCAATGTGAGAGGCAGACCCTCTGGGTTTTGCAGAAGCTACAGAAATACAAGTTCTGTTGGTTGCACATACATAGCAATTGGACACAGAGCCTCGGTGGGGACTTTTGTCAGAATATGGGAACTGAGAGCTGGAAAAACAAACAGAAATTATACAAAAGTGGACCTGTGGGTATCCCACCAAGATCAGCTGGTTAAGGTGGGGGGGGGTCTCCTCCTCATGCTGGGGCAGTGATGAGCATCACCCCTCATCACTACAAACATGAGTAAAGGACAGCTTTTCAGGGGTGGTTAGGCCCCCATTCCTCTTCTCCTTTAAAGGAGTAAAAACACTGGTGGAGCATTTGCAACCAGGGAGGCTTGGTTGCAATTCTCCTGTGTGCCGCAGCCAGCCTGGTTTGCCCGGACAGTCCTGGAGGCTCAGGCACAAGGGGAGGAGCAGGGCTGGGAATCTTGTCGTCACAGGTTTCATCCGTTACAGACAGGGACTAAAAATGGAGTCCTCGTAGCGCCACCAAAGGCTGCCATGAAGATAGAGGAGATTTCTAGACTTCATCACTGTACCTTTCATCCTACTGCAACCTTCATCTTCACCAAGGCCTCAATGTACTCGACCTAAACATGCTTTGGTTGTTTTCTTTAGTTGTTAAAAGCGCTGGCTGGCCTGGATCTTACAGGGTAGACCATGCTGTCTTTGAACTCACAGAGATCCTCCTACATCTGCCTTCATAAAGGTATCTCTTACCATTCCATCTACTGTTTCGTTTTTCTATCCTTAGCATTTACTAATCTCTTCCAGTAAATACTAGAGAGTGATTTTTCATCTTCTTTTTTTAATACTTAATCAGAAATATTTAGCCTTGAGGTAGAAACTCGAGATGTCCTTTGATGTTTGATATATGAAAGCTTTAGTTTTTTGGGTTTTTTTTTTTTTTTGAGGGTATTTTGTGTGCAGAAGATTTAAATGGAATTCAACATCATGCAATCAGTTTTACTCACCTCAGACATTAAAAAAAAATTTTTTTTCTCAATGTCTGCAGCAGCTAGGAACCATAGGACAATGACTGCTAAGCACTTAAGTTGCCTTATTCTCAGTTAAGATGTTTAATAACAATTATTATGTATTCACTGATTTCAAATGCACATTAAAATCATATTTTGGGTATGAAGATGTCATTAAAAATTATCTTTGTGTGTGTAATATAAAATTATGCATGTAATTCCCATTGTGTTTTTACTAACAGCACTGCTGTACGTGTACACAGTGACAAGAGACAGTCCCATGGTCCTTTGGACGGCTAGGCAGGCATACCTACAGGACAGTCAACTAGCTTGCCATCACTGCGGCTTACCAGACTAAAATTCCTGACAGTCATGGGCATAACACGAGCTACAGCTGGGTCAAACAGAGAGTCTTTTGGTCTACTACAAAGGAGTTTGTTTCCAAAATCTTCTACTTGAGAACTAGGTATTACACACAGGAGACATAGTTTGCCTTACGCAATCTTCAATGGGGATTACTTTGGAGCTAAGCTCAACTAAGGTGCATTTTGGAGAAAAACTAAGCTTCAACATATTGTGCCTTGTGAGCTGGGATAGCCTGATCTGCCTCAACATACAACTGCCACTGACCATACTTTCATTTATAAGAAAAACATGCAGTGTAAATGGGATTCTAAACAACAGGAAAAAGGATGTCTCTCCCATCCTCCATGAATGTCTTTCCTCAACAGGTAGAGTCTGAGACCCATAAAAAAATATGCTGCCTTTCTCTGTCAAGCATATCCCAGTATGTCAGAACCTAAAGAGGTCACACCATCACCCCCTCCATCTGGCAGGCTTGAGTGCATATTTTTCGTTTTCTTTCTTTCTTTCTTTCCTTCTTCCTTCCTTTCTTCTTTTTGTCTCAAGACAGGGTATTTCTGTAATGCTTTGGAGGCTGTCCTGAACTCTGTAGACCAGGCTGGCCTCAAATTCTCAAAGATCCGCCAGCCTGTGCCTCCCTCTGGGATTAAAGGTGTGCGCCACCCGCACCTGGCTTTGAGTTAATACTCTTACACCACTATAAAACATGAAAGCAGGAAAGAAAGCACAAGTAATGAAAACTGATTGGTGCAGCAGGGAATCCTATTTATTTGGGCCATTAAAAAGTAAGTTAAAGCGTCTTGCAAAATGAACTGTGATCTCTTGGGTCATTCTATAAAAGTATCCCAAGACCCAGTCTAATGTTTTCAAATAAAGTCTCATGCATCATGGTACAGGCGGAAAAACAGTCTCAGGGAGAGGAAACAAGGGTGTCTGCACAGCACACATACATCCAATTTGCAATCGCAGTCTTACCCACTTTGGATATTAAAAAAATAAACCGCTCTGATCACTTAAACACAGCTATTCAGACCTTTAGAAAGCAGACTTCCCCCTGTGTGTGGATTTGTGGGGTGTGTAGGAAATCATGTAAGCCAAAGTAAGGACATACCATTTCCTGTTGCGAAGGCCATCTCGAGAAAACTCACTGAGCAGCTGTCACCACTGAAATTGAAATGAGTTTTTACAGCTAAATCCCTAGTAAATGGTATCTAACTTGTATCAGTCCAGGTGATTTTCCTGGCAGTGATTCCAAACGAGGACACAATCAATAAAACTCTGTCAAAATTGAATATAAATTATTTTTCCACCAGCATGAATTTTATTCAATTTTATTTTTAAAGGGGCTCCTCAGAAAACTATCACCTTGCAGTTAGCAAGAGACACAACGATAAGAATGAGATGCAGACTGCAGGTAACTGCTACCCCACCCAGTTCAGCTGCTACTTGTCTGTCTTCCCCGACCACGTGGCCATAGCACCAGTGAATTTCTGCTCTTGGTGATGCTCTGCTGGTGTATGTAAGGAATGATGCTCTGAGACGGACTGTTCGGCCCTGCTTCGGGATACCCAAGACTAAGAAAGAAAGGGTGCCTGCCAGGGCAATAATGAAAACTAAGAGGCTGGAAGAATGAAGCCCTGAGTGAATGTATGTTGCTAACATGAAAATGGCCACAGGGACCCCCAATGCCTCAGCTCCATGAAGTGACCAAGCCTTCCCTAGATAAGGCTCAGGGAAATGGCAAAGCCGCACACCCTGCTTGGAGAACAGTTGTTGGCCAAAGGCTGACCCTTAATTAAAACCAGTGTGAAAAACCCATCAGGTGCAGCTTCCTCCTCCTGGATGACTGAAGCCTGGCACTGCTCCCTACAGAGACCCTATGGAGATTAGCCAACCCCCTCACCCCACCCCACCCCACCCCACCCACCACTCAGCCTGTGTAGATTAGCCAACCCCCTCACCCCACCCCACCCCACCCCACCCACCACTCAGCCCGTGTACTGCGCATAATAAATGCATGGAGTTCAGTTCCCACTGCCACTGCTGGTCCCCAGCAGAGCACATGGCCCACCCAATCCTAGCTCTTCTGTACTTGTGTTTGTCATTTCTTCATTCCCCATCACACCCCAGTTGGGTCAATCCCCAAACCATGCCGGTCTCAGTAAAACTTCACACATAAAATGAATGGTTGTCTTTCCATTCCCTTACAAACAGCTCCCAGAGCGCAGATGTTTCTGAAACTGGTGCACTGCCCATGGCGTTCTAGGACCAGCCCATCACGTTTGTTCACATGTATTAAGGATGCAATGTTTGGGGAACTTGTGTGGGCTTTTCTGGTTGTTCGGTGTTAGCTGGGGCAGGGTGGTCAGGCAAAAGGTGTGGAGACAGCTAATGAGACTCTTACTAAAAGTCACAGTTCAAAGAAGCACATAACACACTTTCCGTTAGTCAGTCACTCGAGTTCCATCATGTCAAAGGGTTCTGTTTCAGGTATTAAGCTCCTAACAGCTTTGTTACTTAGATATGAGTCTGTGAGACTCACTAAGTCGCAGAGTGCTTATCGTCTGTGGTCACATGGGAACAGGAAGTGCTATGTCCGCGGGACAGTCTTAGGTCACAAAAACATAGAAAGAACTCCTGCTACGGTAGAGAGCCGAGCATCCCCTTGGAAATGACATAAAGCTCTGTGACTTGGACCCTAATTATCATCCCAGGGGCTAGGGCAGGTACTTGCCTGGCATGAATGAGGCTCTGGGTTTGACACTCAGAAGAGCATCAACTACCATCTCACTCAGACTCAGTATTTAGCGACTTAAAAAAGGAATGAATGGCAAAAGTTTAGAGCTCAAAGTGTTTTCAATCATTCATTCAGTCACTCATTCATTCGTCCATCAACTAGATTCACACTGTTTTAAGTAATGGGGAAGCAAAGGTAAATAAGGTGAACAAATTCTTTACACGCATAGAGACTGCGTCCTATAATTAACTAAATAATTAACTAAAACTGACTGCTCTTCTAGCTACCGTGGCTATCTTAGTTACTGTTCTATTACTGTGAAGAGACGCCATGGTCAAGGCCACTCATAAAAGGAAGCATTACATTTCGGGTTAGTGCACTGCTATCCTGGCAGGAAGCAGACAGACAGACAGACAGACATGGTGCTGGGGCACAACTGAGAGCTTTACATCCTGGTAACAGGCAGCAGGTGCAATTAACTGTTGGGCCCTCTCCAACCCTTAACCTCCTAAAGTGATACATGTGCACACACGAACCTCTGCTAATGCCGTCCACTTCCCCTCCTCTCTGTACATGGTTATACATTTTGCGCTTCCCCCCCTCTAGAAACTATATTAGAGTTAAGGGGCCATATCTAGTAACTCCTTTGAACCCAATCAGAGTATCTATTATAGTCCCTGTAATACAATGGGCAACTGCTAACAAAATGTCAACTTTTAGCAATTATACTCTTACAAACACATGATCATTATTGCTATACATACGAAAAATATAATTCTAAGGTTGTAAATGGAAAAGTATACATTCTAACTTATTAATTCCTTACACTGACCCTGAATAACCTTATACTATAACAATCTCATTAATTTGTTACACAGACCTATGCAATAATCAATGAACGAAATGCTTGTGCTGATGCGCGAAGAAAAGAAAATAAACAGTTCACAGTAGCGCCAGCGCCTGGGAGCAGGTGACAGGGCGGAGCCAACAAGCAACTGATGCTTGTGTGCATCACACTAACGAGGTCTCCACTTCAGACTCTGACTGATGTAAGCCCCGCCTACTAAACCACTTCCTAGCATTTGCTTCCATTTTTGCCACAGCCGACACATCAATACCAACACAGTGTTCTGATTTGAAAATGAGAGTGTACTCGAAGAGGAAACACTTCAGTTTCTCACTACGCCTGCTAGAAAAAATCCTTCTTAAGAGGCTGCCTGTCTGGCATAAGATCAGTGACACCGCATTCTTTAAAGCAGTAAACAGAGACATGTGGAGACATGCGCATATTGAGCAAATGTACTGCGGTGGGAACAGGAATCCTACACAATAGCAAGGCATTGTGCGGAAGATGCCTTCGTTACTTCAAATGCTGTTCAAAAGATCAGTGTAACTATCTTAGGAGCATAGGATGCATTAAAAGTCAATCCTTTGCACATAGCACAGCTCTCTGCTATGCTGCATTATCTGTAAGTTCTAATTCATTCTTGAACTGAAATAGGATGATAAAATTAGAAGCAGTGTAGCAAACACAGTTTTAAAATTATTTACTCTTCAATTAAAGATGATAGATAAGAATAACCGCTAGAGCGCTTGCTAACACCGCGCCCCCCCCCACTTGTCTTAAAGTGGAAGGGTGTAGGAGAAACACACTGCAGGGAGTCAGTGTGACTGGGAACGGCCTGCTCCCCACCCCCCCACCCCCCCACACACACATTCCCTGTGTTAAAGTGGAGGGACACAGGAGAACATGCATGCACGTCATGGAGAGGCACCGCAGTATATTTAAGGGGATAAAATCTCTCGCGCAAATTATGATTATATAGAACTGCTATAAAGTTCTCTCTAACCTCATGCTTTCATACTTTAAATTCTAAGTGATATGGTAAGTAGAAATAGTCCTTGTTATTATACACCCATGCTAGCCTGAGGGGCCGGTGGGGTGGGTCAGCGGGTAAAGGTGCTTGACACCATCTTTAACTTGAGTGTGATCCTTGGGGCCATATCTAGAAGGAGAGAGCCAGCTCTTGCAAGTTGTTTTAGCCACATACATGAATAAGCAAATAAATGTAGTCTTAAAAACTCATGCTACTTTACAAATACTATCCCATGGGCTACTGGGGTTAGAGGAGTAAAAGATTCTCAATTTACAATGAACACACCTAGATTCATGGGAACATACCAAACATCTTCAAACAGTTAAAAAGTAAACCAAGGACATATTGTTGACATTTTTTTTTTCTCTCTTTTGGCTTTTTGGCCTTTTTTGAGGGGCCCTCCATTCAGCTCCTAAATAAATCACTCACAGAGGCGTATTCTCACTTAGGAGCATCTGGTCTAACTAAACATGGCTTGTTTCTTGCCAACTTTTCTTAAATTAGCCCATCTACCTTTTGCGTCTGGGCTTTTCCTGTTCTCTTACTTCTGTAACTCTTACTCTTACTCAGTGGATGGCTGCGTGGCTGACCCCTGACCCCTCCTCTCCTTCTGCTGCTCCTCCTCTTCCTCACTCCCCTTCCTCTCCCTCACTCTCCCTGCCAGCCCCGCCTACCCTCAATCCTGCCTCGCTATTGGCTGTTCAGTTCTTTATTAGACCATCAGCTGTTTTAGGAAAGCAAACGATCACAGCTTCGCAGAGTTAAACAAATGCAGCATAAACAAAAGCCACACCGCTTAGGATAATTTTCCCCAACAAGTACGCCAAACAACCACGCCTAGAAAATGCAACGCAGAACCACGGGGGTGGCGATGAACTTGAAGGAAAGTCAGTTCATTAATGGTGGAGCTGATGAAGCATGGTTTAAGGAAAACAGAAGTTATTCACATAAATTCTCCCCCAATCCTTGAATTTGGGAGGAGGGGTTGTTGTTTCTTTGGTTATTCTGTTTGGCTTCTCAGCAAGTCAAAAGTTTTATTTTCCTAACTGAAGAGTTTTCCTAGTAACAAAAAATGGTGGGGCTGGAAAGACGACTCAGAAGTTAAGAGCACTGGCTCTGCTCTTCCAGTGGTCCTGAGTTCAATTCCCAGCAACTACATGGTGGCTCACAACCATATATAATGAGCTCTGGTGCCCTCTTCTGGCCTGCAGGCAAACATGCAGGCAGAACACTGCATGCATAATAAATAAACCTTTGAAACAGGTAAATAAAACGTTACATCTTTTATGAAATATTCATTCATCACCCTTTTCACTGTTTTCAAAACAGGCCGTGCTGTGTTGACTGCATGGTTCAAGTCATCCCCTTGCCTCAATCTCCCAAACCCTTGGGATACAGGGGAACATCACCTCTTCTGAGGAGAGAGGTGGTTTAGTTTTGAAGAAACTAAAGCGTCATAAAGAGCACCTTCTCTAAGTTCTGCCAACTTCTAAAGACAGAAACAATGATGTCCACCTTCCCTTCCCAGGGGCTCCTCAGAACAGGAATTGACATACTATCTCAAAAAGTACTGTGCAAATGCCGAGCAATCTGAGCCCTGGATCTATTCCCTCTGTGCCCTCGCCAGCCTTCCTCCTCTGGCTATCTCCCTCTAGCTCCCACAGTCCTTTTCTCCCACCCTGTACATGTGTCTCCCTCTGCAGTCTTAACAGGAAAACTCTACTCAACCAAGAAGCCTACAAACGCCGCCCTCCTTCCTTCCCTGCCCTTAGAAGGAAGCCCTAGCTAAAGGGGTGTGGATGCCCTGTCTCTGCAGCCTCCTTTCTTTCTTGTTCCCTGGTAGGACTTCGATTCCCAGCTGTACCATTATTGTAACACTGTGGCTAATTTCTGTTGTAACACTGTGGCTAATTTCTGGGGCCGAGTTCAGTCGGCCCTGAATACTTGCAACTTCCCAGCAGTGGGACAGGGCTCTACACTAACCTTCAGCCCATGGGTTCTCAGCTATTCACAACTGTAATCTGCTGCTGTTGTTGTGAGTCACAATGTAAAGGTCTGTTATGTAGGGTATTTAGGAGGGGTTGCGACCCACAGATTGAGAACCACTGCCGTTGAAACCACACCCTCCCAGCGTACTCCAGGTACTCGGGAAATCTCTGCCTGGCATTTGTACTGGTTTCTCTTCTAACTCATCCCCACAGCTGCCCCAGAGGTCAAACACCAGCAAGCTGCAGACTCTATGAGTCATTTCCTCTCCTCTCTCCCTCTCTCTCTTCCTCAGTTAGCTGGGCCACTTTGCCAACTGTAACAATCACCAATAGTGACCAGCAAACATTTCCCACATGAAGATCACTCTCACGCTGTAGGCCTGTGTCTAGCTATTCACTATATACATTCTTTACACATGTCTTACAACCACTTCAAGCCTAAACTGCCTGAAATTATTAATTCAACAAACAGCAACCGTAGTCTCCTTCTCTTGTTCAAGACAGCATTCTACAAGTGGGATTAAGGTGTCCTCCAATCTGGGCAGCCAATTTGAGACACTACTGAGCTAGAAAGAACAAATACTGAGAAGCAAGTGAGCCTTGATACCATCGTTTAAGGAAATTACCACATGAGGAAATGGGTTAATTAATGAAGCTGTGTGTCTTGGTACCCAGTTACAATAAAAAGCTTAGCAAGTTTTGTGACCCACTAATGTGCCTGGCTCTGGGACGAAGCCAAACCTGTGAATTCTCCCATAGCAAACTGTGCCTTACTTGCATGGATATACATCATAATGCGCATTCAGTAAATAATAAATGCTACTAATGAGTAAAAATAAACTTACTTCCACAGAGTCCTGAGGCAAAAGCTTTTCTGTGTTTAACTTTTAATAAGAGACCCGAATTCAATGAAAAATGGGGATATATTACATCTTCAATCACACACACACACACACACACACACACACACACACAAGACACGGTCTAGATTATCAGGTTGGCAAAGTGTTACACAAATTCTGAGTGGCTACATGCTGTAAAATAGTCTAGCAATTCCTCTATATTGTTCCTTCAACTTTTACAGGTAACCAAATAATCTCCCAAATGAGATGTATTGACAATTTAATTAAAATGCTATTCAAATGCTATTCATCTTTCATCTTTGATCATTAGAGGCACCAAAGTTAGAATAAATAATGACATCAATAATACCTTCTAAAGTCTGTCTCCTCTAGGTCACACCTAAATTATAAAGTTCATGCAAATCAATGATAATTTATTTTTTCCTAACAAGACTGCCATTAGAAATCTCTTAAATCAAGTGATCATCGTTCTCATCTTTTTTTTTTTTTTTTCTTTTTCACTTTAGTTTCCTGCATCCTAGACCTGCCTTCAGCTCACTATACAGTGGAGAATGACCTGAGGTCCTGAACCCCCTGGCTCTATCTCGAAAGGTCATGTGCCGCCATACCCTGTTGATGTCATGCTAGAGGAGTCAACCCCCGGGTTTCATGCTCACTATAAAAGTACTCTACAAACTGAGCTATACCCTCAGCCTACTTCTTTGCCACTTTGACCTTTAAAAAAAAAGGAAGATAAAAGAAAATTATCCTTCTTGACAGCCAAAAGACAATCCAATATGCTTGAAAGGCACACATTTCGTAAGATTACTTTGTAGAACAGGAAGTGCCAAGCTATGCACACCAGCTGCCACCCTACCTACAGATGTCTCTGACACAGTAATAAAATGAGAAGCCATTTGGTTTAATAACAATAAAAAAGCAACATCCAGCCCCGGTTGCCTAGCAACCAGTCATGAATGAACTCCACAGAGAATAAAAGCCCTAAACGAATGTACAGTCTGTTCAAGTTTCAAGGACCCAGGGAGATGCCAGTAGTTAATCTAAATTCTAGGTGAAAATTACCATGTTGAGATAGGAGAAGGAGAATCTATCATGATTGCATAGCATCAAGTATTCGCTGGAGCTAAGAGTCAACCTCTTCGACTTATATTTTGAACCAGCAAAATTCTAGAGCAAATTAACTTACAAGATATAAAAAGTTCATTTGGAAGAAAAAAAAAGAAAGCATAAAATGGCACACCTTATCCTTAACTCTGCAGAGCACCTAGTACCGCGTAAGTGTGGGATATTATGCTGGCTACTGGGTAGTGAGTTGGCAACAACAGCATCTAACCCTGTAATGGAGGAAGCCTAGGATAAAGAAACTACCCACCAGCAGGCATCTGGGTCAGGCTAAGAGGGAAGTACATGACCGGAGACCGTGACACCTGAACTGAAGAACAAGCGACCATTCCCTGAGTTACAGTTCTCACCATCAGAGCATCCGGAGCAGCACCAAGCTGGGCTTCACGCGGGAGGGAATGGGGCAGGGTGGGGGCAGGCAGGCAGGTAGACAGAAGAACTAAGGCCAAGAGCACAATCACCCCCGGCAGTGATGTGGACTACATCAGAGAGGGCAAGCAAGAGTTAAGGAGCACGGGAGCACAAGCTAGTGAGCTAAAAGAGAGAGACACTTTGAAGATGAAATCAAACGGTTTAGAAGGGTCTGAGAAGGGAGACTACCAGCACACTCCCCCCTGAGGTCTAGGTTTCTTGACCCATGATCACAGCTCCAGGACATGAAGCAAATGTGGACAAGATGCATGCTTCTGGGCACCTGAAACACTGCTCCTAATCACACCCCATATCCCTCCCGCGCCCCAGAATCAACTACAGGAAAAACTGAAAGTTACTGACCCAGAGAGAAAAGGAAAGGAGGGGGACAGCAAAGAATGAAAACCAAAAGACACCAGAATGCAAAATTTGCAAGTGACGAAGGGGAAGGGAAAGCTGTGGAGAGGGGAGGCTCGGTGGGTAATACCCCCCCCACACACACACACACGCACGCACACGCACACACACGGCTACTTCTGCCCAGGCCCAGGCCTCATTCAGTTCTGACACTGACACAGAGGCAAACAACCCAGGTAACTCCAGTTCTGGGATGTCTGACCACCTCTCTAACCACACACGCTGCAAGAACACGGTGCAAATACACATAGAAATACAAACTACTCATAAAATTACTCATAATTAAAATACAATAAATAAACCTTTAAAAACTTAAAAAGTAGAAATCCTAAAGAGAAACAATATGCTCGTTGACGACATGAGTCTTATAAATGTAAGTAGGCTAAATAAAAATTGAAAGAGAACTGGTTGGGTCAAATATAACAGAGTTACAATCTTTTATACTTTAAGTACCCGAGATCAAATAAAGTCGGGAGATGCTATACATAATTGAGCAAAGAATACAGACTGTTAATCTCACCCTAAAACAGAAATGGATAATAAGACATCTAAAAGCAACTCTTCATGAGAACTGAGATGCATGTGGCCACAGTAGCATCTTTTTAACTAAGTTATCCTACAACAGCTTCGCGGCTGATGTGCCTTGTTCAGAGTTGGCCTGGGTAGTCATATACAGTATAGGAATGTAAGTAGAATAACATTTTGAAGAGAAACATATATATTCTGAGATATTTAAAGCGGTTCGTTCATACAGTGTGACAAAGTAATCCTGCTTCTGAAAGACTATTCTAATGAAATAACCTAAAACACAGATAAAGGCAAAAGTTTACATGAGAGGAAATGACTAAGCCTGGACACTTCTCAAAGCTTTGCCCCTCAACAACCACATATATGTTGGCAATACCTTCCAGAATGTCTGTGACCCTGGCCATGGTTCACATGTATTAACCAAAATAACTGAAACCTGTGCAAGCCTAAATATAAAATAACTAAGACAAAGCACAAATCAAAAATAATTGGCATGAAGTGTGCGGAAAATATGGCTAAGCTTTGCAAGAAAATGGATGCTGCTAGGCCACTCCAACCCCCTCACTGATATGACCACACCTTGAGCACCGCCGTACTGTAGGGTTTATCTTTAAAAACACTGTACCCTGAGCCTGGGCACCAA
The DNA here is from genome assembly GCF_943737965.1 of Phodopus roborovskii. Classification (NCBI taxonomy): domain Eukaryota; kingdom Metazoa; phylum Chordata; class Mammalia; order Rodentia; family Cricetidae; genus Phodopus; species Phodopus roborovskii. Next base: position 17,401,810 of record NW_026126588.1, read on the forward strand.
GACACATTTTGGAGGCATGACCCCACTCCTATTCTGACTACTAATAGGGCTCATACACTTATAAATGGCTTAACCAGCATGGATGTCATTAACTATCTCCTGTGCATAGTTTCAATAACATTACTGCAGACAGAAGATCTAGACATGGCCTAAGTATCTTCAATACAGTGATAAATATACTACAACTGTAAAAGAAAATTTTAACGCAAAAGTGATGCTTTTAGAATGATTTCAATAAAGAGACAAGTCTCGTGTTTGTGATAAATGTGAAAAAGTAAATCTAATAAAGTTTCAATGCTGAGTTTTTAAAAAGCATAAAAGGAAGAAATATTATTTTGAATAGTAATGATAAGACTTTCCTTTGCCTATATTTTGTTTCTTTTATAAATACTGAAGCTATGCTATTCTTATATTTAGAAACCTCATCAATTCAAAATAAAAGTATACCTTGGCTTTGTACTCAAGTTAAAAAAAAATCACATTAATTTTATATTTTACATTAAGTTGGTCACCTCCACTGAACCCGATTTAAATGTAGCAAACAGCTTATAGATTTTTGTTGAATGAAAGGAACTTGCTCAGCATTCTTGAGTCAAGGATAGCAAGTACTCCAGTTGATCAACAGCAACTCAAGCAAATAGAAACTAACGCAATAGGCTTTGAAAAGTGTGGCAAGGCTTCGCCGTCTATTACCTGAGGTGGGTGAGCAGGGGCTGGAGCCGTTCATCTGACTGTACCGCAGGCAAGGACCTGGCTGTTAGCTGAAACAGAGAAAAGGGTCAGTAACGGCCACACTCTGAGAAACAGGAGAGCTGGGTGATAACCAGGCAGCAGGACACAAGCATAAGGGACACTTGCTCTTCAATCAAGGCGTTACTACTCATTCACAATTAAATAACTACGTATTTCCAGCACTCAGAAGGCTGAGGCAGGAGGATGGAGAGCTCAAGGCCAGCCTTTACTACTCAGAGACAGCCTGCCTTAGAGAACAAAACAAAGCTAACTACAGCATATTGAGGACACAGAATAAGTGACTGAACTCTGAATGAAGAAAAACGGAAGTAAGCATAGAGCCCTGTCCATCTGAGTTTGTGCAAAAGCCTCTACTCACAAACACATTATCTCTGGAAAGAAAACTGGACAGAGTCCTAAATGTTAAGATGTATAAAACCTAATTTTACAGTATGAACTAAGATGATAATGGCATTAAGGAGAGGGACTTGCACTTATGGCTAAGCAATCAGGAGATTGGATTACACACACACTCTCCCTCATAATTTCCTTAATTTTAACAACCACAATTCTGTAAGAGACCAAGAACAACCTCTAAGACTCAAAACCAGCTAAAAGTATTTAACACTGTAAGTATGACCTCAGATTAATCTAGGAGACCAGACTGAAGGCCAATCATGTGAGAATTTACAAAAGGGAATCTTAGGAAAAGTAAAAGATTACAAGACATCCTTTGGTGCTCATGTTTTCAGGTTAAGAGTTCCTGAAAACAGAAAACAATTTATCAAACCAACTTTTTATACTACATAAATGAAAATAGAGCTATAATTCAAAATGTTAAAATATTCTAAAGTAAGTTTTAGAGTTGGGCAGAATAGGTCTAAAAAAAATCAAAACACTGTACGCAACAGCAATTAATTAAATAAATAATGTCTAATAATGAAGAGCAGGCATTCTGAGTTTCACATACATCAATAACCAAAGTTATTGATTTAAAATATAATACTGTGATACAATATACAATAATATGCTGCAATTTTAACACAAAAAGATTTTTAGTGTCCATGAAAAATTTTGTCTAGTACGTCATCACCAGAAAAGTTATCAAACTTTATAAAGCACATTCTATCATGGCACGGTTAATGTCAAATGCCTCTACAAAATGCCACCTTCATAGTTAAAGAGAGGCCATGTCTAAGATCCAAAGCTAGTCTATAAAAATACTTATAACATATCCAGATATTTTAAAAGCAAATTTTCTAGGGACAGAGCAGACAGGCTGGATTTTCTCAAGCACTTGTCAGAGTCTGTAGCATGCTTCCTAATTAAGGGGTAAGGAGGCATGGTAATGAACGTATCCCCAAACTGTTTTAAAGCAGTAGGCCGATATACTGAAATAAAGTGACTATGGTGGCTGTCATTAAGGGACTGCTAGCTTCATGGACACTCTTCAAACGTCTAAACTACTACACTGGCTTCTTTCCTCCATTCCACCATGAGGGTGCCACAGCCCTAGCAATAATAACTAACAGATGCATAACGGAGAGCTAACTACAGAATATATGACAAGAACTTGCAACTCTATTAACTGATTTAAAAAAAAAAAAAAAGTATATCTCTATCTGCACTTGATAGGTAAAGCTTTTCAAATCCCTGCTTTCACAAAAATTAAATCTAAATCAAAACTAATTGACAGTTAGCCTTCCCAGAAAGCAATAAACTATCAGACCAAGATGTTTATTAGTAGATATTTTAAGCATTTCCTCTACAAGTTAAAGTAAATAGCAATCTAATAAATTCCATTTACAAATTTGGGTGTTTTTTTTTTAATAGAAAACACAGAAATATGTTCTATATGAATCGTCCCCTTGAAGTGGCTATAATTTGGGATTCATATAGAACCATTGTTGGGGGATACTGAATCCCACTGTGAACCCCCAGGTTGCATTTGCATTAATTAAAGAAGATTAACCTTAGGTCAGCAGGCTGAGTTAGCAACTAGTTGACCGAAAGTGATCAGAGGGCATCTGAAAGAGATAGAGAGATGCACCGGAAGGAGTATGGAGGGATTTTGAGCGGTATAACTTCTTTTGTTTCAGTGGAGCAGGGGGACAGGTCTTTTGGGAGATGTCAGCAAGGAGAGAAGTTTATCTATTTACCACCCAACTGCTAGAGCTAGCAGGTTTCACCCCAGTCGTTGAAGCTCGAGTCTTATTTATAAAAGGAACGATAGAGATTTAGCTAAAGCTACCTTTACCTGCAACAACAGAGCGGGTGCCTGCGGGAACAGAATTCCCACCAGGCTGTGGCCTGAGTGGCTGGACACTGCTGGAGAAGCAGGCAGGTAACTGCAAAAGTCGCAGTTGCTGGCTGAGACAGAAGTAGACGAAGGAGCAGCAGAGAGAGGGGGGAGAGAGAGGAAGAGAGAGAGAGGGGAGGGAGAGAAGGGGAGAGATGGGGAGAGAAGAAGGCCGGGGAGGAGAGAGAGGAGAGATGGGGAGAGGAGAAGGGGGGTAGCTGGTGGCCAATTGAAAGCAGATTAGAGCAAAAGAGAGTGTAAGTGGGCGGGGTCTGACTTTTAAAGGGTCCTTTGCACCTGCCTGCAGACTAGTACTCATGGAACCCTGGGCTGACCAGAGCACTGCCTGAGTGCATTCTGCCAGGTGACAGGGGCAGGCCAGCGTCATGCCTGATCCTTACAAGTGTACCTTCCACTTAGATATAATCTGTTCTATATAGCTAAACATAGAAGTTGGTCAGAACAAACAGCGTAACTTTTAGAATTAAGTTGTTAACTCAATAGCAGGTTTTTAAATTCTTTTGTGTGGGGAAAACAATTTTATATTTTTCTGGGAGACGGGAAGGGAACAAATAACTACAGAAGTTCATATTTTCCGAGTGACATTCTCTCCCTTTCCTCAGTCCTAAGAACATCTGACGCTACGACAGTCTATTAACTTCGGGTGACTCCTGGAGGTGAGTGCATGGCTCTCTGTCATCCTGTTCTGCACACATCTGTGCCTGAAATATTTAGGCAATGGAGAACGGGTTGTTTTTCCAGTAGTGAGAGAACTGAGGAGAGCAAGCTTGCACTGCAGCAAGGAGAGCAATTAAGAGCATAGTACCCACAGGGACTGAAGACGAGCAGCTACACTATGGCTAAGACAGCTGTGCTAGAAATAAAGGCGTGAGCGATGTGAAGCAAATGTGCACCACGGAGTTCTGTGACTAAAGGCCAAGGAGGGTACCAGGAAAGCAGGCAGATAGGCGACCGGGTTACTGGCAATGATAAAACTGCGGGTATACTGCCTTTTAGAGCTGGCCTGGTGGCCCACGCTTAATCACAGAACTTGGGAGGTTGATACCGGAAGATGAGGAGTTTAAGGTCAGCCTGGCATACATGACAGTCTGCCTCAAAACATCAACCCATCAAACACAGTAAGAGGTGAGATCAGATGTTAAAAAAAAAAAAATTACACACACACATATATACACACACACATACACACATACATACATACATGCATGCATACATGCATGCATACATGCATGCATACATGGGGCTAAAGAGATGAGTCAGCATTTAAGAACAGAGGTTGCTCTTTGCCTAGGACCCAGGTTCAGTTCCCAGCACCCACCTGGTGGCTCACAACCCTATGTAACACCAGTTCTGGCCTCCATAGGCACTACATGTATGTGATGCATGAGTGCACATGTGTATGTGCACACGCGCGCGCACACACACACACAGGCAAAATAGTCATAAACATAAAAATAAGTATTTAAAAGTATCTGGCATGACAACCAAATATAGTATGGACCTGTAGTCCAGTGAAGGCTCTGGGGCTAAAGACTTAGATGTAAATCTCGCCAGATTACAAGCAAGCAACATAGAGGTCAGGGCAGGCCTGATTTCCCCAACCCAGAGATGGAGCCGGGATGTGAGACTAGTTTACAACTGTCACTCAGATCGCTCTAACAATGACACATTAAAGAGAGAAAAGGGTGCATTTATCTTCAATGTAAGTTCTATATAAAGTGAGAGGATTCAGAAATTAAGAATCAAAGATGTGTGTGTTCATGGATAGTTGTTCAGAAGTTTAACTGGAGGGGAAGAAGCAATCTAACGGAAATGACTGGGGGAGGGGCTTAGTGACACCCATGCTTACAGAGTTTTCGCTGAGTCGCTGAGTCTCTTCTCTAGGGAAGTGGGGGGGTGGGGAGCTTAATGAGAATTGCATGGCCTGCTTCAGGGGAGAATAGGCAAGGAAATGGTGAGTTACCTTCCTCAATCCTTTTCCCCAAATCCAATGTACCATGTTTTGGAGTAGTATGTCCTGAGTCCCATCCTCTCCAACCATATACAGGAAAAGTACTGATTGATTACTAAGACCAGCTCTGGATACGGAATGGGAGATAAGATAAATACTATCCTTAGTTGAAACAAAATAATAAAAGAAATGAATTTTTTTGCTCCAATAGATTTAAAAGTTTATAAAACAAATTAAAGCAATTAGATGTGCTAGATGACAACCAGCACCTCCACTACTCTGTGGGGGGGGGGGGCGATTCTGAATAAGTGAATTCTACTTTGTAGAAAACATTTGCAGTAAAGCACTTGACCTACAGCACTGGAGCTCGGCACTGCTGGTAAAGGGGTTTTGGTGTCAGCCAGTTAATACTTTGCAGCACTTAGAATGACCCAGGTTTGGTCCCCAGCACCCACATGGAAGCTCACAGCTGTCTGTAACTCCGGTACCAAGGTCCCCGACACCCTCTTCTAGCCTCTGAGGGTATCAGGCATGCATGAGGGGCAATTCCAGACTTGCAGGCACTCCCATACTCATGAAAATAAAGAACCTCTTTTCTCAAGGGGCTCGTAAGGAGCCTGTGAGAAGAACCCATTTTTCACAACTTTCAGAAGATAGGCATGCACAGAGGGAACATGAATAAGCCAGGGGGACAAACACATGGCCGAATCCAGTAAATGGGTCTTAAGGAGACAACGGGCACTTTAAAGCCAAAGGGGGTTCAATCTGTTGAAAATGAAGAACAAGGCAGTTCATTGTAAAATAATAAATCCCTCCTCTCCGAGCCGCTCACCTAGCACTGCTTAAATTAAAACACATAAAAATGACAAGAAAACGTAGCTCACTTGGAAATATTGCTCGGTTTTATTCTCTGGTGTTCTCACCCTCCACCAGTCACTTCTGCTTCCTTATATAACCCAGAGAGATGAAAATATCTGCTATCACAAGAGAACCCAGACACAAACCCAAAGATGCAAAGTCCAGTACTGTCTATCATGTAACATTGTCTATTCAAACAAGCAGAACAGTATTCTGTATCACCAAAACAGGACAGAGGCGTTTATGTGTCATTACAAATGATAAAAAGAATCTAATTTAAATTTTTAAGTAAAGAAAATCGAAAATACTTATCAAGATATCGTCACATGCTCTTTAATTCACAGCTCTGGAATGGCCCTGTGCATCCTGTTACTTCCTAAGAGTACCAACTAAACATGTTTTCCACTATATTAAAGACGCATAGATTATGTTTACATTGATCTTAAAAGACAAAATGATTCGTTGTTCATTTCCAGCAACAGTTTCCCAAACATCTCACAGTAACAAGGAAGATGCAGGGTTAGAAAAGACAGGCTGTTCAACGGAGCTATTGTTTTTATTACTGGGACCAAAGCAGATGTCAAAGAAAATTAACTTTTACAAGCAGCTGCTCTCTTAACTTCATTGATTTTAACAACAGAGGATCCTGTGTCCTTCTAAAGAACATTCTCTTATAACAGGATTGGATTCCAATTACTGTGAACTTGCATGTTCTATTTCTACTTTTCTTCTGCAGCCAGGTTTGTTCTCCTATCCCATCATCCTCCCCTGGCAGGTCAGACTGCTCCTTGCTAGTCATAACACCTAGTACTCGAACGCCCACAGAATTTACTGGCTTTCGCTGTGCTTGCAAATCTCATGGATCAGCACGCCACAGGTGGCTTATCAGTCTGTGGCAGCACGTGGAAATTTCCTGACCTGCTGGCCACCAATGGGATTTCCAATATGAAGGCAACAAAACCAGCAAATGACCTTTTGCTGAGCAAAACAGATTCCATCTGAGTGCTGAACATAGCACGCAGTTTAACTTCCAGGGAATAGTAAGCAGTGCAGAGGTAACAGGGTATTTCCATTCTACTGGCTGAGAATGAGGGGAGCAAGCCTAACGCCCACACAAGCAGACAGACATTCCAGCTCTCAGTTTAATCATGGGCCCTAGTGTGAGAAGAAAATGGGTCCCAGGGCCACCCTGAGTTCCTCAGCATGGCGCTATCATTTATTGTAAAACATAAAACAAGTGTCTGAGTAGGAAGGAAAAGTTGGTAGAGATACATGGAGAGGGCACACATGTGTCAATCACTTTTCCCCAATAAAACTGAACTTTGAGAGTAACTTCAAAATTTAGGCTCAAAGTTCTCAAGCTACTCCAAGCAGTTTCTGAACTTCCTGGGGAACCTAGATGCTCTCTTCCTGCCTCCTTCCCCGGCCTCTTTTCTTCCTAGTTGAGGATGAAGCCCAGGGCCTGGCACTCACCGGGGCTTGGTACTCAACTGCTAAGTCCCACAACTGGTCTCACAAACAGACTTCTCAAGAAAAAGAAGAATCTAGCAAATGAGTTCCATTCTTCCCATCTACAACCAAGAGGCTGACCTGTCCACTTTTTAGTGGCCTAAGATACTTTCCTATGGAGTAAGGACAGAATCACACAAGTAACCATCATTCTTTTGCCACATGGAGGACACTCCCCAAAAGAGTAGTGTCGCAAACCGGTCCCCCAAAAGTCCCTGACCCTCTAATGGCTCAATCACCTCTGTCTCAGCGGTAGGATACTTGCCGGCATCTGCAAGGCCCTGGGTTCAATCCCCAGGAAAGCAAACCAAAAACAACCACCTCCCTTCGGTCTACTTCCACAATCTTTAAACAAACAGAACTTCTGCATTGCTTCCGGAACGTCTCTGGCTGGAAACGGTGGCACCACTGTAACTTTGCAGACCTACTGTCGTGTATACTTTTACCTAAAACATAGCATTATATTTTCACTCTCTACAGTCCCTGCCAAAGAAGCCCCTGATGACACACTCGGGATGGAGAGTTGGCCGAGATGACTCTGGCTCTGGGTATTGTAATTATCACAATGACTAAGTGATAAGCCTAACACTTGTTTCACCCCAAAATATCTTTATATTCAAAGATATTACAAACCACATAAGTCTCTGTAGTTAACTCATGTAATAAATTTGTGAAACAATAACTAAAGCAACTAAAATTTATTATTATATTTTCATTCATCACCTGCCTTTTTAAAAGGACCTAAACCATACTAAGTTATTTCTTACTTCATAGTAAAAGAAATGCAAATGCCCTTCCTGGGTTTTGCAGAGCTAAACTGTTCCTCAAGCATGAATATTAAGCTAAATTGCATTAGATAGAAGTTGCTCATAAAGCTTCCTAAATAATCACACAGCTCATAGCCCATGCACTAGAGATGCCAACTGTCTCTACAGACTTACGGTAATTGTCTCAAAGGCTTCCCAGAAAGCAGTGGCCTTCATAACACATGTCATTCATCTTTTCTAAGAAGTGTAGTCAATGGTTCCTTTAGGCCTGCTGAACCTATCTTGTTCAAATATGCAGTCTAAGTTCCCACTACACTGGCAACTCTTTCATGCAGGGTACTCTGCTTGTGATGGTGAACTCTATTCTGCCCTCTACCCAACGTGTTCTTTATTAACTAATCTGAAATTAACATCAAAGGACCCACCATCACAGCTAAGTATCAAAGTAAAGAGACAAAGAAGAGATAGGCATGTGTAAATACATGCTTAACTTCATTGAGTTATTTACTTATTTTACAAAATAAATCAGCATAAACACCAACCTCATTTCCCACTGCCGGCCTTACACTAACACTTGGAAGTGGAGGCAGGACAATGGAGAAGAAAGCCGGGTTGGTGGGTAAATTTGCGCGAATGCCTGGGAAACAGGCATTCTATACAGCACAGTCCTTAGAGAGAGGTACTGGAAGAACCAGGGAGCCTGAGGATGATCAAAGACAAAGAATCGAAAAGGATACACAGGGGTTCCCATTTCCCATGCAGCCAAAACCTCAACCACTGTTCCAAGTGTGCAAACCGGGAAAGGAGAACAAGCTCACAGACGCTGCTGGGAAGACTCAGTGCCTCAACGCTCTAGCTGCTTCCTTGCTTTCTCACGTGACTCAGAGAGGGTCTCCTTAATGGAGGCCTTGCCTTTGTAGACGCAGAAAAGGTTTGAGTTGAGTGTAAACAGAGCCCCGTGTGCCTGCACATCTCTCTCAGAGCTTATTCCTCTTCCCAGATATAATCAGATATTGCCAGGCAGTCTAGCACAATCTGTGTGCTTTAGGTTCAATGAAAGATGCAATGTTAAAAATAAAGTTAGAGATCAATAGAAAAAAGACAACTAACATCAGCGTCCATCTCTCTCTCACACACACACACACAGAGAGAGAGAGAGAGAGAGAGAGAGAGGTACACCTGCGCATACAATGCACACGTGCCCAAGGTCACCACCTACGCACAAATGAAGATAAAAAGTATACTGCATCCTGTTGAAGAAACAACATCATCTACACTTTTCACTCTCAGGGTATCACGTACCGTTAAATATGACTTTTAAAAGGGCCTTGCTTCATCACACTGAGGCAAAAGTCTTTAGATGTGACTGGAGAAATTATGAATGTTGACAGAATCCCTTCCTTCCCCATTTCCTTCCTTATCCTTTCATCTTAAAGGAACGGGTTTGGAATTGTAAGTATTTCAGAGTTCAGTTTCCACATTCTAGAATATGAAAAGGACTTTTATGAAACTTGAAATCTTAAAGGTTCTGAGTAGTGACATGGTACTCGAAAAGTTCCACATTTTGAAGTAGCAACCTGGAACATGCACACGGTTTTCCATTTGTAAAGTGTGCAGGGGCATACACCCTTCAGTCACACAGCTGTGTTTCCGAGCCTGAGGCACCAACACCAATAAGCAGCTCGTGACAGTGTAAGCAATTTAGCAAGTCAAATGACACACCAAATTCCATTTTCTTAGGGAAAGTAGGTATTGTTCCTTAACTCTTGTTCTCACGTTATGACCCTTTTCTATTCTTATCTCTAATAATAAATAAATTCCATGGTAAGTTGGGGGAGGGAATGTAGTCTTAAAAGGTTTTAAAAAGAATCCTTACCTGCTAATTTAGGCATTACAAAATAGCAATAATAATGATGACGATGATGTAGCTAGTATAAAAATGTACTTGCTATTCTAATAACCCAAACTATTAATCCCCTTCCTAATAATGATGGAATGGAGCAGACCTTGTACATTTCCAGTGGCAACATGGGTGTGAATTCTGAACCTCTGTGACATCTTCTACCAGGACTTACTGCATCCACCCATGGTATAAAATCAAGAAATGTGATTAAGTAAACAGGTTGAGAGATACACTTCCTTAAGAATAAACATTTTGTTGTATCATATTTGTAAAACTTCTTCTGATACCAAAACAACTAGTTGAGACTTTAAAAGACCTTGACACACACTTGACTGATTACTTTCCAAAGACATTATATCATGCTTTCTGATACAAGAGGTTTGATGGATTGCCAGACAAGCAAAGGACAAGTCGAAGCAACCGCCATCCTTTATAGTTGACATTTCCACATTTTATTATATATCTTTAGAAAAAAGAACGTGGGGGACAGAGGGAACCATAGGCAACGTTAGTTCCAAGATACCTTACCATACAGAGAAAGCTCCTATACTTGTATTTTGAAGCACTCACTACCCCTCAATTTATTTTTGTTACAACCAAGGAAAATATCCGCATCTTACATTCTTTGCATTTTGCTTCCTCTGATAACATGTTTTGAACGAATGAGTCACAAGATCCCCTGTAGCAAAAGCGCAGTCCTAACTATTCAAGTCCGCTTTGTGTTGCTGTGATAAACACCCTGAGTGAGGCAATGGTGGAGAAAGGGTTTACTTAAACCTCCAGGTCAGAGCCTATCCCTAGCAAGTCAGGGCAAGAGTTCAAAGCAGGGGTGGGAGCTGAAACCTCTGGCTTGCTAACTCCTCAGCTAGCTTTCCTTCTTTCTCCTCCCCGCCTCCCCAAAGACGGGGTGTCTCCAGGGATAAGGACCACAGTGGGCTAGGAACAATTATCAGTCAAAACAATGGTCCCCAGGGTAACCTGGGCAACCCATCTATTCCACCTCCCTCGGATGACTCTAGGCTGTGTGCAATGGACAGATGATGCGAACTAGGGCACTAACTATAAAGGCAAACAAATAAATAGATAATGGATAGATAAATAAGAGAGGCAGACAGACAGGTGATAGATAGTGTCATCCAAAAGTCAGCAGACATTTGTTATTGAAGGCACACCACTGTGCGCTTACAGGCAGCAACAGACTTGAGGAAGCTCACATCTGCAGCAGCAGACTGGCTTTTCACGGTGCCTGTTCTAGAAATCAAAGACAGGAGACTTTGGGGCATGTGCAAAGCAAGAATAAATACAAAATCCACTAACATAAGCAAGAAGAAACCTAGAAGGGAAGGTGAGGCATTCAGTCCACTCTGAACTGCCCAACAGGGTCCAATCAGAACTAAAACCAAATGCAATCAGCATCAGAGAAGCCTGCAGGCTTTTCTGCTGTGGCATAAACTCTACACTGAAAGCTCGCGTGATCTAATGATCCTGTAGACTCGGTGCTCCTTTACGTTACCAGCATCCACTGAAAAGTATCACTGCCTATCAAGCCCAAAAGTCTTAGTAAAATGGATGGTTTGAAAGCAGCTGTTAAAAGTGGTCCAAGTAGCTTTCATTTGCTTTAGCAGGGTATTGATAATGATGTATCTACTGAACACATGTGGCCACAGAGTTCTTGAAATGTATCTAGTCATGATAAGGTACAAAACATATACCCAAAGTCAAAACTCTCACATAGACACTGTAAAATACCTCCATGGTTTTGAACACTTGTTACTGAAATATTTAAACTTGTATGTGGATAGTAGAAAAGTACGGCCTGTGCTGTATTTCTACTAGACAGAGGGTTCCTGAACCATCCATGAATATGACTTCTGTCCAGCATCCAAGCACACAAACATCAGGGGAAAGCAGTCTAAAGGAGGAGCATGAAGTAAATAAAACCAATCACTTGTGGGGTAAAGACAGAGTTCAGTGGCAGAGAGCTTACCACCAGAGGCTAGGAGGCTGCCAAAAACACTTGTGTTATGTCCTGTTGAAAAAAAAAAAAAAAATACATATACATATATAGATTTAAAAGTACATCTCTCTAAAAACTGGGCTCCAACATGAGATCAAAGACAAGAGAGCACACAAAGCCTCCAAGAGTAAAAGGTACACTTCTTTAATGAAATTAACAGCAACTTCTAAATATTCATTTAAAGTTTTAAAACCACATACCATGATCTGCTACCCTAAAGCTTTTTTCAGTTATAGGGGTTACAAAGGAAATATAGCCCTTGTTTCATTGATAAATACTTAATCAGATGGAATATGAGTTTATGAATTATGAAGTTCTAAATTATATACTATTCAGATGATTTGCTTCATCTCAATATGCACAATAGCCAAGCACCTCAGCATGAAAGGTTATTCACTGACTCGTGTCCCTTTGTGGATCATCCTTTCTTTTACTATAAAAGTTGTCAGGCTCCCTCGTGCTGAGATTCTGAACGGCACAATACCCTGCCATGGTGTGGGTCTTCTCACCTTCCTGCATGACACTTAGGGCTCTTTCTATACGGTGCCACGTTCTTCCTTTGGCCTAAGGATTCTCCACCATACTTGAGAGTATTTCCTCCTCTGCTTCTGAGGGTGAGTCATTTGAGCGCTAGACTCCCTGCTTCACACCCCCACAGTTTTTCCCTTTCTGTACTTTTCGCTCACCTTGACAGTCTCTCGGCATGACACTAAATAATTCATTGTGCCTATACCCATCTTAGCCATCTGACGCATTAAGTCCCTTACCTATGTTTGCCATAGTTACTATTTGTTCATTTCATAATGTCTTCCTTTATATTGCTACTCTCCTTACTGCGGGATAACTTATTATGTTGATTGCCCTGTCCTGGTCATTCCATTCATGAGGTCTGGTACAGCTGTCTCCCCTTACCCACAGAAAACGCATCCCAAGACCTCTGGTGGGTCTCTGAATCTGTGGATGTTCCTAAACCCTACATATAATTACATGGTTACATACAAACATATCTATGTGAAGGTTAATATTAGATACAATAACAATTTTAGACTGTGGTTGACTACACATAACTAAAACCCAGGATATAGGAGGACTACTGTACTAATGTTTATTTGCCTTCAGCAGTGACTATACTTTACATTTCTGTGTTTTGGTGTGTTTATGGTCTCCAAAGGTTTGACCTACTAGGTCTAGAAATGTATAGGAAGATGGCGCAAACAGAAATCCTAGTGGCATCCCTCTGAGTGAATTGGAGAAACATGTCAGATGAGTTCCAGGTACCTCTTGACCGGTGAGCTTGCGATCTGACACGAGGTGTCCCCTGTGGTGGGGCTAACTGTAAAGCCATAGAAGCAGCACCAGGAGACGACCATCTGCCAGGTGCCAAGCACACTGCCCTCCATAGCTGGTTGTTTATACCCATTTGCATCAGCTCTTCACCCCCAGCGGGTTTTTATGTTGCCCTAGACAACCCTACAGCCAGCCATTTCTTCAGTAGCAGGGCAAGCAATTACTGTCTCAAGGCTACTAGAGAAAAGTCAAAATCAGAACACAGAGGAAAAACAGCTTAGAAAAATTTACCTCCACCCAGGTCATGCTACACCACAGGCTAAGACACCCACACGAAATCACCTATTCATAACAGCCTGCCTTAGTGTTTGTTCTACAGAGGTTCCGACCATTATCAGCATGGCGGGAAGCATGGCAACATGTAGGCAGACACGTTCTGGAGAAGGAACTTAAAGCCACGCCTGCTAATCGCATTCAAGCGGAGTTATTCCCTAATGCCAAGCATTCACATATATCAGGAGCCTATGGGGGGCCATTCCTAGTCAAACCACCACACAGCCAGAGACGGGCAGTTTTCACAGCTGCCCGGGCATCCCTTTGGATCTACACTGCCCTCTTTCGCCGTTTAGCCACAGTAATCTCACGGGAAACTGAGAAAGCTAGAGAGAATGAGCAGAGCCCAGCTGTGTGTCTTGAGTCTCAAAGCCATTCTCTCCTGGGTTTAAATCCTAACCATTCCTACCTGTGTGACCCTGGAGTGACGACTTCTTTCCCCAATCCCATTTACATGTGAGAGCTAAAGCTGAGAAAGGAAAGAGACGCACGCGCACACGGCATGTGTCTGTCAGCAAGCGTGCGCTACACAAAGCGGAGGGCTGTGCTGGAGCCAGGGATGGAGCTTAACCCTGTTAGAACAGAACCCCAACTCTAGCATTATCACCTCTACGCGAGTCAACAGACTAGGCTTCATGAAGAAGCAGTGCGTTTACCCATGACAAACTGCCGTGAGAGTACATTTACTGAGTTCTCAAGTTATTTCCACTCCCAATTAGTCCAATCTGCTCTTGAAAATAAAGTTATTGGCCGAGGATTGAGTTTAATGGTAGAGCGCTTGACTGGTGTGTGCAAAATATGGGATTCAATCCCCAGCACAAGAAGAAGAAGAAAAAAAAATCAAATTATTTATTACTTATTTTTTTAATAAAAATGCTATTTCTGCAAGTTAAATGTGTTTACGTCTCGCTATGTCTAAATATGCTGCTTATATTACCATAAAAATAAGCTTATTTCTGCCCTGGTTGCATTTCCATTGCTGTTATAAAAAGATCTTGACAAAAGGCAAGGCCGGGAAGAAAGGTTTTATTCTAGATCACAATTCCACAACATAGTCAATTACTGTGCTAAAGTCCAGGGAATGAGAATTTGAAACAGCTAGTCACATCACAGTCAAGGGCAGGGAGGAAAGAAAGTTTGCATGCTCACTTGCTTGTGCTCGGCTCATGTTCTCCAATCTCACACAGCTCAGGACTCTGGGCCTGGAGAATGGTGCTGCCCACAGGGGGCCAGGTCTCCTGAAATCAATTAATCCAAGAGGCCTCCACAGACACGCCCACACGCCAACCCAATGTAGAAAATGCCTCAATGGTTCTAGTTAAATCTAACTATCATAGCTCCAAATAAACATAACTCCAAACATGATATATAAATTTGTTACAGTTTTGCTACGATGAAAAACACATAGTTCTCAGAGAAATATGCAGATACATATATACAAATATGTATTTGAAACCCAGATATATGTATTCTTTTTATGTTTCCACAGCTGCCTACATAGATTTTATACAAGGTACACTTGAAGACAGCAACTCAAACCTAAATTAAGTGCATGCTATCACACAAGTTTATTGGGCATCTTTTTTTTTTTTTTTTTTTTTTTTTTTTGCTGTTAACTTTCTAGAGGAATTGTTAAAAAAAATGATTAGTGATCTTATAATTTTTTTTTCCTAATAGTGGCTATCAAACTGAAGGGATAAATAACCTACCTGATAGAGAAATCATGGGGGGGAAAGGTAGATTACTGAATCTACTTTCATCCAAAAAATAACTATTAATCTCCAAATATTTTACATTGGAATGGATTTTGGTTTACTGATACAAATTTAAAGTTAATTTTGTTATACTGTATGTATGTTTCTACTCTTGTCTGGGGTATTATGTTTATGCAGCTCATTTAAAAATGTAATATATAATTAATAAGTACGTTTAATAGTCTTCTGTAATGGCATACTTACACTCGTGTTATTTAGGTTTTCAAGGTCATATAGAAATATATTTCAGATAGATCGGCAATCTTCAAACACTTCAGAGATCTACAGACTATGGCATTTAAGATGTTTTAATAACAAGGTTTTTTTATAACAGTGAAACATGTCTGTTCCTGGCAGCACCAATCCACTTCAGAGAAGATGACAGGCATCGAAGAAATTCCATATGGACTTCACTTTCTTTGTGGCAAAAGTTAGCCTCTGAGCAAGAAACTGCCCTTACCTCGACTGCTAAGAAGTATACTGTCTAAATTAGACCAGCAGGACACAAAATAGAGCTATTACCAAACTTTGCCAACACAAAGTAGAATAATCCTTAAGTTTTCCTGCTTCTGAGAAAACCATCAGATATACCTCACAGATATACAAACACAGATGTCCCAATGTTACAGAGGAACTTTGGGTAGCTGTCTAGACAGCAAGACGTCCCTGTCATTGGGTATTATTATATCCTCCTGGGGTCTTTTTTAGAGTGGAAGACTAGATATTTATAACTTTCCTTAGTTATGCTAAAAAGGTAAATTAGATGCAAAACTTTAGACTCACCAAGATAAGACAAATAAAGTGTATTCTCTAATTTTACCAAATACAAATAGAGTAGATATTGTAACTGTAATGCAATTTTACTATGTTAAACTTAAAAACCTTCCTTTTTATTTAGACAAAAAGAAGGGAATGTGTGGAACAATCTTTTTGTATACTATGAATGTGTTACTCTCACTGGCTAATAAAAAGCCGATTGACTGATAGCTGGACAGGAAGAGATTGAATGTGAGCACCAGAGTAGGAGAATCCTGGGGAAAATGAAATCTATATGCATTTGCCACTTGGTATCAAGTTTTCTGAAATAATATTTAATACAAATAAAATCCTCATGCTTCACAGTAGACGTCAATAGGAACCTTGTGTAAAGGAAGAAGATTAAAGACTAGAGAGCTACCCACAGAAATACTCACTTGGTGTGTATTCAGCTTTTCTTCCACTGTACTAATGCAGTGAGAGGGGCCCAGATGTTTTCCGAGATTGTATGTGTTGTTTAATGTGAATGTGACTGCCTGAATTATGGGACTAACCTGCTGGGGGAGTTGGATGGCAGGGATATGTTATTGTGCCCAGTCCATCTTGAGCTGACTCAGAGGAGGCCTCTCTTCCCCAAGGATAAATTTGTCTAAAAGGACACGCTCCACACTATGTGCTCTCTGAAGTCACCCTCACGCAGTTCATGTCCCACTGCCATGCCCGGGGTCCTGGCAGGATACCGATACACTCTACTGTCCCTTTGACTAATGACCCAAGTGGCGCCTTAGTGACTTCCAGATGCAGTGCCAGTGCCCTCTCATCCCATCCGTCTCCCTCCCCAAACTGGGAGATTCCCAGCCATTTTGGAGCAATGCTCCCCCACTACTCAAGCATTTTCTCAACTCTGCTCTTGGAATCCCAGTTCTTGCGCGCATGCGCACGCACACACACACACACACACACACACACACACACACACACACACACACACACACACACACTGTTCTCCTTGACATGCTCAAAGCATTCCTGCACTGCTTTACACAAATCTCTTTACTCCAGCTCTCCTTCTGGACTGTGTGTTCTCACAGAAGCCAAGACTTGTTTATTTCTGAGTCTCTAGAGAACAGCACAGAGTTTTCCCTTGATAAATGTCTCCATCAAATATCCTCTATAAATAAGAAAAGGGACCCACACATGGTAAGATACACTGAATACCTACTCACTAAATGAAGAGTCCAGGGCTGTCCATAATAACACATGGACAATAATACAGGCTCATACTTCCTATAATCTTAAAAGCTCCCCAAATGCACATATAAAATACCTTTTTTACTTCTGTATTTTGGAGGTACAAAACTAAAAGGGCAAGAAAATGCCTTTCTATAGGCTGATACTTGCTTAGGTCTAATGTTAGTAGTTACAAACATTAAACTCTGAACCGTACACGTAAGCTGTCTCTGCTCACAGGTATCGAGCAGGATTCTTACAGAATCAAGGAATAGAATCCAAAGGGGTGGTGGGTAGAGGACCAGTTGCTAAAATGCCTTCAGGATAACAGAACAATGGCAAACAGAGTAAACCCAGACATTCCTATCCACCTCATGTGAAACAAGGTGTTCTAGACTAACCACAGTGGACACAGGATGAGTCTATGGTTCGCCAGGCCACTGCGCCTCCTGAGTGGGAATACATCCCACACTCTAGTCACCTGCTGTCGTTAACCCGCTCTCCCAGACTCCACAATACCAGCTGTGTCTTTCATCAGTACCAACTTTAATTCTAGATGCAAAGCACAAAGACATGAACAAGGAACAGAGTTTTCTAATAGAAACGAACAGCTGTGCTATAATTAATACAGATGTCTTGAGAATGATGGCTCAGCCCATCAAAGGGTGGCACTATGCAGGGGCACATCAGAACAACTCAGCTCATAGCAGGAAGGGTTTTCAAAAGTGACAGAAGAGAGGTAGCAGAAACCACGGGAACGGACCAGGGCAGGTACAACGTCCCAAAGCTGCCCTGGGCTCTACTTCCACCAGCCAAGCCCTGCAGGTCCACAGTCTTCCAAACAGTGCCACGGGATGTGGACTGAGTGTTTCCACCAGGAGCCTGTAGAGGACACTTCAGATTCAAACTTTTTCAAAGCAGATGTTCACACCATACAAATACCAGGGGAAACATTGTGAGATGAACAAGCAAAGATCAAGAGCCCGAAGTGTCATTGTTAAAGAATAGACACATACACGCATGCACACACACACACACACACACACACACACACGTGCAGACACTCACAGGTGCATACACACACACACAAACACACACACACACACAAACACACACACATGCACACACACAGACACATGGATAAGAAGGGAGCTGTTGTGAAGAGGAGGAGAAGGCTCTGGAATAAGTGCACATAGTTGTACAATACACCATGACAATAGTCAGAGCAGGCCTTTGTAACATGACTCACAATTGGAATGTTTGAGGTCCAACAAAAAACATGAGTCTCCTCATTCCAAACTGCTTTCCGTTTCTAATTCTACAAAGAATATTCTAATGGGTATTTATATTTTGGCATCCAATGTGGGGTGATTTGCCCCTCTGTTCTGCCATTAATGGTCTGTCCACAAGGGTATTAAGATGTAAATAGGGAGTTCTTTATTGATCTAAACAATAAAAACCCAGAGTCAGATAGAGAGGAAAATGCTGAAAAATCAGTGAGAACGAGGAACAAGCCACAGCCACACCTTACCTCCTGAGCATCTAAGTAGACAAGAGAGCAAGTTCCTAGTTCTCCCCGTTTATACCCTCTCCCTGCCCAGCCATCCCACACCCTGTCTGTCTCTCCAACCTCCTGTATGGTTAGCTAGTTGAAAACTCCGTTCTCTGATCTTCAGACAGGCTTTATTTGTTCAAGCAAGAGATCACCACAGTCTTCCGCAAGAACAGCAGGTGTTCTTAACTACTGAGCCACCTCTCTACCCCTCACAATGATATGACCTTTCTCTAGTTAAACACAGATGCCCCTTTCCAAACAAAGTCCACTGATGCGACTATAAGACAGTGCTGATGCTACTAGCGCTTCTTTTCACGGCTGCTACTCCAGTTTTCTAAGGGAAGACTGTGGAGAGCTGACATCCTGAGGCTCTATCTAATCACAGCCACCGTTTTAAAATAACTTGTGTAGACAGGATGTTTCTGTCCTGCCTGATCCCACCACCCTTCCATCCCAAATAAACACATACGGGCTTATAACAATTATAAACTGCTTGGCCAATGGCTTAGGCTTCTTACTAGCTAGCTCTCTCTCAATTATTAACCCCTTTCCATTAATCTCTTCATCTCCACATTGTCTTGGCTTACCAGTGATGCCGGGTCCTCTTACTCCCTCAGTAGACACATGGTGTCTCTCTCGTGACCTCTGCATCTCTCCTTCCTGCCTTCTCCTCATTTGGTGGCCCTGCCTATTCATCGACCAATAAGAGAAACATATACTCACAGGATACAGAAGGACATCCACCATCAAACCTGGAATCATCTAAAATGTCTTACGAAAACAATCAACTTTTGTAAGATGAAGGATTAGCATCAGCTAATCCTCAGCCTCCTTCCTCAAAAAAAAAAAAAAAAAAAAAAAAAACTACATGTAACTCATCGTCCTTCTTGCCACTACCTGGGATCTTTAGAAAGCTGATGCTTGAAGCTGTCTCCATTCGCTGCCCTCCAATCTTGTGTGTGTCTCTCAAGCACCAGCTCCGCAGCTCTAACATGGTTTGTTCTCCTATGCCTCCTAAACCTCTTAGGTGCCTACTGCCTTCTCTTTTTTTGCTTTACACAAACATGTTTATTTCCCTGGGTTAAAAGGAAAATACTGAGTTGGGTGTAGTGGTACACTTCTATAAGCCCACGCATTGGAGGGCAGGCCTAGGAGACCCACAAGTTAGAGGCCAGGCCAGGCTATAGAATGACACCAAACTTCTTCTCATTTACACCTCAGTTACACACTATTTAGACTTTGGATCGACAGTGTACTGATTGTACTTCTACCTCATCCCTGCATAGAAGCTGATTCTAAAGGCTGCTAATATGTATTCACTTAAGTCACACCAAAAAGTTTCTTTAAATCTTTGACATATACTTATTTGGCTTACTCTTTGAGCTACATGAGAATACCATTTGTCTAATTTGATTTTCAGGTAACTGTACCCCTAAGGCTTTTAAATCACAGCCTCAGATTTACAATGCCTCTATGGAAAATTCTATCTAACTATTCCACCTGCATTCAAAATGACCACAGTACAAACCAAATCATTTTCCTCTGAATTATTAAGAAAATCCTGGGTTACTTATTTTGCCACCTGTAGCTAGGCCCCTCGGTCAGCAACCCTCAACAGCCATATTTTCACATTTCTTTTCTCCTTGATCCTGCCCACCTGCTTCCATGCACACATCAGCCACCACTGCGGTCTCCCAAGGTCGCTACTTGGACTAGCTAGACACATTCCAATTGATCTCCCTGTATGCTATTTCACTCTTCATCTCTCCAAGCCAGGTGTGAGATAATTTAAAATATACCAAGCTCAAAAGGCCTTTGATGGGAAATGTATTTGACACCATTAGCCACTACAGACAGGAAAATTCAAACTTAATGAGATCACTACAGACCTATCAGAATAAAGCACATTTTTTAAAATGATGATACCAAATATCGACAAGAATTCAGAAGACCACATGCTTATCTGATCCCATTTGCATGCCCAAAAGGCAAACCCAGAGTATGAAAGCTGAGTAATATTTGCCTGGATGTCGGGTGGGACAGGCTCAAGGCAAATAGTAGAAGTGATCAGTGCTTCCATAGAGGGTCACTGTTACTTTGGGACTGGTGGAGGCTGTACAGACAGAAAAGACAGAGGACAGACATCTCCAGAAGCAGAACTGTGCTTTTAATCAGAATAACTGAAGGGCCAGAGTCTCTGTGAAGAAGTGGGAACTGTTCCCTGGCACTGACTTGAGGTTCTGTAGGGCTGGAAGTGGGGAAGGGCAATCAAGGTCGGGGCTCGGTGGACCACTTTCTGGTCTGAGCTGCCTCTGCAGCTGCAGATAGAAGCTGTCTGTGCTGGCAGCTGTTCTTGAGCATGAGGGGTTTCTGGGCAAGCATGTGCCAGACTAAGATATTTTTACCTCTTAGCTATGAAAATGTTCCCAAACTGACTGAGCTGCTACCTGCACAACTCTGTGAATACAAGAACCACAATTGTAAGCTTTAAATGGAGGAATGACATGGCGTGTGAATTCTGTCTCAAGGCTGGTAGCAAGACAAGAAGGAGAAAAAATAAACAGCTACCATTTGAACTGGACTTTCACCTGTGAAGGAAAACCCTGAATAACCTCTGCAGGACCTTCTGGCTCTCCCTTACTCCGCCAGCTCCAAAGCACGCCTGCGTCTCCCACTGTCTGGTCCACTACACCCAAATAAAGGATCCCCACAGCCCCTGGGTACCAGATGCTCAGGCAAGCTGAGGTGGCAAGCCCATGAGCAGCTCTGGAAGGAAAGGCACTCGCAGGTGTCCCATACCAATATGGCTCAGCAACAATGTGACCAGAAGCAGGGAGGGAAACTCAGCCCTGGTGACTGCAATGCCAGGCTCTTCCGCACGCCAGCCTCCCAGCCTCCATTGTATTCTTCTAAAACAGGGACCATGACAGTCTGTACACAGGAGGTCTCCATAAGACACAGGGGTTTATAGGGAGGTGAAACAGCCCGTCTTGCCAGGAAGAGTTAAGTTTGGAGTAAACAACTCAGTAGCTTCCAGAAGCCCCTGAAACTGCATAGGTGTGCTAGGCCTCTTCCCTCCTTACCACGCCCATGCTGGAGTGGACTTTGGTAATAAAACTGTCTTGAGTCATTTCTGATCCTGTAAATAACCTTCCACCCATATTCCTTTTAATAACCCCAATAAAGTAATTGGTTCGCCAAGGTGGACTTTGTGTTGGGTACCTGTGTGGGGTCAGCAGACACATGCTCACGTCTCCCCAGGAAAAGCACCACACAACGGTATAAGCACCTAACCCCACCTAACCCCATGAGCACAGGAGGAGCCCGTGTGCCCTAAGCAACTCTAACACTATCATGTTAACAGCACCTGAATTCTGGACACAGCACATTCAACCCACAGTAACATTATTTTGTCTTTATAATTTCTCACACTATTCAGAACACTTGCTAAAAGTAATTATTTCCAAATATATTCAGTTGAAACACACCAAAGTAACAGAACTGAAGAACACACATTAAGTCCAACCTGCAAGATTAAACTATGTTTAGTATACTTCTTAAACAATGGGTAGACAGTACAGAATAGGTGGAGGTAGGAGAATTGAGTACAAGGCCAGCCTCGGCTACACAGCAAGACTGTTTTGTTTAAAAAAAAAAAGGGGGGGGGGGAGCCAGAGAGGTACAGAGGAAGAGGGAAAAAAAAGATAAATAAAACTTGTTTCTCAGGCATATGAAATCTAAAGAAAATGAAGTTCAATGAGTAAACTATAAGAAGCAAATGTTATCCCAATTTTAGACATTTTCTAAATAAAAATGTGGCGGCACCAAAAGCAGGTCTCTGAAAAAGTTATGAAACAGTTGAGGCCAGCAAAGGAATCACAGCTAAACACATGGCAAACTGAGGAGGGGGCGGTTCTACAAATTGCTTGTCCCCACACACCGAAGGAGACATGGCTTCTTCCCAAGACTGTTGGGCTCACAGATACTCTTTACTTCTGAACCCGGGGTCTCGTATGAAACTCACCAAAGGACAGGACTGTGTTTCAGCCTCTGCTGTGCACTAGATTCCACGAGAAGCCCTTTACAATCCCCACACCCGGTACTGTAGGTCTGAGCACTTTGTAGGACCATGGGGGAAGCTAAGGAGTTGGAGCTGAGACCTGGAGGTTGTACTCTACGAAGCATAGAGCCGCAGGCGCAGTGCTGTAAAGGATGACAAATGTGGTAAATGGATATTATTTATTAATACTCTGAGCCATGTCCTGGGCTGTATTCTCATCAACAGAACGGAATCTTCCCAGCTATCTCAACAACGCACAATGTTAAACAACTCTGGGAAATCACATTTCAAGCTAGCTGAGAAGTGCACGCAGGGCCTCCGATGAAATGCTAAAGACAGGATCCACTAGTTAGCATGAGACCTAATGTAAGTCATTCTTCTTCACAGGAGAGCATAAGTTAACTGATGCAGAAACTAAAGGCCGTTAATACAAAGCTGTAATTAATGGCTATTATAAATCATAGCAGTGCATCTCTGATTTCAGGTGTGTAGGGTGCGCTGCATGCAACACACAGTAATTCAACACAAAGTGGCCTCCTACATGTAATTGCCTTTCCTGGAGAAAACCAATTTGATCCCAAGGAGGCTGGAAATGGATGCAAATAATTACGCACACTTATAATACAATTACTTTCTGTTCTCCAAAGCAAACTTTTTAAAAGTATGCTTTTATTTTAATTTTTCTTTGGCTGCCCCTCACCACCCGGTTATATTGACTATTGGGGGGGGGTTGGAGGCCAAACTTTCACATTTGCCTATTATATATTTAATTAGTTACTCGGAGAGGTGATCATTGGAAGATTTCAAACTGATTAAATTCCTTTGTTACCTGAACTGAATGATGCATTCCGTAAAATCGCTCCAACATAAAACTACAAATGAAAGTGAACCCAGAGGCACCGTTTTGGGGGCTTCTACAAGCATGCAGGGTACCCTGCCAGGAGCCACCAAGTGACAGTGACTGACTAGGAGGGTGAACGGGACTACGCCAGACCTTGACTTGGAAGGAAAGGCCACCCCTGATAGAACCCCGCCGTGCACAGAGAAGCAGTGGCTGTGTCCGCCCACCGTGACAAAGTGCAGGCCAACAGCTCCATACATATTCCATGAGGCTTCCCGCTCTGATCCACACCACAGCCACCTAAAAACGCAGCTGACTCCAGAAAGGTTTACGTGGTCTGCAGGGTGAAAGGTCCACGGTGACAGCCCTCCAGGAAACCAGCGTATCTCAACACCAGCTCTGCAATGAATGCTACCAGCACCTGCTTTCTAGTAACTGCCAAGTTTTGGGTTAGAGCTATCCTTTCTTTCCTATCTTGAATAAAACACGCGAAATCCAGCGTTTCGAGTATGCGGTGAACCGAGACTATACATAAACTGCCTGACCAAACTGTGTGACTGGCTCTGCTCAAAGGAAAACAAGATCATGTGATTCAACTACTCCTGCTGGTGCTTACCAGGTCAGCTCTTGATGCTGTGGCCACTGAGAAGCCATCTGGCCTGCTCTGCGCCGCTAGGATTGCATTCTCCACATAAGCAGACCAAGAGCCCATCTAGATAGAAGAGAGGCACGCAGAGCAGAGCCCTAGGCGGAAGCGGACCCTTCTCTCCGCTGCTTGTCTTCTGACCACCTACTCTGCACGCACGTCTACTCCGCTAAAGCTTAAAGCCCCACTGTCGCTGTCGCATCGCTAGTATTTCTGCTCTGCTTTGAACCCGCCCAACCTGACTCCTCATCATCACTTGCTTCCCTTTCTCCCACAAGCTGCTCTTCTTATGTCCCTGCTTGTCGTGTGCACAAATCACTCTCGTTGTTTGGTCTCCTGCTCTGACCTCCGCATAAGACACCACTCTGGCCTGTGTTTACTTCTCTGTCTCCTTTCCACAGGCACTTACCTCCACTAAAGCAGATGCTCCCTGGAAAACAGGTGAGATTTAGAACTCCAAGGGGCTAGAAAAACTAGACACCGGGTGGAAAAATTAATATCCCTAATCTCTGACATGATCTATCACTGTTTGAACCATAAAAAGGGAAAACCTGAGGTAACAGACTGTAACTGCAATGGAGGAAGCTTTTATTAAGTCTTTACATACGTATATTATATACATTAATCCTAACAAATTAGTTAACGTCTGTGAGCAAAAGGCTACATAAATTATGTGTTAATTGTCTTTTTCAGTATTAAATCTCAACCGCATTAACAGCTAAGGCAAAATTCTGGGATTCCAGGTTTCCCGCGGTCACTCTGAAACCCAGCAGTTTCTATTTATTCCCCACACATTGTCCAACCAAACCAGAAAAGATCACACTTCAAGCTTGGGGAGAAATCGCCTGAAGAGTACCCTTTGCCAAAACAAAAATACCTATCAGGCAAAAAATTCCTACATTTGTGTTTTACATGTGGGGACATATTCCTCATGATGTCTGTGAGCCACACACATGCAATTCATTCGAGTCAGAAGAGCACCGAGTCCCCTTAAACTGGAGTGCTGTGAACCAAATCTGACAAACATGTTACCTGTGTTTCTTAAGGTGAGCTTGAGTGAAAATATGTCCGGGTAACTCAATCTATTTTAGCCTCCAAAGTACTGCAAAGGGGGAGATAAATACTTTTGAAGTTCATACGTGATTCAGTCTGTTTCAACCATAACTTCTGGCTGTTTACAACCTGCCTGTTTCCCCTTCCATGTAAGTCCCCTTCCGTGTAAGATGGTGAAGATACCCCGTGTAGGACTGAATGCATCAAAGTCTCTCACTCTGCGAACACTGTCCAATGTAGGTCTCTGTGTTAACAGCCATTTACTAGAAGAGCCTTCTCTGATGTGGGCTGAGTGAGGCATGGATCTACGGGTATAGCAGTTTGTCATTAACAGTCATTTTATTACAATGCTCCTTTAGCAGAGTAATAGTAGTAAGTTTTCCCGTAGGCTCATAGCTGTCTCGTCTCAGGTTCTAGGCCACTTTAACGTCTAGGTAAAGGATTCCATCTCTAAATCCAATTAAAAAAAAAAAAACAAACACACATGAATGGTTACTCTCATGACATCAATGCCACTACTGCACGGGTATATCTCACACACAGATCACAGTTCTAGGTCACAGGGTTTGTGTCTGGGTTGATGATCACCTTTTCTTCTGCTACCTTACAATGCCATGAATATTAGTCACTATGGGTGAAGCATCTAGCTAGACATAAACTCTACTTTTGAATATTCAGTGACAAGAAAGTGTGTTCGATGATAGGGCCTTATCTTCAGGTTGTGGACAGGAACCAATAAATAACCTTAGCTATAGTGTGTGATATTTGGGGGAGGGAGGGTCCAGAAGACCCCTTTGGGCAATAACTCAACAAGATGTAACCTTTTCCAGTCACTGGAGGTTTTACTTGGTAGTGTAAGATGTCTAGTTGGAACACTGCCTCCCTATTACTTGGTGCCTCCATTTATATTCCATTCATGTGTGTGTACATTTTAAGGAGATGCTAAAGTTTCCATAGTTTTTAAAGTGGCCTTTTGTGTTAGTGGTCCCTCTGTATTTCTCTTCCTTTACTCTTCTCTCCCATACCCCTTTTTATTTATCATCTACTCTAGTTTACTCTTTGTCTCCTCATAACACTATGCTCGTATTTCCCCTTCCTTGGGAGAGCCTCTTCTCCCCGACCCACCCCTCACCTGTTCCTTACTAGGTACTTAGGTCATTTGGATTGCATCAACAAATATCTCAACAGCTTAAATGCAAACATCCATAGATAAAAGAAGGCATAATAATTGGCTTTTTAGGTTTCAGTTACCTCAGGATGGTTTTTTTCTAGCTCCATTCATTTACTGTGAATCTCATGATTTCATTTTTCCTAATGGCTGGATAATACTCTACTGTGTAAATATACCACACTTTCCTTATCCATAGTGCTGTGCCTGTCCATACACCCACCTACCAACAATGAGTAAGTATGTGTATTACCACATCCTTGCCAGCATGAGCTATGATCTTTTTGTTTGTTTGTTTGTTTGTTTTTTGTTTTTTGTTTTTTTTAATTTGGCCATTCCAAATAGGGTGAGTTGGTAAAATCTCAAAGTAGTTTTGATTTCCTTCATGGCTAATAATGTCGAACATTTCTTTAAGTGTTTCTCAGCCATCTGAGTTTCTTTTTTGAGAACTCTCTGCTTACTTCTGTACCACATTTTTTTAATCAGGTGGTATTCTTTTTCTTAATATAAATCTTTATATATTCTAGATTCTAACACTCTACTGGATATTTGATTATTAGTAAAGATCTTTTCCTATTCTGTAGGCTGCTGCTCTACCTAAATAATGGTATCCATTGTCATACGAAAGCTTTCCAGCTTTGGGAGGTAACAGGTATTAGTTGTCTTAGAAGCTGTGCTACTGGTACCCTGTGCAGAAAGCTCTTTTCTGTACTGATGAGTTCAAGTCTACCCCTCCCTTTCTCTTCTATCCGATTCAGGATATCTGGTCTTACACTGAGGCCCTTCGTCCATTTGGAATTAAGTTTTGTGCAGGGTAATAATGGATATTTGCATTCTTCTATTGTAGCCATCCAGTTGACTAGCACGTGTTGAGATGGCTTGTCCAGCATGTATTTTTGACTTTTTTTTTTTTTTTTTTTTTTTTTTTTGTCAAAAAACCAGGTGTCCATAGGTGTGTTTGATACCATGCTGTTTTTATTACTATAACTCTGTAATGCAACCTGAAATCTGGGACGGTGGTACATCTAGCAATT